>NC_138882.1:74383547-75069966 GCF_965194825.1 Balaenoptera physalus | reverse complement strand
ACTTGTCACCACCATTCATGAATTCTAGAGTTGGGCAGCAATACACAAAAGTGAATGGAAGAGCTGGACCACGGAGCCTTTTGTCTGTTGAAGTAATCAGGGGACATAAAAGTGGAAAACATTGATTATGTTTCGTTTGGGTAAGATACTTGATATTTTTAAAGTACTTCCCTGTGCTTCACAAACCTTCTTGAGTAGGTATGTGATAAACATTCAAGAACCCTATTCACAGACAGAGTTTCACATTGTCATTGATGTTAAGGCCTTCTAATTACGGATACCTGGCCTTTACTGAGCATCAGAATCATCTGGAAGACTGTTTAAAAAAATACTGATGCCTGAAGCTATTTAATAAGAATAATAAGAGTCTGTAGAGGTGGGGCCTGTGCATCAGTATATTTGCAAGTTCCACTAGTGATTCTAATTCAAATCCAGGATTGAATATCACTGTCATATCCTGAATATAGCAGAATGACACTGAGAAAGAGAAAAAGAAATGTAAACGTCTCTTTCTGTGGAATTTACTCTCCAATGGGATTCTGAGAACAGCTCCTTTTACAGAGCAATCGCCCACTGGGTTGCATTGCATGGTGCCATCCCAGCAAACATTTTGAACTCAAAGCTAGTTAAGGGTTTAGTGACTCTGCCGAAGAGACGTATAGGCTTCTAAAGCTATACTGCATGCCGAGAACCAATGAGACACAGAAGACTGGTATTCCTTTGTTGGAAAGGGAAACGTTGTAATTCTGAGGCTGATGCACTCGTTGGCCCTAAGTAAATGAGGTGTGCTCCCGACAATTACCTAAGGGTAGGATTTTAACTAGGAAATCCTAATCTTCAGTGACATATGTGATGGGGAAAAGCAATGAAACATCCTTCAGCTTGGTGATGGGTGAAGCCCTAAAGACTCAATCTGGTCTTGATGAACATCCAAGAATCTGGATACGCACACCCCGCAGAGGCAGGGGTTTCTGCCAATGATGCTGGTGAGGAAGTCTGTGGCTTCTCGCAGTGTCAGATTTGTTCAGTTTGGGTATAAACAAATACCATAATCTCTGTCCTGGGGTATAAACAGGCGGGTTCTCTTGCATCCAGATGCCATTACTATCTTTGAAACTAGTTGTCTATCTAAGTAGAAACAAAATTTTACTTAACCTTCAATTTCCCCTATGTCATATCATTCCATATTATTTAAAGTAGGTCCCTTTAGCTTTGTGAAAGAAAAATAAAATAAAATTCAGGTTTCAAACAAGATAAAATTTTTTAAAGCAATTATTATGAAAACTTTCAATTCTATGCACAGAATAGTATGATAAACTCTATTGTATGCATTACCCAACTTTAACAATTATCAACTCATGGCAAAGCTTATTTTACCTGTACATGAGCTCACTATCCCAACCCCACATTCTTTTGAAGCAAATTCCAGACATCATATTATTTCATCCATAAGTATTTGAGGATATTACGCTTAGAATAAGGTATGCAAACTCAAAATGTAACATATAATATACTTTCATAGCTAAAATATTAATGATAATTACTTAATACCAACTAATAACTAGTGTTCCAACTTTCAGTTTTATCAATGTTATATCAATTGTATCAATTTTTTACATTTTGTTTAAATCAAGATCCGAAGAAGGTGTATACATTGCAATTAGCTGAAATGCTTCTTAGGTTTCTTTCACCTTATGAATTCACATCTGTTTTTTTCCCTTGTAATTTATTTGGTGAAGAATCTGGTGGCTTGTCCTGTAGGGCTTCCCACAGACTAGATTTTACCCATTGCACCTCCATGGTATCCTTTAACATGTTCTCCTGTCCTCTGTATTTTCCATGATTCAGTTGTTGGATATGTAAGTTCAAGACCTAAGAAAAGTCAAATGGCACTAACTACTTCTAACAAAATAGAATTAATGTTCTGTTTTTACAATCAGAATTTCAGAAACCCAGCCTTAGTTTGCAAGCCTAGTGCTTTGTCTTATTCAGTTTTTCTTCTGAACTATCACCATGTCAAACTACAAAAGCATCATAGGGTCATGGCTAAGAGTCTGGATTCAGGAGTCAAACTTCTTGAGTTTGTATACTGGCTCTGCTCCTTACTCACTGTGATTTTAGGTAAATTACTTTCTGCCTCAATTTCCTTGTCTATACATGGAAGATACTAGTAACATGTACCTCATAGGATTGTTGTGAGGATTAAATGAGGTTTCACAAGTGTAAATCACTTAGAACTGTGTCTGCCATGCTAAATACTACATAAGTGTTTTTTAAATTAAAAATTAGTATCTAAAATACTAGGCCTCCTAGACTCAAATAGGCAATGAATATGAAAAGTATCATCAGGTATATCTCTCTAAGCTGAGAAGCAAATAAAAACTGGGCTCAAAAAAGATTGGTTCAGCAGTAGACACAGAAGTTCCCTTGGGTCTCCAAGTTGATAAGGCTTTGACCTAGCAGGAGATGGTTTGTATTCTGCCTGCCCACTAACGGTGATAGAAGGGAATTATTCCCTGCACAGAATAACCGTAAAACGTCTATGGCCTGGATTAAGCCCTTAGGTTGAGAGGCCATAATCAAAGCAATTTCTGAGAGTTCCATTAATAAGCTTTTCTAGAAGCTGCCAAAGTCCAGCTACGGTAATTATCTAGTTAGTTTGCTGAATCAGCTAGTATAAGCCTCCCCAGTCCCATTGCTAATTAGGCTCCAGCCTCTCATTTCATTAATAAGCTTCCAGTTCATTTGCATGTGAGGAAAAATTGTGGGTATGGAGGAATTTAATAGAAACCCATATCACCTTCAACATGTGTCTTTTTTATTAAAATATTTAACCTTTTATTATGACTCAGAAACATCTGTCAGTATTACACTCTGTGAAAAGACATGATGAATTCAGCATTTGCAGACAGTTCCACAGTCCCTCCTCCTCACAACTGGCCTGTTCCCGATCAAGTAGCAGGAAGAAAAGACGAATGAATATGATTAACTCAGTGTTAGAAATTTGCACTTGGAAGAAACTATCTGGTTCCATTCCTTCCTTTTACAAATTAGGAAACCAGGGCCCCCAAATGTGGACTGATTTGCTCAAAGATGCACAGAGCTGGGGCTAGAGCTCAGGGTGCATTGCCTCTGACCCAGTTCTTGTTACTCATGAGATGTACCAGACCTGCAAAACACCTGATGATATTACCTGACAAATAACAGAAGACTCTTACCTGGTATTGGGCTAACTTCTCTCCACTTGCATCTGTCTTCAAGGAAGAAGAATATAATTATTGTCCCTTCAATCCATGTCCAAGAACTGTTGATTTTATCTCCTTAATTAAGTCTATGTGGTAGGCAGAATTTTGGCCCCCAAGTCCTTTGCCCTCTGATGGCATGCCCATGGTTATGTTATATTGTGTGGCAAAATGGACATGGCAGATATAATTAAGGATGTTAATCAACTGGCCTCAAGATAGAGGGATTATCCTGTATTTTCTAGGTGGGCCCAATGTAATCACATGAGCCCTGAAAAGCAGAAAAGGAAGCAGAAGAGGAAAATCAGATGCAGCAGAAGGGGAAGTGGGAGATTCCAACCATGAGGAGAATTTGATGCACCATCAGTGGCTTGAAGATGAAGGAGGTCATATGTCAGGGAAATGGAGACTGCAGTCCTACAACCTCAAGGAATTAAATTCTGTCAATGACATGAGTTGAGTTTGTAGGCAGAGTCTTCCTCAGAGCTTCTAGATAAAACCCTGGCTGGCCAAATCATGACATCAGCCTTGACAGGTCCTGAGCAGAGAACCCAGCTGAGCCCCTCTGTGCCAGGACTTCTGACCCCCTGTGAGATACTAAATAGGTGTTGTTTTAAGCCTCTAGGTTTGTGTTAATTTGTTACAGCAGCAATAGAAAATGAATACAGCTTGACTCCATCTATTTTGCTCCATCTCCATGACCACTACCCTGATCTAGGCCATCTCTCTCCTGGACCACCGAAGGAGCCTCTCAACTCTTCTCTCCATATCCCTTCTGACTCATGTTTTATAAAATACACTGCAGTCCAAATCGTTTTCTCTCGAACAGAAACTTGACCATGTGACTCCTGCCCCAAAACCCACACACACGTACCCTCTCTAAGACATCTTAATACTGTTCAGTGTCTTCCCCGTGGCTTTTAAAGAAACCTGGTTAATGTCCCCTCAGTCCCTCACTCTCAGTTTGAATGCTGCTTGTGACGCACTAAGTTTGCTTGCTTTCTTAGATACTTCCATAGCCCTGTATGTTTTCCTTCAAAGCATTTTTCAGTTTGGGGACTTCCCTGGTGTTCCAGTGATTGGGATTTTGCCTTCCAGTGCAGGGGTGTGGGTTCCATCCCTGGTCGGGGAGCTAAGATCCCACATGCCTCCGGGCCAAAACACCAAAACATAAAGCAGAAGCAATATTGTACCAAATTCAATAAAGATTTTAAAAATGGTCCACATCCAAAAAAATAATAAATTTAAAAAAAATTTTTTCAGTTTGTAACTTTAATGCTATCATTATGTGATTGTCTATACTTCAAATCAGAAAGTCAGCCCCATAATGTATCATAGGGTTTTTCTGATTGAGATAATATAGCTAAAACATTTATCACAAGCCTAGAAGATAATAAGCACTCAATAAACACCAAATAGTATCGTATATATACATAACATATCATGTTATTATGTGCAATTATTAGGATACCCACCCAGGATCACAGAGAAGGAACCCCCAAATCTTGCCTGGTGGGAGAATTTGGGAAGAAAGACTCCCAGAAAGGGTTTTAAATGATGAGCAGGATTCAGCCAGGTGAAAGAGTGGCAGCAGAGGAAAAAACCTTCCAAGAAAGGGGGATAACATGAGCAAAAATATGGAAATGAGAATAACATGATAAATGTGGGGAATGCTGCTGCTGGCATTAGTAGTTACACAAATCCCATAATGGACATGCTTTGTCAAAGCAGGTGTGCCAATGTCTGCCTGGTGTATAATTTGGCATGTGTTCATGCCCAGTCAATGAACTGATTATCACCACACGGAGTTCCTGGTGCCCTTTTTCCAACTTGGCATCCTCTGCAAGTGCACCAAAAGGACCTATCTAAGTCTGGCATGGAAATATGGAGGAACTGTGAATGACAGGGTCTTCAACTCTCTGACATTAGGTTGTGTTTTTTTTCTTTCTTCAACTGATCAACAAATATCTGTTGAGCTCATCTCTGGACCAGACTCTGGAGAATGCAAGAGAAGTCTAAGACTTGATTCCTACTATCAGAATCATAAAAAATATAATTAAAGGGGCTTCCCTGGTGGTGCAGTGGTTGAGAGTCTGCCTGCCAATGCAGGGGACACGGGTTTGAGCCCTGGTCTGGGAAGATCCCACATGCCTCGGAGCAACTGGGCCCGTGAGCCATAATTACTGAGCCTGCGCGTCTGGAGCCTGTGCTCCGCAACAAGAGAGGCCGCGAGAGTGAGAGGCCCACGCACCGCGATGAAGAGTGGCCCCCGCTTGCCAAAACTAGAGAAAGCCCTCGCACAGAAACGAAGACCCAACGCAGCCATAAATATATATATATATATATATATATATATATATATAATTAAAGAGGCAGTATAAATATATATGCAAAATAAAGAATAACTCAAGTTAACATATGACCGATGCTAGCCCATAACCAACAGTCATTCTCTCCTTCTTTTCTCTCCTTCCTCCTTGCTGACAGAACCCCAAGTTTGCTCAAATATGACACAGATTACAACATGCTCTGGGAATGTAGGTCTCTACTCCAGCTTCAAGGAAGAAACTGTGATTGGTCTACGTTAATCATGAAAACATTCCACTTCTTACTGCCAGTGATTGGTCTAGGGTGAAGCACGTGAGTTTCTTCTGGACAGTGAGACATAAAGGAAAGTCTCTTGGAGAGCAGAGATATTCTTTTCTGCAACTTGTTTTTTCCTTTGTGAGATAGTGTTATGTGTGACTGCAGTATCTGGAGTCATTTTACCACCATGAGTCAATAAGCCTAAGGACAAAAAACCAACACACTGAGGATGGCAGAGAGGAGAGAGAGTGAGCCTGGATTCCTGACGTTATGTTGATTTTCTGCAAGAAGCCTGGTATTATCCATCTCCAGAATTTTGTTATGTGAGATAATTACATTTCTTCATTGTCAAAGCCATTGTTGACCATTATTCTCTTTGTTAGAGTCAAATACATCTTAACTGGCTTGGCATATATGAGAGACACATTGCAAAGAATATGGAATTTGCAGTCATGAGAATTAATGACAGAGGTTCAAATTCCAACTCCATCCTTAAGACTCTCTGGGCCCTTAGAGCAAGTGTTAGGGAAAAGGCACTGTGCTAAATGCATGGCAAGTACACAAAGATAAGGGAGCTACTCCCAAAGATTTTATAATCCAGCAGGCAAAGACATACATCATTTTTAAAACACTATCTATATTGCAAGGCAGAATGGAATGTGCAACTGGAAAAGAAGAGCTGAGATTCAACAAGTATGTACCATTTGGCCAAACTGTGTGTTTATGGACAACGTCAGTCCTGACCTGACAGGTAAATGCCTACAACATACCAGCTTTTCAATATTTTGAACATTACCAATGTGAAAGACATCACACTTTGGAAGCACAAGAGAAGGAAAGCAGAGCATTTGAGCTGCATCTTGAATGATGAGGAGGACTAATACAGAACAGGAGCAAACCCATTTCAAGTGAGGAAATAACAAGAACACAGGTCCTGAGGTGTGAAAATGCAGAGTAGGTTCCGTTGGGTAGCCACTCATTAACCGATGTGATCTGATAAGTGAAGAATTTTACAAATCATACACATTGGAGGAAACTCAAGTTTGCAAAAGACATCATTTATTTGAAAAATATCAAGGTAAGATCCTTTGAAACATATTGTACTAGTAAAATTATGTGTTTGTTTACAAATAATGACATAATTTTCATCGTGTTAGCAGAGTAGAGATATAGAAAACTAACGTTATAATCAGTACCTTAAAGAGCAGTCAGAATCAAATAACAGGTTCCTATAATTCTAATGGCAATCAGTGGTAAAGCGAAATTCGACTTGCGTATACTTTTTAAATAGTTATTTTAAAAATTTTAAATAGTATTAAATAATATTTTAGATTTACAGCAGAATTGCATATATATGTATATAATATATACATATTGCAAAATATAGTATGAGTCCTCATATACCCTTTACTCAGCTTCCCTGAATGTTGACATCTTAAACAATTATAAAATCTACAAAATAGCCTTAGGGCAAAGTGGAGAGATTCCTGCAAAGAGGAGCAGTGCTGACCAGCACTCAGCAGCCCGAGAGACTTGTCTGCTCACCCACTGGGGTGGGTGGGGGCTGGGAGCTGAGGCTCTGGTTTCAGAGGTCAGATCTCAGGGAGAGGACTGGAGTTGGCTGCGTGAACACAGCCTGAAGGGGGCTAGTGCACCACAGCTAGCTGGGAGGGAGTGCGGGTAAAAGTCTGGAACTGCCTAAGAGGCAAGAGGCCATTGTTTCAGGGTACGCGAGGAGAGGGGATTCAGAGCACTGCCTAAACGAGCTCCAGAGACAGATGCGAGCCACAGTTATCAGCGCAGACACGAGAGATGGGCATGAAATGCTAAGGCTGCTGCTGCAGCCACCAAGAAGCCTGTGTGCAAGCACAGGTCACTATCCACATCTCCCCTCCTGGGAGCCTGTACAGCCCGCCTCTGCCAGCATCCAGTGATCCAGGGGCAACTTGACCAGGAGAGCACATGATGCACCTCAGGCTGGTGCAACATCATGCCAACCTCTGCCACTGCAGGCTCACCCCACATTCCGTACCCCTCCTTGCCCCCAGCCTGAGTGAGCCAGAGCCCCTGAATCAGCTGCTACTTCAACCCCGTCCTGTCTGAGTGAAGAACAGACACCCTCAGGAGGCCTACATACAGAGGCGGGGCCAAATTCAAAGCTGAACCCCAGGAGCTGTGCGAACAAAGAAGAGAAAGGGAAATTTCTCCCAGCAGCCTCAGGAGAAGAGGATTAAATCTCCACAATCAACTTGATGTACCCTGCATCTCTGGAATACCTGAATAGATGTCGAATCACCCCAAAATTGATGTAGTAGACTTTGGGAGCAACTATAGACTTGGGGTTTGCTTTCTGCATCTAATTTGTTTCTGGTTTTATGTTTATCTTAGTTTAGTATTTAGAGTTTATTATCACTGGTAGATTTGTTTACTGATTTGGTTGCTCTCTTCCTTTTTCTATATATATAGATATATATTTTTTTTCCTTTTTCTCTTTTTGTGAGAGTGTATGTGTATACTTCCTTGTGTGATTTTATCAGTATACCTTTGCTTTTACCATTTGTCCAAGGGTTCTGTTGGTCCGTTTTTTGTTTGTTTGTTGTTTTGGTTTTTTTAAAATATAGTTTTTAGTGCTTGTTATCATTGGTGGATTTGTTTTTTGGTTTGGTTGCTCTCTTCTTTCTTTTCCTTTTTTTATTACTTTTTATTTTTTTAATTTTTAATAATTTACTTTTTATTTTAATAACTTTATTTTATTTTTTCTTTCTTTCTTTTTTTCTCCCTTTTCTTCTGAGCTGTGTGGCTGACAGGGTCTTGGTGCTCCGGTCAGGTGTCAGGCCTGTGCCTCTGAGGTGGGAGAGTGGAGTTCAGGACATTGGTCCACCAGAGACTTCCCAGCTCCATGTAATATCAAACAGTGAAAGATTTCCCAGAGATCTCCATCTCAACGATAAGACCCAGCTCCACTCAACGACCAGCAAGCTACAGTGCTGGACTCCCTATGCCAAAAAACTAGCAAGACAGGAACACAACCCCACCCATTAGCAGAGAGGCTGCCTAAAATCATAATAAGGTCAGAGACATCCCAAAAGACACCACCAGACATGATCCTGCCCACCAGAGAGACAAGATCCAGCCTCATCCACCAGAACACAGGCACCAGTCCCCTACACCAGGAAGCCTACACAACCCACTGAACCAACCTTAGCCACTGGGGGCAGACACCAAAAACAATGGGAACTATGAACCTGCAGTCTGCAAAAAAGGAGACCCCAAACACAGTAAGTTAAGCATAATGAGAAGACAGAGAAACACACAGCAGATGAAGGAGCAAAGTAAAAACACACAAGACCAAACAAATAAAGAGGAAATAATCAGTCTACGTGAAAAAGGATTCAGAGTAAGGATAGTAAAGATGACCCAAAATCTTTGAAATACAATGGAGAAAATACAAGAAACATTTAATAAGGACCTAGAAGAACTAAAGAGAAAACAAAAAATGAAGAACAACCCAATAAATGAAATAAATAATTCTCTAGAAGGAATCAATAGCAGAATAACTGAGGCAGAAGAACAGATAAGTGACCTGGAAGATAAAATAGTGGAAATAACTACTGCAGAGCAGAATAAAGAAAAAAGAATGAAAAGAATTGAAGACAGTCACAGAGATGTCTGGGACAATATTAAACACACCAGCATTCTAATTATAGGGGTCTCAGAAGAAGAAGAGAAAAAGAAAGGGACTGAGAAAATATTTGAAGAGATTATAGTTGAAAATTACCCTAATATGGGAAAGGAAATAGTTAATCAAGTCCAGGAAGTGCAGAGAGTCCCATACAGGATAAATCCAAGAAGAAACATGCCAAGACACATACTAATCAAAATATCAAAAATTAAATACAAAAAGAAATATTAAAAGCAGCAAGGGAAAAATAACATACAAGGGAATCCCCATAAGGTTAACAGCTGATCTTTCAGCAGAAACTCTGCAAGCCAGAAGGGACTGGCAGGACATATTTAAAGTGATGAAAGGGAAAAACCTACAATCAAGATTACTCTACCCAGCAAGGATCTCATTCAGATTCAACAGAGAAATTAAAACCTTTACAGACAAGCAAAAGCTAAGAGAATTCAGCACCACCAAACCAGCTTTACAACAAATGCTAAAGGAACTTCTCTAGGCAGGAAACATAAGAGAAGGAAAAGACCTACAATAACAAACCCAAAATAATTCAGAAAATGGTAATAGGAACATACATATCGATAACTGCTTTAAATATAAATGGATTAAATGCTCCAACCAAAAGACATGGACAGGCTGAATGGATACAAAAACAAGACCTGTATATAAGCTGTCTACAAGAGACCCAATTCAGACTTAGGGACACATACAGACTGAAAGTAAGAGGATGGACAAAGATATTCCATGTAAATGAAAGTCAAAAGAAAGCTAAGGTAGCAATTCTCATATCAGACAAAATAGACTTTAAAATAAAGACTATTACAAGAGACAAAGAAGGGCACTACATAATGATCAAGGGATCAATCCAAGAAGAAGATATAACAATTGTAAATATTTAGGCACCCAACATAGGAGCACCTCAATACAGAAGGCAAATGCTAACAGCCATAAAAGGGGAAATCAAGAGTAACACAATCATAGTAGGGGACTTTAACACCCCACTTTCACCAATAGACAGATCATCCAAAATGGAAATAAATAAGGAAACACAAGGTTTAAATGATACATTAAACAAGATGGACTTAATGGATATTTATAGGACATTCCATCCAAAAACAACACAATACACTTTCTTCTCAAGTGCTCATGGAACATTCTCCAGGATAGATCATATCTTGGGTTACAAATCAAGCCTTGGGAAATTTAAGAAAATTGAAATCATATCAAAGATCTTTCCCAACCACAATGCTATGAGATTAGATATCAATTACAGGAAAAAAAACTGTAAAAAATACAAACATGTGGAGGTTAAACAATACACTACTAAATAACCAGGAGGTCACTGAAGAAATCAAAGAGGAAATCAAAAAATACCTAGAAACAAATGACAATGAAATCACAATGACCCAAAACCTATGGGATGCAGCAAAAGCAGTTCTAAGAGGGAAGTTTATAGCAATACAATCATACATCAAGAAACAAGAAACATTTCAAATAAACAACCTAACCTTACACCTAAAGCAATTAGAGAAAGAAGAACAAAAAATCCCCAGAGTTAGCAGAAGGAAAGAAGTCATAAAGATCAGATCAGAAATAAATGAAAAAGAAATGAAGGAAACAATAGCAAAGATCAATAAAACTAAAAGCTGGTTCTTTGAGAAGATAAACAAAATTGATAAACCATTAGACAGACTCATTAAGAAAAATAGGGAGAAGACTCAAATCAATAGAACTAGAAATGAAAAAGGAGAAGTAACAATTGACACTGCAGAAATACAAAGGATCATGAGAGATTACTATAAGCAACTATAGGACAATAAAATGGACAACCTGGAAGAAATGGACAAATTCTTAGAAAAGCACAACCTTCCGAGACTGAACAAGGAAGAAATAGAAAATATAAGCAGACCAATCACAAGCACTGAAATTGAGACGGTGATTAAAAATCTTCCAATAAACAAAAGACCAGGACCAGATGGCTTCACAGGGGAATTCTATAAAACATGTAGAGAAGAGCTGACACCTATCCTTCTCAAACTCTTCCAAAATATAGCAGAGGGAGGAACACTCTGCAACTTATTCTACGAGGCCTCCATCACCCTGATACCAAAACTAGATAAAGATGTCACAAAGAAAGAAAACAACAGGCTGATATCACTGACGAACATAGATGCAAAAATCCTCAGCAAAATACTAGCGAACAGAATCCAACAGCACATTAAAAGGATCATACACCAGATCAAGAGGAGTTTATCCCAAGAATGCAAGGATTCTTTAATGTATGCAAATCAATCAATTTGATAAACCATATTAACAAATTGAAGGAGAAAAATCATGTGATCATCTCAATAGATGCAGAAAAAACTTTTGACAAAGTTCAACACCCATTTATGATAAAAACCCTCCAGAAAGTAGGCATAGAGGGAACTTACCTCAACATAATAAAGGCCGTATATGACAAACCCACAGCCAATATCTTTCTCAATGGTGAAAAACTAAAACCATTTCCTCTAAGATCAGGAATAAGACAAGTTTGTCTACTCTCACCACTATTATTCAACATAGTTTTAGAAGTTTTAGCCACAGAGATCAGAGAAGAAAAAGAAATAAAAGGAATCCAAATTGCAAAAGAAAAAGTAAAACTGTCACTGTTTGCAGATGACATGATACCATACATAGAGAATCCTAAAGATGATACCAGAAAACTACTGGAGCTAATCAAGGAATTTGGTAAAGTAGCAGGATACAAAATTAATGCACAGAAATCTCTTGCATTCCTATACACTAATGATGAAAAATCTGAAAGTGAAATTAAGGAAACACTCCCATTTACCATTGCAACAAAAAGAATAAAATACCTAGGAATAAACCTACTTAAGGGGACAAAAGACCTGTATGCAGACAACTATAAGATACTGATGAAAGAAATTAAAGATGATACAAACAGATGGAGAGATATACCAAATTCTTGGATAGGAAGAATCAACATTGTGAAAATGAGTATAATACCCAAAGCAATCTACAGATTCAATGCAATCCCTATCAACTACCAATGGCATTTTTCACAGAACTAGAACAAAAAATTAAACAATTTGTATGGAAACACAAAAGACCCCAAATAGCCAAAGCAATCTTGAGAAAGAAAAACAGAACTGGAGGAATCAGGCTCCCTGACTTCAGACTATACTAGAAAGCTACAGTAATCAAGACAGTATGGTACTGGCACAAAAACAAATATAGATCAATGGAACAGGATAGAAAGCCCAGAGATAAACCCACACACATATGGTCACCTTATTTTTGATAAAGGAGGCAAGAATATACAATGGAGAAAAGACAGCCTCTTCAAAAAGTGGTGCTGGGAAAACTGGACAGCTACATGTAAAAGAATGAAATTAGAACACTCCCTAACACCATACACAGAAATAAACTCAAAATGGATTAAAGACCTACATGTAAGGCCAGACACTATAAAACTTTTAGAGGAAAACATAAGCAGAACACTCTATTACATAAATCACAGCAAGATCCTTTTTGACCCACCTCCTAGAGAAATGGAAATAAAAACACAAATAAACAAATGGGACCTAATGAAACTTAAAAGCTTTTGCACAGCAAAGGAAACCATAAACAAGACGAAAAGACAACCCTCAGAATGGGAGAAAATATTTGCAAATGAAGCAACTGACAAAGGATTAATCTCTAAGATTTACAAGCAGCTCATGCAGCTCAATAACAAAAAAACAAACAACCCAATCCAAAAATGGACAGAAGACCTAAACAGACATTTCTCCAAAGAAGACATACAGACTGTCAACAAACACATGAAAGGATGCTCAACATCACTAATCAGTAGAGAAATGCAAATCAAAACTACAATGAGGTATCACCTCACACTGGTCAGAATGGCCATCATCAAAAAATCTACAAACAATAAATCCTGGCGAGAGTGTGGAGAAAAGGGAACCCTGTTGCATTGTTGGTGGGAATGTAAATTGATACAGCCACTATGGAGAACAGTACGGAGTTCCCCCAAAAAACTAAAAATAGAACTACCATATGACCCAGCAATCCACTACTGGGCATATACCCTGAGAAAACCATAATTCAAAAAGAGTCAAGCACCACAATGTTCATTGCAGCTCTATTTACAATAACCAGGACATGGAAGCAACCTAAGTGTCCATCGACAGATGAATGGATAAAGAAGATGTGGCACATATATACAATGGAATATTACTCAGCCATAAAAAGAAATGAAATTGAATTATTTGTAGTGAGGTGTATAGACCTGGAGTCTGCCATACAGAGTGAAGTAAGTCAGAAAGAGAAAAACAATTACCGTATGTTAACACATATATATGGAATCTAAAAAAAAAATAAAAAATTGTCCTGAAGAACCTAGAGGCAGGACAGGAATAAAGACACAGACATAGAGAATGGAGTTGAGGACACAGGGAGGGGGAAGGGTAAGCTGGGACGAAGTGAGAGAGTGGCATGGACATATATACACTACCAAATATAAAATAGATAGCTAGTGGGAAGCAGCCGCATAGCACAGGGAGATCAGCTCGGTGCTTTGTGACCACCTAGAGGGGTGGGATAGGGAGGGTGGGAGGGAGGGAGACGTAAGAAGGAGGAGTTATGGGGATATATGTATACATATAGCTGATTCACTTTGTTATACAGCAGAAACTAACACAGCATTGTAAAGCAATTATACTCCTATAAAGATGTTAAAAAAAAATAGCCTTAGTGCAATACTATTAACTAAAGTATAGAATTTATTTGGAATTCAACAGTTTTTCCACGAATGTCCTTTTTTGCATTCTAGGACCCTATCCAGGACCACACACTGCATTTAATTGTCATGTCTCACGGTCTCCTCCAATCTGTGACAGTTTGTCTTTCCTTTCTTTCATGACTTTGACACTCTTGAAGATTACTGGTTAGTTATTTTATAGAATGTCCCTCGATTGGGTTTGTCTGATGTTTTCTCATGATTAGATGGAGGTGGTGCTTTAGTAGAAGGTGCCACAGAAGCGACGTACCCCTCTCAGTGCATCATATCAGGGGGTACTTGATGACTATATGTATTACTAGTGATATCCACCTCCATCATTTTACTAAGGTAGTGTCTGTCAGGATTCTCCCCAGGAGTAGAATTTTCCTCTCTGTTCCCTTTTCCCAGCTGAAACGACTGTTCCCTAACATCCTAAGGTCAGAAGTGCTTATTGCCTTTCTCCCCAGAGATTAAAGATTTTGTTCTGTCTGGGAGATAAAGGAGACAAATCTAGGTGAATTTCTTGCCCCTCTACAGCTGCTCCTTCTCTTCCCCATGTCTGCCCCGCAGTAGACACTTCTTAGGACTCTTCTGATCTTTTATGAGTGCCTTGTAGCTTCACAGAGAATGAGGGTACAAGAGATTACAGAATCCTCCAATTCCTGTAGCCCCTTAGGGGTATCACACTATCCCACCGGCCCCAGCCCACACTCGACCTTTACCCATTTGTCAACTATGGCAGCAAGACTCTTTGTACCAGTGCCCAGATGTGTTTGCATCAGGTGAGCACGTTTCTGCATCTCTTCTTCCCCTACAGGCACCGTCTCTTCCTAGATTTGGGCCGGTTGATTTCTCTGTGATCTTAGCTCTATAGATCCAAAAAAATTTTGAAGTTAGAAACCTGAAGTCTTCACATATACAGGTATTGTGTAAAGTACAGGTAATTTGCACAGGTGACATCCAGTGTCCTTCTTGAGTTTTTGAACACAGAAAGGGAAAGGAAATACTCTGTATTTGGATGCATGCATACATCATTTACCACCTTTTCTCTTCCTCAGGGCTTTGTTTGTGAGTTTGGGAGGAAAAATAGAGGCTTCTATCCTGTCTATATACACAGAAGAAACCTTTTGTAGAAGGATGAAATCAAAAGAAATAGTCTTTGGAGTAAAGGGATCTGGACCCTAATTCTGACACACAGAACTTTGTGGCCACAGAACTTTGAATAAATTGCCTAACTTATCTGGGCCTCAAATGTTTTCATCTGTAAAATGGGGATGGTAACACATTAAGACCTGGGCCTGGGAGGATTAAATGAGAAAATGTTAAAGTGCAAATATTTCTCTAGACCAGGAGGCAGCAAAATTCTTTCTGTAAAAGGTCAGATTTTAGATATTTTAGACTTTGCAGATCATACAGTCTGTCGCAACTATTCAGCTCCCATGTTATGTGCAAAAGCAGCTGTGGAGAAGCCCTAAGTGAACGGGCGTGACTGTGTCCCATTTTTGTTTACAAAAACAGATGTCAGACCAGATTAAGCTGCAGGCAGGCAGTCATTTATGACCCCTATGCTGGACCCAGCTTGCTTGGAGACACATTCAAGGTACAAGAAAATTACCTGATTCCTCCCTATTTAAGAGTCCTTCTTACCCTCAGCCTTAGCTAGTTGCTAGAGTCAGGCTGATATTTCAGTCTGTCCTTCTATTTGAAGGTGGAGACAAATCTTATCTCTGAGGTCCTGCAAACTGTTTTAGTTGTCCATGCTCCATGTTGTCACCTGGTCACAGAGTTTGCAAAAGTGCCACTGCTTCTGCCTAGAGAAGGTCGACACCACTCTCCAGTTGGTGGGGCACCAACTGATGCTGCCCGGGCCTGCTGTTGAGTATTACCACCTATTTCTCTGCAGAACCTTGCTTCCATGATGGCTATGAGTGAAGGTTCCTGGACTAGACTCTGGAGTTCAAATCCTAGAGATACTAGCTGTGTGACCTTGTGCTGGAAATAATTTCTCTGTTATTTCAGTTTCCTCATCTACAGGATGGGACTCATAAATCTCCGCCTTGCAGAGGTGTTAGGAGGATTCAATGAGCCAATACATGTAGAATAGCTAGAACAATGCGTGGCACAAAGTAATTGCACAATAAATCCGATATTATTATTCTCTTGGGTAGCATTCTCTGTGCCAGACACTGAGTTGGAGGTGACGGCATTCTGAAGTCCTTATGAAATTCATCCTCTAAGGAGAGCAATAGCTTTCCATCTCTCACTTCTTACCTCTTGAATCAGAAACCTCTCCAGGGGTTAACATGTGTACCCAGGACCCTAGACGGACCGCAGCCTGCCACAAAATTGACATTCTGATGGGGGCCCTGAATTCCTGGAGCTCACCTTCCACCTTCTGACCAGGCTCAGGCCTGAGTGCTACTTCTTCTCTCTCCTAAGGCTGCAAGGAGCTAGCCTTCTCCCACTGTTTACAACACACACACACGGGCTGGCCTCTTTCTTCTCCCAGAAGTGGATCTCCCGGCCCCTCACCCAGCAGACCTCCTGTCCTCTCAAAGTTCCACTTGCATATGCAACTCAAATTCTGTGGGAGTGTTTTCTAAACTTTTAACTCTATAAAGTGCCTGGGATGTGTTTGCTTCTTAGTAAATTTTCATTCCCTTTCCCTAAACCAATAAAGCAAAGCAAACGTAAATAAGTAAAAAAAGATTTTTTTGGCTGGAAGAAAGATGTTTTTGATTTCTGGACTCCTACTCAGAATAGCTGCGGTTTCAGGGCAAAAAGGAGCAAGTGGCAGGGGGCAAAGGGCATTATGAGGATCCTAAGTATTTCTTAGGTGTTTTCTGCTGCTGAAGAGCATGAAGTGATGATGATGAAGATGGTGATGGTGACACCCAACGTTTCAGAGCCCTTAGTACGTGCCTGGAACTGGCTCAGGACATACTCAGTCCTCACAATTGCCCTATGAGATGGGCATTGTTCATCCACATTTTACAGTTGAGAAAAATTAGGGTCAATTCGATCATGTCCAAGGACACATAGTTAAAGAGTGGTGATTCAAACCCAGATCAGTTTCTTCCTAAAGTTCTTGCTCTTAAGACTCTCCCTCTCCTGCCTACACAACGTTGGAGCAGGAAGCATGCAGGTGTGTGTTAAATAGGCATTTGGCATCCTCACCCAGACCGTGTGTGGCAGCTCTGCCTGCTGGACCTATACCTGAATGAACATAAGGAGATGTAAGAGTGGACAGCTGCTCAACAGCCAAGTGACGGATGGGATTCATGGGGCAGGAGAGTTACATGGCAGGAAACAGAGCCGCAAGGCAAGGGGAGCCAGGGTGGGGCCTCTGGGCCGTGGAGCATGGAGTCAACAGCATCCCGGACACAGGTCAGGTGGCTGTGAAAAGCCTCCTGTTCCATGGCTGGGACACAGACTTGCTGACTTTCAAAGCACAGCGGCCAGGCTGTGCTGGGCAAAAGAATTCAGGCTCAGGTGACCATCAGGAGACAGAATGTGCTTCCTACTCAGAGCATTGCAGAGATGCACTCTCTGGCTTTGGGAGCAGACTGAGAAGGCCAAGGCCAGTTGGCTTGACCCAAGAACCAGCCTGACAGATGATTTTTCTAGTTTGCAGTGAGTGTGTGTGTGCATGAATATATGTGCATGTGTGCATGTGGCTGTGTATATGTACATGTGTGTTAATATGCATCAGCCATATGCATTCCTGTGCCCACCACCTGCACTTGCCCCCCGTGTAATACCTGGACGCTCAGACGGGTGAGTTGAATGAACAGACGATTGTGAGCCTGCCAGCCTTCTTTTTGTACGGATGGGTCAGGGCCATTGTTTGGTACCATTAACCTGGGACTCAGGGACTTGCAAATGAACCCAACAGGGTACTGTGGCTTGGATGCCTTCTAGCATGTGGTGTGTAATGGGGGTTGTGTTTCAAAGCCTTCATTGCACTAGACTGCCAACTTTCCTGATATCTTGTGCTTTGGTGGATGCAGGCAGAGTGGAAGTATGAGACTGGAATATTGCCCAGTGATCTGTTACAAACGTATTTTCAACTGCTGGAGCCTCCGGTGCCTGTCCCTGCAGTGATCAGTGAATGCCAGTCCCTTTGGCTCTTTGGAAGCCATATCTATTCTGATTCATACTGGGGTGAAAAAAGCATTGGGCCTTGAGATGGAGGCATTCAAAGACATGAGCATGTTGTCTGAGAATGAAGGACACAGTGGGAGAGTGAGAAGGGGACAGGCATGCACGCTAGAATATGGGGGTGGCGTCCCCCTTTCTAGCTCTACAACTGTCTCCATCCTGTATTTGTCACAAAGCCTGGCATCTCCAAGTACCATCTCTCACCTGTCTTTTAGTATCTAGTTTGTGCACTGGGGGGGGTCCTAGAGGACTCAATGACAATATTTACTATCATCAGACCCACAAAACAAAGTTACTGCAAACCCAGAGGGCTGGGCCCAATAAACAGTGATTTGAAGGTATGATATGATTTGAGGGTCCAGAAAGGTCTCTCTGTCTCAGATTATCTACCCTTCTACTCTGATCTACGGCTCCTTACTTCCTCCATTAACCCAGTATTCATCTTAAGGAAATATGTGCATTTTCATTTAATTTAGAGCATGTTGTTATTTGGCAAGGGTCACCTATGAGAACTAACACATTAGCAGTGCTACATTTCTAAATTACTTAACGAAACCATCACCACTTTTGGCCCCTTGTAGGGACTTGAGAGAAGGGACACATGTTAGGTAACTTCTGATGAGAAGAACTAGAACTCAGAGCACTGCTGTACAGTGTGTGTGTGTGTGTGTGTGCCTGTGTGTGTGTGTTGTACATTGTGAAAAACAACTGAGATGCAAGACAGTAGGCACACCTTCATGCTGAAGAACCTGTAGATTTCTAACAAGAAGAAACACACATGTACACAAGTTAGGTGATATAACCTGAAAAGCAAAGTGATGCAGGTCCCCAGGGGTGCTGCGGAGTGACGGGTGATGTTCCCCTGGGACATTCTGAACTGGGTTGTGAAGGCCTGAGGGATTGATTAGCATCACCACAAGGATAGTGTCAACAGTCAGGGAGCAAGCAGCAAGCGAACTATTTTTAAAAGGTCCACTGTCAGATGGTCTGGGATGGTAGGTGTTGATGAGAGTGAACATCAGTGGAGGGAAGAAATAAAGGTTGCTTGCCACCTGTCCCCACTAGCCCAGGAAAGTGATGAGAATAAAGGAAACAAATAACTGAAATGGACACAAATCAATTAGATGGTGACAAACAAAAATTGTGATAGCCCAGGATGAGGTATTATTAAAAATGACTTGTCTGAGCCGTATGTCTTTAGATTTACATTGAAATGTAATTAACACTGAATGGCACTCACTGCTGTTCTTGTTCTGCCAGTGGATGGTGTTCGTTAGAGCGCTGTGGAGATGCCAGGAAGCATTATATCTAGAAAATATTCTCTCCCTATTTTCATTCTTTGGTAGTTTGACTTACTTCATTACATTGCATTAGGAGAAAGAGCGTTGCTGCCTCCTGCTGCGTCCCCTCCCACGGCTCATTCCCCAGATGAAATCACCACCAGCTTGAGACATTGCAGCCATCTCCACAGCAACCAGTTCTACCACGAGAACACACACTTCGTGTCCCGTAGTCCTCCGTTTCCCTCGTTATTTATTACTAAAGGGACTTGGCATGCAAAAATTGTCTGTTGACTTCCTAAGACTCTGGGGCAAGTTGATCCTTCTAATTCCCTAGAGAGATGGCTGTGAAGAAAGGGCAAGGCGTGTTTTTGGAGTCAAGTAGACCTGACTCCCTGAATCCTGTTTCTACTCCTCCCTTCTGTTTTCTGCAGCAGGTTTCCCATAATGAAAATGGGGATCTCAGTACCTCCCTTACACAGAATTGTTTGCAAAGATTAGACAGCTAGTGGACACTTACTGAGCAATTATTATGCTCCAGTCCATATTATGTGTATGACTGTGTTTTATCTAAATGGTAGAAACTATTACTCCAGGTTTTGGTTATCTATTGCTGTGTAATAATCCACTCTGAAATTTAGTGTCTTAAAACAAGCATGTTATTGTCTCTTACAGTTCTGTGAGTTGATGGGGCTCAGATGATGGGGCTGGGGTTCTTCTGCTGGTTTCTCTTGGGGTCTCTCCTGTGGTGCAGTTGGATGCAGTTGGGGATGGGGTCATGTGGCCTCAGTGGAGATGCTGAGATGGTCGGGTTGCTCTCCCCATGTGGTCTCAGGGCCTCTCCAGGATAGAATTCTTACATGACTTCTCAGGGCTCCCAAAACACAAAAGCACAACCTACCAGGTTGTTTAATGCCTGGGCTCTGAATCCCCAGAACAGCACTATTAGTTTCTTTCTGTTCTTTCAATCAGATCACAGGTGGGCAGAAGTTGGATGTGGGAGGGGATTACACAAGGACACGAAGACCAGGAGACCTGCTTTATTGGGGGCCAGCTTCAGAGACCGTGTTTCCATTTACTTATGAGAAAGCTGTGCCTCTGAGAGTTAAGAAACTTTCTCAAAGTCACAGAGCGAATAAGAAGTATTGTAGAACCAGGATTCAAAGCCAGGCACCCTGAGTTTCAGAGTTTGTGAATTTTACCTCCACCTCTGTACTGACTTTTAAAAGTCATGAAAAATTCCGAAAATAGTGTCTGGCATATAGGATCTACACTTTGAATCTAATTTTATTTCCTTTCCTCTCTTTTTTCATGTTACCTCGTAAGAGTAGGAATCCAGAAGTCAAAAACTTCTTGCTTTTTGCAAAAAGAAATTTTTTACTTATTTATATTTGCTTTGTTTTGTTGGTTTAGGGAAAGGGAATGAAAATTTACAAAGAAGCAAACACATCCCAGGCACTTTATAGAGTTAAAAGTTTAAAAAACCCTCCCACAAAATTTGAGTTGCATGCGCAAGTGGAACTTTGAGAGGCCAGGTCTGCTGGGTAAGAGGTTGGAAGATCCAATTCTGGGAGGAGAAAGAGACCAACCCATGTGTGTGTTGTAAAAAGTGGGCAACTCTCTGCAGTTTTAGGAGAGGGAAGAAGGGGAACCTAGGCTTTATATGCTTTATGTACTCGTTCTCTTACTCCACTCAGTAACCCTACAAGGATATTATTATATTCATTTTACTGATAATAGTCAAATAATTCTCTTATGCCCTCCAGATACCGAAGGTCATTTTTTGCTGGAGAGAAACTACTATGCGTTGTTCTCTCTACCTCCTCCACAGCCAGCACCTGCTGTTTCACTGAAGTGTTTAAGACCCTTATCCATGGTGTTCCTCTGTACGCTACATGATTTTCTGCAGTCCCTCTTCATTTTGGGAAGCATTTCTCCCCTCTCACACACAGGGTTGAAAGTGGTCATGGAAATAATGACTGAACAGTGTTTTCTGGAGCAGATGAATTATCAGAATTACCTGGAGGGAATTTTTTTTAAATGCAGACTTTCAAACCCCACCCAAAATTTACTGAACCAGATTCTTCAATAGCAAGACTCAGGCTTGGTGTGGATAAAATCTCCCCCAGGTAATTCTGATGCTCTATCAGGCTTTGGATAACTGCTGTGGGAGTTCAGAGCAGATGTACCCTTGGCACAGGGAATGCTTACACAGGCAAATAGTGCAGAGAACACTCAACTGAAGAAGCTGAGCTCTGTCTGATTTTTAAGGACACATGAAATTCAGATAAGTGGTGGTGATTGAAAGGGCATTCCAGATAGGAGAGCTGGTGTGAAAAAGATAAAGAAGCAGGAAAATGCATGATATTTTGGGAAATAATGAGAAATGTTAGTCAAGGTGTAATCACAGTTCCTAATGCTTCTCTCCATGCAGAGGGGGGTCTGTTGGAGAAAAGTTCTGGTCTCTCTCATCCCCTCACTCATGCTGCCTCAGAGAAGTTTAGGAAAGAAATTGAACATGTGCTCTCCAGCCCCTGCCTTTCCTCCACCTTGGGAGTCAGTTGCTCAGGGGAAGCACAGGTACTGCTCTGCTCCTCTGTGTCATATGTTTTCAGGGACAACTTCTGCTCCTATGGGATAGAGGATGCCAGCCCCAGCCCAACACTCCCTGAGGCGGAGTGGGTAGATCTGTTTAAACCTGGGGCGTTAGTATGAATAAATCCACTAGGCTGAAGCTGTAGGATGCATTCTTCAATATTAGCCACTTAGGAAAAGAGGTAATATGTTGACCTCCCTTCTGCCTTATTCATTTGTCTTATTTCTCAATTGGCTTAGGACTCAGGCAGGGGAGAGTGGTATTATTTACTGGATGCCTCAATCTCCAGTAGGAGGTCAGTGCTGGAAACAAAAGATGAGGCCAGATTAGGGAGCAATCCTGGAATGCCAAGACTTCAGCCCAATCATTCTTAAACTTCTTGGGGTCACAAATTGATTTGAGGCTCTGATAAAAGTTGGGAACATTCTTCCCAGTTAAAGGTACATGATCAAAATTATCTGGGCATTCTTTAAAAAATACAGATTCCCTAATCCTACCCAAGAGCTCTTGATCAGATTCTTCAATGGTGAAACACAAGTTTGGTATGGGTAAAACCTCTCACAAATAATTCTGATGGAGTACCTATTTCAGACTATTCACGGATTTCCTGAAACCTATTCATGGGCTACTCTCTCCCAGTAGTAAAAGCTCTAGCTTTAGGGCAACAGTGGGGAATTAAAACCTGGACGTGACCAAAGAGACATGGCAGGCATCAGTGATGTGGTTCTAACAGTGGTGTTGGCATTTTGTTTCAATACGCAAACGAAGTCCAGGAAGAATTATAAGGACAAAAAGGGGAAAATGGCCAGCCTTCCTAAATTTTCTTTGTGGAATCCATGGCAGACTTTTGCATGCCTCCAGGACTCTGATGGGAAGAGGCTAACAATTCCTGCACCAGAGAACATTGGGAAACACCAGGATTCTGTTGTTTGGGGTTCCTGGGATCTGGTTCTCATCAGAATCATCTCCAGGGCATGGTCCTCATATTCAGACAATGAGTTAAGAAATAAATGGATGGTGTTATACTTGTCTTTTCTTGTCAGTATTCCTTCTGCCCTTGCATTCACTTAAAAAAAAAAACCTACCAAATTGCAGCTGCTTCTCCTTGCTTAACCTAAAGTGTATAATGCCAGCAATTGTGGGAATGGAAACAGGCTAGTCTGCCTAGAAATCTCCAGAGCACTGTAGGCTAATACATTAAAATTAAAGAGAAACAGAAGCCATCACTACAAATTGCAACATTATTGTTCAAGCCAAGATCGTCCTAATTATAAACTAGCATTTTTATAGATGTCACAGGGGCTGTTTTAGTGCCGCTTTGCTGATGCTAAAAAGATAGTGTGGAAATGTGATCAGGGATCCTTATACTACTGTCTAACTGGAGGGGAAAAAAAGTTAATTAGGCTCTTTTTGGCATATTAGTGAAGACAGGCTTATTAGACACATTTACAAGCTAATGATATGCCTATACTCTGCTATCAAAAAAAATTCATTTGAAGAAACTGATTTACAGTTCAGCCATTTTCATCTCTTTAACCAGTACATTCACAATTACATTTCCCGCATTTAATTGGTACGGAATCTGAACACTTCTGGAGACCGCACTGTGAGGTGTTAATTGTAGGGTGGTCTCGGCTCCTGCTGCCTTCCCCAACCTGTCTGGGACCGCAGGCAGCGCCCCGCTTTGTTTGTTGCCCACCTCCTAGGATGAACAGCCTTCATCTGACTAAGGACCTTTGAACCAACAGTGATGGATTTCAGAGCTGTCACTAATGATGAGTGCAAATGTTTGGAGGAGTCGGGGGCAGGAGTTAAATGGTCTGGTTAGCCAGGGCCTGGTTCCCCCCCAACCTCCTGGGGAATGAAGCAAGCACCAAAGGACCTGGGCATTTCCCTCTCCAGCTCAGAAATCAAGGGCATCCCTAGGGGGCCTAGTCACCCTTTTCTGAGCAGGATAAGCCCTTTCTCCAGCGAAGCCCACTCTCCACACCACTGTTAGTGATCCTTCGAACAAACGCAGCCATCTGATCCTGTCATAGCAGGAGATCCTGGCTCTATCACAAGAGGCTACTTCAGTTCCCTAAGCCTTAGTTTCCACATCAGTAAGATGGGGATTACTATAGTTCCTTCCTCAAAACGTTTTTAAGAAGATTAGCTAAGCTACTGCCTGGGAAGTACTTAGCAAAGGACCTGGCCTGTAGTAAATGCTCAATAAATGTTACCTGTTATCATTATCATCATCATTATTATTATCACTATTACTAGATTACCATGCTTAAAAGTCTTTGATGGATCCTTATTTCTTACAGAAGAAATCTGACTTATTTAACACGGTCCTTAAAGCTCTTCAGATTCTGATGCTAATTTCCCTTTCCAATTTCCTCCCCGGCCCCTTCTCCCACAAAACTATGCTCCAGCCACAAAGAACTGCCCACCTTCTGTAAGCGTCTCTTTGTCCTTTGCTCATGCCACTCCCTCTTTCTGCACAGCCCTGTCCTGTTGCTGGGTCACCGAACCCTCCTGGTCCTCCAGAACGAATCTTCCTCCTCCTCCTCCAGGGCTCAGCTAGAAGTATCCCTCTAGGCTACATTGTCCCCATTCCTCTCCTTCCAGGCAGAATGATGACTCCTGCCTGACGTATCACATGTGCCTCTTCTGGGTATTACTTATTTCACAGTATGAGAGTTATTTGTTTACCAGGATGTTTCCCTTGAAGGTACCCTCTTCAGGGACAGAAACCAGGCCCAATTTCTATTTTTATGCCCAGTGCCTGACTAGGTACACTCAGATTCTAAATGAATTCCAATGGAATCAAGTTAAATTAAACTGATTTGGACTAAGGTTCCAACTAGATCATTTCTAAGGTGCCGTCTAGATCCAATATTCCATAAGCCCATGGTTTTGTCAAATGCTGGATTCAACTCCTTTCTCTGAGCTTCAGTATTCTTATCTATAAAATGTAAATGATAATTGCTAACTCTCAGGGCTATTGGGAGATGTGAGTCAATTCATGTGAAAAGACTCTGTAAAGTTCAACTGCTACACAAATGTTAATAGCATTGTTTACTTGCTTACCCTTGTTTGTGCTTCTTCGGGAAGATGACAGGATAATAGAAAAGCACATTGTGCAGCTTGATCTGTATTTGTTGTCAATGTTTTGCCCATGCCAATTTCCCGTAGTAAAGGTAAGCTCAGTATCATTCCTTCCCCAGGGAAAGGGGAACATTTCTTGGTGTCCATTTCAACAGGATGAAAGGGAAGCCTCCATACATTGTAACCTTCATGTTCTGATTCCAATCTCAGCTCTTGCAATAGAAGGATCCTGGGAAATGATGCTTTTCCTCCTCCTCTCCCCTAACTCCCTCCATAATAACAAAGCCCGGTCCATCTTTTTATGATAATAATTATTATCAAAGACATCATTTGAGTTTAATGCCTGAGAATGACTTCGCATGCCAGTGACTAACAATGTTACGGACAATTATTTCTTTAGAAGGTTACTGCTTCACCATCAGGGAAAATGTCACTTTTGTAAGGTAATAAATGTGGTTTATTGGGAGAGTGGATACATTGAGGTCTGCCATTTAATTTGATCACAGTTCATCCCCAGCAATTCTTTGAGATCAAGTCACTCAGGAGCAGTTTCTTGCAAGTCCTTTCCCGAGTGTTTCCTGAATCGCTGTGGTCCAGAATGACACCTCCTATTTGTCCGAGGCAAATTTTAAGGAAAAAGACTCATTCACCAAATAGGAGAATTGGGGAAGCACCATCCAGTCAGAAAATTAATGCTGTGCTGTATACATGAAACTGCTCTTTAGCACCTAAAGGTGCAGCTAGGGTGGCATTCCTTGGCAGCGTTCCTATTTGCCCATGCTGAGCTCAGGAAAAGAGACACTCAGGTATGGGAGTGGAAAGGGAGCACAGCTCTTCCTTCTCTCCAGGTCACTGTACATTCACAGCACAGACCGGACCAGACCGGAGAATCATCCTTCTAGGGGGGCAGAGCCCTGAAATGGGGTTGGGAACACCCAAGAGAGTGAGATGCTGCATCAAAGAACTCACAGAGTCATCATTACTTACAGGACGCACCTGAGTGTCCGATGTGCTAGGTGTGTCACTCATTTACGACATCACTATGATGGACAAGTTCATGAACTATTGCTATGTGTATTTGTTTGGATGTGCATATAATGCATTCATCCCTACAGAGAATCATAGCATGTTTAAATCAGAAGGAATAAGACTATAACACACTGGAAGAGAGTAACTCTTTTTCATCTGCTTTGGTAACAGAAAGGCTTGGGTTCAATCCCGACTCTGACACTTATCACCAGTTAGAAAACATTGACCAAGCCCCTTAATCTCACAAGCCTTGTCTTTCTCAACTGAAAAATAGAGATGGAATTGGCCCCTCACCATGCTGTTCTGAGAATTAAATAAAATAGCGTCTATGGAGCACACAGTACAGTGGCTGGTGTCTAGTAGGAGCCCAGTTCATGGCTGTTGTCATTGTGGTTGTCAGAGATGATGCTGTAAGAGGCAGCAGTATCTGCAGTAGTGGCCTGGCTCCTAGCACAATGAGGACGCTCAGTTCATTTTGAACTTATGATCGAACACAGAAATAGATGAGTGAATCTAGTATTCCTCTTCACATTCCAGAAAAGGGCTTTGAGCAATATAGGAGCTAAAACAACAGCACAGAATCACACAGAAGGTCTTGGCAGAGCTTGACGTACATTTTAGATCCTTTGATCTCCAACATGGTGCTCTTCCAACCACCCCTGGTCACTACCTCCTTCCCTATACTCCCATCACCTCCCACTCTCCCCAACATATGTGTATGTGTTTGAGACATACATACCTGTCTTACAGATAGAGAAACTAAAAATTTTGGAGGTGTGTTACTTGGGTTCTCGGAAGCTGATCATGGGAGCCAGGCTGATGGTCTAGGGTCGGATGCACTGTCTGATGGATTTCACATCTTGCTTCTCATGCTTGTGAAACCCAGGTCTTAGGGCAGAGTTGAGCTAGAGCCTGGAACTGAAGGAGGCTGAGCTGGAGCTCACAGCACAGATCCCCAGAGATTCTGTGATTGAATAACATTGGGAAGATACATGATTTTTGCCTCCAAAATCCCTTTGGTTTACCCTTCTCTGTAATGCCCTCCCTCACCTCATTCCTTTGAACTATACCATGATTTCTACTGTACTAGGAAGAACAGTCACACCAAAAATATGGGGAAAAACAAAAGAAGTTACTTTCTGGCTATTAAGCTTCTGTAAACTTGGCATAAATAATAGGTTTAGAAAAAGAATTGTCTGGTCCATTTTCCAGACACAGAGAGAGAGATGAAAACTAAAATCTCTGAACTAGCAAGTTAGAAGACAGTAGGAAAGGAAACAAGAAAGTTACACCCCAGCTTGGGTTTCTGAGAAGGACCCTGTCACCTACCTACCTTGGCCTGTCTCCTGGTTACAGGCGTTACTGGGAAATGTAGAACCACCCTGATAGATTTGAAGACCAGGAGGAGATAGGAATCGAGATAGGCTTCCTGTAAAGAATCTTCACAGTGGTTTGTTACACTTCTGAGGTATCAAGCAGCAGCTGAAGAGAAAGCGAGCCACAAAGTAAGTCAAAGAAGAAAGGGCCTGAGACAGTGAACCACATGCTTCCTGGGGCCCCAGAGTGGCTGGGAGAGCAGCCAAGTTTTCCTCTATCCGCTTCCTCCAAATGAGCCAAGGAGTAGATGTGGAGAATATAATAGAGAGAGAAAAGGAATCAGAACACCAGAAGAGGTTTCTCAGTCTTGACAAGGGGTTCCCACAGTGGAAAGCCCTGTGGACAGGGGCCGATGTGAATGCAGAGATCTCAGTGGAGGCCCACGTGCAAGGATGATGACAACCAAGAAGGAGATGTAGTAAGGTACATCTCTGCATGTGTATGAGTACAGATTCCCAGACACCTGTCTCCATCCCAACGTGAATATGCACTCTCAAACTTACAAGCCAACTTGGGAGAAGGAAAGATAAGAAAGAATTTATAATTTACTGACTGTAAACTCAAAATGACTGAATCTACTTTAGGTTGACTAAGATTGCTCTTCGGGGATCAGGTAAATTGGGGGATAAAAATAGAACTGATAGCTACAAAAGATGAAGTTACATTTCTGTAAACGCAAGGAACTGGTTTAATACCTACTATGACTTTTTTGTCTTGTAATATCAGAATATGACAACCATTGGGCCATACGCCATAATCCATTCTACCGGAACCATACTTCAGAGTAATTTGAATAGGTGTCTTGTGTGCATCAGGGCAGACCAAGGACACAGGCATACACCCAAATGCCCAGAAAACTTTACAAGTACTTTTAATCTAGCAGAAGTTTGGTCATGGTAGTGACAATGACATCAGTGATGACTGTAAACACTCCAGATATAAAATCTTCAAGAGTAGGAAATACTTTGAGCCCTTAGTATTGATGTAGAACATCTATGGCGTTCTTAGCTCAAGACTTGGAACTGTTTTATCTCCAAACTATACCTCTTTCCTGAACTCCAGATTCATATACTATTGCCTTTGACACCCCCGCTTGGGCATCTAATAGATATCTCAACTTAGCACATCTAAAACTGAACCTGTGAGCTCCACCCTACCCTCAACGCTCTGCCAAACCTACAGAACCTGCAGTCTTCCTCCACGTCTCAGGTTATGACAACCCCATCCTTAAGGTTGCTCAACTTAAAAATCTTGAAATCATTCTTGACTCCACTCTTTTCTCACACACACATCTAATCCATTAGGATTGTTGTCTTTACCTTCAAAATATATCCAGAATCCAACCACTTCTTACCATCTTCTGCTACTACTCTTATCTAAACCATCTCTCACTGGGATACTTCTGTTGCCCACTATGGTCTCCCTCTTTCCACTCTTGCCTTTCCCAACAGTCTACACTTCACACAGCAGTCAGAATAATCCTTTTAAAGTGTAAGTCATACCATGTCACCCTCTGTTCAAAACTCTCCAATGGCTCCTATCTCATGCAGATAAAAGCTCAAAATCCCAGACTTCTTTGCTGTACTTTGAACACATCAGGCATGTTCCTGCCTTAGGGCTTTGCATGGGTTGAAACCTCTCCCTGGAATGCTCTTCTCTCAGATATCCATATGGCTGAGCGTCCTACTTTTGCAAGTATTTGCTGAAATAGCACCTTTTAAAATTAGGCCTCTGAAATTGCATCCTGCCACCCTTCTTCTATAGTCCTAATCTCTTCTCCTGTCTAGATTTTTTCCCCTTTAATATTTACCACCTTTCCATATACCATAATTTATTGAGTACTATGTTTATTGCTTGTTTGCACTTTCTTCTCACTAGAATATAAGCTCTACAATGGCAGGGATTATTGCCCTGTTTTGTTTTTTAATGTACCCCAGGGACCTAGAATAGGCACATGGTAGGCACTCAATAAATATCGGATGAACAAATGAGTGAAGATCATTGGATACAAAATGTTAGCACTAAAAGGGATGCTAGAGTTTTTCTGGCCTAAACCCTCCTTTTTTAGATTAAGAAATTTTAAATTGCTTCCTAGGAAGATGAAGATATTTGTCTAAGAAAATTGCATGAGTGACTTCCAAATTCTCTTGTTTTGTGTTTCAGTTATTATATCTGGAGGCTTCCATCCTTGATCTTGAAACGATGTTATTATGCTTTTTTTTTTTCCTTCTGGACTTTAAGTGAAAATAGAAGATTTAACCATATTCATTAGTTCATGGGGCAGAGAGAGCAGCAGTACCTGGGAACACTGTGTAGTACCTGACTGGATTTATTCCTGGATTCACGTGAGCTATCTCTAGAGGGCTGCCAGAAATACGTGTGTGTGTGCACACGAGTGTGTGTATGTGTGTGCATGGGTGTGTGTGTGTATACATGTGCGTGCATGTGTGTTTGGGGTGGTAGTACAAGAGAACAAGTCCTGAGTAAACTGCTCAGAAAAGCAAAGTTTCATGTTCTAGGTGTAAACAGTTTTTGAAGAAGCTCCCAGCACTTTTAGTACAGAATAATTGCAATCTTTAAAGTAAATATATAGTGGAGCTACAGTTTCTCATTTTTCAGAAAAGAAAAGGAGGTTAGAGGTTTTAGGATTTACCTGGTGTTTTTCAAGCAGAAAGTTGTAGAACCAAAAACTGAACCTGAGTCACCAGAGTCCTAGATGCTACCTTTTAATATTATGGTGTGTTCTCACATGGGATGATGTGTCCACCCCTAGGAATTTCAGCGTTACCACCAGAGCCAGGAACTGGGTGATGGGGGTACATTTTCTACACAAGGCAAAGCTGTGGCTCTTAAGGCACTGTGCAACAGTGGGGAAATGTCAAAGTTATTAATTTTTATAAAATATGTTAATGGGTTTCCCATTACTTCCTCTCTCATTATTCGGTGTTGCCTTTCTGTTTCTCTGACACTTAACTCTGAGGATGTGACACTAAAAATATCAGGGCCTGCAGGCTCCCTGATCCTTAGATCCTTTTCTTCCAACAGCTGGGACATTTGACCCTTGCCAGCAGGCTCTGCTTCAGAGTCAGGGCAAATCATTCACCCAACACACATTTTTTTAATACTTAAAAAAAAGGTCATATCCATGAAAGTGTGTAGGATACAGTAAGCCTTTTTTAATACCCTTCTTATTCTCCTCTTTGGAACTTCTCAAATTCTCTAAATATGGAAGAGATGTATAAAGTTTATCACTTGGGAATTACAGAAAAACTTTAAATCTCCAAGGGCACATCTACAAAATAAGTCTCAGAAAATGCCCAATTAGCTATTCAGAGCTAGTCCCAAGTAAGCAGATATGAGCCTGTAGTAGGCATTTCTAATTGGTTACAGCACTCATTCTTTTTTTCTGTACTCTTCCCTTTAAGATAAGGTGTAGCCCAGAAACACTGTCATCTGAACATTCTGGGATCCATTACCAATGATTTGGAGTTAGCACATGAAATGAAAGCTATTTGCCATCCTTGCCCAAGTTCATCAAGATAGATATTCAAATGAACCGTAATGTATAGCAATTCTTCGTTGATCCTGTTTGATGATTTTTATCTGGATAGGTTGGTCTTTAACAGGTTTGAGTCAAATGTGCCGAGACTCAAAAAAGGTGAGGTCAGAAAATGTAGGACCTTGGACACCCCACCACAGTCCCCATAGGGGCAGTGCCTTGGAAAGAATTATTAAACCATGCTAAGGCAGCACAGAGCCACTCCACACAAACACTTGTTGAAGGGGCGAGATGTTTTGTAAACCAGAATGAGGAACCAGAGAGCTTGGAGTGCAAGCAGGCATCAGACCAGAACCACCAGGGATGGGCAAAATGTGGGCGAGGACGAGGAGGTCACATGCCAAGAAGTGGCACTCCTGCCAGCATAGCTTCTACGCGTGTTCCTACTTGTGGAGCTTAGGCTGCCTCTTCACATCCCAGGTTGCTGCTGCAAAAATATTTTGAATTAATTAACCCTAAATATTTCCTCTGTTAATCTTTTCACGCATCTGATCCCAGAACATTTGTTAAAGAATCTGGAGACTTATATTTTTTTAGAATTTATTTTATTCAAGTATAGTTGATTTACAGTGTTGCGTTTATTGCTGCAGTACAGCAAAGTGATTCAGTTACACGTATATATACACTCTTTTTCATATTCTTTTCCATTATGGTTCACCACATGATAATGAATATAGTTCCCTGTGTTATACAGTAAGACTTTGCTGTTTATCCATTCTATATACAATAGTTTGCATCTGCTAATCCCTAATTCCCAATCCATCCCTCCCCCACCTCCTCCCCCTCCCCCTTGGCAACCACAAGTCAGTTCTCTATGTCTGTGAGTCTGTTTCATAGATAAGTTCATTTGTGTCATATTTTAGATTCCACATGTAAGAGATATCATATGGTATTTGTCTTTCTCTGACTTACGTCACTTAGTATGATAATCTCTAGGTCCCTCCATGTTGCTGCAAATGGTATTATTTCATTCTTTTTTAAGACTGAGTGGCATTTCCATTGTGTGTGTGTGTGTATATATATATACACATACCACATCTTCTTTATCCATTCATCTGTCAATGGACATTTAGGTTGCTTCCATGTCTTGGCTATTGTGAATACAGAGACCTATATTTAAACTCATTCTTTCACTTATTTATGGACAATGTAACCTTGTGTGAGTTGTCCAAATTTATGAACCCTGATACCATGTTTATACAGAAGTAGTCAGACAAGTTGGTCTCTAAGATCATTTGTCTTTGAAGTTCTATGATTCTGAGGTAGAAAGAAGGGACAGGGAGGGAACTTGACTCTGGATGCCAGAAAAAAAAAAAAAGCAATGTTAGAAATTAATTTGCTATTTAGTAGTATTCTGGTTATCACACATGATTTTTATGTTTGCTATTTTGAGGCTAAAGATGATATTTTATTCATCATTAACATCTCCTTTTTGATCATTCCATAAAACCACTATAAAGTCAACCTAATTTGATAGTTAATAGAAATCCAGTTCTCTGCATTGACTATTTCATGCCTTACACATTAAATTATGTATAGACATAAAATAGATAAAAATGATGGCTTTTTTCTTTGCCAGGTCCTATGCTAAGTATTTATATTTATTACCTTCTTAAAATCTTCTTAACAAAGCTTTTGAGTACTTTTATCCCTTGTGGGTGAGGCAACAAAAATTTAAGGGAATTAAGTAATTTTCTCAAGGTTACACAGCGAATAAATGTTAGAGCTGGATTTTGAACCTAGGCAGCCTGACACCGGAGTCCTGGTAACGCTGGAGACATGTGAGTAGTAGAATGTGCTTTGAAAGAAAAAAAGCCCATAAGATATCTTGTAATAAGCAATATATAATTTAAACATATCATATTTATACATAGCACTTTCCACAAAATATCCCATAACAAAAATAACTGAGCTCAGAGGGTCTTTGGAAAGGAATATCATGATTAGCAGTCTGCTGAGTGGCTCCTGTGACGCCTTCAGCAGTGTGGCAAACACAAAAAGGTCATGGTAGCTTGAAGGTCATATACTCTGCCTTTCTAATGTCAAGGTCACTCCAGGATATGGCCCAGGGACTGGTCCACTGGAGTTGTGCAGGGCAGATCTGATATTCCCTCAAGAATCAGAGCAATCATCTCATGGGACCATGACCAGGAGGATGAATTTGTGCAGGCACATGTAGAGGCAAGTACACACTCATGTGGAAAGAAAGAGGTGGGAGGGGGAGAGGGAGACGGAAAGGGAAAGTGGTGGGGGGGAGGGAGAGAGAGAAAAGAAAGACAGTGAGACCATTTGAGTCTTTGAGAATTGTCTACATTTTCAGTCTTTACATCCTAACCTCCCATTCTCTCTCCAACCCCATCCAATATGACTTTCATTCTCCACCACTCCAGTGGAACTTGACTTCTTATCAAGGTCAACAATGACCCAGATCCTTGATACTCAAAGTGTGGTAAAGGACCAGTAGCTTCACCTTGGTGAAGCCATAAAATCTCTCTGAATCTCAGCAGTTTCATCTGTAAAGTGCGGCGCACACTTCATGGTAATATCAGGAGGATTATATAAATGTACATGAGGTATCTGGCAGACAGGACATGCCCACCTTATCCTGGTCCTCCTTCCTTCCAAGTATGCCAGCAAGAATCCAGGCTCACTAAAAGCAGAGAAATTGATATGTGATTACTTATGCTAACAGTATACTCACAAAATCTCAGAGATGGAAAAAAGATTACAAGACTTCTGGCCCAACCACTGCTTTTATTTACTAAGTAAAGTACTACAGAGTTATTTGAAAAACAATCTTCTAGGTTACATAGAATGCCTGAAAATGGGCTTTCCTTTCCAAAAATCTCTTTTAAATAATCCAATTTTCGTATAAAGTATGGTATATCTGCTCTGTTGTAAGTCATAGAAGAAAGTGCAAAGTCTTGGAAAAACTCTGAGGTTGATGCAAACATGTCCCCATCTGCAGGGATGACGGTGAGCACTTGGGGCTCTGTGTTTCCTCGACACTTAGCTCAGCCTTAGTGGAGGTGCCAGCATTGTCTCGCCAGAGGAGAAATGATTACCTACAAGAAAAGACACTGTCAGTTTTCCAGTCCTCCCAAGTCATCCAAGGTCTTGTGACTCAACAGTGAGTCAGTGGGCAGACTTCATTAGTCAGCCCTGATGACTAGTGTTCCTATGACCTTCCAGAAGAGGCCATACAGCTGCATGGGCAGACAGTGATAGGAGGGGTTAGGAGATTGATATTTTCATCTCTGTTCTGCTAAATATCACCACTTTGGCCCTGGATAAGTCACTGAAGCTTTTAAGGCTTTAGCTTTCACATTTTAAAATGAGAGTGTTGCCTTGATAGGATCTACCAAAGTTCTTCCCATGTCTAAATTTGCACATTTGTGGATATTCATATATTTTCTTTCTTATCTGGTCTTCATTCTCAGCAGAAGGAAAGCTCTATGAAGGAGGACTGAGAGTTAAGGCTGCTAATGAAAACTATAGTTAGCCCTTAGTATTTGCAGATTAATTAAATTCCATAAATGTTTTTTCGTGAAACAATCAATACTTCCTATGCACCTGCTTGGTATCAGGAAATTACATATATGATCACCACTGCACCACAAGAAAAACACAATCCAAGCAATTCCAATGTAGTGTGGTGAGTGCTACCAAGGCTTAAGCAGTAGATGCTGTGGAAACAGACAAAGTTCCTAACTCAGTTTTGAGTGAATAGGGAAGGACTTCCTTGAGGAACTGACATCTAAGATGAGACACAAGAAGAGAGTAGACCTTACCTAGGTAAAGAGGAGTCAATTATTTCCTTTTTGTTTGCTTGTTTTGTTTTGTTTTTTCAGTATATGCAAAAGCCTAGTAGCAGGAGAAGGCACAATGCCCTTGGCAAATGCAAATAGTTCAGTAGGATGAAGCGGTGATAGATGAGACTGGAGATGAGAATTATCTTTGACACCATATTAAGGAATTTGGATTTTAACTGGAGACCATGGGGATCATTAAAGAGTATCATGCAGTTGGGATCAGGATACAGTTCTCACATCAGATATATAATGCAGGCTGCAGAGTGGAGAGATTGGAGGGGAGAAAGGGAAGTCTCTGGATATAACCAGAGACTGGATGTAAAGAAAGTAACCTAGATGAAATGATAGTCTAGAAGAAGGGAGTGGCAGTGGAGATAGCAGTAGGAGGATTGAAGAAAGGTTTATGATGAAGAATCGAAAAGACTTAGTATTGTCTAGACAGAGTGGGTGGAGGTAGGAGAGAGAATAGTGAAAGAGGTTACAGGAGTTTCAAGCATTAGTAATAAGCAAACGGCAGTGCCATGTGCTCAGTTTTGTTGAAAGTCAATAATGAATTCAGTTTTGGATCCATTATGTTTTGTTGAAATGGAAGATTGCCTAACATAGAAGCCAACACATAGTATACCCACATTCATTCAGAAATATTTATTGAGTACCTTCTATATGCTAAACACCATGCTGGGATCTGGACATATAAAGATGAATAGATTTCAGGAGTCCCTGGCCTCAAGGATCTGAGTTTAATGAGAGGAGATATCAGATATGTAAAAAATAGCTACCGTATGGTCAAGATGATAAATGTTATAGAAGACAAATGTATTCATGGTAAAAAGTGTGCTGAATGAAGGTGCTCTGGCAATGAGTAATGTAGAGGAGAAGCATGTAGCTGAAGAAAGGCTTGTGATATAGAGAACTCCAACTGGGTTTTTAAAAAAGGATCAATTTTAAACAAGGAGCAAGAAAGTCTGTTAGGCAGGAAGAGTGATTCTAGCAAAAGCAAAAGAGTAGAACAGTGTTTGGTATGTTTGAGGGACAGTATGTAGCACAGTTTTCCTAGTCCCGAGGGATCTTAAGTGGAATCATGGAAGCCTGGAGAGACAGAGACTTCTGGTCTTTGCCTACAATTTTACACCTGCAGCCTGGACCTCTACCCTGAGCTCCAGACTTGTAAATTGACTGCTGATTTGGCACCTCTCTTTGTACGGCTAATGGACAAAGACAATATGCCCAAAACTGAACTCCTGACCCTCCCCCTTTAAAATCTGATCTTCCTAGTTCCCCATATTAGAAAAATGTTAATGTCATATTAATAACTGTTCAGGCCCCAAATCCTTGCCTCCTCTCTTTTTCTCCCAAACAACATGAAATCCATCAGCAAAACCTATTATCTCAGAGTGATGCCAGCAAAAAAAAATGGTGGAATAAAGACGTCTGAAAACGCTCCTTTCCATGAAAGCAATGAGAAAACTGGCAAAAATTGTCAGAGTCAACTTTTTTAGAACTTTAAACATTAATCAAGGCTTGTAGCACCTAATAACAGACTGAAAATACATAAAGTAAAACTGACAGACTTGAAGGGAGATTTGACAATTCAACGATAATAATTTGAGATATCAATATCCTACTTCCAACAATGGATAGAACAAATGGATAGAAAATTAACAAAGAAATAGAAGAACAACACTAGAGAACACTACAGAATAACACTATTAACGAACTAGACCTGACAGACATCTATAGAATGCTCTACCCAACAGCAGCAGAATATACATCCTTCTCAAGTACACATGGAACCTTTTCCAGAATAGATATACATATGATCCAACACCTAATATATATTAGATCATAAAACAAGTCTCAATCAACATAAAAATTCTGAAATCATACAAAGTATGTTCTCTATCCACAAGGAAATACAATTAGAAATCAGTAACAGAAGGAAATTTGGGAAATTCAAAAATATGCATAATTAAACAAAATATTCCTAAGTAATCAATGAATCAAAGGACAAATCACAATGGAAGTGAGAAAACATTTTTAGATGATGAAAATGAAAATAAAACATACCAAAACTTGTGAATGCAGCTAAAGTAGAGTTTAGATGGAAATTTATGGCTGTGAACGCCTATGATAAAAAATAAGATCTCAGATCAATAACCTATGTTTCACCTTAAGACACTAGAAAAAGAAGAGCAAACTGAACTCAAAGCAAGCAGAAGAAAAGAAATAATAAAGATTTTAGAGATGAAATAAATGGAATAGGGAATAGAAAGCAACATAAAAAGTCCATAGGGGCTTCCCTGGTGGCACAGTGGTTGAGAGTCTGCCTGCCAATGCAGGGGACACGGGTTCAAGCCCTGGTCTGGGAGGATCCCACATGCTGCGGAGCAACTGGGCCTGTGAGCCATGATTACTGAGCCTGCGTGTCTGGAGCCTGTGCTCCGCAACAAGAGAGGCCGCGATAGTGAGAGGCCCGCGCACCGCGATGAAGAGGGGCCCCCGCTTGCCACAACTAGAGAAAGCCCTCGCACAGAAACGAAGACCCAACACAGCCATAAATAAATAAAAATAAATAAATTAAAAAAAAAAAAGTCCATAAACTAAAAGTTTCTTCTCTGAAAAGATCAACAAAATTGATAAACTTTTAGCTAGCCTGACAAAGAAAAAATGAGAAAAGGTTCAAATTACTAAAACCAAGAATGAAAGTGGAATTACCACAGATCTTACAGAAACAAAAAGAGTTGTATGGGACTTCTATGAATAACTATAAATCAACGAATTAGATAACTTAAAGGAAAAGGATAAATTCCTAGAAATACAAAAACTGTGTTTAAAAGATAGCCCAATTCATGATTTGGAAGACTTAACATTAACACTCCCCAAACTGACCGGTAGTGTCAATGTAATCACTTTCAAAATCTCAAAAACCTTTTTTGTGTTTCGTAGAAACAGCTATATATTATTCCACCAAACATTGAGATTGGTGAAAGAAAGTTTTCCTTTTGACCTATTTCTCCTCCACCCCTCCCCCTCAAGCAAAGTGAAGGCTACAGTTTGGATTTATCTTCTAGCTAAAAAAGCAGAGATAAAGTCCAAAAGACCAAGAATTCTCTCCTGCCATGCCTATACACTTTCAGTTTTAGCTCTCTTTCTAAGATGGTAATTTTTTGTATGAAAGCAGTCGTTCTTTTTTCTCAGTTGTTTGTGAATTTACTTTTAGTCTAAAAACAAGACATAAATGATCCAAGTGATAACACTGCCGCAGGGTAAAGTTGCTGCTCAGTTTCCATTAATAAGAGAACAAATAGTAGTAACTTAAGTATGTTCACTGGAAAGCTTTTCTTACTAGGAGTACAAATGACACCTGATAAAACATCTCATATAGCTGCACTTTAACATGTACAGCTAAACAGGATGTGACTAAGAGTAGAATGAGGTGTTTCCCTTAGGTCCTCAAGGCAAACTTTAGGAAAGCTCACCTGTTTTCTCAGTATGTAGTGATGCAGAAGGTCCTCTCTGGAATTGGGGCTGTTTGGACAGGTGCCCTACCTGTGAATTATCAAAGATTTGAAGGGTAATGCTGAAAGCCTCAGGTTTTCAAAGCAGAGAATTGGGTTCAAGGCCCAGCTCTAAATTAGCAAACTGTATTGAGCAATTCACTTTACTTTTCTACAGCTTTTATTTTCATATCTACAGCAATATGAATTGAAGACAACACTTCCTGTTTCACAAGGTTCTTATGAGAAGTCAGTGAAAAAATATATGTTAAAAAAAAGACTTTATAAAGATGGAATAGAAAGTTAGTTATCAGTGGTATAACTTAGTTGGTTCAGTTTACTAAACTCTTGACATGGGTGTGTTACAAGGATTTCTGCAGTGTGTCTTATGAATCATAATAATGAATCATGTACTGGGTTAGGTGTTTCTCATTTCATCAGATTTTATCACTATGTTATCAAACTTTTTGTATAAACCCTGTGAAGTCAGTATTGTTAGCCCAATTTAACAGATGAAATACCATGCAGGCAAATAAAAGTTGGTAATCAAACGCAGGGTGCAGATATGGCCAACTGCAACATTCCCTCTCCATCCCACTCTTGCCACTTCTATTCAACATAGCATTGGAAGTCTTAGTTACAGTAATCAGACAAGTAAAGGTAATAAAAGGAATCCAAATAAGAAATTAAGAGTAAAATTATCACTGTTTGCAGATGACATGATACTACACATAAAAATCCTAAAAACACTAACAAAAAAACTACTAGAACTCACCAATGAATTCAGTAAAATTGCAGGATACAATATTAATATACAGAAATATGTTGCAATTCTATACACTAACAATCAGCTATCAGAAAGAGAACTTAAGAAAATAATCCCATTTACAATCATATCAATTAGAATTATATACATAGGAATAAATCTAACTAAGGAAGTAAAAGATCAGTACTTTGAAAACTATAAGACACTAATGAAAGAAATTGAAGACAATACAAACAGACAGAAAGATATACCATGTTCATGGACTGGAAGAATTAATGTTGTTAAAATGACCATACCATCCAAGGCGATCTACAGATTCAATGCAATCTCTGTCAAAATACCAATGGCATCTTTTATAGCACTGGAAAATATAATTCTAAAGTTTGCATGGAAACACAAAAGACTCTGAATAGCCAAAATAATCTTGAGAAAGAATAAATCATGTTCCTTGATTTCAAACTATACCACAAAACTACAGTAATCAAAACAGTATGGATCAATGGAACAAAATAGGGAGCCCAGAAATGAACCCATACTTACATGGTCAATTAATCCATGACAAAGGAAGCAGGAATAGTCAATGGGGAAAGAGAGCCTCTTCAATAAATGGCGTTAGGAAAGATGGACAGCTACATGCAAAAGAATCAAACTGGCTACTCTCTCACACCATATACAGAAATAAACTAAAAATGGAGTAAAGGCTTAAATGTAAAACCTGAAACCATAAAATTTCTAGAAGAAAACGTAGGCAGTATGTTCTTTGACATTGGTCTTAGTAATGTTTTTTTGGATATGTCTCCTCAGGCAAGGGAAACAAAAGCAAAAATGTAACAACATCAAACTAAAATGCTTTTGCACAGCAAGGAAAACTTTGACATCAGTCTTAGTGATGTTTTTTTGGCTCCATCTCCTAAAGCAAAAGAAATAAAAGCAAAAAATAAACCAATGGGGCCTAATTAAACTTAAAAGTTTTGGCACAGCAAAAGAAACCATTGACAAAATAAAAAGACAACTTACTGAATGAGAGAAGGTATTTGCAAATGATATGATCGATAAGAGGTTAATATCAAATATATATATAAACAGCTCATGCAACTCAACATGAAAAAAACAAACAATGTGATTAAAAATGGGAAGAACTGAAGAGACATTTTTCCAAAGAGGAAATGCAGATGGCCAACAGGCACATGAAAAGATGCTCAATATTGCTAATCATCAGGGAAATGCAAATCAAAACCACAATGAGATATCACCGCACACCTGTCAGAATGGCTATCATCAAAAAGAATGCAAATAACAAATGTTGGCAAGGATGTGGAGAGAAAGAAAACTTCATGAACTGTTGGTGGGAATGTAAATTTGTGCAGCCACTATGAAAAACAGTATGGAGATCCTCAAGAATTTAAAAAGAGAATTACCATAATGATCCAGAAATTCCACTCCTGGGTATTTGTCTAAAGAAAATGAAAACACTAATCAGAAAAAGCATATACACTCCTATAGTCACTGCATCATTATTTACAATAGCTAAGATATGGAAGCAACCTAAGTGCTCATCAACAGATGAATGGATAAAGAAGATATGGTATATATATATATATAAATTTTACCAATATATATATACTCACATATACACACAATGGAATATTACTCAGCCATAAAAAAGAATGAAATCTTGCCATTTGTGACAATGTAGATGGACCTAGAGGTTATTATGCTAAATGTAATCATTCAGACAAGAGAAAGACAAATATTGTATGATTTCACCCATATGTAGAATCTAAAAAACAAAACAAATGAACAAATATAACAAACCAGAAACAGTTATAGATACAGAGAACAAACAGTTGGTTGCCAGAGGGGACAAGGGTGGAGGGTAGAAGAGAAATAGGTGAAGGAGATTAAGGGATACAAATTTCCAGTTGCAAAATAAATGTCATGAGTATGAAATGTACAGTGTGGGGAATATAATTAACAGCTATGTAATATCTTTGTATGGTGACATATTGTAACTAGACTTATTATGGTGATCATTTTGAAATATATAAAAATACGGAATCACTATATTGTGTGACAGGAATTAACTATGTTGTAGGTCAGCTATACTTCAAAAACAAACGAAAAGGGCTTCCCTGGTGGCGCAGTGGTTGAGAATCTGCCTGCTAATGCAGGGGACACGGGTTCGAGTCCTGGTCTGGGAAGATCCCACATGCCGTGGAGCAACTAGGCCCGTGAGCCACAATTACTGAGCCTGTGCGTCTGGAGTCTGTGCTCTGTAACAAGAGAGGTCGCGATAATGAAAGGCCCGCGCACCGTGATGAAGAGTGGCCCCCACTTGCCACAATTGGAGAAAGCCCTCACACAGAAACAAAGACCCAACACAGCCATAAATAAAAATAAATAAATAAACGAAAAAACAAACAAAAAGAAAAAAAGAACAACAGAAACTGTATGTCGATGTATCTACTTGCACCCAACTTCTCCTTTGCATCCAACAGAATTGAAAAGCCACATCTATTAAACTAAATGCCACTATGTGTGCACAAGACCCCGGTCCCTCTGCCCTTTTCAAGGGCTTCACTCCAGTTCTCTTTCATTATTAGACTCTCCCTTTCTGTGGGGTCATTTCAATCACCATGAAAATATACTCTAGGGAAATACCTCCCCTTGAAACCCTATCTCTCAAAGACTAACAGCGCATCTATTTTCTCATCTACATAACTTAACCTTCTCAAACAATTGTCAGCACATACCATTCCATATCATCATTTTGCTTCACTCTTCAGCCCATTTTAGTCTGGTTTCTGTCCCGTCACTCCACCGACATTGCCTTTCCTCCACATTCTTACCATTCCAGGGCCTGCAAGCTCCACCTCCAAACAGCACCTGCACTTCTTTACCCAAGGCTCCTTTCTTGCCACTGTAGTCCAAATCACCTTTACACAGAAAACCGGAAATGCCAGCAAATCAATGCTCTCTCCTCAACTCTGGAGCAGGACTCAACCAATGATTGACGGGGTTTGACGTTAAATAGTTCCCCTCCTAGGGAGTGACCCTCTGATCTGAGTGTGTTTTACACTGGCTTCTGGAGTTTCCCCTGGCGTATTAATCATCAGCGGCCCACACCAGCAGCTGGCTCTCGTTCCTCCCTTGTCTCACTTCCCCACTTCCCTACCTTCATCTCTTAAACTACTTCTGCTTGAATCTTTGTTTCTGGGTTCGCTTCTGAAGGAATGCAAACGAAGACGACTTCCCTTATGCCAACTCTAACACACGCTTCCCTGTCTCACCTAATTGACCAATTAGCAGTATGCGACCCCGAGAATCACCCCCTCTTTCTTGAAAACTCTCTTTTCTCTGGATTTTTAGGACACCACACCCTCTGGTTTCCCTCCGCCTCACAGGCTGATCCATCTCCACCCTACCTTTCATATTGGAGTATCTTAGGCTCTGAGCTCACATCTCTGGTCCTAACTTTCTACCATTTTTTCCTCTTTTCTGTGTGACTCCCATCTTTCTAAATCCAGCCGTTCTCTCTTCTGAATTCTGGATTCACTCCAGACATTAATTAAAAGATGAATCTTAGGGCTTCCCTGGTGGTGCGGTGGTTGAGAATCTGCCTGCCAATGCAGGGGACACGGGTTCGAGCCCTGGTCTGGGAAGATCCCACATGCCGCGGAGCAGCTGGGCCCGTGAGCCACAACTACTGAGCCTGCGCGTCTGGAGCCTGTGCTCCACAACAAGAGAGGCCGCGACAGTGAGAGGCCCGCGACCGCAATGAAGAGTGGCCCCCGCTCGCCACAACCAAAGAAAGCCCTCACACAGAAACGAAGACCCAACACAGTCAAAAATAAATAAATAAGTAAATAAATTAATTAATTAAAAAAAAAAAAAGATGAATCTTAAGTCTGCATTGAGTTTATTTTCTTAGAGTTTTGTGGTACATCAGGCACTATGTAAGCTCTTTCTAAATATGTTGTCTCATTTAATCCTTATATCAATACTCCAAATCATTACATTTGTAAAGGCAAGAAAAGCAAGGTTCAAGAGGCTAGGAGTTTTCCTGGGTTCATGGGGCAGGTGAGGGGCAGCACCAGGCTGTAAACTGAATCTTTCTGACTGAAGGTTACAAGCATAACTGCCATGCCATTCTGCTTCAGTATTCTCATCTCCTTTGTGCAATGGGCACAGAGGTTTTCTAGAATAATCAACTGCCAGAGCTGGAGGAGAATTTAATAATCATCTAATCCAGCTCCTTCATTTTACAGTTGCCTCAAAGAGGTAAAAAATTTTCCCAAGATTTATTTAGATATCTGGTTATATTTATGACAGATGGTTATTGCCCAACTTTATGTTTTGAGCTATAAATGGTGCTAAGGTTCATTCATCTTTCTTTTTCTCTGAGTTGCATCTCTAGCCTTGGAGGCTCTCTCCACACAAATGCAGATGGCACACACTTTCTAACTCCCCTGATCCTGCTGGGCCTCTGGAGAGAGCACTGAGGGTCACTGTGTTACTTCCTTTGAATATTTTCTCAGATGGAGGTGATGTTCCAGTTGTACAGACCAGTGACTGGCATTTTAACCACAAGGACATTGTGAATATCTCCCTGTTAAATATCTACCCATCCCATTAAGGTTATTTATTGTGCTGTATCCAGAGCAACTAAACCCAAGACTGTGTCTGTGCCAAAGACTCGAATAAAAACTTACAAAAAAATTGCAGCCATCCAGATGTTCTTTGGCAACGATGAACACCCAGACATTTGGAGACATCTGGATGACTGACTGGCTTTTTCAGTTTTCATCTGGAAGATGAAGATTATGCAGACACAGTGTGATTACAAGCCGGATGATAATAAACAAATCTTTGACAATGTCCACAGGATTCCAAACATCTGGGTGCAAAACTAAAAAATCCAGCTAACTATCCAAATGTTTGGCACCATTTAAAAGAAACATTGGACAGCAGGAGTTGAGCAAAAGATCCAAAAGGGAGACAAGAAGTTCCCAAAGCAAGCTTTGCCTACATTTTTTTTTAAAGTTTATATTCAATTTAAAGGGGAAACTGAGTCAGGAATAGTAAATTTCTCATTAGAGCCCACATTCTAGATCTCTCTCCTATACACTGGGGTTTCTAAATCTAGTGAGGTGACAGACCTTCCAGAATTGTATAGTCAGGGTCTGATCTACTCACATAGCATAGGAACTCTTAGACATCAGAGCAGAACATCAAAGTCTTGTTTTTGTGTGATTTCTCAGTCCACCTAAAAAGACAAATAAATACATCAGGGGCTTAAGAGCTTGCCAATAAAGAAAGGGAAGGTGAGGCTTACCTCACTACCAGGGGTGGGGAAGGAGAAAGTGCCTTGGGTATGAGAATGCTGGAAGACAAACGAGTTCAGGCTGCTGGTACAGGGAGGCAAGGGTGTATCCCTGCAAAAGTGAATTTAGTTATATTCTTTAACTGATGAAGGAAAGAAACATTGTACTCACAGGTGAATAAAAGGAGCATTTGTCTTGGGGCTGAAAGAGCTGTTGTCTTTAGAGGAAAATCTTTCTGTTTGTGGCAGAAATGCCTCTTAGAGTGATGGTGGCAGCTGCAGTAGTATCAGCAGCAAAAAAAAAGTGCCCTCGTGGTGACAATAGCATCAGACAAGGTCTATGTGGCTTTAAAGACTAGTAGCAGAGATGGAAGTTTGGCGCCTGTTGGTGAAGAGGTCAGAGGGCTGTAGCATCTATAGTATCTTGAACCAGACTAAGTGTGAGCTGGGAATCTAACTTTCCTCTGATTGTAACATGAGCTCATGATTTGTTGGGGGTTTTTTTGTTTTTTTTTTTGCTGATATATTCTAGGAAGATAAAGATTTTGAGCCAAAGTAAATTTGAGGCATCTTGACATTGCTTTTCATCTGGGCCATGTTAAGAAAAATGTAATACATTTTGTACCTCTAAGCTGTTGTACTTGTGATGTTTACTTTCTGGCCATTTTCCTTGACATTATCTGGGAACAAACGCTCTGCTAGATCATGAGGCAGAGAGTGCAATTTGCAGACCAAAAAAGGAGAAAGACATTAGACTGAGAAAGAATATTAATACAAAAACGTGGAAAACCACAAAGACAATCAGTAATTTCACAGACAACCCAGAGCTGAGCTTCACTTGCCAAATAGCCTTTGAGGCCTTTGCAAATTGGAAAACCATTGTCCAAAACCAAGATGCTTTTCTCAGAAAATATCTGTTTCTTGATTAGCCACCAAAAGAGAAGGAAAAAAAAATCTATCCCAAAGGCCCCTTTAGATTGTGTAAACAGCGAAGGTCTGTATACATTCACCAGGGCCTTTATTCCACTGTGCTAACAGTATTTAAAACCAGATGCTGGCTCTCCCTGACTCTTTGCTGGAAGAATTACTGTCAACATGCATTGTTTCTGAGAGAAATTTAAGGCAAGGCAGTCTCCAAGTTCTCTAATTAAAACAAGTTAAAAAAAAAAAGCTATATAAAATTCTCTGAATTTAACACTTTTATTACAAATACACTCCTTAGGTTACAGAGAAATAACTTAAAAGTAATTGAAAAACACACCCAAAATGTGTGTCTTCTAAGTAAGTCCCACTACTGTGTGACCTCAGGCAAATTGCTTCAGTATATGAGCCTCACATTTCTCATCTATAAAGTGAATGGTTTGGAATTCCATGATCCATAAGGTCCTACCCAGCTCTATGAGTCTTTAAAATTATTTTCTGTTGGGTGGGAAGGAGAAGTATATGGGAGCTCTCTGTACTTTCTGCTCAACTTAAAAAAATTTTTTTTATTGAAGTATAGTTGCTCTACAGTATTATATGTTACAAGTGTACGATACAATGACTCACAATTTTTAAAGGTTATACTCCATTTGTAGTTATCATAAAATATTGGCTATATTCCCCATGTTCTACAATATATCCTTGTAGCTTATCCTATACCCAATAGTTTGTACCTCCTACTCCCCAACTGGTAATCACTAGTTTGTTCTCTATATCTGTGAGTCTGCTGCTTTTTTCTTATATTCACTAGTTTTTTGTATTTTTTAGATTCTGCATATAAGTGATATCATCACTATTTGTCTTTCTCTGTGTGACTTATTTCACTTAGCATAAGGCCCTCCAAGTCCATCTATGTTTCTGTAAATGGCAAAAGTTCTTTCTTTTTTATGGCTGAGTAGTGTTCCATTGTATATATGTACCACATCTTCTTTATCTAGTCATCTGTTGGTGGACACTTAGGTTGCTTCTTGGCAATTGTAAATAATGCTTGTGCTCAACTTTTCTGTAAATCTAAAACTGGTTGAAAAAATAAAGTCTTAATTCATAAGCCTAGTCTAAATATCAGGCAAACCCAAATTGAGGAACATTCTACAAAATACCTGACCAGTACTCTTAAAAAATGTCAAGGCCATTAAAACCAAAAAATGAGTGAGAAACTGTCACAGTTTGGAGAAACTAATGAGACATGATGACTAACTGTGACATTATAATCCTGGATTGGATCCTGGAACAGACAAAGGACAGTATAGGAAAAGCTATTTAAATCTGAATAAAGCCTATTGCTAAAAAAACAATAATAACCAACAAAATAAATACTGCAACCACCTCCATTAAAAAAGTAAGACAAGCTACTTTGAAAATATAGGTATATAGAGAACCATGTTAATAGTCCTTAGTATAATTATTTCCATGTAACTACTTTTAATATTTTGGTGTTTTCTCTCACAAAAGAATGTATATTTTACATAGTTGGCATCATAATAAGTATGAAATGTTGAATCTTTTTAGCAATTTACATATGTTGTAAATATTTTGTCCTTTATCCAAACTTATCAATAATAAAATTTTAACCTCTTTGAAATATTTATACATGAACTCTTTAATATTATATTTATTTGTCCTTGTATATTTCTGTTCTTGATTTACCAAAAACATATATATATATATTTTTTCTGTTGAGTGGAAATCCTAGCCATTTCTAGTATTATTTCCCCTAAGTGCTCTATTTAAATTCTGTGTGTGGTTCTGTAAGGAAAATAACATGCAGAAAAAGAGGTATGAATACAGTGTCGGTGTTCTTGCTTTCAGAAAATCTAAACAGCAAAAACCTTCTCTTAGAGAACATATAAATTAATGCTGTTTCTTTTTTTAATGCTATTTCTTAATTTAAAATTATTTGTCACAAGATCCTTTTAAATGACTCAGTCCCTACAGAATCCAAATCTTATGTCCAATTTGCTAAAGTTTAATTGACACAACTATTGTGCTTGACAAAGTCCCCTTATAAGGGCAAAGTGTGAAGATTCCCTAAAGATGGATTAAGTGGCAGTGGGTACAAATTACAAGGGATGTTGTAAAGGATTTTGCAGGGACCCTCGCAGCTCATAACCCTCTTCTTTGAGAACATCACATGTACAACAGGTGTGAGGTTAATCGGCCATGTTTGTAAACCTGCCCTTTTTTCCCCATGTGTTGTTATAGATGATTTCATCTTGAGTGAGAGCTGATTCAAAATGAGCCAATCACCACAAAAACAAATATACAGATCAATGGAACAGAATAGAGAGCCCAGAAATAAACCCACATACCTACAGTCAATTAATCTTCAACATAGGAGGCAAGAATATACAATGGAGAAAAGACAGTCTCTTCAACACGTGGTGTTGGGAAAACTGGACAGCTACATGTAAATCAATGAAATTAGAACACTCCCTCACACCACATACAAAAATAAACTCAAAATTGTTTAAAGACCTGAATATAAGACATGACACCATAAAACTCCTAGAAGAGAACATAGGCAAAACATTCTCTGACATAAATCGTGGCAATATGTTCTTAGATCAGTCTCCCAAGGCAAAAGAAATAAAAGCAAAAATAAACAAATGGGACCTAATCAAACCTAAAGGCTTTTGAACAGCAAAAAAAAATCAACAAAATAAAAATACATGTTATGGAATGGGAAAAATTATTTGCAATCCATGCAATTGACAAGGGGTTATTATCCAAAATATACAAACAGCTCATACAACTCAATATCAAAAAAACAAACAACTCAATCAAAAAATGGGCAGAAGACCTACATAGACATTTCTCCAAAGAACACATACAGATGGCCAAGAGGCACACAAAAAGATGCTCAGCATTGCTAATTATAAGAGAAATGCAAATCAAAATCACAATGAGGTATCACCTCACACTGGTCAGAATGACTATCATCAAAAAGTCTACAAATCATAAATGCTGGAGAGGGTGTGGAGAAAAGGAAACCCTCCTACACTGATGGTGGGAATGTAAATTGGTGCAGCTACTATGGAAAACAGTATAGAAGTTTCTTAAAAAACTAAAAGTAGAGCTACCATATGATCCAGCAATCTCATTCCTGGATATATATCCAGAAAAAACAAAAATTCTAATTCACAAGGACTCATGCACCCCAATGTTCATAGCAGCTCTATTTACAATAGCTAAGACATGGAAACAACCCAAGTACCCATCAATAGACGATTGGCTTGAGAAGATGTGGTCTATTTATACAATGGAATATTACTCAGCCATAAAAAAAATGAAATGTTGCCATTTGCAGCAACGTGATGGACCTAGAGATTATCATGCTGAGTGAAATAAGTCAGACAGAGAAAGACAAACATTATATGATATCACTTATATGTGGAATCTAAAAAATAATATAAATGAATCTATATACAAAACAGAAACAAACTCACAGACATAGAAAACAAACTAACAATTACCAAAGGGGAAAGGGAGGTGGGGATGGATATATTAAGAGTATGGGATTAACAGATACAAACTACTATACATAAAACAGATAAGCAACAAAGATTTACTGTATAGCACAGGGAACTATATTCAATATCTAATAACAAACTATAATGGAAAATAATCTGAAAAAATATATATATAACTAAATCACTTTGCTGTAGACCTGAAACTAACACTACATTGTAAATCAACTATACTTCAAGAAAAAAAATGAGCAATCACATTCTTCTCCTGAGAATCTGAAGTTGGGATTTAGAGGCCGGTCATTTGACCTGATGTATCCATTTGAACTGGGGAATCCTTGGGAGACCATGCTTGGCAAAGATCACAGAGCAAGGTACACACCTCTGCTGGAGAGAGACAGATGGGGAGGGAGAGAGAGAGAAAGAGATTGAAACAGAGAAACAAGAAAGCCAGAGCACCTGGAGATATCCTCCCAGTTCCTGCTTCCAGACCTCCTGAGACCCCACCATGCTTTCTGCTCAAGTCAAAACCCTGGATTTCTTATTTTAGCTAGGTTCTTACAATGCCCATGGCAGGACTTTTACATCAACCAATTTACAATACTTTAAAAAATGTTCTTACATATTTAAAACAATAAAACACTTATTACCCCACAGATAATTATATGTCAAGTAATAGATAATCAGAATGTATTTGTTCAACTACTACTAGGTTCTGGGAGGTACGGAAAGAAATAAGATGCTATTCATATCCTTGAGAATCTTATATCTATTCAGCACTAACTATATGTCATGCACTTTGTTAAGGTTATTACCATAATTTGAAGGATGTAGTGTTAATAAAAGTTGAATTTCATCAAATTTGTCTTTGACAAAATAAACTATTCAAGCCTTTATTTGTTTTATTTTTCTACATGGTATTTGGTTTCATCCCACTCTGCTAGAGTGAATCTACTCAGGGCATTAGTGTCCAGCGCTGGCCTCCTTCTCCCACGACAACTCAAGGCAACTTGGGGAATGGTTGGGAATTTGAACTCAGGACCACCGCTGGCCCCACTAATAGTATTTTTGAAGCACCCATCTCTTTAACATGCATTTTATTAGAATAAAAGTTACTTTTAGTGGCATAGATATTAATAGATATTCATAGAAATATTAGATAAACTAGATATAAATAAACTAGATATTAAACTAGATATTAATAGAAAACTAGATATTAATAAACTAGGTATTAATAGAAAATGTACATGTAGACCAATTAATTAAGAAACCTAATTAAATTAATTTTAGATGGTAAGCTTTAATCTTAGTGGTTCTATTTCTCATCCAAGCTTTCTACCTACCTCTTGTTACTAGGAAAAAGCAAAATTCCTGGGTTTCAGGTCAAAATTGCCATCTACTCTGCCACTTAAATGAATCAAACAGCTCTTCTCACACATGTTCCCCAAAGTAGCAGCCCATCAGAATAACCAGGAATGCTTGTGAGAAATACAAACACTTGGGATACACTTGGTATTGAACTCAGTGGATCTGGTGATGAGCCTAAAACCCTTATTTTCACCAACCCTCCAGTTGATTCTTATGTGATTCTGTGTTGATAGTTGATTTACTGTTTAGAAGACTGAAGTGTAGCATTAAGAAGTTTAATTAAGGTCAGCGGGAAGAAGAGCCTTGACTTCCAGACTAGGTGTCAAGTTCAGTTGTGTGAGTTGCATACTGCCCAAGGGCACCTACTAGAGAGGCAGTGGGGGCTGAAACCCAGCCCTGACTCTATTCACCAACCATGCAACCAGCACAGGACTGCACCCACTGAGGAGGGGTACCTGCTTCAAATTTGCTCTGAGGCATTATGGGCCAGTGGCAACCCTGTGACAGGGCCAGCTGTGTGATTGCAGCCCTCATGCCACACAATGTCCAGGCCAGTTCAACATCTGCCTCCATCCCTTTAACAGAGCATCCTTTCCAAAACCCAACCACCACATAAAAATTTTTTCATACCTATTTTCTAATCTTAATTCTTTTGCAATTTGACTGTAGGCCAGAATTTCTCAAAATATATTCTGGGGAACTTTATCCTATGTGATAAATGTCACACGCACACACAGATCTGAGGAGCAGCATATTCTATTTCCTTCTTTGAGATTAACAGCAGATATTAGCGTATTAAATTCTCTGACAAGTCCTGCAGTAAAGAAACCTGGCTGACTCAGAGAACATGGCTTCACTCTGTTTCCCAAATCAAAAAAGAAACCGTTTCTTTCCTTCTTTCTATTTATGTATACCACCCAACTAATCCTTTTCTGCTTAAAACACGTCTCTGGATCTCCCTTCTCTCCCATCCACCAAGTTTCTGTTGCTTGTAACGTAAATGGCATAGAGATCACACCTTAGGCACTTTTGTCTCCCCAGTACCTAATGCAAAATGTGCATACGATGGTCAATCAATAAATGTTTATTGAATGAATGGATGAATAAATGGTTACAAGAGAAATTTTTTTAAGAGGACCATTTAAAAATGTTGAAATCAGTAGTTTTTTGGTGTTTAACATTTCTCTCCATGTGTTTGTGTGTAGGCATAACTTGTGTGTCTCAGTGACTAACTGTCCCAAGTGGTGAGGCCACCTTTTCCTAGAGGCTCTCAGCTGCTGTAGCCCCCCGTGGTCCTCATTAGCAGAAGAGGCTGAAACCTACCCTTTCCCTCTCATCTCAGCTTGTGCCCTGTCAGGACTTATCAAGTTCTTCCTTGCTCGATTCACGGGCAATCATTATTTTAGAACCTGAGATAGGAAGGCAGTAGATTTTATGTGATTAGCTGCTGAGATAAACATTAATTAGTTTTCAATTTCCATAAATTTCCAAAAATTTCAATTTCTCACTGACAGAAAGATTTGTTAAGTCAGTTAACGGCTATAGATGATTGTTCCAAAATTGGGATGGGGGGCGATAAAGAGCTATGAAGACAAGGGCTGGAGAGGAGTGACCATGAAGCAGGCAGCACGTAATATATTATGAAAATGAATGGAAATAGTACCAAATGAATCATCACATGACCTGACAGCTGATAATCATTAGGAAAAGCAGAATTGGGGACTGGGAAAAGGTAAGAGACATAAAGTGGGTGACAGGCCAGGCATTTTTATTGTTTCACCCCACAAGAAAAAAGTATCATTGAGTCCAAAATCCAAGAATTGAGACATGTGTGATGGCATAACTACTAAACCTAAATCCAATGCCAAGTCAGATGTGGACCACATTTTGGTTTAGTCCCATCTAGAAAAGCTGAGAAATTCTCTCATTTCTTCTTAGAGCGGGGGGAATTGCTTTGGATAAGCAATGACAAAAGGAGAAGGGAGAGAGGGATAGGGGAGTGGGTTTTATTTCTGTCGGATAGCACAGAAACTAAAATCATGGGTTTGGACATGAGAAATTTGGCATTCCTTCTCTACCCCACATTTGCGGGCTTGGACAAGTCTCATAAGTTCCCTGAGCCTCAGTTTTATCTTTTGGAAAAGGGGGTTGTATTTGTATCCACCTTGTGAAGTAGTATTGAAGACTAAAAGAAATAATGTGTATATTGCCCTTTGCACTGTGTCTGCACCTGGGAAGTATTTCACACACATTAGCTAATACTATAGCTGTTGTGGGGAAAGCCAGTCTCCCAAAGATCAAGTACTTCAATGCCATTGGTGATTAAGTTCCAAAGTTTGCTAGGTACCAGAGCCCTAGGTGCTGCTATTGGTGCTTCTAAATGCCAAGGGCAGCTGAGAGTCTTGCCAGACACAAAACTAAACTCTGTAACAAGCCGACTCCAAGCCCAGGACTCCTACACCAATGCCTATATCCCACACACACTCACCTCCCGATCAGTTCACTGTGCCCAGTAAGGGAGATACCGTCAGGTCCACTGACATTTATCCACTCTACTTCCGGGTCTCAGGGTCAAGACATGTCCCTGTAATCCTTTTTTTTTCCATCCAATGTAATGGAATAAATGAACACGTGCAAGAAAGGTGTCACAGCTGACCCTTTTTCTGTTCCCAGCTCAGTGGTCCCTGCAGCACCATCCTCCCTCCAACGACAGGCTGGTCAGATCCACTGTCTCCCCATGGTGTCCAAAAGTCAGGCTCAAAAGTTTGAGTTACGGTACTCATATAGAGCAGCAATCTCTCAGCCCCAGCAATACAATTGCTTGCAAAAAGCACTAGCTGCCTTGTTTTAGTTTTGTCAAAGTGTGTTTCCAAGCGAGCTGAGGAATCTGAGGGAGCCAGGTCAGAGTGGGGTGTGGTTTCTCTGATACCAAGTTATCCAGGGGAAATACCATATCTTCAGTATTAAGGATTCAGTTAAATCTATCCCCTGGCATGTCCTATCTTAGCTAAGCATGAAACCCAGAGCAATTTTTATCAAGAACATCTCAAATTACTACAGATTTTCTGTTATAGGACCACACCAGGAGTTAGGGGCCAATATTAACCTATTATGGTTTCTTAAGAATATGTGTTTTCAAAGTGTAGGTTCAGCATACGTATATCAGGGGGCTGAGTAAGAAAATGTAGGGCCACAGGGAGGAAAGGTATATTAGAAAGAGACTCTGCTTCTCTCCTTGTAAAAACAAAAACCACAAAAGAAAAGGAGGGAAGGAAGGAAGGGAGAGAGGGATGAAGGGAGGGAGGGAAAATATTTCACTAAATCATCAGAAAAATTAGAGGCTGTGACAGGAAATAATGACATATAAGGGAAAATTCTTCATGGTAATTTTTTAAGTGCTTACATTTAGATGTTTGATTTTTAAGGTAAAATTTATAAGTAAGCAAGAAATCAGTATGAAGCTTGGGGTTAGAACACAGCTCACTTTTACAGGAACAGGATAGTATCTGGAAATATTCTCTTCTTTCTTTCTTTATTTTTAACACAAAGAATAAAAAGCACATGATGCAGTTAGAGGTGGATTGACAGTGACATTTCTTTAATGGTTTGAATATGGCAATTTCTCTCTAGTTCACAGTACCCAGACAGACAACCACAACAGCAAGGTAGTTTTCCTTCTAATTCTGTCACAGAAACATCCATTAAAAATAAATAACCATGCATAATTATATACATTTAATTTGGTAGACATTTCTTGAAGGAAAGAAACTTTATACTATTTTCAAACTCAACCTCTTTTTCTCATTTCTCCTGTTCTGTTTTTGAAGAGAGAAGGCAATGTGACTGCATAATGATCTATCAAATCAGTGCTCCTGGGGATATACATCACACAATACAATGCAAACTCATTAGGCTGTTCTGGCATTAAATGGTGTCCTATACACAGCATTTAAATTCAAAAGTCCATGTCAAATCCCAGAGGTCTGGTCCACACAGCAAAATTATCTGGAAAATTCATGCTGAGTCCCTTCATTATTCTGAATTATTTAGGTAGTAGACACGTTGGTATAACTGAGGAAATAAATACCACCTAAAAGAAAATAAGCAAAGGCTATTTATTCAGAGCTTGCTATAACAAGGCAGTGAGTCACCATCACATGCATTTGGCAGAGACTCAAAGGTAGGCAGAAGAGTGGGAACACTTTTATAGTGGAAAAAAAAAACCAAGAAGACTTCAGGTATGCCCTGATTGGAGGCTGTCAGCATGGGAAAGCTGTAAGCAAGCTAACTAGGAGAGGGGCATCCTATGTAATTGGTTGGGGTGCATATTTGGCTTTTTCCAGTTGGTCCAAAGGTGGAAGTGGAGGCAAAAATTGGGAAAGCTGTTCTATTAATCCAGTCCTGGCTGTTTGGGGCTGATTGCTACAGGGGTTACTGTTTGGCTTCCTAGACTGGTTACTGCAGATTATGGACCAGAGTTCTATTTTTATATGTAGTCTGGTCATTTTCCATTTGTATAATAAGTAATATGCCTGCTGTTGGTTTTCCTTTGTCATGAATAACCTGAGTATTTCAAAGAAATCAGGTTCTTTGAACCTAATACGTCTTTTTATCTCTGACATCTACATTGTCCCCAATTGTTTAGTTAATGGCTTATTTGTTTACTCCTTGGTTTAACTTTAATGACATCTCATTAGCCAAAGCAGTTCCCTTAGAGGTGGAGACTTCATTCATTCATTCAATCTACAAATATTTATTGAGAAGCTACTATGGGCCACGTTCTAGGTGTAGAGATACATTAGTGAACAAGACAAGCAAGATTCCTGCTTGTATTCTAAAGAGAGAGGGAGATGATAAATAGGCAGAAAAATAGATAAAGGAATAACTAACAAAAAACATTAAATGGTGAAAAGTGCTATGCTGAGGTCTCTGAGGAGGAGACATTTTCACTGAAATCTGAATGACAAAGATCAGAAAGAAGAATATTCCAGGTGGCGCAGTGGTTGAGAATCTGCCTGCCAGTGCAGGGGACACGGGTTCGAGCCCTGGTCTGGGAAGATCCCACATGCCGCGGAGCAACTAGGCCCGTGAGCCACAACTACTGAGCCTGCGCTTCTGGAGCTTGTGCTCCGCAACAAGAGAGGCCGCGAGAGTGAGAGGCCCGCGCACCGCGATGAAGAGTGGCCCCCGCTTGCCGCAACTAGAGAAAGCCCTTGCACAGAAACAAAGACCCAACACAGCCAAAAATAAATTAAAAAAAAAAGAATACAGATTCTTCAGAAATTCAGATTTAATTATCCCTACAAAGTAAAGAACCCTATCCATCTGAGATGCTGGCAAAAAGTAAGGGGAATAAGAAACTTGCCGTGGAAGAAGCCTGCTGTGAATACCAGCTTAGACCTCGTGATGCTACAGAGGCAGAGATTCTAGCAGGTTTTTATGTTCCTTAATTGTTTTCTCTCTCTTTATTTTTCTCTTACAAACTTAAATGAAGAACCCAACTGTAGCTAATGTTTTAAGTTTCAGGGGGAGTGTGATTAATCTGACATCTCCCCATGATGTGAGAGTTATTGATGGGATTTTCTGAGTGCTCTGTTTGAGATGTTAGGGGAGAAAGGAGACAGGGTGTGTTGAATGCCATCTATTTGCTTACCCAGGTCTAGCTCCCACCTTTCTCTACCCTGCTTTCTCCCACAGCAGTCTCACCTGTAAGTTCCAAATGCAACAGGCTTTCACGCCTCTGGCCTCAGTTAATTGGGCATCTCTAGCAGGAGACTGGAGGGTGGGAGGAGAGTGAGGTCAGGATACTTATTCCCCTGGTTACCCTCTGTGAAGTTGCCTCAGGCTGGCTGTGTCCCTTGACCAAAGATCACTACTTCTCTCTAGACAGCCTGCTCTATGTGACTCTCTCCTTACCGGTTCTGGTAAACTCTCTGCCCCCATCCCTTCCAGACTATGGAGCTAACTGCACTGCTGCTGCTTGCCCCAGCTTCCTGCACTTCCTCACAGCTACCCTGGCATTTGTAATAAAGCCTTCTCAAAGGATCCTAATTTGAATATGCCATCTGTTTCTCATTGTCTAATATAGTTAAGGAAAGGAAAGTGAGAGAGTAGATACTGGGTAGGAAACCAACAACTGAGAAGGTGAAAGAGAAGCTGATAGTAGTTATTTTGGCCTAAAGTTATCACATTCCTGTGGTGGTTTTAAAATGTGCTCACAAATTCTTTGACATCCTTCCCTTAATGAGGTGGAGCTTAATTACCCTCCTGGAGTGTGGACTGGATTTAGTGACTTGCTTCTAATGGTGAAAATAAAGTGGAAGTGACAGTGTACAGTTTCAGAGACTAGATCCTAAAAGGCACTGTGATTGCCTTCTTTGTGTCCTGGATCACTTGCTCTGGGGGAAGCCAGCTGCCCTGTCATGAAGACATTCAGTAAGCCTTAGTTAGAGGGGCACACATGGTGAGGGACTGAGGCCTCCAGCCAACAACCATGGGAGTCAGTCATCTAGGAAGTGGATTTTCCAACCTCAGTCAACTCTGCAGATGACTGTAGACCCTGCTGACATCCAAACTGAAACCACATGAGGTATTCTGGACCAGAACCACCCAGCTAAGCCACTCAAAATTTCTGACTCACAGAAGCTGTGAGATAATAAACGTTTACTGTTTTAAGCCACTAAGTGTGGGGTAATTTGTTGTGCAGCAATAGATATCTGATATACTTGGATACAACTAAGATGCTATATTAATAACAACAGGGTAAATATTTACTGGACACCTATTATATATCACTTACTGTGCTAAATATTTCAATTTTCATGCATACCCTATGAAACATGTACTATTACTATCCACATTTTATAGATTAAGAACCTGAGGTACAAGGAAGTTAAATATCCTGCCCAAGGACACAGCCTGGACTGTATTTCATAGATTATAAAATGCACATTTTTTTCATGTTTAATATCTCTGAAATCGGGGTGCCTCTTACAATCAATGGTATCTCACAATTACTGGCAACCAGGCAGCAATTTGATATAACTGCAATTGTGTGCACCTGTGTGGCCTTGGACAGCTGTTCATGTTGCTTCAACTGAGTTATATACATTGAGCTTAACTGCTGTTTAAAATATCATCAAAAGTGTATCCTATGACTTGCAATTAAAAGTAAAAATTATTGTATACACAAAAAGACAGAAATAAAGCAGCAGATCATAAATTTTATATTTGAGAAGCAAGTATTTATTGCTTGAGGAATAACAGCAATTTCATATTTTCTAACAAAACAACTACCAAGTCCTTTATGGAAGTTGGTAAATGGACGGTGTCCATAAATAGCTCATGCTGTTCCTTTTTATTCCTGATATATGTGCAAAAAGATTGCCTATCACGTGCTAAGAAAGACACTGTAGTAAATGGCCAAATTCCCTGAAAAGGAAGAAAGGAATTTCAAGGCAGCTAGAGACTGGGGGAACTGATGTATGCGTCATGTAGGACCATTATTAAGGCACTGTTTCCTACTTTAATTAGTCATTGTTTTCCTTCTTAGTGTTTAAAATAATAATGGTGTATCTTACAACTGGCAGTGTCTTAGAGATGATATAATATGTTAAATGGTGGGGCTGGGATTTGAACCTGGGCAATGTGATTCCAGAGTTCATACACTTAATCACTACACAAAGTGCTTCCTGTATGACTTGGTTACTGGGAGTTTAGGAAATGCCTAAACAGCTCTGTATGGTAACTTAACTAAAAGTTATTCAAAATATTTTCCATCTCTGAAAAAATTCTGGAGATTGGTTGCACAACAATGTGAATATACTTAACACAACTAAACTGTACACTTAAATATGGTGAAGATGGTAAATTTTATGTTATGTGTATTTTACCACGATTAAAAATAAAAGTTAAAAAATTAAAAAAATATTTTCCATCTCAAGTATTTGTTTTACTACTTTCTTTCTCTGGACCTTGGTGGAAGGTGTTGGCAGATGGTAGAGGGTGAAGTTAGTACCCTATATCATAATATCAAAAAAGCATTGACGTTCTGTACCCTGATTGTGGTGGTAGTTACCTGGTGTATACAATTGTCCAAACTCATCAAACCATACACTTAAAATGAGAACATTCACTGTGTGTATATTATACTTTGGCAACAACAAAGTTGAATTTTTAAGAAACATTGAAAAATTTGGTGGAGAACCAGGCAGGCATAGGGAAAAAAAACTATTTAGTAAACATTATTGATACTAAAGAACCTTAGAACTTGTTGAGATGATTTCCAATCTTATTTCCATAATTCATCATATTAGCTGTTCCATTCAAGCTTCCTATCACAATGTAAGTGTTAGAACAATGTACATCCTATCTATGGCATGTGCCTGATATTCCAATATAGTTTCCCAAAAGAAGGGTTTGACATGACTTGTCTTGCTGATCCCATGCTGGTTCCTAAAGAAAATCCATACCTTTATCTAAGCATTCACACACATTTGTTTAATAATCCATCTGGTCATTGTAACTTTGAACAGAATACCTATTAGTTACGTTTACAAAGTGAATTCTTTCTTCACTCTCCCTTTATGAAGTAGAAGGAAGGTACCAACAAGTTCCTTTTCCCTCAACATCAAACAGTTGGGAGGAACTTCTCAGGTCCTCAGTGGGAGCAGAGAAGAAGGAAATTGCCCGAGTCTTCCTCCAAATCTTTCTTTGGTTGCAGGAGGGAATCCTGTGCCTATACTCTCAAAAGTCTGCAAGTAACCCTTGGCCTAATTGATCTCACTTCTCCATGAGCCGTTTCTCTTGGTTTAGGAAGATACCCTGATGCTGGGGAAGGTGGGATTACACTCAGTCCCTGCCAAGGGGGCCTGGGGAGCAGACTCTTCCTGGAGAGCACAAATGTTGGATGTGATGCAGGAAGGGACACGTGAAAAAAGAGGAAAATAAACACAGATGGATGAAGTTGCGCTATGGGTTTCTCTGTGTCAAATGCCCAGCAATGCAACTGAAGAGAGGAGACTGATTTTAGCCTTGGGTTATAAGAATTAGTCTGGACGTTTGGTGGTGAAGATAACTGTAGAAAAGTTAGAGAAACTGCTCACCACCACCAGTCCACACCAGAAACAGAGTTAAGAGAAGGGCTTCCAGGTCCCTCTGTCCCTGTGTGGCACTCTACCTTGACCACACAGTTATCCAGGGTTTACTTGCCTACCATGGCCTGTCACAGACCAGAGAGAGGCAAAGCACAGATGGGCTTGCACAGGTGAGCCCACAATATGATTAATGTTAATTTTAGGGGAACAAATGGTTTCGGGGTGGGGGTGGGGTGGGAACCCCAAAGCCAGAACATGAAAAATGCAGTAACTCATATAGACTTTTCCATTGTTCAGCCAAGAGGCCTGAATCAAATGGCTTACCCGCTCGATATCTCGATTTCTCCTACTATAAAATAAAGTCAATATTTGATTCTGTTTTCTCTCTCAGCTTCTCTCTTTCTCCCTCTCCCTCCCTCTCCTCACTTGCCCTCTATCTCCCCTCCCCCACTTCCTTCCTCCTCCCCTCCTTTTATTCATTTATTTAACTACTATTTCTTTAACACAGCTCTACACTAATCACTGCCCCAGGCCTAAATAATGGTGGGCAAAACAAACCCTGCCCTTTCAGAGCTTGCAGACGCTGCAGAAAACAGACACTTATTTAAATAAATAAACTCTGATAAATGCCCTAAAGGTAAAGGACAGATGACTCACCTCTTACTGGAGTAACATGTGAGGTAATATGTGGAAAAGTCCTCTGCTGGAAAAACCTGAGTGGAAATCATCATAATGAAGCTATTAAGGTGGCCCGATAGGAGAGTGACAGTTGGGATTGTAGAGCATTAGCCCCTCAGTTGGGATGCACGGAGCGGAATGAGAGACACAGAGAGAGGAGGTCTCTCAACTCACCCCCATTTCACCCTCACCTCTTTCCTGTGATGAGGCCCTGACTCCAGCTGGCTCCACATTTCAACAGCCCGTAGAGCCAACAGAAAGCTTTTCTTTCCCTGGCCTTTGGACTTTTTCTTTCCTCTTAGGAACAGGGAGGTGACTGGGGAGTGGCAGGGCATGCACACTGGTTTCCTGTGTCGAGTCTGCAAGACAGCCAGAGGAGGATACTGGGGAGGGCTGAGGTTTCCAAATCACACTGTCAGGGTGAGCTTACATTCGTTGTTAATGACTTTGACGTTATTAAGCTAGACAGAGGGATGTCGATGTGAATCATTTTCAATGTTTTTCCATATTCATAATGGACTAAATATAGTCAGAGGGATGAGACTGGCAGGCACAGGCCCCTGGATGGTCATAGGGGATGATTCCTAAGATGAAATTAAATGCCAACCCAGCTCCTTTGTTCCCTGAGGGGCATGGAAACCCACATCCCCACCCTCCAACCCAAAGATGAAACTAAGATACAGTTGTTAGATTTTTACCCTTCTTTCCCAGTAGCCAAATTCAAATAACATTTCATGAGGCCAGGCACTGTGCTCTGATGTGTGGAGATTCTGAGTGCACAGACCCAGCCAGAGGCAGCCAATCCCAACTTGCCTCTTCCTAAGGCAGTCCATGACTCTGTCCAGCACCAAAGCCTCGGGGCTATGATTTTCATTAAATGAGAAGGTTAATATTTTCACTTATGTAAAGCGGAATACGGGAGAGCGGATGGGAGGGGTTGCAACTTTGAAAATAAATAAGCCTTTTTCTTTGCAATGTCATGAAAAGTGGTGGTAAGAGAAGAGGAAGAAGTACAGAAAAATGGTCATTGGTCCACTCATAGAATTCAAAACTGAGAACACAGCTGGTAGTGCCTAGAATGCTAAAAGTTCCAGATCGTAGGTTTTGATAGATTAAATTTAATATTTATTATATTCATATGTGCCATTTAGCATTTAGTCCTGAATATAGACAACAGAAATGATTTATTAATTTGCTTTTAATTTATGAAACTTCTGATTATAAAATAATGCATGTTCAAATAATATAATTGAAAAAACAGCAAGAAGTAAAATTACATGTAATCTACCATCCCATTCATATATATGTATATATATTGATACTTATATATCTATATCTTCAACTGTCTTTTTGGCATATGTGTGTCTTGAGGTAATTAAGTTTAAAATTCTTCCGTGTAGACAGTAAGATGTGTGTATATCATTTAATTTTAATATTCATCTGAGAGTGATCCAGTTTTTATTTAGCACATAAAAATTCACTATTAAGATATGCACCAGTGGGTTTGATAATCACCTTTATTGGTTTTAGAAATAATTGAGGGAGTGAGAAAATAAGTAATGTCCAAGATGTGTGTGCTAGATTGTTCTATTGTCAGCTTGGTTAAACCTGGAACTATATTTCCCAAAGCCCCTTCTGCATGATTCTGGACTAGAGTTACTAAGAGAAGAATTTGCATGAAACTTGGGAGCTGGAAGGGAAGTCATTCCTCTTTGAAGTTCTTTGCAGTTTGTTACGTTGACAAATAGAAACAGAGGTGCCCGGCAAATTCCAGCTTGTCTTTACTCTTCCTCCCTCCATGCCCAAGTCTTCTGACTGTTGGTCCTGTTGAACAGCAACTTCTTAGGCTCCCTCCGGTTGCCTAGCTACAGACACACAGAGGTAGGTTCAGAAGCAATAGCTTCCCAATCAGCCCCCTCAAAGTTTCCCCCTACATGGTCCCACTTTGGCTTGGTTTCTTAGATTCCCTTGCAAGTCCTGACTTCTCCACCCTTACCAGTTCCTCTTTATCTGATCTTCTAACTTCCCATTTCACATCTCCACTTAAACTTCTTTCACAACTGTGTAAGGTATAATTTCTATGATAAATGCCATATCCTGTTACACTCAGAATCATTCTGCTTCCCTAACTAAACCTTGACTGATACAGTTATTTGCTCCAGATGTGGCTCCAGATGAACAGAATCTAAAGGATGGGAATCTCTGATTTGGTTATACATAAAGGCATTAATGATCCTATTTCTACTAGTGGCAAATGGGATACTGGTAGTCCATGGCAGGCAGTAGTGAAACAGTTATTTAAGACATCGCTGTGGTTACCTGGAGCCAAGTGCCTACAGAAGACCCAGCTTTGATTGACCAAATAACTTACTCCACAAAACATTTTAGTAGAAGTAAAGGTTATATAGACTATCAGGTTGGTTGGTTGTACTTAAGTATACTGTAGAACATTGAGAAAGAAGATGAGGAACTCAGAGCTATAAATTTCCAGGTCAAGGTCCAGGTTAGTGACAGGAAAACTCCTTTGTCTGTTTTATGTAAGACAGTAAAAGTAACTCACCTCTTCTAGTTTCAGATTGAGATATCTGAATACCAACCCAAAGTTTAATCTTGTGGATGACTGAATTACAATACAAATAGAATTTATAGGCTTGAATAATCTCTTATGTTAAATTCAGCAAGATAATTGGGAAGAATTCAAACACCAAAATTTGGAATGAGGATATATGAGTAAATTCAAATGAAGCTATGACCCTGAACCTTCATATTCTGCCAGGATTTGTTTATTATTAGATGCATACTTTTCTCCCCTATCTGAGGTTAGTCTTCCCCTCCCTGAAGAACATGTGATGGCATCTTTTGCATCACAGGAAAATGCTGATCCTTCTCAACTCCTATCCCTTCATCCACTCATTACTTTGGGGGCTATATCTAGACTCAATTCCGTCAGGTCCCCAAGGAGTCATTTCAAAGTATGAATGTTAGGAGATAACCTAAAAATGAATTGCAAGATTTGTCAATTATATAATCAGAAACCTGGGGGAAGATGTATGAGAAAGGATACAATGGTTTGGATCAGGATAGAAGGGATACAATATTACTTATGGTCTTTCTTTTGGGGGTGTGCTACTCTTTCATGTAAACTCTCCATCATATCTAGATTTCCTTTTCCATTGAAATAACTCAAAGCCATTTGCCTTGGTTCCAGGCTGTGGGTCAGGTTCAAGTTTTGGTCCCGTTCTGGGACCCAGATTGAAAAATCAGCACTGCCTGAGGCTTGCTCTTTTTATGAGAGAGGACAGAATATGAGGCCTAAATTAACCTAACAAGCACACTTAAAACCTCTGATCAATATGGTATATGTCACATGTACTTGCAATCCCTGGATGAAGAAAGTCCCACAGCCAACCCTCAAAGGGATAGGGAAGTATAGTCCTCTATAACAGAGAGGGAGGAGAAATGGGTATTTGCCAAAAAATTATAATTATAATTATAATTTCCATGTACCTTCTTCTTTTTCAGTGTATGTTTGAAAATATATTTATTCTGCCTTCATATGATGGTCAGTTTGGTTGAGTGTAGAATTCCTCATGAAAATATTTTTTCATTAGTAGTTTAAGGGAATTGTCCCACTGACTTCTAGCCTCCAGGACTGCTGATAAGATACATGGTCTTTTCATGAACTATTTTTTCCTCTCTGAAAATGACTTTTATCCTTGGTGTTCTGAAATTCTGAAATAATGTGTCAATGTTTTGATCATTTTCATTCATTCAAATTGATAATAGGGAAGGCTTTCCAACTGGACATTTATAATCCTCACTCTGGGAAATTCCATTGTACTATTTCTTTGATAATTTCCCCCTTCTCCATTTTCTCTGCTCTTTCTGGAATTGCTTCCTGGGATGATCTTCTAAGTCTGATCTTTTAACTCATATATTCCATTTCTGTCTATTTTTTTAATTTTTAGGGACTTTCTTAGTATTATATTCTAAATGTTCTATTGAATATTTTTATTTTAGTATCTCAGTTAAGATGCTTTTTGCCTACCAGTAAGTGAGAGCTCAACTCAAAATGGTTTAAACAAAAAGGGAATAGATTTTCTCCCATAGGAAAAAGTCTGGAGGTTGGTGGCACAAGAGATTAATAAACTCAGCTGCTTAATGGCATAGGGGCTCTGGCAGCTTCACTGTGTCACCCTTGTCGTTGGACTGACTTATAGACTTTTAGTAGCAAGATAGCTGTAGCAACTCCAAGCATCATGTCCTCACACAACTAGATCTGAAGAAAGAAAAGGAACCTCTGTATTGTGTCCTTTTTTACAAACAACAAAAAAAAACTTTCCCAGAAACAGTACTACAGACTTTTCTTCAAACCTCGCTGGCAGGTATTATATCACATACCCATTCTTAAGCAGATTACCAGACAGAATAGAATTACCACTATTATCTTAATCAAGATCCATTCTTGCTGCCAGGGAGGGACCAAGTCCCCCCAAAACACAAGGCATTTGGAGAAGAATGAACACAATCATTCTGTCAGAAAAGAGGAAATGAGGTGAATGGTTATTATACGGGCAACTGTGATGCCACTTTGGTAACCAGAGTTCTGATGTCAAATAGATCTTTCCTGCCTTGAATTTTCCATTCTTATAATACAATATCTTGCTTTATGAATGCTAACTATTCTTATTCACGCAGAGGATTCTAATTAGAGTTTCATTTTGTACTCTTAGAGTTTCTTATTTATGGTTTCTTATGAGGTTACTTTATTCTACCTTATCTCCATCTTCTCTTTCATGGTGCTGGCAATCCTCTGCTGTCTATTGATCCTTAGTTGTGTCAATATCTTAAATGTGACAACCAAGAGCTGGCTGGGGGCTTGGTGCCTCTATGTGGGGCATTCATCTGTCAGGTTATGGCCCAGGATAATTAGGCTAGAAGTGTGTGACTATTTTTTAGGAAGATTCCCTAGGAAAAAAAAAATACAGAGGTCTTTTCTCTAAGGGATATCCAATTTCTCAATTTAGAGAATAGTCTGGAAGTCAGGGGAAATGGAGGGGTTAAGGAAGGCCAAGTGTTCCATATATATGCTTTCAATTAATTCTCTATTTATAAGCCCATGTTACCTTCCTGTTCACTCTTCCAGCCACATGCCTGGAGCCCCTGTCCTGGTCCCTGTGCTATAGAAGCTCCTGTACTGTCCTTCCTCTGGCCCCTACCCTCCTCACTGGGCAAGAAGTTTGAGAGACCAAGGGAGGAACTATCCAATGCTCACGGATTCCTTTCTAGACTAAGATATGCTCTGAGTGACTGGAACCCCAGAATTCTCTGCCCAATCAAGCCCCAAGTCCTTTCCACGTGCCATGTAGGCCTCTCCCCTAGGCCTTGAAAAGTAGCCACAGGGGGCCATCTGTGGGAGTGTGGATGGAGCTACGATGTGCCAACTGGGCTGACTATGCGGGTGCCCAGGAGGCCCTGGGTGGTGCAGAGCAGAGAGGGGAGGAGAGCAGGGGTGCCAGCTGGGGGCTAAGAGACTCCATTTGTCCTGTTGCCCTGGGCCCCGCAAATGATAAGAGGGAGCTTGTTTACCTCTATCACCCTCACATCTGGTACTTGGAAATGTCAAGCCTCTCTGGGATTAAGAAGGCAAAGAACATCTTCCTCATATGTATCACCCAGGGATTCTCTAGACTCATGCTTCTTAAACTCGACCATATGTAAGAATGACCTGAGACTATGCAATACATATTCCCGGCCCACCCATGGAGTCAGAATCAGCAGCTCTGGCACAGGGCCCATGAATTCCTAACAAATCCTGGGAGCGATGCTATTGCAGCTGGTGCACAGACCACACTCTAAGTAACATTGCTCAGTTGAGACCTCTTATGTCCTGTCTCAACAGTTAAAATTCCCTACCTACTCTCTCAGTCCCTCTCTCTCTCAATTCCAATCTCTCTCTCTCTCTCTCTCTCTCTCTCTCTCAGGAATTTATTTAAATTCCTCATCTGTGATGTTCTCTTCATTGTTGTGTTTTATACCTTTAGGACATTTTATTCACTATTATTTTAATGGCTTCTCAAGAGGAAGAAAAAATATGTGTGCAATGAATCAGTCATATTTTTCAGTGAAAGTTTTATAAAAGATTTTTTTAAATTGGTATTTAAAGGAGTAATTTTTATTTAGCTGAAAATTAACTGAAGTGACCTGCTTCTTCATTCTGATGGTGACAGATAAATGGAGTATTATGTATTATCATAAAATAATAGTATTGAATCTAAGACTGGATTTGACCTCCACTTGACCTAATGCACATGGATATCACTTTACCCTAGCAGCTTCATCTGTAAAATGTCAATATCATAATTATACTTGATTCTTGTTTAATAGGAGTATTTTTGAGGTTAAATAAGAAATTATTTGTGAGACATTTCCAAGATCTGCACGGCAGTAATTAAGCTCCACATTTATGTAGGTCCTGGCTCTGAGTTGCCTCAGACCCCACACAGACATTGTCTAATTCACCATTTCCCTAGCACACTGGAAAGAAGTACAGTATGATTGGAAGAGAATAAGTTCTGAAGTCAGAGAGACATCAGTTTGAATTTGATCTAAGCCACTAGCTATGTAACTTTAGACACATTTCTCATCTGCAGAAAATGGCATCAGACAAAGGTCTAGTAACTGTATTTAAAAGTGTATGCCTATTGATAAAAAAGAAACCAATAGAACCCTAAAAAATAATAATATAGAAACTAACAATTCACAAGAATACAAAATGCTGCTAATGAATTAACACAAAAAATGTTCAACCTCGCCATTAGTTTTTTTTAAAGATGTGGACATTAAATCGATATTATTTTTATTTATAAGTTAGCACACATTTCTTTAAATGACAATGCACATTCTTATCCAGTAAAATATCTACTCTGTACAATGTTGTGGCACTTGTATCATGATATGACCTTTCTCTAAGGTCAGAGTGTGAACATCAACAGTGTGTATCAAGAACTTCAAAAATGTTCATATCTCTTGATTTATCAATTGCTCTTTTGCATATACATACATATATATATATATACACACACATATACATGTGTGTACAAATACACAATACATATACAAAAGAATTTTTTCTTCTCTTATATATATAATAATTTTTATATATATAATAATATATATAATTTTTCTACTTTATATATATACATATATATATATATCTTTTAAAACATTTTTATTGGAGTATAGTTGATTTACAATGTTGTGTTAGTTTCAGGTGTACATCAAAGTCAATCAGTTATACATATACATGTATCCACTCTTTTTAAGATTCTTTTCCCGTATAGGCCATTATAGAGTATTGAGTAGAGTTCCCTGTGCTATACAATAGGTCCTTATTAGTTATCTATTTTATATATAGTAGAGTGCCTATGTCAATCCCAATCTCCCAATATATCTCCCCCCTGCTCATACCCCCAGTAACCATAAGTTTGTTTTCTACATCTGTGACTCTACTTCTGTTTTGTAAGTAAGTTCATTTGTACCATTTTAATATATATATTCTATATAATATGTATCATATGTGACATATAAATGATATATATATATCCTATAAAAATATTCTATATGAAAAAATATGCATAAAGACGTGGCTATACTGTCCATAATTTGCTTTCAAATACCTCAGTTAGGGACAGCCTGTCGAGTGTGTGTTCTTTTTAACCTACACCCTCTGGGTAGATATAGACAATATTTAAAGTTCTCTAAAAAGGAATCCACATTTCGCTGGGGGGAGGTTGGTAATCAGAAATCTATACCAGAGGGTACAACTACAAATACTTGGTCCTACAGACCAAGTGATAATTACATAAGGGATATTAGAAATGATTTTTTGTTCTGCAATGAACACCTACTGGATGATGGTGGGTGTGTTGTGCAGATAGACATTGTGTGTCTGGGTACCTAGGAATTTCTGAAAAGCCATCTCAACACTGTCACCTTCTCTAATCCAGTTTCAGGGACAAGTTTAGCTTCCTGAAGGCCTGAGTTTTATAAAGTTGATCCAAGTGAGGGAGTAGAGGGAGTGGATTGTGACCTCTGATGGTGATTGATTGGACCTTGGTCCCCTAAGATCCGAGAGCTACTGACACTCTCTGTGAAGGGAGACCTGTGGAGGCTCGCGGCACAGCTCCTGCAAAGCCAGTACACCTGGAGTGCGGGGGCCCGAGGTCCATCTGGAGTCTTACTCCAGTTGCTGAATCAGCGTCTCCATGTCCTGTTCTGAAATACTGCCCTGTTTCCATCCCCAGAGTGGGAATGGAAGGTAAAACTGAAACCCATGGAACTTAAGAGGAACTCAAAGGTGATGTTCAGGGTGTAGGTGCTCCAAGCAAGGAAACCACAGGTTTCCACTCAGAAAGGTCTGAGAACCAGGAGAAAATATGGGCTGTGGGGAACAGAGACCACCAGCCGCTGGTACAGGACCTTGAGGATGGTCTTGTGAGTCACAGGACCTCCACTAAAAAGCGTCTTTTAATAATGTCTACCTCCTTGGGCCAGAAAGGCAGCTGGCTCCACTGAAGCTAGGCCTGGTCCAGAAATATTACTACTGGCATTAGCTATGCTTCTTTAGGTGGAGAGGATATTGAAAAATTCACAAATATCATCCTACCTAATTCTTATAAAACACTAATTGGCAGACATTATATTCCCAAATCACAGACTTAGAAGGATTCTGTATTTTTGCCTAAGATGGTAAAACTGGCACTGGCTGAACCATGATATGAATACATGTACATACGGTTAGTTCCAAAACCAGCCCTTAATGAATGGATGTGACTGGATTGCAGACTACTGGCCCCATGAGTCACACAGGGCATGCTACTCATGCCTGTAACCCAGCCTCCAGAGAGGTAAGGGTACAAGACAAAGTCATTGTCCCCTCCTACTGGCTGGTGTGTGTGCTTTATGGTGGTCACCATGGAACCCCAAATGCTAGAAGATGCCCCTAAAGTCATGTTTCTCAGTGGCAGACACAACCACCAAGAGCAGCTCATGAGGTCAGGAAACTCATGGATCCCCACTGGAAGAGCAGGTCGGTTGCTAAGGGGAAGGGGTGTGGCTGGGCCTCAAGCCGTGTTTCCAGGGCTTTGTAAAGGTCCACAATTCCCAGAGGCTGGACCACTAACTCCTCATGGCTACTTCAGTCTGACTAGGTCCCTCTCTCTAGATCGGACCCTTAAGGAGTGATTTTTCTTACTCAGGCTCTTAGTTCTACAAGTGAAGCTGTCGTGTAAATCAGGTCCAAGGTCCCATCACCCCAGGAACAATGTTTTTTATTTGCTGGTGGTCAGTACTGGTTTATATATCCCAGCGGGTGACTCTATCAGCTTGCTAGGGCTGCCATAACAAACTTCCACAGAGCGGGTGGCCTAAACAACAGAAATTAATTTTCTCACAGTTCTGGAGGCTGGAAGTCCGAGATCAAGGTGTTGTTGGCAGAGCTGGTTTCTTCTAAGGGCCTCTCTCCTTGGCTTGTAGACAGCCGTCTTCTCTCTGTATCTTCACTTGGTCTTCCGTCTGTGCGTGCCTGTGTCCTAATCACCTCTTCTTTTAAGGTCACCAGTCATGTTGGATTAGGGCCCACCCTAAGACCTCATTTTAACTTACCTCTTTAAAGACCCTGTCTCCAAATACAGTCACATTCTGAAGTACAGGGCGTTAGGGCTTCAATATACGAATTTGGGGGGCACATAATTCAGCCCATAACAATGGCCAAACACGCACTGTAATTCAAAGGAGGGCCTTCTCGGTTGTATAGAGGCTGCCCATCTCTCAGCTTCTCAGACACACAGCATGTAGGGAATTACCCTGAGTTCTCCTTATTAGGAGGAACATATATTTTATTATCCAAACCAGGGCATATCTCAGAGGGAAAGAGGGAGTTATTGATACTGATATTGATACTGATGTTATTTTCTTGATGTCAAGAAAACAGGAATAAACTGGGACCGTCCCTAGGTAAACCAGGACCATCCCTAGGTAAACCAGGAACTATAGTCTTCCTATCCATAAATCAAGAACTAAGGATGTCCACATGTAGCTACATTTACTAGAAGATATAGATGATTTTCACAATGCCCCTAAATCTCTCTAGAGGTAAAAGCAATGGAGGCCTGGACTCTTTCAGACAGTGGAATCCATGAGCCCAGGGCGAGCTGCTCCAGCATTCCCTCTGCTCATTGGTGGTGAGCCCAGCCAGTGGGCTGTGCATTGCCACGTTTCAGTTCTGTGGTTTATTTTCCCTCAGTGCAAGACGTGGGGAGACACCCTGCTCCAAATCTGCAGAGTTCAGCCTCTAACACAAGGTCAACGTGCTACCCCTCCCTCTTAGGAGACAAAATATTCAATCAGGGATGGTACCAGCCTCCAGGAAGCACATGGAAATGACTGGGACATTTTTGTTGTCATGATGACCCAGGCTGGTGCTGCCGTTTTGTATTGAGTGGGAGGCACGGATGCAAACATCTTGCAATCCTGAGCACCATAGAACTGTCCCACGCAAACTGCCTGGGGCACCCCACTTGAGAACCACCGCGCACAAATGGAGAAGGTCTCACTGTGGGCTTGTAAACGCTGGGCAGAAAGCATCTAGGGGCAGGGAGACCTCAGGGTGGTGATTGTACTGTTCCATATACTCTGTCCCTAAGACAAAACTTCTCCCCGCTTCTACCCTCTTCTCACCCCAGGAAAATAGTGAGCCTAGATTAGAATTTTAAGGCTGTGAAAGGAAAATCATAATGGAGTCGGTATTGCTAAGAGAGCTCTCTAAAATGGAGCTGGGAGGTCATTAATGAAGTGTGACTTATGCACTGCACGTCTCAGCGGTGCATAATGTCATCCAGAATACCTGCCAGAAACTCAAGATACTTATGGGACTCTTACCCTAAAATAACTTGTGACAGTCTATATACTTATCTGACCACTACCCTAAAACAACTCGCACTTCCTTAAGGACAGATATTTTCCTACTTGCATCAGAGTCAATCACAATTCTCACCAGGCAACTTTCCACAAACTTCCTGACACTTTGTCTTTATAAGCCCCTGACTCTTTCTCTTCACTCTTTCAGGGTTACCCGAATCTGCGTCTCCCGAATTGCAATTCTTAAGACCCCCCACATAAACTCTTTTCTTATTTACAGCTTCCTGCATTATTATTATTATTATTTTGGTTGACAAGACCTGGGTTTGAAATATCAAGCTCTGCTGCTTGGTATTTGTGCAACCTTGGGCCACTTAGCTGGGTTTTCTGAGCACATTTGCTTCATCTGTAGAATAAGGGAGATGTAACTTTTAAAACACTTACTCCTCCTGCCTGTCTCAAAGGATCTTGCCCCACAGGGCCATATTTATGAAAGCGATTTGCAAACTGAAAATTCTGAACATAGGTTAGTTGTCACCAGTATTAGCAAGTGTACCTCTGTTCGTTTACAGGAGAAATCATACCCGCTGTGAAAGGGCTCAACCTTTCCCACTGCACAGGACAAAACAGGAAAGGGCTGCTGGGCTTTGTTCCCTTCCCCTTCCTCACACCTGTGCCTTGTTCTCATTGTAAATGTAGGTCCACGGAGGACACAGGTAAATCCAAGAGGTCTCAGATGCTGTGCACCCACCACCTGCCCCAAGCCTGAGACAATGGCCCTCTGGGGTTTTCTTCCCACCCCTACACCTATCACTTCCCTCCTTTGCCTCCAGGGAACATGAGTTTGAGGAGTCGTGATTTTATTCCTAATTGCATGTGAAGTGTTATATACCCTGTGGAGCACATAAAATTTTAATCTATTTTAGTCCCCATTAATTTCCCACCCCTTTTCATTTATAACTTTTTCTCTCTTCTCTATAATGCTCCCTTTTCCCTAATGCATTTGTAAATTCCCCTTTTATTCCCTTCCACCTCTTGGCAGGCGTGAATTCAGTCTCCAGTGAGGTTGTCTGCATGTTTCTCCTTCAGTCTTCCTGGAGCCCCATTGTTTCTGAAGGGAGGAGTCCAAGGGTGGGTCAGGAGCCAGAGTGGCCTTCTGACGTCCAGCTCTCTGGCCTGACAATGTCTCACTCCAAGATCTTTCCGGTGGACAAGCTGTTTATGACTTGTTGCCAGCAAATGGGACTCCAGGTACCTGCCCAAAGTGCACTTGACAGGCACGTTGTATAGAGCAGTAAATTAGAGGGTGGCTTAATTCCCCTCCTCTGACTTTCCAGGATTATGCCCTGTGGTCCCATTCTCCTGTGTGGTGCATATAAATTTGCAACCACTACACTCAGATGCAAGACATGTCCCCTTATTTAACTTTTCTAAATCAAATTAAACATGACCCTGAACTCTCCCTTGTTAGAGTAGCAGGCCTCGCCTCTGAAGGACAATGCAGAGGTGCCAGGGATCTTACCCAGTGCGCACATTCAGTAGTGACTTCTAGGTGACTTTCCACAAAAGTCACTGCCTGACGTGCCTTGTCCAAACCATCATAGTCTCCTGAAAGTGGAAACTCAGAGCCTTGCTCCCAGGGTCCACGGAGTCAATCCCATCTGAGGGTCTTTCCTAGCCCTGAAAGCCAAGGAGGCCCCCAAAGTAAGACCCCCTCCCTGTCAAGGGGACACTCTCCCTTCATGAGGGTTGGCTGTTCCACCTCTGACCATCTCTCCACCTATCCCCACCACCACTGCAGCATCCCAACATAGTATCTCAAAAATCATTAGAAATATCCCAATGTTCATAGCAGCACTATTTACAATAGCCAAGACATGGAAGGAACCTAAATGTCCATCGACAGATGAATGGATAAAGAAGATATGGTGTATATGTATGATGGAATAATACTCAGCTATAAAAAAAAGAATGAAATAATACCATTTGCAGCAACATGGATGGACCTGCAGATGATCATACTAAGTGAAGTGAGTCAGACAGAGAAAGACAAATACCATATGATATTGCTTATATGTGGAATCTTAAAAAAATGATACAAATGAACTTATTTACAAAACAGAAAGACACTCACAGACATAGAAAACAAACTTACGGTTACCAAAGGGGAAAGTGGGGAAGGGATAAATTACGAGTTTGCAATTAGCAGATCAAACTACTGTATATAAAATAGATAAACAAGGACCTACTGTATAGCACAGGGAACTATAGTCAATGTCTTGTAATAAACTGTAGTGGAAAAGAATCTGAAAAAGAATCTGGAATTTGTTGTACACCAGAAACTAACACAACATTGTAAATCAACCATACTTCGATTAAAATAAATAAATAAATAAATAAAATATATGAACAAGAACAGAAAAAAAATTAGAAACAGCTTGGCTAGTTTTTTTAGGTTGAGAAGCCATCTCTTTTGCTGAAGAGACTTTCTGCAGTCTCTTTTGCAAGTTACGTTTTTTTTTTTTAAATTGCAATAACAGATTAAAATTTTGCTGTCTCATCTGCTTCAGATCTTCTCCCTTCCCCTGCCTCTGCCAGCTCAGGACTGATCCAGGCATGGAAGCCTGATGTGGGAAGAGATTCTACCAGCCCATCCTCACTCACTAGCCTCTCCAAGGTCCGTCCTCCAGGTAGATGTGAGGATAACAAGAACGGGCACCATCCTGAATGGGTAGTCCTGCAGTGTTGGGTCTATCCAAACACTCCACTTGGAGATCCCTCTCCTGCATCCTGGGGGCCTCCCAGCTGTAGTTTTCTTCTGTATCTGGCCGCCTTTAACCTCTTCCTCAGCCTCTGATCTATCCTTCTGTTGGGGTCACCTGCACCTTTCAGGCCAGGAGTCCACGTCTGGCCTGGGAAATAGAGTCATTCTGGAAGAGCAGGCTCCCACAACAGGCTGCATCATCCAGACTGTCTCCTGGAAGGTTCTTCTTTGTAACTCGTAAGTCAGACATCAGTCCCTAGGAACCCTCAGACCCCAGGAAACATGTGTTAAGTTCTCCCCAGTAGTTGTCTCGAGATTCCACCCCCTTATCCTCACCACTTGGCTCTCTCTCTAAAGACATCTTGACTCTAAAAGTTTATAAATCCCCCTCCCCAATTTAATCTTAGCTTCTTCCATCAAAGCAGCAGTTGGCATATCCTGCACGAGTAGTGAGCAAACCACTGTTCTCAGCTTTGGGACCTCAAAGACAGGAGGGGTCTTATTTTAATATCCTGTTACAAATACATAGCATAATGTCAGGCAGTGATAAGAATAATAATGAAAAAATAAACTAGCATAAGGGGAGCAAGTATGACAGTAAGAACTCTTTCAATAGATGACATTAGGGCAAAGATGTGGACAGTTGGAGGAGTACCAAAGCAGGTGTCTGAGGGAAGAGCATTCCAGAAGGAGGGGACAGTGAGGGTGTGGGTCTGGCATGTTTCAGGAGGCCAGATTGGCTGGTGTAGAAGGAACAAGGCAGGTAGGCCAGCGAGGAGGTGGGAATGGTAGCCAGGAATCAGAGCAGGCAGGGTCTCGTAGGCATGGTAAACAGTATGGATGCTATTCTAACAGATAAGAAAATCCTGGTGGTTTTGGAGCAGGGGAGAGGCATGGCCTGATAAGTGTTAAAGGATCAGGTGGCCTCTGTGTGGGAAATAGACTGCTGAGCAGCCAGAGTGGGGAGCCAGTAAGAAGATCCAGGCACGAGCAGTGACAGGGACCCTAGTAAGAAGTGGCACATTCAAGATATATTTTGAAAACTGAGGCAGCAAGAGTGCTGATAGAAAGCAACCAGGATTTGAGAGAATGAGAGATTTTTAAAAGGCAGATTTTGAACCTGCCAGGTAGCTCCAGCTAAGACTGATCCTACAGTGTCATCAGGGCAACGCATTGTCCTCAGGGCAAGTACACCTCTTCCTCAAGATTTGCAGAGTCCCAAAGGTACTTGACCATGGAATCTCTCTTAGGGGTCACCTCTTGCCATCTCTTAAATAGGTGGTTTTGCAAGGCAACACCTATGAAGCAGTTTTTTCCCAAAGTATGGTCCAAGGTCCAAAGTATGATCACTGTCATAGACAAAGAGCCAATTATATAGACAGCCTCGTTTCTACTGATTTATATCTGAGTCTAAAACCATAAAAGATGAGAAGCAGTTTGATGGGGACATAATTAAAAAATAAGGAGGAAAATTAAAAGAAATATCACATTTAATTCAGTGGCTTTCTCAGTAACCCAATTCAAGCTTAATTTTCAATCATTGCTTAGCTCTTAAATTTCCTTTCAGGGATACAGGGGAAAAAAATGTTCACTTACCCTCAAGGTGGTGTCTATCTCCAGTTTTTTAATGACTCCCAGGTTGCCTGTACTGTCTAAACAACATTTTAGTTGCACAGAGATGTGTGTGTGTGTGTATATATATATATATATTTTTTTTTTTTTTTTTTTTTTTACTTTTGTAGAGATGTATTCATTTTTAATTGTTACTATAAACTCCCATTGCTCCCTGAAATCTGTACACTTCAGTGCAAGGATTGCAAAATGGAAATGATGTGCAGGGTCAGGCAGGTAACAGCTGTACAGAGGGGCAGGGTGAGGCCCACGGGAGGGATAGGTGCTCTGGAGAAGAGCCAGGTTCATGCTCACAGAAAGGCATTCCAATTAAGAAAAGGAAAAGAATTAAACACTGTGCTGACAAAACAAAACACAATGTTTACATAAGACCCCTCCCACATTGTCTCTTCTGATTACATGAAACAAGATTTTCTTTTAGAACCCAAGCCTACTTTTCTCCTGGTCAGTTAAAAACAGCTGCTAAAATATGCCCTAACCAGCAAAAAAACAAAACCAAACAAGAAGCATTCCTTGGCTTGCTTAGCAAGGACTACTTGCATGGTACTACTGTCCCTCCTGTGAATACTTTACCTGTACTTGTTTTCCATGTGGCCATGCATTTGCAACTTGATTTTCCACTAAAAAGAAGATATCCCTAAAGAGACAACCTTTTTTTTTTTTTTTTTTTTACTTTTCCTCTTGAGCTCTTTAAAAATCCACACAGAATAAAAATGTTTTCACAACTTGTGGTTTCTTCATTCTTTTTTTTTTTTTTTCAACATCTTTATTGGAGTATAATTGCTCTACAACGGTGCGTTAGCTTCTGCTGTATAACAAAGTGAATCAACTATTCGTATACATATATCCCCATATCCCCTCCCTCTTGTGTCTCCCTCCCACCCTCCCTATCCCACGTCTCTAGGTGGTCACAGCGCATCAAGCTGATCTCCCTGTGCTATGCAGCTGCTTCCCACCAGCCATCCATTCTACATTTGGTAGTGTATATATGTCCATGCCACTCTCTCACTTTGTCCCAGCTTACCCTTCCACCCCCCTCACCCCGTGTCCTCAAGTCCATTCTCCACATCTGCACCTTTATGCCCGTCCTGCCCCTAGGTTCTTCAGAACCATTTTTTTTTTTTTTAGATTCCATACATATGTGTTAACATCCGGTATTTGTTTTTCTCTTTCTGACTACTTGAATAATCCTGAATACTTTTCAAAGTGCTTGCATACACTGTATTAGTTAGGATGTGTGAGGTTATGCTACAGTAATAAATAATGCCAAAATGTCAGAAGCTCAACATAATAAAAATTCTTACTTATGCTGCATGTCCAACCTGGGGCATCAGGGCTCTGCTCATTGTAGTCACTTAAGGACCCAAACAACCAAGATGAAATGTCATCTCAATATAAGCGTCTACAATCACTACTGCAGTGAGAAGGGCATGGGGCAAATCAATCACTGGTGCTTAAAGTTTCTACCTGAAAGTGACACACATCATTTCTGCTCACATTTCATTGGCCAGAGCATTTCATATGGTAATACTTAACCTCAAAGCAAGCAGTAAGTGCAACCCTTCCTTGCACCAGAAAGAGGAGAGTCAGAAATATCTGCTGAACTTCACTAATGAACTACAACATACATATTATCACATTGAGTACTTACCACAGGTAGGGCTGGAAATCTTGTAATATTTAGCTTAGGAAAAGACTAAGACTCAAAAGAAATTAGTGACTCTTCCAATACGATCTAGCTAGTTACTAAAGGGCAAAAGCAAGAACCTTGTTTTCCTAAATCTTAATTTAATGTCTTTTCATCACAGCACGCTTTCATCCATTGGCTGCATTAGCTAGACTTTTTTTTCCCCCCAACTAATTTATTTATTTATACCCTCCTGGTTTCAAAGAATATTTGTGACATTATGTGATATGTGGTACTCCAAGGACAATGGTGCTTCAAGGACAAAGGACAACCCTGCCTGAAAAAGTTTCAGCATTACACACCCTACCGGACTCTCATCGCCCTCCCTGCCATGTTGCGAGGGGTATGAAATTCCTGAGCCCACCTGGGCGAAGGGACCTGTTCTTCTCTCTTCCCAAATAAGGAAAGGCATCTGCCCTGTCCCACTTCCACCCTATAGAAGGAAAGTATACGTGCCTCAGCCAATCAGTAAACAAAATTTTCACCTCAGACCATTCCTTTGTTCTCTGGCTATAAAAACTGACAAATAGCACATGTTTGGGGTCGGCTCTCCCAGACTACTAGGAAGTCGGCCTGCTGTTCTGGCAGCGACCATTCCCTCTAATAAATTCTATCCTCTTTACATTCTGCCTTGTGTCTGGAAATTCTTTTCCAACCTGCGTTCGGACCACAACATGATAGTTGTGCCATGGCCTTATTTTATTATATACACACAGAGCTTCTGGCTGTGATCATATTGCAGAAAGCACAGGTTTTATAATCATTTGAATTTTTTCATTTATTTTAATGATCTTTTAAAGTAATGATATGGTTGATTCAATCAACCAAACTGTTCAAGACTGTTGAAAATAATGATTCCCTTGAAGGGAAAAAAAAAGGTCAATTCAGAGGTCATCTATGGGTGTTAAGGCAGAAGCCTTCAGTACAATGTGCTACAACTCTACACCCTGTGCTAAGAGCTGAAGGGGGAGAAAGCAGCCTCCAAATCTCCACTGTGCCTTTGAGAATCTGAGCAACAACATTCCAAATTTCCATCAGCCCTGGGTTGTTACAACATGAAAGGGAACACTTTGTCCAGTAGAATGAGACGATTCACTTCACACTTTCTGAGGCAAAATGAATCTTTCACCTTTGACAAAAATGAAATACACATCAGATGACAACAAAAGCTCTGTAACCCCAAACACAGGTAGCAGCTTAGATAATTTTATAAGAAATTTAACCAATGTTTTCTCTCATCCTCATGTATTTTTTTCAGAGTTCAGAATTAATAAATTCCTTAGACAATTTGGCATCCTGGTCTTTAGTTAAGAGACACATTTGCATAACAATAATAAGCCCTTTCCCAGTGTCTGTGTGTGTCTGTGTGTGTGTGTGTGAGTCCCAGCACACACACATGTGCATGAGATGTGGTGTGTTAGCTCGTAGTCATGCATGTGTCTGCGTTTCTAGGGCCCTTGGGATGAAATTACAGTGAAAAATTCAGAGGCAGTCTATTTCTCTCAACTTGCCCGAAACTGGTTTCACGCTTCTTCATTTTAATAGGAATCAAATGAAGGATGCTGACTCATTAAGAGGCTGAATGAAGAGGTGTGAATTCCTAGCTGATGGCTATGAGTTAGTATTTCCAAACGGTGAGAAAACGATTTTGCCTAACTTTAAGGAATTACTTTTTAAGTTTAGACCTGGAAGATCTGTTTACAGGGGCTATCAAAATTGAGGAATATTTCAGGTTGTTGTCATAACACTGCCAAAAATATAATTTATTCAAAGCACTACAGGAGACAAACGTATATATATACTTTTCATTTAATTTTTCACTAGTATAGTGAGGATAATTATAATACCTAACTCACATGGTTGTTGTGTCTGCCACATAATAATGGGTCAAGGGTCATTATCATCATCATTATAATAATATACTAAGGCTTTTCAAACGTTTTTTGTATTTTTAGCGATAAAATTTATTTATTCAAATATTATCTTAAATGGAAGCCCTGTGTGTAAAGCGTGTAATGTAAAACAAAATTGCTCCCGTTAAAGAGAAAGTAGAAACCCTGAACCCCACCAGTTCTCCCAACTCCAGCTCCTCCCCCTAGCCAAGGCTGCATAGAACATATATGAAAAACCGTTGCTTTAAAATATCTTTCATTTGTCTCTGATGTGGGTAAAATTTCCAGCTACACAGCTCTCTCCACATACACACACACACACATAACTTCGGAAGAGGTTATTTGGTAAATATATTAAGTATAGTTAATCTCTAATAATAATAGCAACACTCTTTCCCTGAGTGCTTACCCATTTGTTCATCTTTTTATACATATTACCTCTAATTCTCTTTTCAGCTCTGTGATTGGTATTATTATCCTTATTTTTTTAATGGGGAAAAGAGACACTAAGCAGTCACACAGCTATCAAGTGGAAAAGTTAGAAGGATTTGAACCTGAGTTTGTCTTTCTTCAAAGCTTAACTTCTTTCCTCTTTACCATGTTTCTCAAACTGGACACCCTCAACACTCTATAGTAACTTTTAAATCAGTTTTCATTTTTATAATAATCCCAAAACTTTAATGGATAGGTGTTCTGGATGAGCTCAATAACCACCTTATAACTGAGCTCTGCCCCAAGATGTCAGCATTATTTGCTTTTGTTTGCAATTATGTTGTTGCCAATGGCACTGCTTTAATGGCTCCTACCAATGAGAAAAGAACAGAGGTGAACTGAATAGGAAATGATGTGTTCATGCCAAATGATGGCCAAATGACATCACAGCAGGCCGTACAAAGTAGTTCAGAAGAAGAAAGTGATGGGCAATTGGAGTCAGTACACAAGGTAATAACAGGCACACGGACGTCCGAGGAACTAGGGCTGCACAGCCAGTACCATACTCGTGTTGCAAACTGTGATTGCGTTTCAGCCAAACATTACTCATCACAGTACATTAATGTTATTCATTTGAATTTTATTATGTTTGTATTTGCATTTTTATTTAGTTGCTTAAGTTGTTTGGAGCGTATTAGAACTCTTACCATGAACGTTTATATCTAGTTTTATGTTAAACATATTTAAGTCACATAAAAATAATTTAACACAGGGATCCTTGAGCATTTCTCCCTTTAAAGGGGGTCTACATACATTGCTCAGTGTGAGGAATAACACTGCACAGAATGAACAACTCTCCATCTTTGGATTTGCTCTTGGGAAACCTTTGAGATAGAAATCTGAAGACTGGTCAATTCCATCAATATGGAATTCCATCAATTGGTTGACTGATTTTTTTTCTTTTTACAAGTTTCCTGAAACCTCATATGGAATCCTGAATATAAAAATCTGATAAACATAAGGGTTATATCTGTGTGTGTGTGTGTGTGTGTGTGTGTGTGTGTGTGTGTTTGAGAGTAGTTTTTCTGTGCCAAAGAATTCCAATCAGATTATCTTATTGGTTATAATAATTAATACCCATTTTATTAAAGTTACTAATCCAAAAATGTAATCCTTCCTTACGCTTTTTAGTTCAGTTTGCAAGTCTTACTATTTTACCTTTAAATCTAGCAAATCTTAACAATCATATTTCAGGAAGGGGCAGTTATTCATGTTTGGTCCCATATATAAACTTGGTTAAGCTCCTTTACAAATTTTAAGCTGCACTTATAAATTTAATATATTCAATTTTCTCTTTAAATACTTCAATTATCTGGCTGAAAAACTTTCCCCATACTTAAATAATTCTGATAAATCTAATAAATTAGACTTTTAAATACAGTGAACCTTAAGTTCTCTTAAATATTTTAACACTGTATATAATATTAGTAAGATTTCAACCTAAAATTACAGGACTAAATCAATCACTCAGTAGTATTTTAAATTGAAGTTACAAAGCTTAACTGTTATTCTAATAGGTCATTATAAGTATCTAACCATTACTAGTAACTGAAATTCCAAATTTTTCCTGACACAAAGATATTAATACGATCATTCTGGTCTTTTAAACATTCCGATACTTAATTCTAAATCTTCTGAGTTTTGAAAGATGCTTACACAGTAAAGAAACAATAGTGTTACCCACATAATTTGGGGGGATAATATCTGATTCAGTTGAGGCTAACGCGACGACCTGAGGTTTCATCTGGGATGGTGACTGGATATCTGTCAGCAGTACTGATGGGGGTTGCCCAGTTCCATTTACCATGGTTATACCAAAACCCTCCAATGGGCTGGCCTCACAGAATGTTTAGTTCATATCAAGTTATATATTACATGATTTATTCCATTTACTCCCAGAAAACTGCATTCCCAACTCCAGCTTGTTTGATTGGATTTTGCTTTTCTTTGTTTCTTAATATATATAAATGCATTTTCTAGTTAATTCTAAAGACTTTCGGACCTGTCAGAACCTTGCATTCTTTTCGTATACTTCCTATCTCTTATAATTGAATTCTAGATATCTCTCATGACTCATTACTATTCAATCACAACTTTTAAACTCATTTCTCTGACACAATCTGTTTCTAAGATGCATAGAAATTGGTTTAGAAGTCTAGCCCAGTTATTTTCAATTTTTTTTTTTTGTTGTTTGGAACTCTTTGTTCAGTCAGAATGTTATCCAGAACTATGAACCAATAAAGCAGACGAAAGCTTCAGATTCTATCATCTTAAAACAATGTGGCCCTCCAGACATGAGATCACAGGGGAAGCTTCTCCAACTCTTATTTTTACGATCTTGGCGATCAACCATGAACTGTCATGTTGCATCACCCTGGATAGCAGTAGTGAGGATAAAGCATACGGCCACATGGCTTGCACACAATGATAGCAGTAAACCATGGTCCTAGTACCCAAGGTGATTATTGGGCCATGTACACAATCTAGGTAAGGTCTAAGAGTCAAGGCAGTACCAGATGGGGGGGACTGTAGAAGACTGCTAGCTGTTATCGAAAATTCATGCTCTCCTCTTCTTTGGGGGCATAAAGTTAGACTAAATTTCCCTAACTCCCTTGCAATTAGATGTAGCCATATAACTGGGTTCTAGCCAATGGAATATGAATAGATATGGTGTGTTCCATTTCCAGGCAGCCTATAAAAACCTCCCCTATGCTTTCCTCTACGTTCTTTTCTCTTTTAACTGACAGGAACGGAGACGACCCCCAAGGTGATCTTCTCAGCCACAATTTGAAAATAGCACATCTTCCATCAGCCTGGGTTCCTGAATAATTACATAGATGAGGGTCACTCACTGCATCAATCTGTTCTTCTACTCAGCACTGTTACACATCAAAAAAAAAAAAAAAAACAAACCTTGTACTGTGTTTGAGCCATCATACATTTGGTGACTTGTTTGTTATGGTAACTAGCTCACCTTAATTAATAGAGCGATCAATAGGGTCAACTTCTCCATATGGCCCTGTACTCTAACTTTTATGACTAGGGTCTTATTCATTATTAATCTCTCCAGCAGAAGGTACCCATTGACCATATCCACTCAGAATAATGTAACCTTGAGGCTGGTCAACAACAGAGCCTGATATATCAACACAAAACAGACTCAAGCTTGCATTAGTTAGTACATTCCGATTCCCTTGCATCCACTATCATCAGGTCTGGTGCCCCCAACTCTTAGACTGGAAGGACATAGGGGAGAGGTATAGTTTCTCTATTACTTGTGTGTTGGGGCTTTTTCTGATGGTGACAGGTGATGCCAGATGTTTCAGGGCAGGATGACTACGCACAGAATGGTCAGCATTTTCACAACACTTTTGGGGTTACCCCCACTGATGGCACAGTTGTTCAGTAAATCAGCAAAGTATATTTCCATGGAATAGGTCATGATGGAATAGCTCATTCTGGGGAATAGATTACCAACTAGGAATTAGAACCAAATGGCTTTTCAGCCTCAAAGAGCAAGATCACCACAGTGAGTTGGCCTTTACCACTGAAGCCACCCCATCATGGAAGGGATCATCAGAACTCCGCCTGGAATTGTACACACATAGGCACCTGCATTCACCTTTAACAGAGCATTCATATATGTTATTTGTTCCCTCTGAGTGCCCCCATCCCTGTTCCACAGCTAACTGACTCCTTAATATTCGGGTCAAGTTTCCTCTACTCTGAGAAGCCCATGATCCTTCAGAATGGGTTAGCTTCTCCCTTCTCTAATTTTTCATAGTACCCTGAGCATATTTCTATGTATTAGCCAGTTTTGCATTTATTTACTGTTATCTCTTTTGTCAGACTGTGACTTGGGAGCAGTGGCTTTGTCTTTCCTCTTGATAACCACCTTGCCTTCATCACCATGTATGGGTCACTCAAGAAATATCTGTTAATGAATTAATGAGCCTTTATTTGGCATCCTATAGACTGACCCCCAGCTTAAGTATCTGGAATTCCAATCTCTTACTGTTTTGTCACCACATAGAACCTATACTTTACCAGTCACAACTTCCCTGGGTGTTTGATTTCTCCTTCTTAGCAACCCAATGATAGTTCTCTAACTCCTGCTTTATTTCCCAGGATAATGAAATAACATAAAAGACATTAAAGGGTTAAACATGTAGCAATCTGTTTGACATGAAAAGAAAAAGATACAAAGAAATTTTAATAAAAATACAACCCTACCAGGATTTAGACTCATTACCTCTACGGTATAAGGAAGACACCAGGCAATGTGAATTTACAGGTGTTAATGAGCCAACAGAGGGCTCCTGGATTGTTCCCAGAATGCCATACAGACATAGAGAAATAGAAAAATTCAATCAAATAGCATTCCCTGGCTCATAGGAAGGGCTGCAGTAGTGCACAATGTCATGCAAATCAAGTTTAATTTACTGCATGTTTTTCTGCTTCCACCAAATTTGTTGAAGAAAATGGATCTTTTTCTGCTTATAGCTATAAACTCCTGCATCATCAAAGCATGCTCAGATCAAGATGGTGTTTCCCAACTGATGCTTGAATAATAACAGAAGAAATTCTCTGTGCGAAAATATTAAATGGATATTCCCATGGGCAGTGTTAATTTGGAACTATTCCCCATTGCTCTGTGGAGTAGAGTTTATTTGGGTAATAGGAACATGGGTAGGACCTTATTTTGAACCCAAATCATTACTCTGATAAACGTTCCTGTTCCTTCCAGAGAATCAAGAATTAACCATTAATTATAATGGTTTGCATGAGGGTGATTTAAAATATACCCCTGCAGCCACAATTAATTAAACCATATTCACAATTAAACATAAGTAGTAACACTTTGGGGGATAAGTTTATCTATACAGCATCAAACAATCAGTCTAATGTCTCTCCCACTGCATTGATCTGGTTTCCTGGTGAATTGTGGACCCAGGCAAAGGTAAATTCAGCGTGTTGGTGCAATTATAATAATCCAGCCACATCCACTTTCTCATTCAGATGCTCACTCATGGAACCCCTGCTATCTTCCCAAATACTGGGTACTCTGAGTGTTCTGAAGATGCAGACACATTGTAATAGTTAGAGGTAACACTTAGGTTTACACTTATGTAGTGCCTACCATTTGTGAAGCAGGATGTGAATCACTTTTTAAACATTCATTTAAGATGCAGACACACTGTAATAGTTAGAGCTAACACTTAAGTTTACACTTATGTAGTGCCTACCATTTGTGAAGCAGGATGTGAACCACTTTTTAAACATTCATGTTCATCTATTCAGTTGTCACATCAGACCTATGAGGTAGGCACTAAGATCTCCATGTAACAGATGAAGAAACTGAGGCACAGAGAGTTTCCTTAACTTCCATAAGATTCTACGGCTGGAATTGGCACAGGTGGGAGTCCCTGCTCTTCACCAGGACTCTCTGCCACCTCAGTTCCCAGTAAATCCTTGTTGGATGAATGATTGCGGCTCAGAGAATCAGATCAAAAACTGTGCTATGGCTCATCAAGACAGAGTTGTGATTACTGACTGCTAATCGATGTTTCTTAAAATGGGATTGGCAAGCTCTTTGCAGTTCATTAAGCTTCTCCACATGCCATGTGCTTTGTGACAAGGACATATTAGCATTTGTTTTCTGCTTTGTATTAAAATTTCATGAAGTCCTGATATTGCCTCCTGGCACCTTATATCCAAAAGACTGGGCTTTTTTTTTTAACATCTTTATTGGAGTATAATTGCTTTACAATGTTGTGTTAGTTTCTGCTGTATAACAAAGTGAATCAGTTATACATACACATATATCCCCATATCTCCTCCCTCTTGCGTCTCCCTCCCACCCGCCCCATCCCACCCCTCTAGGTGGACACAAAGCACGGAGCTGATCTCCCTGTGCTATGCGGCTGCTTCCCACTAGATATCTATTTTACATTTGGTAGTGTATCTATGTCCATGCCACTCTCTCACATCGTCCCAGCTTACCCGTCTCCCTCCCCGTGTCCTCAAGTCCATCTTCTATGTCTGTGTCTTTACTCCTGTCCTGCCCCTATGTTCTTCTGAACCATTTTTTTTCTTTTTTTTTTTTAGATACCATATATACGTGTTAGCATACAGTATTTGTTTTTCTCTTTCTGACATACTTCACTCTGTATGACGGTCTCTAGGTCCATCCATCTCACTACAAATAACTCAGTTTCGTTTCTTTTTATGGCTGAGTAATATTCCATTGTATATATGTGCCACATCTTCTTTATCCATGCATCTGTCAATGGACACTTAGGTTGCTTCCATGTCCTGGCTATTGTAAATAGAGCTGCAATGAACATTGTGGTACATGACTCTTTTTGAATTATGGTTTTCTCAGGGTATATGCCCAGTAGTGGGATTGCTGGGTCATATAGTAGTTCTATTTTTAGTTTTTTGAGGAAACTCCATACTGTTCTCCATAGTGGCTGTATCAACTTAATTCCCACCAATAATGTAAGAGGGTTCCCTTTTCTCCATACCCTCTCCAGCATTTATTGTTTGTAGATTTTTTGATGATGGCCATTCTGACCAGTGTGAGGTGATACCTCATTGTAGTTTTGATTTGCATTTCTCTAATGATTAGTGATGTTGACAATCCTTTCATGTGTTTGTTGACAATCTGTATATCTTCTTTGGAGAAATGTCTATTTAGGTCTTCTGCCCATATTTGGATTGGGTTGTTTGTTTTTTGATATTGAGCTGCATGAGCTGCTTGTATATTTTGGAAATTAATCCTTTGTCAGTTGCTTCGTTTGCAAATATTTTCTCCCATTCTGAGGGTTGTCTTTTTGTCTTGTTTATGGTTTCCTTTTCTGTGTAACAGCTTTTAAGTTTCATTAGGTCCCATTTGTTTATTTTTGTTTTTATTTCCATTTCTATAGGAGGTGGATCAAAAAGGATCTTTCTGTGATTTATGTCATAGAGTGTTCTGCCTATGTTTTCCTCTAAGAGTTTGATAGTATCTGGCCTTACATTTAGGTCTTTAATCCATTTTGAGTTTATTTTTGTGTATGGTGTTAGGGAGTGTTCTCATTTCATTCTTTTACATGTAGCTGTCCAGTTTTCCCAGCACCACTTATTGAAGAGGCTGTCTTTTCTCCATTGTATATTCTTGCCTCCTTTATCAAAGATAAGGTGACCATATGTGCATGGGTTTATCCCTGGGCTTTCTATCCTGTTCCATTGATCTATATTTCTGTTTTTGTGCCATTACCATACTGTCTTGATTACTGTAGCTTTTTGTAGTATAGTCTGAAGTCTGGGAGCCTGATTCCTCCAGCTCCATTTTTCTTTCTCAAGATTGCTTTGGCTATTCGGACTCTTTTGTGTTTCCATACAAATTATGCAATTTTTTGTTCTAGTCTGTGAAAAATGCCATTGGTAGTTTGACAGGGATTGCCTTGAATCTGTAGATTGCTTTGGGTAGTATGGTCATTTTCACAATGTTGATTCTTTGTATCCAAGAACATAGTATATCTTTCCATCTGTTGGTATCATCTTTAATTTCTTTCATCAGTGTCTTATAGTTTTCTGCATACAAGTCTTTTGTCTCCTTAGGTAGGTTTATTCCTAGGTATGCTTTTTCTTGCAGTGGTAAATGGGAGTGTTTCCATAATTTTTCTTTCAGATTTTTCATCATTAGTGTGTAGGAATGCAAGAGACTTCTGTGCATTAATTTTGTATCCTGCAACTTTACCAAATTCATTGATTAGTTCTAGTAGTTTTCTGGTAGCATCTTTAGGATTCTCTATGTATAGTATCATGTCATCTGCAAACAGTGACAGCTTTACTTCTTCTTTTCCGAGTTGGATTCCTTTTATTTCTTTTTCATCTCCAATTTCTGTGGCTAAAACTTCCAAAACCATGTTGAATAACAGTGGTGAGAGTGGGCAGCCTTGTCTCGTTCCTGATCTTAGTGGAAATGGTTTCAGTTTTTCACCATTGAGAATGATGTTGGCTGTGGGTTTGTCACATATGGCCTTTATTATGTTGAGGTAAATTCCCTGTATGCCTACTCTCTGGAGGGTTTTTATCATAAATGGGTGTTGAATTTTGTTGAAAGCTTTTTCTGCATCTATTGAGATGATCATATGATTTTTCTCCTTCAATTTGTTAATGTGGTGTATCACATTTATTGATTTGCGTATATTGAAGAATCCTTGCATTCCTGAGATAAACCCCACTTGATCATGGTGTATGATCCTTTTAATGTGCTGTTGGATTCTGTTTGCTAGTATTTTGTTGAGGATTTTTGCATCTATGTTCATCAGTGATATTGGTCTGTAGTTTTCTTTCTTTGTGACATCTTTGTCTGGTTTTGGTATCAGGGTGATGGTGGCCTCGTAGAATGAGTTTGGGAGTGTTCCTCCCTCTGCTATATTTTGGAAGAGTTTGAGAAGGATAGGTGTTAGCTCTTCTCTAAATGTTTGATAGAATTCGCTTGTGAATCCATCTGCTCCTGGGTTGGAAGATTTTAAATCACAGTTTCAATATCAGTGCTTGTAATTTGTCTATTTATATTTTCTATTTCTTCCTGGTTCAGTCTCGGAACGTTGTGCTTTTCTAAGAATTTGTCCATTTCTTCCAGGTTGTCCATTTTATTGGCATATAGTTGCTTGTAGTAATCTCTCATGATCCTTTGTATTTCTGCAGTGTCAGTTGTTACTTCTCCTTTTTCATTTCTAATTCTATTGATTTGAGTCTTCTCCCTTCTTTTCTTGATGAGTCTGGCTAATGGTTTATCGATTTTGTTTATCTTCTCAAAGAACCAGCTTTTAGTTTTATTGATCTTTGCTACTGTTTTCTTCACTTCTTTTTCATTTATTTCTGATCTGATCTTTATGAGTTCTTTCCTTCTGCTAACTTTGGGGGGTTTTTTTGTTCTTCTTTCTATAATTGTTTTAGATGTAAGGTTAGGTTTTTTATTTGAGATGTTTCTTGTTTCTTGACATAGGATTGTATTGCTATAAACTTCCCTCTTAGAACTGTTTTTGCTGCATCCCATAGGTTTTGGGTCATCGTGTTTTTATTGTCATTTGTTTCTAGGTATTTTTTGATTTCCTCAGAGCTTTCTTGGTTTTTTAGTAGTGTATTGTTTAGCCTCTAGTTGTTTGTATTTTTACAGAATTTTTTCTGTAATTGATATCTAGTCTCATAGCATTGTGGTAAGAAAAGATACTTGATACAATTTCAATTTTCTTAAATTTCCCAAGGCTTGATTTGTGACCCAAGATATGATCTATCCTGGAGAATATTCCATGAACACTTGAGAAGAAAGTGTAATCTGCTGTTTTTGGATGGAATGTCCTATAAATATCAATTAAGTCCATCTTGTTGAATGTATCATTTAAAGCTTGTGTTTCCTTATTTATTTTCATTTTGGATGATCTGTCCATTGGTGAAAGTGGTGTGTTAAAGTTCCCTACTATGACTGTGTTACTGTTGATTTCCCCTTTTATGGCTGTTAGCATTTGCCTTATGTATTGAGGTGCTCCTATGTTGGGTGCATAAATATTTACAATTGTTATATCTCCTCTTGGATTGATCCCTTGATCATTATGTAGTGTCCATCTTTGTCTCTTGTAGTAGTCTTTATTGTAAAGTCTATTTTGTCTGATATGAGAATTGTTACTCCAGCTTTCTTTTGATTTCCATTTGCATGGAATATCTTTGTCTATCCTCTTACTTTCAGTCTGTATGTGTCCCTAAGTCTGAATTGAGTCCCTTGTAGATAACATATATACTGGTCGTGTTTTTGTATCCATTCAGCCAATCTATGTCTTTTGGTTGGAGCATTTAATCCATTTACATTTAAGGTAGTTATAGATATGTATGTTCCTATTACTATTTTCTTAATTGTTTTGGGTTTGTTATTGTAACTCTTTCCCTTCTCTTGTGTTTCCTGCCTAAGAATTTCCTTTAGCATTTGTTGTACATCTGGTTTGGTTGTGCTGAATTCTCTTAGCTTTTCCTTGTCTGTAAAGGTTTTAATTTCTCCATTGAATCTGAATGAGATCCTTGCTGGGTAGAGTAATCTTGGTTGTAGGTTTTCCCCTGGACTGGGCATTTTTTTATGTGTCATCTATTCTAGAGAATGTTAGGGTACTGTCTTTGTGTTGACGAATGGGGGTGGATTCATTGGTTTGCAAGGTCTCCTGGCTCTGCTGAAGTGGACAGTCTGAAAGTCTTACAGGCCCTTAATATAGGGGATGGCATTTAAGGTTTGGGAAAGGGAGTGTGATCCTCTGAGGAGAAGAGGATCCTGGGACACATACTCAGGACCCCAGTTGTCACCCTGGGCCATGGCAAGGCTCAGAACCCAGCAGCTGCCTGAGAAGAAGGGTCATTTCTGGCATTGGGAAGATAGGGTCTACCTGATTTTGAACGTTTCTGAGCATGGCCCCAGATCAATTGGCTGAGAACTGGCTTAAGTGGAGGGGAAAAAAGAGCCTGGATTTCTTCACTGAAGAGTCTGTTTTGTCTAGTTATTTTAGGTTGCGTTCACAACTGCATCACATTAACTATGTGTTGAATTTCTGACATTCAATCATTTTTGACTCACAAAAAAAATGCCAGTCTCATATAGATTAACCTAATAATCACAGTTCCTAAGCAGTACCCCAAATATTAGCATCATGGTATTTCAACTATAAGAGTGAGGTGGGCAATTTGCCAACCTCTTTCATTAATTCAGAAATAAAGCACTGGTGTGTGAAAGGCATGATGAGATATAAAGTCTATCCTGATAAATGGCATGGCAGGAAGAGCAGGGAAACCTAACATAGGCAGAATGTGTACCCTGACCCTACCTTCTCCAATACTGCCTCTTATTTAAAAAATAATAATAATAATAACCTTTGAAATTATATTGCTTGGTATCCATAGGTTATTATGAAACTAGTAATAAAAATAGAGTTAGAGCTTAATGAAAATTTATTGAGCCTTTCCCATGTGTATTCTAGCACAGATACAGGGAGGGGACAAACACAGGTCCTAACCTCAAAGGCATTTTTAGTCATTCAACAAATTTTTCTTAAACACCTACCATGTGCCAGGATCTTGTCTAAGTGCTTGGGAACAAATCAGTGTTCAACACAGAACAAAATCCCTAGTTTTGAGGAACTTAGAGTCTAGCACAGGAAGACAGACAATAAATAGCAAATATTTAGAAACAATAAGGACAAAGAATGAATGGAGAAATGGGATCAGGACTGTGGTGGTGTTACCATTTTAAAAGGGGTGGTTGGAATTGTCCTCACTGACAAGGTGAGACTTTAGCAAAGACTTAAGGGAGGTTAGGCTGTTAGCCATGCTGATATTTGGGGGAAGTGTATTCCAGGCAGAGGGAACAGCCAGTGCAAAGGCCCTAAAGTGAGATCACTCAGGAACGTTCAAGGAGCAGGAAGGAATATGCCCATGTGCCTGGAACGCATAGTGAATAGCCTTCATTAGTAATCACGTAATGAACACCCAGACTAGTGTTAGGTTCAGCCATAGAGAAGGGCAACCATGTTGACTATAAAAGGCTGGAAAACATTGTTACAAAGTTGACAAAATGGAGGCCTAGCTGCAAAGATGTGTAATCCCAGGATAGTACCCTATAAGTACACCAAAGCCACCAGAACTAGGTGCATGTAGCCAGGCCATGTACAGGGTCTGGGATCATGCCACGAGAAAGTTGTCTGGGAAAGAAGCACAGTCCTCCTCAACTAGAGACCAAGAAATGAAACCGAATGCTGAGGAAAAGAAAAAATAGAGAAAAGGGAGGTTTTGGCAAAGGTGTAAATTCACAGGGTGAAACGTAAAGAAAGAAAAGAAGCAATTTTAGAGACCTACCACGTCGGTTGGCTTGAGGATGAGAGCCATTGGTAGAAGACTGGGTTTATTGTTTTCATGTGTAAATTAGACCAAGCTGAGCAGCTGCCACCCATCAGCCAGAGGATAGCGGACTGGCCAGGGTCCTGGCAGAGGGCAACCACGATTTTATGTCTCCCCGCCCCCCCCCAACAGCTCCAGGCCTAGACTTGCCTTTTTCTCAGGCTTCTATCCTCTTGAAATGGGCATATGCAGAGACTCACTGAATGTCGTGAATGGTTTGCACCCCTCCCCCTCCCCAGTCCCCCAAGGCAGCTCTGTGCTGGATGCTGGCATGATCTTCCTCCAGGAAACTCCACAAGCTCCTTTAACCACCCAATCCTGTGAGTCTTCCAAGTCATCTGTTTCTACATAAGAGTGTATCGATCCTGTAACATGTGGAAGGTGTGTAACTGTGGCTGGAAGATCAGGCACCCTCCCCTACACATACCTCAATCCCCACCCCCAGAAAGCCTGGGAGCTCACATCTAATCAAGCACTCCCAGGTGATCATTTCAAGATTCCAGTTGGTGTGTTGTTGAGGGAAGCCACCACTGAGGTGTCCCCCAGCTCTGCACGGGGGACATCTTATTCTTCTAGGTAGGCCCTAGGTAAGTGCGGGAAAGGTTATGGGCTGGAGATGAAAACGGAACAAAAAATACTATTCTGCCTAATACTGGGAAGTCCTGACTCCATTGTGGGAAGGTGGCCTTGCCAATTGTAGTGGCCTTGGGGAAATGGCTCAAGTAAATACAGCAGCATTTTTCAAAAGGGGGCCCCAAGATTGCATCAGAATCACCTGGAATATTAGTTATAATTCACATTCCTAGGCTCAGACCTCCAGAACCAAAATTCCCTGGATGAGGATCCAAGAGTTTAAATTTTAACGCACTCCCCAAATGCTTCTAATACTTGTCTCATTTGAAAACCACTGGTCTAAATTTTAGTACTGGGGGAATTAATGTTGGTCTTTGGGAAGTGTGTGTTTATGAATACCTGTTTGATCCTAGAAGTAACCTCTGCAACTGAATGAATGAAGAGGCAGGTGGGCAGCTCACGACTCAAGATGCATGGGATTTAGCCTGCCTGTATCTGTCCAGAGTTATTCCGCAGGACATGGAATGTCAAAGCCTCTCCTTGCCACAGGTATGTGTGTAAACACGTATAGGTGTGCACATGCACACATACATACAGTGCCCAATAGACCACCCCTCCTGATATGTGGGCTTGATTCCATAATGGAAACAGACTGCAGAGGGTTCCAGCAGACAGGAAAGATATGCACTCCAGACCAGACCTGCTGCTGTAAGATTTCCTAAATGGTGGAGTGACAACTGGCATCATGGAAGTTGGAAGAAGGAGGTATTCTTACAGAGAAGAGCAGAGCTAAGGCTGAGACACAAGATTAAGAAATGCAGGTGATGGGCCATCTGTAAATATTTTAACACCTGGGGTGCCTTTTTAATGGACTAAGGGGAAGTCATGTTTAGGATTTTCTGCTCCTACAGGAAATTCATCTCTTCAGTAAAGGGTGGTGTAGCCATGAGGCTTGGGGAGAGAGCCGTGGAGAGTGAAAGTGGGGCAGTGGATGAGGTGTAGCTGCCCACATCCACCCCTCAGCCCAGGCATCCTGGGGAATTGTCTAGGAGTTCTGGGCAGCAGACAGTACCAAGTGAAGGGCAGCCTGTAACCATGATGAGAGCAATGGGAAGGCCAGAGTTGCCAGGCCAGAGTCAGAAAAGATGAAGGCAAATGCTCCTCAATAGTTGTAACTAAGCAGGACCTTATGAGGCCTTCCCAGGACAGACCCCTCTCACCCATATCCTCTGCTTTAGCTCCTCTCCGAAGTACCTAGATAATCGTATATGATGCATATTTCCTGAGTTTTTCAGCTGTTAAAACCACCACCAAATGAAAGAAATTAACCACGTGGTGATCATGAGCAGTAGCTCTCAGAACTTCTGGTGCCTAAGGATTGACCACCATCAACCAGAGAATTGTGCACTAGCTGATCACATACCCTGGGATACCCCTCCTTACCTTGCCTTTAAAAATGCTTTGCTGAAACCCTTCAGGGATTTGGGGGTTTTAAAGCACGAGCCACCCGTCCTCCTTGTATTGGCATCTTTACAATAAATGCTGCACTTTCCTTCACTACAACCTGATGTCAGTAGATTGGCTTTACTGTGCTTGGGCGAGCAAACCCAAATTTGGTTTGGTAACATAGCCACGTACACACAGAGCAGTGGTTTTCAAACTTCTGTGACTGTGGCCATAGTATGAAATACATTATATGTTGCACCTCAGTATACCAATATGTATATTCAAGTAAAAGTCTCATGAAATAATACCTTTACTCAGTGCAAAATGCACAGGATCAATAACTGATTCCTGGCCATGACTTTATACTTGGAAAAATATCTGGCTGCCAGGAGGATATGAATCCTGAGGCCAGACTGCCCCTTATACCTACCGTTCTTTACTATTTTAATTTATTTCATTAAGACAGATGCTGCTCTTGACTCAACTAATTAATTTCCTAAGTATATAAAACACTGGACCAGAGGAAGGAGACCCTTAAAGGAGTAGGAATAACTACCTCATGGGTTCCATTCCACTCATGTATGTCTGTGGGTAAGCAGACTCATTTAGTTTAATAATGAAAAGTTGTTCATTGAAATCTAAACCAGGGGATACTCTGCCTTCTGGATGCAACTCTGAAGATGCACCTTACAAAGCCTCTCTAGTCCCCCCAACTGAACTGAACATACTCTCCTTCCTACCCCGTGCTCCTTGGGTTCTCCCTCTTTGCTGGTACGAATGTATTGAATAGTTTTCAATTCATGTTTGTTTTCCTCTCTAAACTGTAAAACCCCGGACAGATTTGGTGAGTTGGTGCCTACCTTATTCATTTCTTTCTACCCAGAGCCTTACACAGTTCTGACACTGGACACTTTATATATATATATATATATATATATATATATATATATATATATATATATATATACACCACATCTTTACATCCTTTTTTTGGCACCGTGAGGCATGCAGGATCTTAGTTCCCTGACGGGGATCGAACCTGTGCCCCCTGCAGTGGAAGCACAGAGCCAACCACTGGGCTGCCAGGGAAGTCCCTGACCCTGGACACTTAATGATTGTGGAGGTTGTATGTGGGAAGGTTTGCTGGATTGAATTTGTTGAATAGAACCAATAAAAAATATATGTATGTGTGTATATATATACATATATATAATCACATCATATATAACATATATATAATATATATATTCTGCCTCCCAGCCAGCACAAGTGCATTACCAAAGGCACTCATGCTGGCTGGGAGGCAGAACAGTGATCTGACCAGTGTCACATGCTTGGACTTGAATCTTTCTTCCGGTCACAGTCATGTGACTTGGGCCAGTAACAGACTTTTGGAGTCTCAATTCCCATATTTGTAAAAAAGAAGATATTGAGAGCACTTATCTCACAGGCTGTTGTGAGGATTAAGTGCAATAATTCACTAGAAGTGTCTGGCACATAGTAGGTGCTCAATAAATATCACAATTATTGTTCCCATGCCCCTCTATGGCCTCTTGTTAGAATTAACAACCATCATGGGAGTCATCACGCAAACAGTGAACCACCACCCTGACTTGCTAGAAAAGCAAGGTGTGGACTTATCAATTTGAAAGTTTTTGATCTTTTAGTATAGGCCTATAGCTTGCTGATCAACCACATTTATAGCAGCATTTTGTGATCTCTATCTTCCTGTTATTTGGAGATGGTCCAATACAGTCACCACTAGTCACATGTAGCTGCTGAGCTTGTCCAAATTGAAATGTGATGTCAATATAAAATACACTGGAGTTGGAAGGCAATTTTTTAAAAAGAGTGTAAAATTTCTCATTCATATATTATTAAAATTAATTTCACTAGTTTCTTTTTCCTTTTTAAGCCTCCATTCCATTCCATTCCATTATGTATGTGGCTTGCATTATATTTCTACTGGACAGTGTGGGTATAAGAGTTGAGCACATACTGCACTCTTCCATCATGTTCCAGTCTCCTGCTCCTTAAAAAGCAAACATCCCCCCACTACCCTTCCATACAGCTCTCCTCCCATATATCCAATGCCATCTCCTTTTGTATATGTTGTCCATCAGTGATCAGCACCCCATTCCAAGAATAGCCTTGTTTAAAGGTGTCTTGTTTCCCAAGTTTTAGGAACGGTGCATGATCGGATTCTATTTATCATACTCATGATCCAGCTAATTGTACAGAAATGGGTCAATAAATGGTTGAAAAATATTGTTTCAGTATTTTATTCAACAGACAAATGAGTAAATATTTTGCAAACATTCTAAGAAGAGCAAGGCACCATGTTTGATGCTCTGGGAAATACAATGATGAATAAGAAACAATGTTGCTTTCAAAAGCATACTTAATATAAAAACTTATGTTTTGCTCTGTGCTGTGTGGTCCCTGAACATCCATCAGTCCTCATTTCCAGAAGCTCTCTGCCTCGTACCAGATGCCTAAGTGGTGCCAAACTACCAGTGGAATCCTGCCCTTACCATCTTGTTTCACTGGAAGCTCTACTAGGTTCATCCCTCTCTCTGGAATGCTTATTCCTCCCCCTCTCCTCCACCCTTGTCCTCCAGGTTAAATGGGTTTTCAGGGCTCAGTGTTCCACCCCTTCCTCTGAGAAGCCATCCCCAATCCTCTAGCCAAGGCAATAATGATCACTGCATTTTTCATGCAACTAGTAGGCTTTATACATATATATATATATATCTTTATTATTCATCTGTCACACTGGATGTCAACTGTTTATTGGCTATTCATCTTGCTAAAGTATGAGCCATATGTATGTCCGCAGAAGTTAGATGTTGAGTTTATACTTAAAGACCAAACTCCCAGCAGCAAACTCCCATGCACCATAAACTCAAACTCCTCTGGCAACTGACAAGCCAGAGGAAGAAAGGCACGCAACCTCATAATTACTATTTGGGGGTAGGTGTGATATAGGAAGAAGAGGGAATTAATTTTAATGTGAACTTGTATGACAACACTTTAATAGTCATGCCAGACTCCTTGCCAGCACATCTCTGATTTGGAGGGATGGATTGGAACTCGTCACATGCACGTTCATGAAATCTATTTAGTACGACTTTCTGATTTGGATTTTTTTGAGAGCTTGGAAGGAAGATTGATGCTGTCTACTGTAGGAGTGGAAAAATATTTCCCTTCTAGGTTCTTTGACTGGTCTAATAATTAAATTGATAAAGGACAGATTAACAGGAGAAAAACAAACAAAATTATGTACAAATGAGAGTCCCATAAAAATATGAAGACTCCAAAGGCAGCCAGGTAATTGAAGTTTATATGACATCCTGAGCTAAGCAAAGGGGTTGGAGTCTGCGGAGACAAAGGAGAGGAAAGCCATTCACTGGAAGGGCAAGGAGACGTTTGGAAAACAAAGGTTGCCCTGTTACTCAAATAAATTTGTTAGATAAAAAGGTACCTCTTGTAGTAGCTCTCTCCTTGTAACAAAACCCCTTTCCAATGTAAATTTTTGCAGTTGAGAGGGAGGTAAAGAGCTTTTTCTGAATCTACTGGGTTTTAATTGTCTTTAGCTCAAAATATTCCTCATGCCACAGTGGCAGGTTTTGGGGGACAAATTCTGCTCCTCTTCACTACCCACGGCTGCAAAAGGCCACTACGGGGTTGGAATTAACTGCTCGTGGGATGGCTCAAAGTCAGAAGGCTACTGAGATTCATTTACTTGAGCTTTAAGAGCTTCCCCAAGTGCAGCTATACTACCCGGCAATGTTGTCCAGCGTGACTAAGGCAGACGCAGCCAAGGGGTGAAGGCAGCACCATCTGTTGACAAGTATCTAGGAGCTGGCATGCAGTGGGAGCTCAATAAATGCTGTTGAGAGATTAGGACAGACTCATAAGCTGAGAATCCTCATCTCTCCTGCTGTGGCAGGAGCATCAAAAACTGCTCTCTAAGCATATTTGCTGGGAGAGTTTCTAGAAGGGCAAGAGAGAGACCAAACTACAGAGGAGTTCCTGTCCTCAGAGGCCAAAACAAAGTCAAATGGAGACTTGGTGCTCTCTGAGCTCCATAAATAGCTTTGCTCTGTGCTATTTAAGTGGAGAGATCAGTTAAGAGAATCTTATTCAGTTAATTTCATTTTTTTTAAGCTCTCACCCTATATTAATTAGCTGATAGAACCCTTATGGTGTGATGTGTGTTTAGGGCCATTGTAGAGTGCACGTTGTCACCGAGATCTGTTGTGTGGGACTTGTTAGCGCAGATATTATTTAGCTAAATAGCTCTTAATGATTCCTTCAGAGCCTGCTGCATCTGTTGGGTAATTCATTTTATAGTTGGGGACTTTAAAAATTCTGTTTTTTAACTTACTCAACCCCAGTGACCTGTCTCTCGATCAGGGAGGTTAATAGGGTATCGTTGTGTTCAGAAGAGATTTTAAATCATTTCTGATTTATCCTGGAGGAAGGAAAAGCCCCAGAGTGCAGTATTATTTTATTCCCATTTTGTTTGAAGAGTCATTAAAATATATATATATATATTTTCAAACAAACTGCTTCAAGGGAAAAGAAATGTGAATTACATCAAATGCCAGGATCTTTTGAAAATTACCTGTTGAATTCAAACAACTGAGAGTTGATGTGAATTTATTTTCACAAATCAGTGGGTGCCTCTGGGGACAAGTGGACTGGGGTTCTGAGAGGTCCATCCGGTGAGTTCTATTGCAGTCGAGCAGGCTTGACTAGCAGATCAAGGGTTTCAGTTTGCTGCAGGCGATGCCATCGTATGTCATTTAAGAAATCCCCAGCATCTCAGGGCTGGGGCAGCCGCGGCGGCCGCCTTGTGATGGCAGCAGAAGCAGCATCTCATCAGGTAATTCATTTTGCTTGTGAAATGTAAATATTCAAATGATGACAGATGGGCCTGGGAAGGAGGGCTCCTTTAATAATTCTGTAATTCCATCAAATATTCTGGTCTTCGATAAATGAGAGCTTTGAATACGGCGGATATTTGGAACCCCACGTGGTCAAGAGAAGTTTCTCTTCAGACTTCTTTACCTTGCATATTTCAAGATAAAACTAAAATCTCTCAAAAATGAATTGCAAAAAGATAACCCAACCATAACCACTCCAAGTATAGCATCTGGATGGTTTTTTGGAAGGAGAGTAAGTCTGTGCATTTAGAAATACTTTTGTCCTGAGACCTGACAACCTCAGGTCCTTTCCAGGAAGCTGCATACGACTTTTGAACCCAACAGCCATTTTCCTTTGTCAGCTGGTCCTGATAGAGAATACGCAGGGAATTCAGTGCAATAGAGTGGTTAGTAGCCCAGGAAAGAGAGAGAAATTGAATCAAATTCTCATTTCTGCCACTTACAAGTTCCATGCACTTGTACAAGTTATTTAACTTGTCTCATCTAAATTTACTCATTTGCAAAATGAGGATGATACTACCTAATTCACAGGGCTGCGATGAGGGTTACATGAGATAATGTATATAAAATGCTAAGTGATGTGTTGCTTATGGAGTGAGCGTTAAGAACTATTATCAGCCCTTACAGGATCTTACCTGATGGGTGGGAAGACGCAGAGTTTCTAGGATGACCATAAAAAGGCAAAGGGTATGTGTGTAGTTGCCACTAAATGTTCTTATAAAAAAAGGAAGATATACATAGCTTCACCTACTTTCTAGAATAAGAGTCAACAAACTTTTTCTGTAGAGTGTCAGATAGCAAATATTTTAGGCTTGTGATTACTCAACTTTGTATTGTAGCATGAAGGTAGCCCTAGATGTTATGTGAACAAATGAGGGTGACCGTGTTCCCATAAAACTTTATGTACAAACCAGGCATCCAGCTGGACTCAGTAGTTTGACAACCCCTGCTATGGACTAGAAATCATTATTTCTAGAGGGACAATTGTCAATAACTCAAAGGAACAATAACCAAAATCACATCCTATTACGCACGCCATCCTTTCATCCACCCTTTAACCCATGCACTAGAATATTTGGTTGATCTTAGTCACACAGAGGGTTGGCAGCCTAAATTTCCAAAGGCGCTGCTAATAAATAAGGAACAGTACTACTGTTTATTACAGTAGTGCTGTAATGAACATACAGTAGTACTGTTATGGACACTAATAAAATTTAGTAGGCTAGGAATGATCACCTATAAAGATAAGACAAAAAGGAAATAAAAACTTGGTTAAAAACCACATTTTGCACAAGAAAATGAGATGGTCTACACCATAGAGAATGTATACAATGAGCTATTGATTCTACTGACTTCTGGTGAGTATATTTTAAAAGTCCTAGAAAACTTAGAAGGCACAGCGAGAATTGGGAATTTTAACAACATCAAAAAACACACACATAAATATTCAACCGATCTTCAAAAGAGGTGTGACCTTAGAAATCACTGTGGGATAAATTCCAGCTGAGTCTACACACACAAACGTATTTTGTGAAAAGGAAAATGATCATATTTGAATTCAGTCTCTTCCCTGACTATATGGGGGGAGGGGCAGGAAGAACACAATAGTTTACATTTTTAAGTTAATCCGTGAACTAGTTATTTTTTAAATAACTGGGTTTATAAAGGAGTTCAACTTTTTTTTTTCAATTTTAGAGTTTGACAATTTATAACTTTGAAATGCAAATGGGATCAAATCCCCCTTCCCCATGTGCTTCAATAGCTTATCTTCATTCTTGTGCTCTTGGGATAAAGACCACACACGTAACCTTGCCCACAGGCTTGCTTGGTCACCACAGACGTCCTCTTCCAGCTTCATCTTCAACAATCCCCCCCCCCAGGTTCTTTGAGCCCCAATCACCAATGTTCCAAGCGCTCTCTCACCATTGTCTAAATCCCCCCCCCACTGTCCCTCTGCCCACACCACGATCACCACCACTACACACACACACACACACACACACACACACACACGCACGCACACACGCACACACACACACACACACACAGAGCCTTGGTCTAGCTAACCTCTGCTCCTCACTTTAGGCCTCTGTTCAAATCACTTCCTCACTGAGCATTTCCTGAGCCCCAGTCAACTGTCACAGAATCTGTCTCTAGTTTATCACAGTTTGTCATAGTATATTCATTAGGGTGATGCTTTAATTAATATCTGTCTCCCCTACTGGGCCATGAGCTCCCCAAACAGCAGGAAATGTGCCTGCATTTGAATGGAGAGGGCTCAACTCAGCACCTGGTGGGTAAGTAGGGCCATAATAAATAGATATAATGGAGTGGTCATCAGAAGGATATAGAGTTAAAACATAGCCATACCAGGCGAAAACAAAGAGGATTTCTAAGGGATGTTATACATGTTGCAGACAAAACATTAGCATTACAAAAAATAACACAGGTTTTCTTGTTCGCTCATTGTTCTTAACTGATGATCTAGATTTGCGTTGGCAACTTTTTCTCTAAAGCGGCAGACAGTAAATATTTTAGGCTTTTGGGGCCATATAATCTCTGTCTCACATACTCAGCTCTGCTGTTGGAGCACATGGAAGCAGCCAGAGAGAGTACAGGAACAAACGAATGTGGTTGGCTTCCAATAGAACCAGGGATTCTCAACCTCCCTACTACTGACATTTTGCCCCAACAATTCTTTGTTGTGCGGGGCTGTTATGTGCATTGCAGTATGATTAGTGGCATCCCTGGACTTGACCCACTAAATGCCAGCAGCATCCCCACCCCGACTCGTGACAACCAAAAATGTCCCCAGACATTGCCAAATGTTCCTTAGGGAACAGTCATCCCAGTTGAAACCACTGCAATAAAACGTTATTTGGATTTGGTCTGCGGGCTGTAGTTGGTTAAATTTTATCTAGAAAAAAAGAAAAAGAAAATTAGGGAATTCCTCACTGGCATTTTGTTTCTGGAATGGCTATTATTATTCTCTAACTTCTTAGATCCTCTCCATAAAATAAGGGTCCTTTGAATGTTTTCTTTCTCAGAAAAATCCTTTGAGGGTGCTATCCTCAGAGAGAAGCAGGGTCTATTGATTTTAGACTGTGTGAAATTTACCTGTTCAAATAAATGATGTTAACTTTTGTTTTGTTTTGTTTGTTTGTTTGTTTTTAAAGTCTTTATATTTTTAACACCTTTATTGGAGTATAATTGTTTTACAATGGTGTGTTAGTTTCTGCTGTATAACAACGTGAGTCAGCTATGCATATACATATATCCCCATATCTACTCCCTCTTGCATCTCCCTCCCACCCTCCCTATCCCAGCCCTCTAGGTGGTCACAAAGCACCGAGCTGAACTCCCTGTGCTATACGGCTGCTTCCTACTAGCTATTTATTTTACGTTTGGTAGTGTATATATGTCCATGCCACTCTCTCACTTTGTCCCAGCTTACCCTTCCCCCTCCCCATGTCCTCAAGTCCATTCTCTATGTCTGCATCTTTATTCCTGAAGGATGCTGTCTTGATATTTATACATCACTTCGTCTCTACATTTGGATCCCCACAGTCCTTTGTTTTTATTTTTTATTTGTTCCTTTGTTCATTTATTTATTTATTTAGAACCAGCTTTCAGCAAAGTGTGCATCGCAAGACAACTCAAGAGCTGAAGGAGCAATGAGGAACAGCAGGGCTGACCTTCACTTAGAGCTGGAGACCAACATCTGAGTCTGGGTTCTGCCTCTCAGAGCTGGAAGGTGATGTTAAGAACCACTCTTTATTCCTTCCCACTTTCATTTTGGACCTCAAGTACTCAGACTCAGATTTATCGTAATCTTTGGTTCATGATACCCTCCTGTCACCTGTCTGGGTAGGGCCCACTTTGGGGCTTCATCAATTTGTTTTGCTTGTTTATATTCAAACATCTTTGTCCCTGACCCAACACAAGAAGTAGAACACAGTCACTACCTAATATGCCCCTAGATGTTCTATCCCCTTCCGGTCCCCCAGCCTCCCCTCACCTGAGGGAACTACACTCCTGAATCTTCACTTCATCTTCCCACTTTCCTCCCCAGGATGGGGGTTTCTCTTCTTTAAGGAGTGGGAGTTCAAGGGAAGGGGCTCCAGAACTGATTTATCAACTCCTAAAGCTCTAACTCTGGTCCTGATGCAGTCTTCATTTTCTCTGACAATCCTCAGACAGTGTGCCACACATGGATTTTCCATTTCTAAGTGGGAGTGAAGACCTAGGCAAATTGGTTTTGTGAGACACAAAGAAAACAGAGAGATTGTGATTCACAGAGAAGTTATCTTGTGGCCAAGGCCTTTACAACATACTAAGGCCCTGAAGATGCGTTGTATCGAGAAATGTTTTTCCTCAATAGTCAAATAGATTTTTTCTAAATATTGAGCCTTTTCCCCTTCCTTGGTCATTTCTCTATTTTAACGTTAAAAGAGTGGTATCATTTATACAGCTCTGTTGAAGAGAACTCCGTCTAGCTGCCCCTGGGGCGGCAATACTGGCATGGTAAACTTCAACACAGCGTGTAATGTATGGTCTCATTTTAAATTCTTCAAAATGCCGATTTATCTGATTTTTACCAGAGCAGAGAGATAAGGCAGTCATCCTCCACGCAGCTCGACATCTCTATATCCTTGAAATTGAACCTCAGGGAAGACAGGCACACGAGCCGGCGCACTGGCTGTGAATAAAGGAGGCTGGTGCTAACACACGTGTGAAAGAGAAGATACGAGAGAGGAGACACTTGGGAAAAAACAATCCCTTGTGTGTGGAGTGGGGCGAGGGAGGGGATGAGTAATGTTAATAGCAATTTGCATCGCTATTGATTTAATATGGGGAAATAGGATTCTCCCCTAGGCGTCCCTGACCCTTTTGGGTGAGATTCTAGCGACTTCCAGTGGAGAATTTGTAGAATTGCTCTCATTGCCTTAACCCTGAGACCTTCTCTTTGGGGTGCATTTTAAACGGTAAATATTTGGGGCTCTTTCCTATTTGAATTGAATATAGCTAACTTACGCGTATAATTTCAAAATAATTCATAAAAGTCCTAACTTAAATTGTAATTTAAAATAAAAATCCAAGGTAAGTATTTTTTTAATAATTAAAAAAAATAAAATAAGTAAACAGGTATATTTTATATATAAATATAGTAATTAAGTAAATAAATACATATATTTATACATTGAAATGCAGATTTTTTTTAAATTTTATTTATTTATTTTTGGTTGTGTTGGGTCTTCGTTTCTGTACGAGGGCTTTCTCTAGTTGCGGCGAGCGGGGGCCACTCTTCATCGCGGTGCGCGGGCCTCTCACTATCGCGGCCTCTCTTGTTGCGGAGCACAGGCTCCAGACGCGCAGGCTCAGTAGTTGTGGCTCACGGGCCCAGTTGCTCCGTGGCATGTGGGATCTTCCCAGACCAGGGCTCGAACCCGTTTACCCCTGCATTGGCAGGCAGATTCTCAACCACTGCGCCACCAGGGAAGCCCCCACATTGTTTTATATATATAACAAAGCAACTTAAGTATATAAATGTCCAGGTCCAAGTGTTCTAGAAGATATAATTATTAGAAACTTGCATCTAGTCAGAATCGTCAAAAATGTGACAGTCACAAATGCAGTAGTAGAAATGTACTACACTGGGATCTCAAGTGCCACCAGCAGCATTACTGTAGGTTATGTGGGGGGGTTTTGTTGTTTTTTTTAATAAGTAAAAAAAAAAAAAAAAAAAATCTGGTAAAATTCCAAACAAAACTAAAGAAGAATCTTCCCTGGGATTTGCATGGCAGCTTCATTTCTAGGAAATTTAGGGTATACTAAAATTTTGCAAAAAGTCCTTTATGTTTCTATGGTAAGTGGAGTTAGGGTGTAGGCTCTTCAGGCAACTATAAATGGGCTTTTCACCTGTTCTGGTGGAACTTCCAAAGCTGTAGGGGAAGCTGCAACAATTCTTTGTCATGCTGGATTGTTCATTGTATTTCAGAATATTTAACAACCTAAGGCCCTACCCACAAATACCGACAGGGCCCCTCAATCAACGTGAGGATCAAAAAGGCCCACAATCTACCAAATGGCCTCTGTTGAAAGAAGCATCTCTGTAAGGAAGCGCGGCCCCAGGCCTTCCTCTGACACTGGCTGGGGGAGTTCCTGCCACGTGAGAACCTTCCAGCTAAGGGTTTCTCTAAGATCCAGCAATGTGGGCTTTTAATCTTTGCCTCCTACTTTGGGGGACTCTTGAGATGCTGGGCAGGGCATCCCAGAAGGAGCTGGAAGGGAGCGAGCCGACGAGGGTTAGGGCTGGTGAACAGTAGAGCAGGTTAAGGGCCAGATCTGCCTGGTTCCAGAGCCCAGCTCTCACCTCTTATCTCAGCAGCCCACGAGGTAAAATGCCAGGTTCTGAAACCAGGTCTGATACCCACCAGAACCCGTGTCTTCAGCTCTGCACCAGTGGTTCTCCAGGATGTGTTTGTCTTAAGTTCGAAGAGAGTCATGGTTGGCCTTGCACCCCTAGAAATCTTAGAATTTTTCCTTGTAGGCTGAGCACAGCTGTCTGATTCTTATTTCTGAACACTCAATGGAGATGATTTGCTATTGATAATAAGCACGATGATCCAAGAATAGATTTGTTTGCTTGTTTGTTTGATATGAATGGCACATTTTAACCCATATGGATGAAAAATGTCACCTGCCATATCAGTCAACAAAGGATGCTGTGGCCATCAGGACAGCAGCCGTTGCAGCCTCCCCAGCTGTGCACCCTGGGGGGACTCAAAGTGGAGAAAAACAGGATATGGTTCCTAGATAGTTAAGGTGCATATCAAAGGAATAATTTCAATGAACCCACACTCTTGCACCTTTCAGTACATAGAAAAGCACTAAATTCATTAACCTGAGATAGCTGGTTTTCTTAAATAGCAATAATCTTTTGATGTTTGACTATCTGGGTTTGTTTTGTTTTGTTTAAACGCCTATATATGCTGGCTTCTCCCTTACTTCCCTGGAACAGTCCCTCAGAGTGGCTGCATCCTGGGCAAGTCTACCGAGTAAAACATAATTCTCAACTTTTAGGTGGTGCTTTTTTCTTTTCAGTCAACACCCAGAATTCCCTGGAGTGTATGTAGTAAGAGGGACACTGGTTTGAATGGCTAGTCATAGATATTTCTCAGAAAAAAGAAAGTATTCCTTGTTAAATAAGATCCAACATGCTGGCTTAAATGAATTGTAGCAGGTACACATTTCACAAACTCAGGTGTGCAAAAATGTAACTGTTTTCTAAAACTGAACATAAACTAACTTTGGTGTCTTGAAAAAAATACTAATCCTGACAATGCAAGGGAAACATTGTCAAAGCAAATGTTCTCAATCAGTTCAGGAGTTTCCCCTCCACTCGTCCACTTCCTGTGGGTGATTTAAAATCATGGAGGGCCTTCCTTCCGCAGGTTCCATTGGAGCCAGGTGACCAGTCTTCAGACTCTGACCTTGGTCACAACCACTGCTGATGGACGCATCCCGTCTGTTCTGTGGCTTCACTCTTCCTCGCAAAGCCTTGGCATCTGCATCCTTTGCATGTCTCTTGGCACCCTCTGGGTCTGCAGCCGTCTCTCAACTACTTTTCCAAGGCTTTCTTCAGAGCAGACATTTGCAGCTCCTTTCCCTCCCCCATAGGGAGGTGTGAGAGGCTCCAGGACATTCTTAAGCTGGAGTCCTCTCCAGGCTACACCTTGCAGTTGAGGCCCAGGTCCTCTCCTCTGGAACCTCCACATTTATCTAAATCTCTATTATCCCATCCTCCAGACCACTCCTTCCATGGGTCTTGGCCTGTGGGATGATGGGCCAGAGGGTCCCTTCTCAGAAAAACCCCATTTGTAGCTGCCTCTAATGTTGTCCCCCTCAGACTCCAAAAAACATCTTCCTCTCCTAGTCCTGAAATGATTTTTAATTTCCTCAACCTGTAGCCAGAAATTGGCTTGGCAAATAGTCTTTTGCCTTCCAAGTCAACTGATAAGAGCAGTAGTTCAGATGATTTTGACCCTCAGGAAACAATGTTTGGAGACATTTTTTATTGTCACAATTTGTTGGAGGGCGGTCGCTACGGCCGGCCTCTAGTGAGCAGAGGCCAAGAATGCTGCTAAACATCCTTCAGGGCATTGGACAGCCCTCCACAGAAAACTCTCCTGCTCCCTGTCACTAATGCGAGGTTGCGAAACACTTTCGGTTAGACCAAGAAACTTGCTCTTCTGTTTCTATATCAGAGAGAAAAGGAATCAATTCATTGTCTTAAATTTCTGGCCTAACGTTTTTATTCTAGTCAATGACCACACTCCTAGCTGCCAACTGTCATTTAACAGCCATATTAACAATTTCCACTGGACCCTGGAAAACTGCAGACATAAGCAGTTCAAGCAAAGAGATTGGTTTTTTCTAATCTTCTTGATAACATGCACCTGGGTGCTGATAAATGCCATCCCCTCTGCTGTCTTTGCCTGTCCTCTGTCAGATAGCGGAGGCGGGAGGGGTCGCCTTTCTTGTCTTTGCAACGCTCTCTGAAATCTGGAAGCCAGGCCTGTGGGGAACAGCTGGCAGCCCTCAGACCAACCAGGTTTGTTCCTCAGGTGGGGAAGGAGAGAGGCTGTGTTCCAAGGCACATTAGACCCATCCTGGGCCTGCCTGAGTTCAGAGCTGCATCCTTCATGGTGTAATTGACAGGCACCGAAAAGCTCCGCACTCCCATCAACAAGCCGGGAAGGTGAATGGAGGTGTTTCACCTGTGTGATACAGAAACTTAGGGGTCTGCAGAAGTTTGGGGGAGCCTCACCCTTCAACCAGACAAGTGCTGGTTTCTAACTTTTTACGTATTGGACTTTGAAAATCAAATTTAAAGAAATAATTCTGAGAGTAGAAAGGAAGATGGAGAGATCCTAGGAGAAGTGGATATGGTGTCACTTTCTCAAAAGGCCACAGCTTGAAGGGCTCATACTCCCTTTCTTTCTTGGAGAACACAGCACAGCTCAGAGGGGCGTGTGTAATTTCCCTCTTGGCCGCGTGAGTCATGTTGTAACAAATTTCAGGGAGCCCGAGATGCTAAAAGTAGAGATGAGAGAGCTGGGGAAGGTCTCAGGGCCAGAAAGGAGGCAGTCACACCTACCACAGATAGAGCCTATCCAACCTCTCTCCTGGTCCAGACCAAGGCAAGATCCCCATCCCTTGGTGGCTTTGCATTTTGAGCTTCTCTGAGCAGCCCCGTGCATCCTTCTTGCTGGTAGCAGCTGTGGGTGTGTGAAGGGAGAGGCTCCTGTCCTTGGGTGTCTTCTTGCCAGCACCTCTGCAGAGGGAGGAGGAGGACCGAGGCGTGTGGCAGCCACGGCTCCCAAAGTGCAGGGCACGCCTGTATCACCAGGAACATCTGTCTCAGCCGTAACACTTTTAGGCTGGTGGTTTTGTTTACATGACCCCAAGCAACTAGTCTGAGAAAGATCTTCACAAAAAGACTGAGGGAGTAGGGCAACGAGGGGACAGAAGAAGCTGACATCTTTTAAAGAAAGAATGGGATACAGCCTTAAACAGGTAACTTCAGACTTTTAATGGCTGAAGCCACACAGTTAGTTAATCACTAACACTTCTAGAGACGTCCTATCAAGTGGGGTGACAGTAAAACGCACTCAATGAATGAGTAGGGCCTCTTCTTAAACAAGGTAATTTTTTTATGGGTGCAGAAAGTATACAGAATTAACAATAACAATGAAAAAAGACACAAACACTGATAGTCAACATCAGTGCCATAAATAGAACCTGCCCCTCCTTAACTAACAGGGTCTTCTACTGGCACAATTATACCCTTTTATGAGCTGTTATTATTATCATTATTATCATCATTTTCATCATCATCATTATCACTATTACTTTGCAGTGGGCCTCAGTCCTGGCTGCTCTAATAATCATGAAATAGCTTGAAAAACATACAAACAACTCCAGGTCCCCACCCCACAATAAATGAATTAAAATCTCAGAGAGGAGAGTCCAGAAATTTGATATTTTTTAAACTCCCCCCAAGACTCTAATGTGCCACCTGGGTTGATAACCACTGTTCTAGCTTTGCATATAAACATGCTAGGTGACAGCATTTTAGCAATTTTATTGCCCAGAAGAAAGATTCCTTCCTTTGTTCCTTTGTTTTGCAACCCCAGTGCAGTGCTTCTCAAACCTGGCTACACATTAGAATCACCTGGGGAGCTTTCAAAAAACAATCACTGCCCCAGGACCCACCCCAATCCAATTAAGCCAGAATCTCTGGGGGTGGAAGTTGGCATCAGCATTTTTTAAAAGCCCCCTGGATGATACTAATGTGTGGCCAGTATTTCAAACCACTGCTCTCCTTGCAAGGGTTCTCAACCTCTGCTGCTCATTGGAATCACCTGGGAGATTTAAAAAACTACTAAGACCTGGGTCCCATCTCCAAAGACCTTGATTTAATTGGTCCGCTGAGAGATCTGGGCATCAGGAATTGCTAGCAGTCCAGGTGATAATAGCACGCAGTCAAGCTTGAGATCACCGGGTCTTCAGGAGGGGGGGTCAGAGAGAGACAGAAACAGAGACAGAGAGATCAAGACAGAGTCAGAGACAGAGAGAGAGAATTCCAGCAGTGTTACATGATGAGAAAATGCAGAGGAAGGGCTGAACTATTTTTAAACAGTAGCTGTTACTGAACACAAGTTCATGTGTCCCACACCCAGTGAGGCCAAACAAATTGAAACGTCGGAGATTGGAGCAGAGAAAGGTTTATTGCAGAGCCAAGCAAGGAGAATGGGTAGCTTGTGCTCAAAAACTCCTGAACTCCCCAATGGTTTTCAGTGAGAAGTTTTTATAGTCAAAATTTGGGGTGAGGGCTGGAGGATATGTGACTTTCTTCTGACTGGTTGGTGGTGAGGTAACAGGGCTGTGTTCCAGGAATCTTGTGCTCAGCTTGAAGTTACCATCCTCCACCTGGGTGGGGGCCTTAGGTCTTATAGAAGAGCTCAAAAATACATTGTTATGTGTATTCCTTGAGGAGGAAACAGGACCCTGCTTTATCCATGTACTATTGTTTCTTGACTGCACCTCCTTCGTTTTTGCATTCCCTCCCTTCCCTGATAAGCAACTGTTTGAATCTACCCTTTGGAACTCAGGGAAGGTCTAGGAGGCTTAATGAAGCCTATTTCCTACAAACAAGAAACGGGGGACATGGAAAGGATTTGTACTGGAGAGGGCCCCACAGGGTCCTACTCAGTTTCAAAGCCATTTCTTCTTTCTGACCTAATGGGTATGATTGGCTCCGTGGTACCAGGGAACAAGAAATGTGATGTTCTTTCATTACGTTTGGCTCGAGTCTGAGTTGGTGGCCAGTTTGATGTCCATCTGCCAAGGCTCCTTCCCACTTTCCCAGTCCCCTGAAAGATGCCGAGTACCAGAGACATGTTCATTTCAAAAGAGTGGTTAGAGCATCTTCCCAAATCGTGTTTCTGCTTATCAAACCCATACCCCTTGCTCTTTTCTCACAGATTCCCAGTTCTACTCGTGATGGCAACCTGTCCCTCAAATCCTCTTTCCCAGCCTCTCCTAGAGGTAGCACGTGTCAACTCTGGTCAGTAAGGAGTATGTGAAAGTTGTTAGGACATTTTCATTTTCTTATCATGAGCCCTGACCCTTTGTGCTTGTCTCTTTCTCCTTTATACTCCTTAAAGTACAGACACAAGGCTAGAGGTGAAGCGGGTTTAAAGCAACAATTCGAGGAAAACCACAGCCAAGGATGGCCAAGCAGAAAGACTGAAGGAACCTAGGACACGAATGCCTTCATGGAGCCACAGCATCAGCCCTAGTCTGGAATACAGTCTGTTCCTAACTTTGTCATTTTTCTGCACTATGACTTGATGGCACTGGTGAGTGTTGGGTATTCACTCTCTGTCTAGTTGCCAAACTGCTAGTGCCCACCCACAGTGGGAAATTCTATTCTCTGCAGGATTCAAGCTCTTTCCATCATTCTAGCCCACCATCTTCATTGTATCAGGGATGTTGCCCCTCATGATGCAAGATGGCTACTGAAGCTCCATACAACACACATCCTTACCTAACAATGTTCCAGTGTGGAAAAGGAAGGGGCACTCTCACTATTTATCAGGGTGGAAAATATTTTCCAGATGTCTTCAGTAAACTTACTCTTAGGCCCTGTTAGCCATAATTATGTTGTTTACACAGCCCTACGTCAATTGTTGGCAAAGGAGCATCAGATTACCATGATTGGCTTAGACCAACCACAGATCTTCCACTGGGACTGCAGAAAGAACTCACCAACTGAGCACAGTGCTGCTCCAAACCTTAACCAAGTTGGGTTTCTTTTAGCAAGCAACAGGGTCTGCCAAAAGGGACCAACCTGGGGGCTTCCCTCGTGGCGCAGTGGTTGAGAATCTGCCTGCCAATGCCGGGGACATGAGTTCGAGCCCTGGTCTGGGAAGATCCCACATGCCGCAGAGCGGCTGGGCCCATGAGCCACAACTACTGAGCCTGCGCGTCTGGAGCCTGTGCTCCGCAATGGGAGAGGCTGCGGCAGTGAGAGGCCCGCGCACCGCGATGAAGAGTGGCCCCCACTCGCCAGAACTGGAGAAAGCCCTCGCACAGAAACGAAGACCCAACACAGCCAAAAATAAATAATAAAATAAAATAAAATAAATAAAAAATAAAAGGGACCAACCTGGCAACAGGGGGAGGAAAGGTGTTAGAGGCAGAGGGAAAAGCATGCACCAAGGAAAAGACACATGAAAAAGCATGTTGGTTGCAAAGAGCAGTAAAATATTCACTATCACTTCACATAAAGTCATCCACAAGAATCCCCAGAGAAGGGGATCATAGAGGTTTGGTCAAAGCACAGCATAGAACCTCTTTATTGGACATGGCAGTGAGCTCTTTATCAACTATCATGAAGGCCCAGTGCATTGTCTCTGTGTGGTAGGCAAGGGATCCCTTGGATTATCTGGCATTTTGTGGTCAGGATTCCACCAATATCAAAGTGAAGCATTCTGGGTAAGAAGCCATGATCACCATTGTATCATCAGCTCAAAAGTCCTACAGGGCCCGCAACTTGCTGATTAGGGCCTGACCCACTCATTCCCATTCAAACTCCTGCCCCTCTTGGCCTTCCCTATTCTAATGGAATCTTTTCTCAGCCTTGGACAGATTCTCTTAAAACCAAACTTATAAAAATACATTTTTTTGTCTAATAATGACTTTAATTAGCCACAATTGCATTTAAATTAGTTCTGCATTTAAATTATTCATTCTAAATAAACAATCCAAAATATTTTTTTAAATGCTTGACTCAAAGATGTCTATAGCAATCTTTTTATGACACTGAAAAATTACAAAAATGTCCACAAGGGATAATGGCTAACTGAATTATGTATAACTATGGAATGAAATAATAACTTAGTCATAAGTGCTTAACTGTTAAAATTTGACTATATAGAAGCATGGAAAGATATCTATGGTATGCAGTTAAGTTAAACAAAACATGATTATGTGAAAGGCCAAGATTGCTGGCCTTCTCTCTTTACTATCACAAGTAGAGGAGGTGGAACATATGCACAACTATTATGTAGGGCTGTTATAACAAAGTATGGCTTATAAACCACAGACATTTATTTCTAACAGTACCAGACATGCAAGTCCAAGATCAGGGAACCAGGGTTGGGTTCTGGAAAGAGTCCTCTTCCAGGTGCAGACAGCCAGCTCATCACTGTGTCCTCACATGAAAGAACAGGTTTGGGAGTTCCTTAGGGCCCCTTCATAAGGGCACTAACACCATTCAAGGGGGCTCCAGCCTCATGACCTAATCATCTCCCAAAGGCCCTTCTGGTACCATCACCTTGGGGGTTAGTTTTCAACATTTGGATCTGTGGGGGACACAAATATTCAGTCCACAACAGCCCCATTCAAATTGCAGAATCTGATGTAGGATTAACACCTTGTGGTGGGAGAAGAAGGAGAAAGGAAAGGGGAGGGGGTGGGTTTGAGAGAAGAATCTGAAGTGACCTATGACACAGAGGTAGCTCACTTTTTCAATTCCTATTTTCTTTTGCCTTAAATATCCAATAACATATGATAATGTTAGAATTTCCAAAGTACTTCTGAGAATTCACTATTGTTGATTTATAAAAAAGACATTTAGAATCCATCCCTAGTATCCTAGAATGGACAGCCTCCCTGAAACTGGAAAATTCTAAGGCTAATAGAAACTATTAACAGAATATGCTCACTTGAGAAAGCCCTTTTTCAAATGATTGAGCCTCTGTAGCAATATCAATGACTTAGAGTCAGTGAACCTGAGCAAGAGAAAGCTATCTACTGCCATCATGTCATTGAACCTAAAATACCTTGGATTATAAGATGCATCCCAATTTCAGACGTTAATATGTAAAAAAATGTGGATAATAAAAACAAAACAAAAAACCATGGGATTACAAATGTTAGCTTTTACTGAGAGCCCATTATGTACCAGGAATTTTATATACATTCTTCCAAATACTCACCAAACTGATATATGGTGTGTTCTGTTATGTTCGTTTTACACATAAGGAAATTAAGGAACAGAGAAATTATGGAACTTACATACCACATCATAGGGTGAATGAGTGCTGGGACTAGGATTCCAACCGAGGTCAGTCTGACATTTTTCATTATGCCATACTGCTTTCAGTGATTTTGCAAATACTTTTCCTTTGGGGGAGAAAAAAGCAAAACAAGTTGTAGAAAGCGTAAGTTGCCCTTATAGCTACTCAGCTGCACAGCCTGGACCCTGAGATGGCTCAGGATCCCCATTTTGCAACCCCTGGGAATTAATGGATCTAAGCAATAATCATCAAAAAGAGATAACCAGACATTATGTACTCTCCAGTGGAAATACACACACAACCTCTGTGGTTTTAACAACAACAACAAAGTTACATCCAAATTCGGTCAATCTTCTAGGTCTAAGCACTCATCTTAGGAAATACAGGAGACAGAGTAACACATTAATATCACCATGGGAATAAGACCAGAAAAACCCAGCCCATGAGAAAATCTATAGGTCAAACAACCTGGTTTCTTCACAACTTAGTTGTAAGGGGGGGAAAAAAAAAGACTTAAAGGGGAAGCCTATTGAAAGAGAATTGAGAGACTTATCAGTAGACTACAATGCATGGACTTTATTTGTATCCCTATTCAAAACAAATTGTAAAAAAAATATTATAAGACAATTGGAGGAATGTAAATGATGATATTAAAGAATTATCTTTCACTTTTCTAGGTGTGATAATGGTATTATTAGTTATGTTTTTTAAAAAAAAGCCTATATTTCGAGGTAGTTACTAAGGTATTTATATAAAAACAATACAATTTGTTTCAAAATAATCTCAGGGTGGTGGGAGGGAGGAATTAGGTAGGGGTACAAAATGAAATAAGATGAGCTGTGAATTGATGGTCACATGAGGCTTATTATATACTATTCTCTTTGCTTTTAAGTACTCTAATTTAAAATTATTTTTCAAAGAGGAGACCCAGTTTAAAATAACTCACTCAAATTGCTCTAGCAGATACTTCCAATATCCCCACTCCCCTCCCTAATTACTACTGATCTTTGACTTCTCTTCCCCATCCAGCCACCTTAGAACTCCCACCGTTTGACCCTGGTTACCTCCATTATTTTGACTCTTGGGTCACAAGAGCCTCTCACCAAGCCCGTCAAGGGATTTGTGAGAGTGCCTCAAAATTCTAGTAGAGTTGATAAGCACAATTGAACAGGAAGCTGCCAACATCATCATGTGCCACTTGCATCGAAGGAACAGCAATGTCCATTCATGGACCACTTTGTCCAACCTTCTCACCCAGGACCTGAACTGGACTCAAATTGCCCACATCTAGGAGTGCTTAATGAAGTGAGGCTTACAACCAACCTAATTCAATCAGCCCGTGCTCAGCCAGGCCATGGGGATGCCTGGTACGTCAAGGCAAGTCAGATGAGCTGGGCAGCCCCAAGAGCCTTGTGAAATACCTGTGGTCTCGCAGCCACACTGGGAGGAGGATTGGGGCAGAGTGAGGGGGATGCCTCTGAACCCACATAGCCAAGTCTCTTCCTATGTAGGGAACTGCTCTTTGACCATCAAGTCATATACTTCTTTTTTTAAATGTATTTTATTGAAGTATAGTTGACTTACAATGTTGTGTTAATTTCTGCTGTACAGCAAAGTGATTCAGTTATACATATACATACATTCTTTTTCATATTCTTTTCCATTATGGTTTATCACAGGATATTGAATATGGTTCCCTGTGCTATACAGTAGGACCTTGTTGTTTATCCATTCTACATATAATAGTTTGTATCTGCTAATCCCAAACTCCCAATCCATCCCTCCCTCACACTCCCCCCCTTGGCAACCACAAGTCTGTTCTCTATGTCTATGAGTCTGTTTCTGTTTCGTAGATAAGTTCATTTGTGTCATATTTTAGATTCCACACATTAGTGATATCATATGGTATTTGTCTTTCTCTTTGTGCAAGTCATATACTTCTTAAGATTGCTCTGCCAGTTTCATCTGGCCAAGGAGAGAGTCACTAGCCCATCAGTGAGGGAAAGCTTGGGAGATGTAACTCACTCTCGGACTTCACAGCACATGACTTGTGTAGCTGACCCTTGGGATCCAGGCTGGGAGGTACTTCCTCTGTGGGTGGGATGTCATGGCCCCACAGATTTCTGGGAGTTCAACCACCTAGATCTCTGGGAACAGGTACGTCCTTCCTCTAACCTGCCCCAATGTTGGGACAAGCAATAGATCTGTTGGCCCTTCTTATGCTACCATTCACCCAGGAGCCCCAGCCTCTGGTGCACGGGGGACTGGGTCTCTGTGGACCAGGAACCCACTGCTCAGACGAAGACTAGAGACAGAGAGCGTTCAAGGGAGACCCTGGCCTGCCATTTAAATGCACCAGTGGCAGTGAAATTTATGGACTAGGAGGGGACAGGAGCTGCCCCGAGTAACTGCAACTGAAGCGTTTCCCACCCCCCAGTCAGAGCGCACTGACCTCTCAGCAAGGTGCACATGCCACCTTGATGTCTACCTCAGAGCTAAAGCTACGTATGTGCAATCCACCTTCTAGCAAGGCCTGTCCTTGTCCCACTGACCCCGGTGCCCGCTGTAATCAACCTGGAAGCATTTCCCATGGCACAGATCAACCTCGTGGCCATGCTCCGGGGGGTGGTCAAGTCTCGTTACAAAGCCAACATGGATATGCTCTTAGGAAGCTCCTTCTATCAGTTACGATTGAGCTCAGCAGGGTCTCTCAACCTCAGCACTGCTGACATGGGTGGCTGGATACCTCTTTGTTGTGGAGGGCTGTCCCGTGCATTGGTTAGCAGCTTTCCTGGTCTCTCCCAACAAGATGCCAGGAGCAGCTGTCCAGTTCTTACAACTAAAAATGTCTCCTGATGTCGCCACGTGTCCCCTGAGGTAGCCCCCAACTGCAAACCAATGAGCCATGAATGACAGAAAATCCCAAATAACAGTGGCTAAAATGAGACACAAATTTATTTCTCTCTCATGCCACCGAAGTCCTAAAGTCAGCAGTGCGGCTCGTATAGAGGCTCCGTGTTATCAGAGAAAGGGCGCCTTCCTGTTGCCTCTCTGTTAGCCACGTGGGGGTCCTCGTCATGGTCCGAAGTGGCTACTCCAGCTGCAACCCCAAGTGTTGCTTCAGCCACAGGAAGGAGGCAGAGTGAAGCGCCAGCGTCCTCTGCCTTTAAGACACTTCCCCAAAGTGACACACAGCATGTGCGTCCCATGGGCTGGAATTAGTCACCAAGTCACACCGGCCGGCAAGGAAAAGTGCAAAGGGTAGTCTACGTTCTGTGTGGCCATGAACGCAGCTAGCGGGTGGAGTTGTTACCATGTAGGAAGAGAAGAGCAGATCTGAGGACAGCCGGCCGTCTCTACTGCCCCATCATAAGCACAAGCCATATCCGAACTAGGACCTCAGTCCCACCTGGCTGCGTTGAAACCCGGAGGATGCACGCACACAGCTTCTTCCCTTCCCAGCACCAGCCTCCACCTGGTCTCCATCCAGCTCCTGACCCACAGTCCCCCCTCACCCCGACCCTCCTGCTCTACCCCCATTCTTTTAAAATGCTTTCCCTCCTTTATTACACATTATAAATAAAAGGCTCATTTTTTTTAACATCTTTATTGGAGTATAATTGCTTTACAATGGTGTGTTAGTTTCTGCATTATAACAAAGTGACTCAGTTATACATATACGTACGTCCCCACATCTCTTCCCTGTTGCGTCTCCCTCCCTCTCACCCTCCCTATCCCACCCCTCCAGGTGGTCACAAAGCACCGAGCTGATCTCCCTGTGCTATGCGGCCGCTTCCCACTAGCTATCTATTTTACATTTGGTAGTGTACATATGTCCATGCCACTCTCTCACTTCATCCCAGCTTACCCTTCCCCCTCCCCATGTCCTCAAGTCCATTTTCTGGTAGGCCTGGGTCTTTATTCCCGTCCTGCCCCTAGGTTCTTCATGACCATTTTTTTTTTTTTTAGATTCCATATATATGTGTTAGCATACAGTATTCGTTTTTCTGTTTCTGACTTACTTCACTCTGTATGACAGACTCTAGGTCCATCCACCTCACTACAAATAACTCAATTTCGTTTCTTTTTATGGCTGAGTAATATTCCATTGTATAGAAAACCAAGGAAGAGAAGCCCCCCACAGTCACACTACCTTGAGATCATCACTGTAAAGTTTTTGTTTCTATCTGGAATAAGAGCCAACATGTATGGAGTGGGTACCCTATGTCACGTGCTCACCTTTCCCACCTGATTTAATCCTTAGGACAACCCTGTCGGGTAGGACTGTCACTGAAGTGTAGAGAGGTAACTCTAGTCTGTACTTCCTGAACAAGGCTAGGAAACAGCTGAACCAGAATTTGAACCCAGAAAAAAGGCTCCAACCCTCTTATGCTTAAACCCTTTACTCCACTCTCATAATTTACCTTCCTCTGTCTATGACACGCACACACACTTTCTTTTTTCACAGAATGTGGCTAGACTGTACCATTATGTTGTACGCCTTTCCTTTTCACATGACATATTATGAACATCTTTCCATGTCTTTACATTTTCCTTAAAAGTAGCTTGACATTGTAGCCTGATTCGGGAAGTCAAACAAACTGAGGTTGGAGTTCCAGTTCAACCAGAGTCTCACCAGGCGGCTAGCCTTTCAAAGTTGTAATTTTCTCGTCTGTTAGAGATAATATTATTTTCTAATCACAGGGTTGTTAGGAAGATTGCACTGATACCATTAAAAGTGACTTCATGGGTAATCACGGGGGCTAATATTTATTAAGTAGCTGCCAGGTACCAAAAGAGGGGGGATAAATTAGAAGTTTGGGATTAACATAAACACACAACTATATATAAAATAAATAACCGACAAGGACATACTATATAGCTCAGGGAACTCTACTCAATATTTTGTAATAACCTATAAGGGAAAAGAATCTAAATATGCATATATATAAAACTGAATCATTTTGCTGTACACCTGAAACTAACACAACATTGTAAATCAACTATACTTCAATAAAAAACAAATGAATAAAAAAATTTTACAAAACACTTCAACAAGTTAGTCATTATTGTTTTTCCATAAGGGCATTTGAAGTGATGTCAGTATTCTATTCCACAGAGAGTACCTTGCCCTCTAGTATACATTCCCATAGTTTGTGTCTGTGATAAAAGGCTAGAACCCTCCTTGTGTTACTGGGATATACAAGATCATAGAGCCTCAGGTCGGCCTGGGAAGTTGCCAGTAATTTCCCTTAGACCCAAAGAGGCAGCTGCAAAAATGTCAGTGGATTCGCAGCAGACTAGAGGTCCCTGCTGGGCACGACCTGCCTGGGGGGTCAAGTTTCCTTCTATAGGCTGATGCACAGACCTTGGCCCACCTTCAGCCAAGGATCCAATCTGAAGTGGTGTCCCTATTGGCAAACAGGCAGATTGTGTGAACTTCCTCTCCTAACATTGACTGCTCATATTCTCTGCCATTCTTTTAGGCAAAACTCAACTCCCACCCTTTTGGTAACAAAAGTGCAGAAATCACCCACCTGATCACTTCTGATCTTGGCCTTCTTTTTCTCTTTTGTAAAGTGGTAACATTGCCTTAGAAAGGAAAAATATATGGGGGAAAAGAGATCAAATGATGATAGATATTTAGCCAGCTTTGGTGGTTGGAAGGCAGGAGAGCGGCAGCCTTTGAAGCGAGGAGGAGGGAGTTTGCATCTCCCTGTGTCTCTCCTTTAATCTCTCTCACTGCACCGCACTCACAGCACCTCTGACACCAGGTGTGTGGGCTTGTTTCCCACACCAGGCAATTCTCTGCTACACCAGCTGATTGTACGATAATTGAATTCTGGAGTTAGAGCAGACGCCACAGGTTAGGGGCTCAGTCCCACAAGACTGCCCCCCACTTCAGGTGCCAATGGCAAGTATAGGTTACCCACAAGTTCTGTTCAACTTGGTTGCAAGTTGGATGTTCCCATGACCCCTACCCCCACTTTGGGTTCTATCATTTCCTAGAACAGCTCACAGAACTCGGGGAAACACATTTACCAATTTATTATATAATAAAGGATATCATTCAGGACACAGATGAACAGCCAGATGAAGAGGTACATAGGGCGAGGTCTGGAAGGCTCCCCAGCACGGGGGCTTCTGCCTTGTGGAGTTGGGATGCATCACCCTGCCAGTACATGGGTGTATTCACCAACCTGGAAGCTCTGCCAACCCCTTATTTCAGAGATTTTTATGGAGGTTTCATCTCATAGGCATGATAGAGCGTTATCTCAAGCTTCAGCCCCCTTTCTTTCTCCAGAGGATGGGGGACGGAGCTGAAAGTTCCAAATTTCTAATAATGGCTTGTTCTTTCTTGTGACCAGCCCTCATCCTGAAGCCCACCCAGGAGCCCACCCAGGGTTGCCTCATTAGAGCAAAAGACACTCCTACCACCCAGGAAATTCCAAGGAATTTAGGAGCTCTGTGTCAGGGAACAGGGTCAAAGACCAAATATTTGAACAAAAGATGCTCCTAGTGTTCTTAGCAAGTTAGGAAGCTTCAAGGGTTTTAGGAGTGCTGTGCTGGGAACCAGGGCCAGAGACCAATATATGTATTTTCTATTATGTCGCAGGGGGAAAGGCGGGGGCTGCAGAACGCCAGGCCTCGTGATGCAGACAACTTCGCCAGCCTCACAGATTTGGCTGCAGATCCAGCCCTGTGCTCTTAGCCAGTAAGTGCGTGCGTTTGGGAATTGCTCCTGAGGAGCTGCAGCTTTGTGTTTGACCACAAGATGGAGACTTCGCCTTTTACACTGGAAACCTTGGCCCAGCTTTCAGGAAGGCACTGAAAGGCTAGGGAGGGCAGTCCTGAAGCAGGCATCCCTTGCCCATCGCTGAGCAGAGCCGGGGCTGCACGCTGCCTTCCCGAAGCGGCTGAAGTTCGTCACTTTTGCTCAGCTTACATTTCACCAGCAAGGTTCATACTGTCTGCTGTTTTTTTGTTGGCTTGTTTGTTTCTGGTTTTGTTTTTGTTTTTGATCCCTGCTGGTTTCTGGTTTTGGGGGGGATATTTTTCCATTCTTTTTTCAGACCAACTCCCCAGCCATTTTAAAAACATCTTATTTACTTTGATTTCATATTGAAAGGCTGATAAAGTAGAGAAAAATCTGTCCGAGAAAAGCCCCTTGGAGATGTACCGAGGAACATGTTGCCCGACTGCCTTTTAACTTTACACTAAGACTCCCCATCCTTCTCCTCTTATGAGCAGGCGACTGGTCTTCAGAGTCTGTCCAGTTAGGGAGTCATCACGGTGCCTTCACAGACACACACATAAACACACAGCCTCACACATACCCACAATCTCACTCACAGACACACATACTCACACGCTTACATGCACAGACACTCACTCACATATGTGTGCACACACATGTGTGCATACTAATGCATACTCACTCTCACATCCACTCACACACTCACTTTACATACACACTTACACATATACACTAATAGACACACACACTCTCACACACGCATACATATACACTCTCACATAAACATACACCCATGCATATACCCTCATGCATGCACACACATTCACCTACACATGTGCACATATGTACACATGTGCAAACACACACTCACTAACTCATTGTTACACTCACATTTTATACACCGTCCCATACACACACATACTCACACGTTCACTCACCACTTATAACACATACTTCCATATATACCCCAAGTAAGAAAACAGAAAATAGGAAGAAAATAGGAAAATAAGAAAACGTTTGCCTGCATCTCCAGTAGTACCTACTGCTGGGCATTAAGTACAAGGAGAAGCAAAAACAAAGACACAAACATTTGAAACAGGAAGAAGAAAAATTTTAACTGATTAGCTCCTTCTTTCCAGGTAGATTAATTTTTGAAAGAGCAAATACTGGTCCATTTATTGCTCACCACAACATTGTTATAAATGTCAAAAAGTGGAATTTATGGCATGACATATGTCAAAAACAAGTATCAGAAGTCAAAGCAAAATGCACACAAGTTTGGTTATTGCTCTAAGCAAACTGTCCAGACAAGGGATGGCACGGCTTTGAGATAAGCACTATCATTCCCGTTTTACAAAGAAGACACCAGCACCAACCCCTGGAGGAATTAAATGGCACTTGTCACCAAACTGAGAGCTCTGTGGCAGGGAGCACGTCTGGGACATCCCACTCGTATCCCTAGTACTAGTGGAGTATCTGACACCCTATTTTCTTACTCAGGATATAAATGTAAGAATATGGTGTGAGTGCAAGAGTGATCGTGTGTTAGAGAAGTATCCGCCGAATAAAAGAAGGTGGCTCAAAGGCATGCAAGTTAAGAGGGCACACTTGAACTCAGTGCCAGCCTGACTTTCAAGTATATATTCCTTCCAATACAACCATTGCCATTTGAGGTTCACGACCAAAGGTACAATACAGAGAGGTGGCAAGGTTTAATGCCCTGGAATGTGGTCCAGAGCTATCCTATTGTCCCCCAAATGCTAGCTCTCTAAGGCTTGCGAGCAATGAAGGCCAGGTCTGAGTCAGAGGGTGTTCAGGCAATCTACAGGCTGCAGCAGCCACTCCTGTGCATGGCTCTCTCTTCTTAATTTAAACACTTTTTTCCCACATATTTTAAGCTGCAAATTTCAGTTTTTGACATTTTAAAGTATCATTTATTAAAACTTTTAAACCACTTGTTTTTAAGCTGTTTTTGTCTATCTTTTTTATTTATTAATTTATTTAGTTTTGGCTGTGTTGGGTCTTCGTTTCTGTGCAAGGGCTTTCTCTAGTTGCGGCAAGTGGGGGCCACTCTTCATCGCGGTGCACGGGCCTCTCACTATCGCAGCCTCTCTTGTTGCGGAGCACAGGCTCCAGACGCGCAGGCTCAGTAGTTGTGGCTCACAGGCCTAATTGCTCCACAGCACGCGGGATCTTCCCAGACCAGGGCTCGAACCCATGTCCCCTGCACTGGCAGGCAGACTCTCAACCACTGCGCCACCAGGGAAGCCCTGTCTATCTTTTTTAGACTTTTCTCTAGAAACACAGAGATACTTAGGGGGTATCCCAAGATCTAAACATTTCGTTAAGACACTTCTTGTGAAAATGCTCTTTTCCAAGAATTTTTTAATTTGTTCAGAGCCATAGATAAATCAATGTCTTTATGAGAGAATAAATGAATGAATAAAATCAACTGTTATTTCCACGGCTATTGAGGGAGAGGTTGAAATTTCCCTCACTTGTTTGCTTGTAGATTCTTTTATCCACTCAACCGATCAAACGATGGAAGAGAATTTTGCTGGAATCCTCCAATTTGCTCTCAGCTGCTCTTCTATAACAGAAGGAACCTGACCTCACTGAATGACTTCTGTGACTGACTTTTCCAGCTCTCATGTTAGGCTGTCTTCTAGAAAGGAAGTCTGAGGAGAGACGGTTTCAGGGGAATCTTGAAGGGGAGCTGACATTTACCACAGGGGTGGACCAAGGGCAGAGAGCTTCCTCGGAGGAGAAAATGCTTGCAAAGTTGCTGTGCTGTTTGGGGAGAGAGGGCAAGAGAGGACATTGAAATTGTCATTGAGGCTGGATGCCAAAAAGCTCCCTTTCCACACACGCTAAGGAGTAAAGATTCGGGGCTTGATTTGATAGGCATAAATGGGTCATGAGTTAATATTAGAACAAATGAACCTTTAATGATCTATATCCAAATGGATGCACATAGCATGTTCCCATGAGGTGTTTCATGTCACCTGAAGTAGCCTGGCCTGTTTCAAGTTTATGAGTGCCTAGGACAAGCTTTATCTCACAGAAGGGGAGTTTTTGCCTAAGAATAAGCTATACAGTGATTGATCTGACTGCTTTGGCCATTATTTTGAGCTTTCATAGAAATGGAGCAGACTTGATCCAAGATTTCACAAAAGCAGTTGTCAATCAAACAAAGTCACTCACTTGCTTTGCGGCTGGCACTGGGGCTGGCGTTCCTCTTCTCTGCCCTTCCCCCTCACCCTGCGCCCTAGTACATAACACCACAGACTTAGCCAGGCTGCAGTGCAGTGACCTGGTATGTGCCTACCTCCCCAGCAGACCTTAAGTTCCTTGAATGTATGCTCATGCCTTATTCAGGAATTATTCAACAAATATGGGTAAATGCAAAGCTGGCACCAGAGACTGTGCTAGGGACTGGAATGGCAAAGGTGAGTAGCACTAATGGGGTCCCTGAGCTCATTAAATAGACAGTCACAGTTCTGTTACTTGAGTGCTGTGATTGGGAAAATGCAGGGTGCAGGGCGCTCATCACAAGGCTACCCACAGCGGACTTGAGGGGTTGGGGCCCATATCTTAGAGGCAGTAAAATCTAAGTCAACTTTTACCAGATGTGCAGGAGTCAAGGCTCCTCTGTATTTGGTGCAGGACCTGATCCGCTCCCTAAATGTCTGACGGAGAAAGGACAGGACCTAAAGAGCGTGCACAGAGAAACTGGTAGAAGGAGGAAGAAGGTAAAACTGTAGGGCCTCCTGGTCCCAGGCAAACCCCTGAGCATCCCACAAACTCTTCCCAAACACCGGCCCTAAGGAGATGGTCTGTCCTCTGGTTGGCTCCGGCCCCATTCCCATGTCCATGCCCAGCTCCCTCCCTCCACCAGCCTGCACTCTGTGTAATTACTTACGGCTTTTCAAAAGTTTCCTCCCTGTTTTCCACCCTTCCTTTTAACCCCAGCAGCTTCCGTGAAAACTTGCCAGCAGCAGGCCTGCCAGGCCAGCTGAGAGAGGGGGCGGCTGGGCGCCCAGAGCTCCCCCCACCTCGGCAGCTCGCTCCGCAGGTGCCCGGGCCCTGCCTCCACGTGCGCCTCGCTCCGCGCAAAGCGCTGTCACGACTCGGTGGCCGAGGTGATTAATTAGCGGCGTGGCGGAGCGGGGGACGCGTGCTGGCCTCCACATCTGCCCCGTGACAGCAGGGGTCAGTATGCGGTGTCACTTTTTTCCCTCTCACTCCCTCCAAAGCCTAATTGGCTGTGACACGCGGGCCAGCTGTTCTGAGAGGTGGAGCACGGCGGGCGTTTCGAGGACGGGAGGCTGTGGGCAGGTGGGCGCGCCTGTGGACTGCGCACGCTGCTTCCTGCCAGCCGACCACATCTTTGTTCCAAGACCGCGGCGGGCTAGAGGCTGTGGGCTTTAGCATCTCATTTCTCGTCGTTTACCTCCTGATCACAGCCGAGGGTTGGGTACAGAGGAAAGGAGGAAGTTTCAGGTTTCATATGGGGCATCAGGAAGCATCCTTGCCCGCCAACACCCAGAAACCTCCCTCCCCTCCTGGACTGAAATCATTGTGCCCCTCTTCCTTTCTCTTATTGGGAGATAAATTCAATCAGAGTTATTCTTGCTAAGGAAAAGAGAGAATATATGAGCTGGAGCGGGAGGCGGGGAGGAAGAAAGAAGGGGTGGTTTTGGAGCATCAGACAGGGGCAGGGGGAAGATGCCGGCGTTAGGAGGTTGGTCTGTACCTCCAGGAATTGGCTGGAGCACAGGAGGGAGAAAAAGAAGCGCTTGGAGAGGGGGGGCAGGCCTGGTGTTGGGAAAAGTGCAAAGGTCTTTGTCCCGTTTGTGGGACAAATATGATTCAAGAAGGAATACGCTTTTTTAAAAAGTCTTGCAAGCCTGTTTTAGAATACATTCCTACTCAGCAGCAGATGTGTCCTGAAGCCATTCTGATTTTCTAACAAGATGATTAGTGCTGCTGCCTGGATTGAGGAGGGAGTAGAGGGAAGAGCCCTGATATTTATGGAGCCCCTACTGTGTACCAGGAAGCATGCTGAGCACTGCTATACCCCTGGGAGAGGGGTGGGGACAGGCTCCTTGGCCTCTCCAGATCCTGCTACCCAGAGCTGAGCTAGGTGGTGAATTCCAATGATTGGTTCCTTTGTTTGGTTATTCAACAACTTTTACAGAACCCAGCTCTGCCAGGCACCGTGATGGGAACCGAGATACAGAAGAGCTGGAGGACAATGTGGCTGAGAAAAAGGGAGTGAGCGTTACAACCCAGGGCGAGAGGCGTGCGAGAGAGCCAGGCAAGGGCCATGACAGGGTTCTTGGTCAGAGGCGAGAGTCAAGGGAAGCCCAGGGAGGCACCCCCCCAAAGAGGGAACTCCTGAGCTGAGTGTTGAAAACGAGCAGGTGTTAGACAGGTGTCACTGTCATGGTTCCGCAGAGGGGGACCCAGGCTTAAGCCCGGGGAAGGCAGAGGTCGCTAATGCTGGGGGCACCACAGCAATCCTCTGCTCCCTTCTCCTCCTTCTGGAAGAAGCCGTGAGCAGAAAAGCCAGCTGCGCTAATGGGACACTTCCCCCTGTAGGTATAGGGACACCCTTAAGACCATCCTCCTCTTAGAGAACTGAGGGCTGCTGGCACCCACAAGTGGGAAGACGGAGGGGTGGGGAGGGCCTGGAGGCCCCCGCAGCCGCTGGCGCAGTAATAACCTCATTAGGAGGGTGAGGAGCGGGGCGGCACAGGTAGTGGCAGGCGCCGGTGGCACCACGTGCTGTCAGCGCTTTGAGCAGCTGTAATTGCCACTGAAGCTCCTGCCTCACACCTCGGCTCTCATTAGCCCCCCGCTGGGCTGCCGCCAGGGCAGATGAGAAAGAGCTGCTGCATCTTCAGCCTGCTCTGCTTCCTGGACCACTGTCCTGCCGCTCCCCTAACCGCTGGGCGGTCACCTTGTCCCCTCTTTCTGGGTCCTCCAGCCTCTGAAGCGAGGACACAGGGGCTAGGGGTAGAGAAAGTAGGAAATCAGCTTCATCCTCAGCTCCCTGGTCCACATGTTCTGACATCCCTGCTAAGCCTGGAGGAACCACGCTCCATGCGGCGCCCCCCAGCGGCTGAGCCGGACCTGGCCCTTCGCTCTCGGTTGAGGGTGGTTAGTTGCTCCCATCTGCTGGGTTTGACCACACAGGATGGGCAAGACACCTCACTAGGGAATAACGGTGCTCCTTGGGTTCTTGCAGTCTAATAGGGAGGAGTGAGATCACAGTGTGTAAGGAAAAACGCAGTGCAGCAACGCAAGAGGCGTCCTGATGCTGAATGAGTAGCGAGAGGAACAAGAGAAATGAATTTAAAAGAAATGGGGGAGCCGGAGGTTGGCAGTATCCTCTGAGCCTGCTGTGCGCTGCTGACTAGGGCTGCAAAGACCACCAGAAGGTGTGTCCCCTGCCTTTGAGGAGGTCACAGTCCAGCAAGGAGGTGAGGACTGCAGCCTGGGACATTCCAGGCAGAGCGCAAAGTTGAAGCAGGGGCACCAGGTGAGGGACAGACCGATGAGGACAGAGAGCTGGTAGAGGAGTGGGGGGTTGAGTGGGACGGGATGGGGTGGGGCTGCGATGGGGAGAGTGCCCTAGATTGCAGCAGCCGAAGGAAGCAGGACAGCCTGGACACAGTGCCCGCTCCAGGAGGGCTTTACAGAATCTGCAGCCTCTCCTCTCACTGTGCTTTTTCCTTCTTACATAACAAGAGCAGTAGGCCCCAGTCTGGGGCTTCTCAGGGTGGACCAGGGCTTCTCACCTGGAACTGGCATCCTTGCTGCTCTTCGCCCTCCTTTCTTCCTCCCATGTCCATCCCAGGGGCTTCCTTCAGTTCCCACACAGCAGCCCACTCACTCATGTAAGAGGTTTTGATTTAGCTATAGAATGGTTAGTCTTTTCTTTCAAAGTTTGTGGTCAACCTGTTTGTCTTAGGAACTTTGTATACAGACAGCCAAGAAGCTTTTGAAAAAGTCAAGGGGAAATAATCATCATCTATTTTTAACTCAGCATTATCAAGAAATAAGCTTTACTGATTTCCAATCACTCCACCCCTCCCATTGAGACCACTTCCCCGAGCAGAACAGACTCAATTTTTGACTTAGTGAGCTAAGCAGTAATTTTGGCATCTGATGGGCAGAGCCTTCTGAAGTCCTGGGTCAGGATTCTCATAGCTTGCCTCTGCTCTGCCAAGTGCAGGGCCCAGCATTGAGCAAGTACATGGATGAAACAGCACAGCTTTCTCTGAACCCTCAAGGTCACCCAGTGGAAGTGTGAGGACAGCCGATCAAAGCTGAATCAGGTGCCACTTTGCGAAAGGAAAGATGACACCTGAGGCTCGGGCAGAACTGGGATCATCCACCACCTGTTCTGGGCCTTCCCCTGCCATGCTGAGTTTGGCTGAGCTGCTGGAGGCTGCAGTGTGTCTTTGATGCATCTTTTTATTCACTTCAGCCCTGCTTGCCTCTCTGAGGTTGGCATGGGGCTAGCTCTCATGGCCCCTAAGGCAGCTTTCCTCAGAGTATATTCGGTGAAAATCTAGACTCTTGGGACACTTAATCTAAAAAATAAATAATAAAATAAAATAAGTACTGGAGAGGGTTCTGTTTCTGTCATATAAATTTGGGAGCTGTGACTACTGCATTCCCCTTGCACATTGGCCTATTCAAAGTTCTGAGAAGTCCTGTAACCAGGAAAGCCTGTTTAATTTTTTTTTAAATAAATTTATTTATTTATTTTTGGCTGTGTTGGGTCTTCGTTGCTGCACGTGGGCTTTCTTTAGTCGCGGTGAACAGGGACCACTCTTTGTTGTGGTGCGCGGGCTTCTCATCGCAGTGGCTTCTCTTGTTGCGGAGCATGGGCTCTAGGCACGCCGGCTTCAGTAGTTGTGGCTCACGGGCTCTAGAGCACAGGCTCAGTAGTTGTGGCACATGGGCTTAGTTGCTCCGCGGCATGTGGGATCTTCCCGGACCAGGGCGCGAACCCATGTCCCCTGCATTGGCAGGCAGATTCTTTTTTTTTTTTTTTTTTAATTTATTTATTTTTGGCTGTGTTGGGCCTTCGTTTCTGTGAGGGCTTTCTCTAGTTGCGGCAAGCGGGGGCCACTCTTCATCGCGGTGTGCGGGCCTCTCACTGTCGTGGCCTCTCTTGTTGCGGAGCACAGGCTCCAGACATGCAGGCTCAGTAGTTGTGGCTCATGGGCCCAGTCGCTCCACGGCATGTGGGATCTTCCCAGACCAGGGCTCGAACCCGTGTCCCCTGCATTGGCAGGCAGATTCTCAACCACTGCGCCACCAGGGAAGCCCGGCAGGCAGATTCTTAACCACTGCGCCACCAGGGAAGCCCAAAAGCCTGTTTAATTTTAAGTGTTGTAGCTGCCCCAATTTTTTCATCACAGACATTCCATTTTTATGTAACACCTATTAGTCACTCATGGAACTTGGGTTTTCTAGAATGCGCTTGAGGTAAAGGATGATGGCCTAAAGGATCTTCAGTGATAGTCTGAGGTATACCATTTTACCAGGCTACTCTTGAAGATGCAAAGCCTTCTTGAACCAAAGGAGTAATTGTTTCATGACAACCAATGGGTAAGCAGATGGTAGCCCCACTAGCACGTCCGAAATCACATCACATGGTGATCTCCCACTTTATGCAGCCAACCAATTCAGAGAGCTCCAGTAGCCATGGGGTTATATAGCAGCACCGGGCATCTCTTCAAAAATCAAAAGCAGGCCTCTTTTGTGACAGAAGGCAGAGGGTGAAGAATATCCCCTCAGATAAATTAATACGTATCTCATGCAATTTATTTAGAAAGACAAAATTTCATATGCACACAGAAAAAGACAGTCAGAGGATAGGAGAGCCACCTTCCTTTCATCAAAATTTGATCTCCGGTACATAACTTTTTAGCCAAAGCAAGTGCCGTGTATGAACAACAGGAGGTAGGAAACAGTTATTAAATAAATAGTACGCATCAGCTCTTTTCCATATCAATCTAAAAACAAAATAAGACGTGAGATCAAATTGCAGCAAGCTTTTTGTCATCCACTCTTTCATTTAACAAGGATTTATTGGGTATGTACTGTGTGTAAGATACTCTTGCACCAAAAAGAAAAAGAAAGTTTAAGTGAATAAGGTATCAATCTTGCCCTAAAGAAGTTAGCGGGTTATAGGGGAGTTAACATGTAGACTCTGAATTATAATCATAGGGTTATAATTATATAATTATAGTACATAATTATATAATTATAATTACTGGGCTTTAAACAGAAGGCTCCTTAGAGGCCATATAATTCAACCCATCATGTTGACACATGAGGAAACTGAGGCTCAAGGAGATTGAGGAACACAGTTAAGGCCACACACCTTTTGGTCACAGAGCTGAAGCAAATGCATTGTCTTCCAATCAAGGCTCCTCCTCCTTTTCCACAAAGAGTATTATCAGAGCCCCAAAGAGTTGCAAGGAAAGTGCTACGAGGGCTCAGAGGAAAGGCCCTTGGAAAAGGAGGCATTTAGGCTGAATCTTTTAAAATGTGTAGGATTTTGATGACATTGAGGATGGAAGGGCATCCCAGGAGGGTGGAACAGCAGACAAAGGTTTAGAAATGAAAAAGTACAGAGTACGTTTGGATAACAGGCAAATAGTCCAGTTCTTGGTCAGACACTTGGTAGAGGGAGGGAATTTTGTGATGCACTTAACCCTCTAAAGTAGGTAGCCAAGACCCTGGGTGGCCCAAAGAGTCAGACCAAAGGCTAGACTAGGTCAGCATGATGTGGTCTGAGTCATACACAGGAGCTGTAGAAGCCCTTACATTATCCACTCCAAAGCAAAGCCTACTGCAGAAGGATGAGGGCAGCATAGCAGGGAACTGAGGGCTGAGATGCTAGAAATTTAGGAAACATTGCTAGAGTCCACCAAACGTAGCATGTTGAGACAGTGAATGACATTAATTTGATGGTTCCTGGAGTAGAGAACAGGAAGGATGAAGTTTCCTTTCCATCAAACCAGGTTAAGTATCATCAGTTTGTCTCTCCAAAGTGGCTGTAGTCTTGTTCTTGGTAAGAACTGAACTTAAGGGAGAATAGTTAAAAACCCTAAAATCTCTTCTAAACCTTGGGGTGATGTGAACCTTGGGGTGAAAATTACCACGCAAAGGTCTGGAATCACCAGAGCAGGCAAAGGATGACTATTATCCTCACTCTGCCCACTGGGGCCTAACAGTGATGATTTCAGAGTTTTCCTCTTTAATTCATATTCTTTCTCTTTAAATGAAACAAGTGTCCATATATATATTTAAACCACTGAGAAGTGCTTCACGGTGGAACATCTTGGCCCTCAAACCATGTCTGATCAATATTTCCATTTTCTAAAACTTTTCTTGGCATCTTTTTCAATATTGTTCTGCCTAGTAAAAGCAGGGAGATTTACAAATGGAGATTTCAAATACTCCTCCAAACTGATGATTTAGATCATCTTATATTTGAATATAAACAAATAATCTCAGTTAGTGTCCTGATTCTTTCAACTATTTAGACATCAGTTACTGTAAAATTAAGATATTTATGTTTTTACATGACAAATGCTATAGATACTTGGTATTATGGTGACACAGGCTCAGAACTGGGTCACAGTTTAACTCTAAGCTAGAAGAAAGTCTGATCTAGATGCTCCCCCCAAATTCATTTTTGTAATTCCTGCCTTTCTCCACAATGCAATTCCACCCCAGCACACACACACACACACACACACACACACACACTCTCCCAAAGAGGTTTTCATCTGAATGCCCGCCAGGCTGTGAAAACACCTCCATTCCCTGTGACCACTGGGTTTGCTGCCATATCTGGGAGGGGAAGGAAAGCTGAAGGACTCGGCCTTATGTTCAAAGCAGAAAATCAATAAGCTCATTCTCACAAATTAAGAAGAAATGAGAGGGGGTTGGTGAGAAGAAAACAGGAGGAGAGGGGGAAATAAAGAGACAAGGAGAAAAGAAGGAGAAGGATTCAGAATCAGCTCACTCTGTGCTGATACACACCCTGCAAAATAATGGAGAAACACATAAACACCCTGGCTGTTTGTGTGAATAAAGAAATCACGTGTGTATATCACAGTAGTAATTAAAACCTCTCAGTCAGATGCTATAGAGAGATTAGTTGTCACATTGTGTTAAAGGAATCCTTGCCTTATTCCCTAGAAGGGGAGAGACTGCCTGCCGTCCTGTCATCTGTTCCTGTGCTAGATCAACCCTCAGCCAGGAGGCCTCACTGGCAGATTCTGTGCCCAGAAGCCCATAGCTCCTGGGAGTGTTCTCTCTGCTCAATAAGAGAAAAAATGGACTGAATCTACATGCCCAGCTACTCCAACCCTGGGCCCCAACAGCAACGCAGTTGTTGTTAAAGACCCTAAACACTGCCCAGAGACTTTCACTTCCCAGTCTTGCTTTACAGAAAAGTGAGTCAGAAGGTTTAAGAGGCCACCAGGAAGGGCAGGGAGGAGGGGCAATAATATAAGGGCGTAGGGAGAGAGACCGCCTGCCTAAAACTCAGGGAGACAGCTTCTGGTCGTCCTCACTACCAGGCACTATGAGACCAGGATGAGTGTCTTAACTTGCTCATGTATGAGCTGGACCCCTTGGATCTGTTGGTTCCAAGCTGTAATTCTTCTAACCAAGTAGAGTAGATTCTATGGTCAATAAGTGAGATAAAAAGCAGTGAAGTCCTTGGGCATTTTTTCACTATCAGATAAGCAGTTGGTTCAGTCAACATTCGGTCAGCCCAGTAAAAAAGAAAACTCAGCCAAAGCAGCTTTTTGACTGAACTGACTGCTATTTTGACTGAACTGACTGCTATTTTGACTGAATTTATGGGCTAAAATAGTTGGTCACAAAAGAATTTACACAGACTACCTGAGGAGTTCATGGACACTTGTTCTCCTAATCAAACACAGCCTCCATCTGGGGTGATTTTTAAGCTACCATATGATCCTACAATCCCACTCTTGGGCCTATATCCAGAAAAAACCATAATTCAAAAAGATACATGCACCACAGTGTTCATTGCAGCACTATTTACAATAGCTAAGACATGGAAGCAACCTAAATGTCCATCGACAGATGAATGGATAAAGAAGATGTGGTATATATATATATATATATATATATATATATATATATATATATAGTTCAGCCATAAAGAAGAATGAAATAATGCCATTTACAGCAACATAGATGGACCTAGAGATTATCATACTAAGTGAAGTAAGCCAGACAGAGAAAGACAAATATCATATGATATCACTTTTATTTGGAATCTTAAAAATAATGATACAAATGAACTTGTATACAAAACAGAAATAGACCCACAGACCTAGAAAACAAACTTATGGTTACCAAAGGGGAAAGGGGGGCAAGGGATAAATTAGGAGTTTGAGATTAACATATACACACTACTGTATATAAAATAGATAACCAACAAGGACCTACTGTATAGCACAGAGAACTATACTAGATATTTTGTAATACGCTATAAGGGAAAAGAATCTGAAAAAAATATATATATATATCTGAATCACTTTGCTGTACACCTGAAACTAACACAACATTGTAAATCAACTCTACTTCATTAGAAAAAATTCGTTGCAGGAAAATTCTCCTTGTATTGTATCCACATAATACCTTTGTCTGCAAGTTAATTGGAGGCAAGAAACTTGTCTTCAACACCATTAAGAAAGTGAAAATACAACTCACGGAATGGGAGAAAATATTTGCAAATCATTTATCTGATAGGGGACTTGTATCTGGAATATATAAAGAATGCTTATAACTCAACAATAAAAAGACAAATAACCCAAGTTTTTAAATGGTCAAAGGATCTAAATGGAGATTTCTCTGAAGATATACACATGGCTAAAAAGCACATGAAAATGTGTTCAAACATCATGAGCCAGCAGGGAAATACAAATCAGAAGGAAATACCTTCACACCCACTAGGAGGCTATAATCAAAAAGATAGCAATCATGAGAGTTGATGAGGATATGGAAAACAAGGATATGGAGAAATTGGAACCCCCATACATTGCCGGCAGTGATTTTAAATGGTGCAGTTGCTTTGGAAAATATTCGGGCAGTACCTCAAAAGGTACTGAGTTACCATATGATCCAACAATTCTACTCCTAGGTATATACACAAGAGAAATAAGAACTTATGTCCACACACAAACAAGTGCAGGAATGTTCATAGCATCTTATTATTATTAATCAAGGTCTGATCCTAAGACTTACATGTTTAGAAATGAGATCCCATCAGATGAGCTAGAGTTGATTAGACTCAATAGCAACAAATTACTGTGGGAGACTGCTAGTTGCCCCAAAACATCTGTTTCCCTTTCTTCCACAGGAAACAAGTTGTAGCTGCCTACCTAGCAGCTAGGTGTAGCCATATGATTACGTTCTGGCCAGTGGAATGGAAGTGATATATGCCATTTCGGGGTACCCTTAAAAGAGTTGGGCGCATGTTTCTCTGGGTCCTTCCCTTTTTAAAAAATCTTTCAGCTGTCTGAGAAAGAAGCAAACACTGGAGCAAACACCTTTGCCCACAAAGGAATGACAACTTTTATGAGGACAGAGCTGTTCTACCAGTCTCGAGCCCTATAATTACCACTGGACTGTGACATAAGAGAAAAATAAATTTCTATCAATTTAAGCCATTGTGTTTTGCGGGGCTCTTTGTTACATCTGCTTGGACTGTACTCTAACTGACAGAATTAGGCTTCCAATTGTGCGTGTGACTGATGAGAAAACCAAATGCTACTCTGCCATTCCTACTACCTACTATACATTTCCCCAAACAGGAATGTTTAATTCTCTCTATTGAGCATCCTCTTCTTATTCAATATCATGGGAAACTGAACTAGAAGCTCTGTTAACAGATATTATTAAGACTGGTAGTTGGTAGTTAATCTAAATGAGTTGGTTAAAGTGGATAATCATTTAAAAACGATACAAGCATACTATATGAAACATTTCATTTCCGTGTATATGGGATACTCACTGGAAGTCTCTTAAAAAGAAAGTGGTGGATGATTGACGCTCTGGGAGTCATATTGGGACATAAGGATGATGGTTACTTTCCAAGGAGAGTGAAGCAGAAACCTGGAGGGAGGCTAGATCTTTAGCAACCTCCTGATACTATCATCTGAGTCTGGACTGCTTGCCTCTGGACTTCTGTTCCAGGAAAGATACTGTGGGCATCAGTCTGTAAGTTCTATGGAAGGCATAGAGAGTGTTGATCAATTCAATATATTTATTAAGGGGTAATCAGTTAAGAACATTTGCAGAGTAATCATTCTGGACTGAGCAGAAGTTTAGAACAAAGTAAATTAGGTAGAGTTACAGGAAATGTCATTCAAGTTACAGAAAGGCTTAATAAATGTCTCTATCCCACAGTAAGTACAGTACATCTATCTTGTGGATAGAATTCTTGGAACCACTGGATATATCATTTTATTTTCTCTCTGGTGGTACTAAAATCTGCTGATGATTTTTAAATTGCCAGTTCTGGTTTTTAAAGTTACCATAAGGGCTTCCCTGGTGGTGCAGTGGTTAAGAATCCACCTGCCAATGCAGGGGACATAGGTTCGAGCCCTGGTCCGGGAAGATCTCACAAGCCGCAGAGCAACTAAGCCCGTGAGCCACAACTACTGAGCCTGCGCTTTAGAGCCTGCGAGCTACAACTACTAAGCCCACATGCCACAACTACTGAAGTCCACGTGCCTAGAGCCTGTGCTCCGCAACAAGAGAAGCCACCCCCATGAGAAGCCTGCACACTGCAACGAAGAGTAGCCCCACTCGCCACAACTAGAGAAAGTCTGCAAGCAGAAGCGAAGACCCGATGCAGCAAAAAATAAATAAATAAATAAATTAATTAATTAATTAATTAAAAATAAAGTTATCATAAGCCCAACGTATAATATGAGACAAGTTATAGTAAAGTTGAATGTTTTGCAGTTTAATTGGTTTTCTTAGCCTCGAATGATTCTGGGGACACTTCTCATATCCTGGCTACAACCATTGCCTTGGCTTCATCAACCAAGTCCCATAATTAGCTGAACTAGAATCATTGCAAGAGAATATGTCATTGACTATGGGCAATGCCAAAGTGATGTTTGTGTAACTTACAAAGGTCTAAGTTGGAAAGGATTTGAAGTTCATTTATCAGACCCCTACATTAGTTCCTAAGGAAAATTCCACCTAAGCTATCCTGAGACATGGTATAGAATCACTTGAAAGACCAGCCAGGAAAACCAACAAAATGAGTGCTTGTTCTGTATTATTCTTTAAAATGATTTAAAATAGGAAATGAAGCTTTGGTCATGGAAATAATAAAATATTATGAAATAAAATAGTCTCTACTATTCATTCATTTATCCCTTTGTAAATATGGCAGATATTTATTGTGGACCTCTGATTGACTGTATTAAGTGCAGGATGTGTCTGTGGCAGCTACCAGGCCATCAGAGACTGGTGTCCTCTTTCCATGGTGTAGAGTTGTTGCTGGAAAGTGTTTCCCAGCCAGGACTACATGCTCCGGCATCTGAGTGACCAGTTCGGGTCTAAGCAATATGAGTGTAAGTGATGTGTGTTACTTCCAAGCCAAGATTTTTAATATCCTTCCCCATTTTTCTTTCCTTCTGTTTTGTCTTTGGAGACCCTGTTAAAGATGGTGGCGTCACAAGATGGAAGGAGCCTGCACCTCTGAGTCACCACTTGTTGGAGAGCTTTCCAGGAGAACCACCCAACCAGGAGCACTGCATTGGATTTTATGTGAACAAGAAAAAATATTTTATTTTGTTCAATCACAGAGTTTGGGGGTTGTTTTGCTATAGCAGTCAACCTACCCTGACTAATACTTAATATATAGGACTGGGGATAAAATTCTCATTTATTATACGTAACTGTTCCCACTATTATGATCTTATTACATTGTTATGTAACTTTAATAGAAAATATTGGGGGTTTGTGAGAATCTCCCTCTGGGGATCTGAAAAACCTTCTTTACACAACAGACTCTCACCAAAGAATGAGAACAACCCCAAATTAAGTGCATTTTGGCAAACATTCTGTGCATAATTTGGAAATTAAAGTCTCTCAAAGGCAATTGCTTAGTTTACTGAATGGAATGTTGGAAAAGTTAGCAAATGAGACCACTGGGGACATGTACATTTTTAATAGGAATACTCTGTAAGGTCTGGAAAATTTAGCACTAATAGTTTGACTGTCTGTTTAGCTTTTCACACCATGCCCTCCAAGCCTTCAGATATGTCTGATTTATGAAAAGCTACACCATCCGATGTGACATGGCACACAGAATTGGAAGTCCACCTGTCAAGGAATGTGTCCTGGGTGTTGGGTCCTCAAAATGCACTCACGACTTCTCAAGCCCACCTCTCTCTGGAATTTTTGACATGCTTTATCCTTCCCAGGCTCACAAACTAGAAGAAGAGAATAGCATACATACAGAAATCATATAAAAGTTTTACATTACACTCACCATGATACATGCAACCAAGTCAAATATGTTCTGTTCTATTTCCTTTTATAAATGTTGATTGAAAGCCGATAAACTGTTTTCATGATCCACTAAAGAATTAGAACTCTCCGTCTGAACACTGTCCCGTCTTCTCTGTGTCACCTTTTTGCCTTAAAGTACTCTTTTCCTTTGTGCTCTCTCCTTAACTAAAGCCTGCACTTAAGAAGGTTTCATTCATTTCCAACCTATTGAGAATTTGAGTCAAATTTTTACCTTCACGGGAAATATTTGAATTTTTTAGCCTTCGAGCTGAAAGAAATCTTAGATCTCTTTTTCTTTTAATTGATGCGTTGACAAATAAGTTTGGAAAGGCTAAGTTCTTGGAATGGCTGGTTATAGAGTTGGGTATGAGAACCCAAGTCTCAGATATGGGGTCATTTCCAATCATTACTCTGCCACTTTACTAAATGAATGACTGTGCCCTCTCATTACCAATTTCAGGATTAATGAGATGTGAAGAGTTTTGTGGAGACAGGGTATTGAACACACGGAAGATCCTCAAATTGTATGTATGTTATTTATGTATGTTTGTATGTGTTTTTGATGATCAAATAAGATATCTCATTTACTGAAAACTCTATTCCTTCATACAGTTCTATAGTTTTTTTATTGTGGTAAAATACACATAACACAAAATGTACCATCATAACCATTTTTAAGTATACAGTTCGGTAGTATTAAGTGTATTCATATTGTATGCAACCATCACCACCATCCATCTTCAGGACTCTTTCCATCTTGCGAAACTGAAACTCTCCACCTGTTAACAGTAACTCTCAAATCCCCCTTCCCCTCAATCCCTGGCAACCACCATCCTACTGTCTCTACCTCAAATTGTATTTTCAGATAGCTTTTTCATCTAGGCTACCCAGCTGCAGAGGTGGAGTGGACAGACAGCATAGCAGGCCAGCTCCATTTAGATGTGCACAGAATCCTAATTTTAAATGCTGCTCCTGGGCTCAGCAGGTGGCGCAGTTGGCCATCAGATGCCTCTGAAGCAGCTCATGAAATTAAGCAAACTGTTAAGAAAGCGGGAGCTGGTGTGGAAGGTAGGCGAGGACAGCGAGAAGGCAGGCACTGATCGGCACCTTGCACTCTGACCACGGAAGCCGCGTCTCTGCAGACAAGCAGGGCAGACACGGTGACTGACAGCAATAAAGATAGAGCAGCTGGTGTGCCATTAATCATCACAAGCTCCGGGGAATTCATCCCCCTGCAGATGAGGACAAACAGTGCAGGCTGTCGTCAGCGTGTGCTGGGAACACCCGTCAGTCACCCTGGAGGCATGACTTCATGTCCCTCACCTTTTCAACTTGCTTTTCTAGGTGCCTGTGACATTTATTTCCTGACCTCAGGGTGACAACTCATAAAGGCAAAATTATCCCAACCCAGCACCTTCTAAGCCGTTAGGCTTAATCCATGTAAATCATTACTGTAAATGACAACCGCCACCATTGACAGAGCCGTATGGGTCCCAGAGTCCTGATCTTATCCCTCTCCTATTTGTCCCAAGCAAAATATATTTCTTTTTGATCACACTCTTAATCCCTTATGTTAAGGGTAGTCTCATCTTATATGGACAATGTAAGCAATTTACAAAAGTCATCCTATGAGCCAGACAAAGCCATTGTCAATAGTAAGCATAAAGTGAGGAAAGACAGCAATGGCCCTGGACCATCAGCATTACTGATAGTTCTTGGAACAAGTGCCACATTCAAGCACTAATAAACGGCCAGGTGGGTATCTCCACCCAAAGAGCCATATGAAATATTCAAGGAGAAAATAACAGGACAACTTTCTCAGTTTGGACTTCACACCAAGAAGAAACTTCAACAGTGGCAAGTTGATAGAAGCAGCAACCTCACTCTTTAGGAATGCTGTGGGGCTGTGAATTGCCAAAGAATGTACTAAGCACCCTAAATACTGTATGCAAGAGAGCCTTGGATTTGGAGTGAGACCCTTGAGTTTAATTTCAGGCTCCTGCTCTCACTAGCTGTAACCCTGAATAAGACATAAGCTCTCTGAATCTTTTTTTTTTTTTAATTTGGCAAAATGGATATAATATCACTAGCCCCTGCCTCTTTCACAGGACTGTGAAGATGAAATGAGATCATGTAAATAAAGCACCCTAAACCTAAGTGGTGAAGGCGAAGTAAAAATATGCAGATGGCCATGCACATAGGTAGTCACACGTGTCACATATACACACAGGCAAAGAATTTTGATTAGTTTCATTATTAAGAATTCTTCATCAGTGCTTAATGAGAATTGCTGCCTGCCCTTCTGCCCTAGGAATATTCACTCAGTTCTATGAAATAAGTTCAAGTTGCAGCAAATGCATTGCCATTTGCAGGACCTTGGAATATCTGAAACAAAAGATGATGTGTAAGGAAGGTAACCACTTTGCAATGTGTGAGTAAGGGGGTACATATACTGCAAAGTTATATAGAAGGGTTGCCCTAATATGTCCTAATGGATGTTACTAATTTCCAGAGTACAGTAGAGGGGCGTGGAATCACATTTGATAAACTGCAACGAAAATACCATGTTCTTGCTTGTGAAGGCAGTTCTGTCTGTTGTCCTCATGGACATCAGCGTTCATGCATCCCGTGCATTTACTGGAAGCTGTGGTGGTTACTTAGTGCTATGGTCTCAACGTTTGTGTCCCCCTCCAAATTCATATGTCGAAATCCTAACCCTCAGAGATAATGGTATTAGTAAGTGGGGTCTCTGGGAGGTGATTAGGCCCTGAGGGTGGAGTCTTCATGAATTAGATTAGCGCTGTTATAAAACAGACCCCACAGAGCTCCCTTGCCCCTTCCACCATGTGAGGACACAATGAGATGTCTGTGACACAAAAGAAGGCTCTTATCCAACCATGCTGCCACCCTGATCTTGGACTTCCCAGCCTCCAGAACTGTGAGAAAAAATTTCTGTTGTTTATAAGCTACCCAATCTGCAGTATTTGTTATAGCAGCCCAAAAAGACTAAGACACACAAGGAAGTGTTCAATAGGGGTCTGAGAAAAAGAGAAAAAACGTAAATCAGGCCAGTTCATTCCAACCTGAAGGTTGAAGATGATGTAGGCACAAAGGATCTGTGCACAAACTTATCTTCACACAAGCAATACATGCTTGCTTGTCTGTGATGCGTGTCTGTGATGTGTCCATCGGGGTATCTGCCTACTAATATCCCAGATCGTCTATCTATTCCTAAGAGCACCTCCCACCATGCATTGCCTATTTGTCCATCCCCCCCACCAACTATAGGCAGAGTTCTAAGAGGGCAAGGACTGTGTTTTCTTTCATTGTATTCTCAGCACCTAGCAAACTGCTTAATAAATATTAATAAAATGAATAAATAATGAGCATGGCCAATCTCATTTTTCTAAAAGAGAATTTACCAAGACATTAGAAACATAGCTCTTTTGCAGAGGCAGTTTGAACAATTCCTTCTGGGGATGCCTTTAAAAATAGGGGAGATGCCTCAGATGCTGTGAGTCCCATCTTGTTAGAAGGAAGTAGCACGTTCTAAATCCATGGACCATCTGTACCAGAATCAGCAATGAGACTTTAGAAAATACAAACTCCTGAGCCCAAGACCTGGGGGTTTCTGAGTCAGTAGATCTGGGATGTGGTCCTGAAATCTGTAGTTTTTAAAATTCCCGTTGGTGATTGTCGTGCATCTCTAGGCTTCAGAATTACTGGACTAGGGGACTCTAGTCAGCTTCAGGGTGAGTTTAGGCTGGGTCTAATTTGAAAATAAGTCCTTCTCTGTCTAGATTCAAGTCAGAAAATCCTGCCTGGTTAGAGCTCAAGATGAAATGTAGATGTTGAGCAGTTGGCTGGTTCTTCTGGATTTAAATACTTGAGATTACAAAGTGGGTTTAAGCCTTGGGAGGGATCATGAGCTCATCTTTCTCTGAGGCTCTCAGATTAAAAAAAAAAAAAAAAAAGGCTCCCTTCAGGGCCCAGAGCAGGTGCTGAGATGGGAGAAAGAGGATGGGATTTGATTTTAAGATTTAAAAAAGTAAGAATTAAATAAAACAAAGAAATTTCAGCAAGGTAAGTAGCATGATTTTCTTGCAGTCACTTGTAGGGAACAAATGGGAAATTTACCTATCACTTAAATTGTTCTACATCCTAGATTTTTCTACTGCATCCATTTAGGAAACAAATGAACAAACAAGTTATTCAAAATGTCACAAAGGATGAAACTCAGGGATGTAGAGGAGAAGTGACTCTTAGTTATAAGCAAACCAGATAATCTGCTCTTTTTATTTGCTATTAAGTAATAATTAGCAGAGAAAAAAATCATCTAACCCAAGTTTTTAGGCACATCGGTCCTATATTTATGCTACAGACTCGACAAATTCAGTAAAGTATAAGTGTTCAATTATTCAGTCAACATTTTTGGACAATAAACTTTGTGAATCTCTCTGCTAGGCAGTCTGAAGATTCAGATGTGAATTTTACATGGTCTTCACCCTCCTGTAATTTATACTCCACAAAATCAATAACTTAGAATTTTATGTGTTTTTAAATATTACAAAGTTATTTCTTATCTATTAAACCCAGACTTCCATATCTAACTGCCTATTCTACATCAACACTTAAATATATAATAGGCATCACTATCTTACCATATCCAAAATTTAACTCCTTATGTTTCCCCCAAAACGGGCTCAACTTTCAATCCTCCCTATCTTCATAAATGGCCTTTCCAATTGCTCAGGTCAAAAAACTTGGACTCATTCTTTTTTTTTTTTTTTTTTAACATCTTTTTTGGAGTATTATTGCTTTACAATGGTGTGTTAGTTTCTGCTGTATAACAAAGTGAATCAGCTATATGTATACATATATCCCCATATCCACTCCTTCTTGAGCCTCCCTCCCACCCTCCCTATCCCACCCCTCTAGGTGGTCACAAAGCACCGAGCTGGTCTCCCTGTGCTATGCAGCTGCTTCCCACTAGCTATCTATTTTACATTTGGTAGTGTATATATGTCAATGCTACTCTCTCACTTCATCCCTTGGAGTCATTCTTGACTCCTTTCTTACTCTCAACATCATCAAATCCTATTGGATTTACCTTTAAAATGTATCTAGAATCTGACCTCCTCTACTGTTACCACCTTGGACCAGACCACCATTATCTCTCCACTAGACAACAGCAGTAGTTTCCTTGCTTCACTCTTAGACCTGTGTGATTTATTCTTAATACCTAGCTTGAGTAGCTAGAGAACTTTCTTTAAAAAGTAAGTCAAATCATGTTACTCTTCTGCTCACTTCCCTCTAATGGCTACCATTTTGCTCAGGATAAAAGCCAAATCCCTAGATTGTCACCTTTCCCCTTCCTGAATCCTCATTTACCCACTCCCTTCCCTTAACTCTATGACTATATCTCTGTTCAGCACAATAGAAACATTCTTCAAACACAATAGAAATATTCTTCAAAGCGCTAAAAATATTCCTGCCTCAGGGCCTTTGCACAGCTTGTTCTCTATGCTTTAAATGCTCCTTCCCATATATCTGTATGACTAACTCCCTCATTTGCTTCAGGTTTCTGCTCAAATCTCACTTTCACAATAAGGCCTATTCTGACTACTCAGTTTAGAATTTCAGCCTGAAACTCTCCACATAGACTCCCGATGTCCCTTACTCTGCATCTTTTTTTTTTTTTTTTACATAGTTCTTATTTCCTTCCAGCTTATTACATAATTTACATATTTATCAAGTTTTCTGTTCATTATCTTCTGCTCCCTGGTACAATGTAAATGCCATGAGGCCAGAGACTTTTTGCCTGACTTGTGCGTGGTGATATCCCAGGCACCTAGAATAGTACATAGAAAATGGGACAGACTCTATAAATGATCATAGAATGAGTGAATATACTTTACTGAGTGCTTTTTAAAAACATTGATGTTTTATTTCATCCTCACCATAACACAACGAGGTAGGTAATATTATTATGCCTACAAAGTAGGAAATATTATTTATCCTTAAAAATATAAGAGAACTGAATCATAAAGAGACTTGAGTACTCAGCTTTGAGCCATTAGCTTCCAGGGCCTGTACACTTGGCCATTACGATAGAGCTAGAGCGTGAGAGAAGTTATCTCCATTTAAAAAGTGGACCAAAGACCTTAACAGCATGTTAAAAAGGGGTAGAGTCTAATGCAATGACACAAGAAAAGGAAATAAAAAGTGTACACATTGGGAAGACATATGTCTTTGTTCACAGATGACATGATCATCTATGTAGAAAGTCCAAAAGAATCGATGCAAAAACTCCTGGAAATAATAAGTGACTGTAGCAAGGCTGCAGGATACCAGGTTAGTATACAAAAGACAATTGCTTTTGTACATACCAATAATGAACAAGTGGATTTTGACATTAAAACACAATTAGAACCCCCCAAGAATAAATACTTAGGTATTAATCTAACAAAATACATACAAGATGTATATGAAGAAAACTACAAAACTCTGGTGAACAAAATTAGAGTTAAATAAATGGAGGGATATTCTATGTGCATAGATGGAAAGATTCAATATTGTCAAGATATCAGTTCTTCCCAATTTGACCTACAGATTCAATGCAATCTCAAATAAAATCTCAGCAAGTTTTTAAGTGGATATGGACAAAATGATTCTAAAGTTTATATAGAGACGCAAAAGACCCAGGTTAGCCAATACAATATTGAAAGAGAAGAACAAAGTTGGAGAACTGATGCTACCCAACTTCAAGACTTACCATAAAGCTACAGTGATCTAGACAGTGTGGTATTGGTGAAAGAATAGACCAAAAGATCAGTGGAACAGAATAGAGAGCCCAGAAATAGACCCACATAAATCTAGTTAACTGATACTTGACACAGGAGCAAAGGCAATACAACAGAGCAAAGATAGTCTCTTCAATAAATGGTGGTAGAACAACTGGACATCCACGTACAAAAAAATGAATCTAGACACCTTTCACAAAAATTAACTCAAGATGGATCATAGAGCTAACGTAAACTGCAAAACTATACAACTCCTAGAAGATATAAGGAGAAAACCTAGATGACCTTGGGTTTGGTGATGCCTTAGGTTACAACACCAAAAACACAATCCACAAAAGAAATAACTGAGAAGCTGGACTTCTTTAAAATTAAAATCTTCTGCTCTGCGAAAGACAGTATCAAGAGTATTGGAAGACAAGCCACAGACTGGGAGAATATATTCGGGAAAGATGCATCTGATAAAGGACTGTTGTCCAAAATAAACAAAGAACTCTTAAAACTCAACAATAAGAAAACAACCCAATTTAAAAAATGGACCAAAGACCTTAACAGACACCTCATCAAAGAAGATAAACAGGTAGCAAATAAGCATATGAAAAAATTCTCCACAGCATATGTCACCAGGGAAATGCAAATTAAAACAATGAGATATTACTATACACCTATCAAAATGGCCAAAATCACACTGACAACATCAAATGCTGACAAGTATGTGGTGTAACAGGAACTCTTATATATCACTGTTGGGAATGCAACATGGCACAGTCACTTTGGAAGACATTTTGGTGGTTTCTTACAAAACTAAAAGTACTCTTACAGCACAATCCAGCAATTGGTATTTACCCATAGGCGTTGAAAACTTAGGTCCACACAAAAACCTGCACATGGATGTTTATAGCAGCTTTATTCATAACTGCCAAAACTTGGAAGCAACCAAGATGTTCTTCAGTAAGTGAACGAATACACTGTAGTACATCCAGAAAGTGAAATATTATTCACTGCTAAAAAAAAAAAAAAGAGCTATCAAGCCATGAAAAGACATGGAGGAACCTTAAATGCATGTTACTAAGTGAAAGAACCAGTCTGAAAAAGCTATATGAGTCCAACTATATGATATTCTGGAAAAGGCAAAATGATGGAGACAATAAAAAGATCAGTGGCTTCTGTGGGAGACGAATAGGCAGAGCACAGAGATTTTAAGGCAATGAAAATACTCTGTATGATATTATAATGATGAACATACGTCATTATACATTTGTCCAAACCCACTGAATGTACAACACCAAGAGTGAACCGTAAAGTAAACTATGGACTTTGGGTGATTATGAGGTGTTGATGGGGGTTCATCCTTGGTAAAACCGTACCATTCTGGTGAGCGATGTTGACAGTGGGAGAGCTGTGCATGTGTGGGGTCAGGAGGTATATGGGAAATCTCTGTAACTTCCTCTTAATTTTTTTGGTAAACCTAAAACCACTCTTTAAAAAAATTGTCTATAACAAAAAAAAGGACTAGAGTTAGAAATCTTGAGACAGCATGTGTCAAAATAAGGGCAAGCAGAGTCCCTAGATCTTCCCACATGTATGGGTTTCCTAGGGCTGCCATAACTAATTACTACAAAAATAAACTTATTCTTTGAGAATCTGGAGGCCAGAAGTCTGAAATCGAGGTGTCAGCAGAACCGTGCTCCCTCTTACGGTTCTACAAAGAATACTTCCTTGCCTCTTCCTTGCTTCTAGTGGCTGCCAACAATTCTTGGTTTTCCTTGGCCTGTAGCTATATCACTCCAATCTCTGTTTCCAGCTTCACAGGCCTCTTCCCTCTGTATCTCTGTTTTTCCTCTCCTCTTCTTATAAGGACACCAGTCACTTGATTTAAGGCCCACCCTCATGCAATACGACCTCATATGAACTAGTTACATCTGCAAAGACCCTATTTTCAAAGGTCCTATTCTGAGGTTCTGAGTGGACATGAATTTTGAAGGGACATTATTCAACCCACTACACCATTTGTGACAGATTTCTTATGTCTCAGGTTTGGAACAACCTTATAAAGACATCTAATCAACCTCTTATCAGGTATTAGAATCCCATTTACAACGTTGTCATCAAAAGTTGGTCCATTCTCTGTTGGATTATTTCCAGGAGTGGCATGTCAATGCAGCCCACTCATTGCTGTATAGCTTTATTAGGAATCTATCTACATAATCCATTCTTATGCTGAATGTGTGATAAACAGAATAATGGCCCGCCTAAAATGTCCATGTCCTAATCTCTGGAACCCATGAATATATGGCAAAAGAGACTTTGCAGATGTTTAAGGATCTTGCCACAGGGAGATTATCCTTGAGATGGGCCCAGCCTAATCACCTAGGTCCTTATAAGAAAGGAACTTTTCCCAGCTGTGTCAGAGGGACTTCAGAAGAGTGATCAGAGAGGTGCAATGTTGTTGGCCTTGTTACAAGATGGAGGAAGGGAGTCATGAGCCAAGAAATGTGGGCAAACTCTAGAAGGTGGAAATAGATTCTCCCTTAGAGCCACTAGAAGGGACACAGCCCTGTTGCCACCTTGATTTTAGTCCACTAGGATCCATGTTGAACTTCTGACCTATGGAACTATAAGATGATAAATTTGTATTGTTTAAGCCGCTAAGTTTGGGGTAATTTGTTATAGCAGCAATAGGAAACTTACACACAGTGGAAACTGACATTCCTGTAACCATCCCCCATTGACTCTAGATCTGCCTCTGGAGTAATCAAAACACATCTTTTTCTTTCTTTCCTAGAGCAGACATTCAACTACTGGAAGACATATTTCAAATTCCCCCTAAATCTTTAGTTTGCTAATTTAATATTGTCAGTGTTTCTTCGTATGACAATTTTCAGATGCTTTATCACTGTAACTACATTATATTTTTGTCCTCCTCCTCACCCAAAAAAAGTTGGTGCCCTGAACAGCACACTAACTCCAGAGTGGAATATGGGAGAATCAGCCCCTAAAAATGCTCTAGATTGCTAATTCCTCCCTTGAGCATAGGTGTTCCCATCCCCAATGCTTCAGTGTAAACAGAGCCCCACATGACTCTATAGAAGACTTATTATGGGAGAATGGAAAAAGCAGGGCTTTGGAATTAAACCCACCTGAGTTTGAACTCTGACATTTGTATTTTCTGGCTACATGGTCTTAAAAAAGTTAAGTAGCCTTTCTGTGTCTTGGTCTGTAATTCAGCTATAAAAAGTGGGGTTTACAGGTTGTGAAAAAAATAAATAAAATGAGATAATGCATTTGAAAATATTTTGCAGAAGGAAGGCATTAAAATAGGTTGATTTCCTTTTTTCCTAGTTCTAAACACTATATTTCCATCCACGTGGATCAAGTTTGAACTCACTTTTTAGGCAAAAATATCACATCCCAGGTGATATTTTTATCAAGTTTATAATTACCTAAAAGCCTAAAGTCTTTTTAAGGGTATGCCGAGCAAGCCGCCTTCACCCTAGTCAGTACTGGAACAGTTATTGATTTTATGTTATATTTATCTTGTGAAGTTTGGTTTATTGGCCCAGTGCACCAATAACATTGGGATTCTAATTTTCTCACTTAGCATATTGGTCATTGTGCGTAGCTTGAAACCATATGAGTTTGTCAGATGTTTCATTAAATACCTGTAGAAATCCCAAGAAGAAAGGAGATGAGCCTATTTTAGCATCACTTGTCCTCAATGCATTTACGCCGGATCCAAGTGCTCACTGCTTCCTTGTCCAAGAGCTCACAAGCCAGCTTTCCAAAGACCTTTGATTTCTGGATTCCTCAGATTTCAGATTTCGCAGGGTCTTTCCAGTCAGCTCATATGCAAGTTCTCTCCTCCTCTGAAAGCCGTCCGTTCCTCTCGGGAGACTTGCATGCATGTAGAGCACCTTGTTTCTCCTTTATTGCTTCTCCCCCTCTCCAGGGCTTAAATCCCCTCCCAACGATGCTGATGTTGACCTCCACAGTTGTACAATCTTTCTTTTTAAAAAAGTATAGAAGCAAAGTAGGTATTGGGGAGCTCTGTTTTCTCTGTGACCTGTTCCTTTTCAACATTGACCTTCAGCAGAAGGATATCCTTTGTTACTGGATTTTCTTGCTCAAATTCTAATTCTAAAAGTATTTTTATCATTTGATGCATTTTGGTTGACTTGCAAATTGCCCCTCCAGAGGTCAATGGCATGGCGTTCTGTCCATCATTATTTTTAGGCACTTATCTCCATAGCTTTTTATGTCTGAACTTGCAGATGCATTCCCTGAGGACCACTCAGTTTATATTCCTAAAGTATAAGACTTGTGTCTAACTCTGCCCTATGCTCTTTGGTGCCGTGAACAGTCAAGTATCCACAATTTAGAGATTGTAAAGTCAAGTTTGGTCCTTGCTCTTCAGACATGATTTTGGCTTAACATCTCTCCAATCCCCAGCACCTAGAGTAGCAAAGGAATCTCCTCCCTTCCCCCAGGGAGGGCCCTCCTTAGCCCCCAGAGAGAAGGCAGACCCTGGGGGGCTGAAAGCCCAGAAGTGATGGCTCCTCTTATCCCTTGCTATTGCTGAGAAGCTCAGAGAAAAAATTCCCTGGTTAAAAATCATGGTCCTATTCTTTCTTTCAGCTCTGTATTTCCCTTTACTCAGATTCCATCTGCAGCAGGACTCAGGAGGCATGAAACACTGTGGCTAAGAGCCTTATTTTCTCATCTGTAATATGTGGTTAACAGAACCTGTCACAGAGGGATGGTATGAGAATTCAATGAGATGATACCTAGAAACCACTTAGCTCAGTGCCTATAAAATAACAAATGTCAATTAATGTTTGTCATTATCATTCACTGGAAATATGTTCCTCTCATGTAAGGTTAGAGCTTGTGTCTGGTAATTCAGCCTACCTAAAAGTCAGGTGAGGCTGCCATGTGGTCCAGGCAACCCACCACGGAGCATTCGGCCATTAATGTGACAATGGAAGAAAACAAGAAAAGGAACAGACTACAGAGTGATAGATTCTGTGGTCCATTTACAGATATGGCCTCAAATGAAAGCTGAGTCTATAAGACATGAGGGCCAGAACTCAACTTGACTTTTTCCATAGAACTAGTGGTCATTCCATCAGAAAAACTCAGTCATTCAATTATTTGACTCCATTGCCCAGTTATTTCTGGGTAGTAAGTATATTGCAGATTCTGGTGGAAAATAGCCCAGTTGCATCGGTTTGCACAGAGAGAAGGGAATGGTGAGGGGTATCTTTTGTTTTTTAAATCTCAGCACACAGATGGATTTGAGAAAAGAATAGAGTTGAGGAGGACGGCAAACACAGCTTCCCTTTGTCCATCTGTCAGAACTGGCACCAAGTTCTTGGCAACCTTTTGGGAGCCTCTGTGCCTGGGCTGGGTTAACTTGGCCCCATGCATTTAAGAATATTTGATTTGATTGCACAGCAAAATGCTTTTGAAAAGCTGGGCTATTATCCCTGAAATAGAAAAATTTAAAAAAATTTGAAAAGCACCTTTGAAGTCAGCTACCCAAATGAAACTTGTGACATCAGAGCGATGGCAGATAAGTGGGGGGCAGAACAAGGCCGTCATTGACCGCTGAAGAGGCCAGGCCGATGCCACACTTTACACCCCACCAATATAAGTCAAAGATGAAAGATGCTCCGGGCAGCTCGCCTGACCCCTGTGCTCTGTTATCTCCAGTTGATTGCACAGTGTTTCACTCTGAACAATCCCTCACTGTCTACCTGGTGCAGGTGAATCTCGGCAGAACAGGGGTTTGGGCGGCTTGGCCAGGTTATAGGAATGCCATGCATAGCACAGGGGGCCAGAGGAGGGCTTGCTCGGATCAAGCACTGTCTTTATTACTCCTCTTATCCCCTGGATGCTGAGGACAGGACAGCTAAGTGCAAATCGAGGGCAGCAAAGAAAGCCCAGGGCGTGTGTGGTGACAGACAGGCAACTCTCTCTCCGACTGATAGAACATCAGAGACTGCAAACAGGCTCCAGCTGCCACACTGGCCCTTGCAGATTTACATACAATGTACTAGAACCATGTTATAGCAGGAATTTAAACAAACCTGGATTGAGTTCTTGCATCCTTTAATATATAACAACTAGTTACTGAAAAAGTTCAACTGCTAAGGAGAGTCCAACAGCGGTTCTCAAACTTGAGCATGCATCAGGATCACCTGGAGGACTTGTTAAATCACAGATTGCTGGGCCCACCCCCAGAGTGTCTGATTCATTTCTACCAAATTTCCAGGTGATGTTGATTCAGGGCCCACGCTCTGAAGGCCACTGGTCTTTATGGTAAATATCAGTCTTACATTCAACACAATCATAAATGAGATTCATTTGAATTTAATACAGTTCAACAAGAGTCAGGTGCTATACTAAGTGCCGAGGGTACAAAGATGAATAACAGACTTCAGCTGAACAGTTCAATACAATCTAAGTTCTATCTAGAACAAAATGGGATCAAATAAAGCCCGCTGGTATCAAATAAACCCAACAGAGCATTTGGGGAATCAGCAGAGTGGGTTTGCAACTTTAACAAAAAGAAGTAAAGGTATCTTGTATCTATCATTAAGAATAGATGGAACATGCAGTTTAGGAAGGGAATTTGGCAGAGAAAGGATTACTCTGTTAAAAAAAATTTTTTAAGACAGGCAGAATGGCTGTGCATGTCTAGAAGACACACTGTGGAATGGAAATCCATGAAACTGAGGGCGAGGAAGGGTGAATGAATATGAAAGGACAGAGGGAAAGAAGTAGAGTCATTGTCAACAACACAATTAGGTGGAGGAAATAGACAAAGTAATTCTGATTCCATTTTCCACTGGAGTCTGACTTAGGCATCTGTGAAAGAGAGAAGTCCCTGGGGGTCTTTCAAGCCTTCCTCTTCCACGCCGTTTCACCTTCTCTCACTTCCTCAGGTACTCAACACGCCGCTGTAGCTTCCGTCAGTTATCTAGGGCAGCTGAGGCAGAAGAGGAAAACTACTCTCAAACTGGAAATGACTTGATTGCTCCAAGTCTTCCTTTTCTGAGCTGGCCTCATTCATTCATTCAGTAGCAGCCCTGAGCAGCTCCTGAGTTCCCAGTAATGCGATGGGCTCAGAGGGAGTGAGCTCTACCCTCAAAAGCATGTGACATCATCGCTGTCTTCAGGAAGCTTCCAGGAGACAAGAAGGTAGTCTTAAGAAGTTATTTTTCATTGACTAGCAATTTTAAAACTACTGTAAGAGATGCTACAAGGTATAAGTGATTAAGGGCCCTGTGAGTAATTCAAGTAGGAAAGTAGGGCTGCAGAAGACTGAACAGTGTCCACTAAGGAGCAAGATGGGAACTCAGAGTAAAACATGTGTAGATATTATACAGTTGGAGAGGGTAAAAGGGCAGAGAGAAAGAAAGAAAGAGAGAGAAAGAGAGAAAGAGAGAAAGAAAGAAAGAAAGAAAGAAAGAAAGAAAGAAAGAAAGAAAGAAAGAAAGAAAGAAAGAAAGAAAGAAAGAAAGAAAGAAAGGAAGAAAGAAAGAAAGGAAGAAAGAGAAAGAAAGTGGGAGGGAGGAAGGGGAGGGAGGGAAGGAGAGGGGGAGGGAGGGAGGGAGGGAGGGAGGAAGGAAGAAAAGGAGGTGGGAGTGTATGTAGTATATTGAAGGGCAACACAGTTTATCTTGGCTGAATCAGAGGGATTGAACCAAATAGATCAGGTTGAGAAGAGACCTAGCAAAGTACTTCAGGCTGTCCTAAGGAATTCTGACATTATTTTCCAGATAATAGGAGATCAGTCATGCATTTCACTTATTCATCTATCTAATCCACACTTATGGAGCCCATACCATGGGCCAAGAACAGAGTTCACTTGCAGGCTTAGAAATCAATAAGACTAATCCTTGCCCTTTAAGTGTTCACTGGCCAGTAGGGAGACTCCATGGAATAAGATAATAACACAAAGCAGCAACTGCAACGAGGGGAGTTTGAACAAGGACAATGGAAATCAGAGGAGGCAGCAGGTGGCTCTCCTTGGGAGCATTTAGGAGAAGCTTCACAAGACCTAACTCCTTGAACTGGAACTTGAAAATGAACAGACAGCCTGAAGACAGGCAGCAAAAGCAATCATCACTTCTTGGTGTGGTCATCTAAGCCTGCTTCCTACTTTTCTCACCCACCAATCCTGTGTCATGAGTGAATGAAGGAATAACTGAAGGAGGGAAGGAAGGGAGGGAGGAAGGGAAGAAGGACGGCACAGGCTACAAGAGGGGAGGATGGCAGAAGGACATTTAGAAGGGGTGACAGGGATGTCAGCTGAACATCATGGTGTGCACGTGACAGCCCTAGAAGGAGCTCGCAAGGGGTGCCCAGCACTGCAGCTATCAGGTGACGGCAGAAAGACATTCTTTCAGCGCAGGGAAAATTCCCATATTCCTTCCAAGCACACCATGTGTGGCTGGCCATCTTCCTGCTTCTCTCTCTACTCAGGGACAAATGTCCCCTAGTTGTGAGAGAGGATAGCTGGTTGGTCTCTGCTCTGGCTTGAGGCACCCAAAGTCCCCTCATCTGTGCTGCCTCCACTCCACCAGGTGGGTGTGTGACTTCACAGTCCCATAACAGGCTTCACGCATGGGTTAGGAAAAGATCAGGACTCCTTTACAGAAGGCCACAATTAAGAGGTGAATGTGTCGGCCAGAAGCGCCATCACCCCTCTTCCAGAGCTTATTAGCTAGCTTCTATAAGGTGAAAGGAAGGAGCTTTAAAAGGGGAGCCCCATAAGGAAATGCATCCTATCCTGCTATGAAAGCTAACCTAGGACCACCCTGCCAGTGAGTAATAGGAAGACTAATTTTTTCAAAGCAACTACTGTCTCAAAGCCCAGCAAACAATCTATCTGAATGGATGATTTCTGTGAAAAAGCAAACTTTCAACAGCTGGAAGATCAAAGGAGTGATTCCAGTTCAGAAATAGATTTCAGCTTTCTTTTGTCATTGGTGTATTCCATTAAGCATCATTCTTCAATCTCTTACGACCTTCAATCTCTTACGACCCACTCCTCCCCCTTCCCTAAGTGGAATTCTACCTAAGAGAGGAGTTGTGCTAGCCCGGGACTCTGAACTAAGGTAACTTGGGGGTTATGCGGCCTAAGCACCCTCCACAAGCAATTTTCCCCGTCAGTCAGTTTCTTCCTATTAGTGAGAAGGACCCCCAGTATGGCTGCTCCTGTGGTTGGATTCCAGGTCACTGCTGTGCCCCATGTAATTTAGGAACCTCTTTGATTATGCAGGTGAATAGCTCTGCTTGTTTCCCCAGCAGATGTTTGGTTGAAGTTCCTTCCCTGTGATTATGATTTTCTTTGGTCAAAAGAAGAGTAACTTGAGAAAGCTGGTCCAGGAATGAAGCAGCCACAAGATGAATTTTTGAACTCTCCAGACTGCATTTTTGACTATACAATCCCTGAACCAACCTTATTATTAAGTGTAATTACCAGCCCCAAGCACAAGCTCCAGGACCCCTACAGAGGACCTGAGCTTGCTGCTGTAGGTACCACCAAGGTAAGCTATACTTTTTCATGCACAGTCATCTTACCAATTGAGGGATTATGAACTCCTGGGTGATCATTGGGTCAAGGAGGCTCCAAATGCCCAAAAACCTTGATAGGATCCTAAAGAATGTAAAACATTCATCATTAGAACCTTAAAAGCTAAGCATACCCAGGCCCCACTTCAAAACACTAAAGATGTGTTTAGTGCAACATTCTTTCCCAATATTAATTATTGCAAAATAATTAAAGCTTCTCCCTGCCCCTGAAAAAAAAGACGTACATCAACTCCAGGCTTCTCCATTTGATAATGCTCTTGGGAGATTGGAACAGGTGTTGGTTTAAGGATTATTAGGCCCTATTTCATAGGAGCCACAGTCACTAATCAAATAAATTTGTTGGCAATGGGCTGCTCTTTTTCACATTGTGATTGTGAAAAGCATGCAGATATCTAGAGCAGCACATATTATCTCAATAATGCACCTCAGATTATTCCAGTGAAATATTCAAAGAGCAGAAGAGAGTGAGAACCTGTACCTCTGGGGGATGAGAAGAATGCCAGGAGCCTGGGAATGTAGGCTGAGCCAGTCCCCACAAGTAAGACGTTTCTGTGAAGATTAATATTTGATCTTGAAAATTTATGAGGATATTACAGTCTACTTCTTCATATATCTGTGCTCTACTTCCAGCAATGACTTAAATTACTTATACCCCAAAAACTGATGCTCCAGGAAGTTTTGCAATGTTCATTCTGGAGCTAATCTTCTGTACCCCAGAGGACTGGTCCTCCGGCTCAGGAAACAAGGTCACAAAGGACACAATGTCTTGGTGAGAAGACGGGCCACCAGCCCCATTCTTCTTCAGGGTAAGAGACCAGCCCAGGAAACTTTGACCTACGGAGACCCCCTAGTAGATATCGTAGCTAATCTTAGACAATTGGGGCCCCAGTCACTGTCTATTGAGGACAGATCACCTAGCCTCATTCTTACTGTTTGGGGAGGCAGATGTAATAAAGTGATATTACCTTATTATATAAATCAGAGATGCAGTGGGTTTTTGGGGGGCGGTTTTTGTCCGTGCCAAGCGGCTCGCGGGATCTTAATTCCCCGACGAGGGACTGTACTCTGGCTCCCAGCGGTGGAAGCTCGGAGTCCTAACTCCTGGACTGCCAGGGAATTCCCTCAATGGTTCTAAAGGGTCCTGAGAAGTTGAAAAGTTGAGAAGTGCGTGTGTATACTAAATATGCAATCAGTCCCAGCAGTGCATTAATGTGCCACATGGTCAGAAATCAGTGGAGAACCTGAAGGAACCAGGAACCCTGAGCAAAGCGGTGAAGGAACGAGGTGTAGCAGAGGCGGAGTCAAGAGCGCCATCTAGAGGCAGAAAATGGAAGGTCAGACAGGTCAAGCTGGGTAGGAATGAAGCGGAAGGAATAAGGGTCAACAGTGCGTTTCCCGGGCTGTTGCAGAGATGACACACACAGAACACAGGTGATGAGGACACGACCTCCAAAGGAAAAGTTATAACAAGAAGTTGTATTTACTGAGCACTTTTCAAATGAGATAGGTAGGGCTTCCCTGGTGGCGCAGTGGTTGAGAATCTGCCTGCCAATGCAGGGGACACGGGTTCGAGCCCTGGTCTGGGAAGATCCCACATGCCACGGAGCAACTGGGCCCGTGAGCCACAATTGCTGAGCCTGCGCGTCTGGAGCCTGTGCTCCGCAACAAAAGAGGCCGCGATGGTGAGAGGCCCACGCACCGCGATGAAGAGTGGTCCCCACTTGCCACAACTAGAGAAAGCCCACGCACAGAAACGAAGACCCAACACAGCCATAAATAAATAAAATAAATAAATAAATAAAAGAACGTGAATTTCTTTAAAAAAAAAATGAGATAAGTATGATTCTTAATCCCATTTTTCAGATGAAACAACTGGGATTTAAGGGAGATTAGCTCATTTGCCAAATTTCCTTCTTTTTTTTTCTTCCTCCCTTTCTTCTTCCTTCACTTCTTTTCTTTACATTCTGTGTGTCAGTCACTGTTCTAGGCACAACAGAAAACAAAAAGACAGTTCTGGCCCCTATAGAGCTCACAGTCTAGTGGAGTAATAATATAAATTTATGTAGAAGATAATATGTATAGCATACTTCCAGGTAATGAGAGCTGTGGAGAATCATAATGACTGAGAGAGGGAGAGAGAGTGATGATGGTGGTGAAAGGGCATCCATTAATACAGATGCTCAGGGGAAGGCTCTCTGATGAGGTGACATTTGAGCAGTGACCTGAATGAAGGGCAGGAGGGAACCATTAACATATATACACTACTATATGTAAAATAGATAACCATCAAAGACCTACTGTATAACACAGAGAAATGAGCTCAATATTTTTAATAACATATAAGGCAAGAGAATCTGAAAAGAATATATATATATATATAAAACACTGAATCACTGTGCTGTACACCTGAAAGTAACATATTGTAAATCAACTATACTTCAATTAAAAAAAGCTTTACAGAGAAAAGATATCTTTGGAAAGAGTATCCTAGACAAAGAGGATAGCAAGTGCACAATGCACTTGCGGGTTGGAGGAAGACTGAGGAAACTGCTGCTTCTGGAGCAGAGAACAGGAGGGGCAATGATAAGAGATGAGGCTGGAGGGTAACCGGAGCACGTACATACGTTTGCCGCATCCATGGCAAGGACCCGGGAATTTAAGTGCAATGAGAATATATCAGGTTGCTGGGGCAGAATAGACTGCAAACGGACAATAGTGGCAAGGGATGGGGGGTGTGATGGTGATTCAAGTGGAAAGCAGTATACTAGGCTTGGTAATGATAGAGGTAGTGAGGTTATATCTGAACGTAGGGCCAATAGGATTGGCTTTAGGATACAGTGAAGTCTAGCTTTAAACCTAGGTAAGTGAGCCCACACCCAGAGCCCACACTCTGCCCAATACAGTAGGCTGGTCTCACTGCATCAACCACCTCCATCCTCCCTTTCCTCCTATTGCCCCCCTGCTCTCAGCTGCCATCCAGCATTCACATGCTGCCTCAGAAGCTCCCCAGCTTGCCCTGAGTGGGGTGCCCATCAAATGTTAATGAACAAAGTGTCACCTCTCTGGGCCTCTGTTTCTTCATCTGTAACATGCCAAGGCTGAGATAATTGTCCTCTAAGGTCACTTTCAATCCTGATTTTCTTTGACCTGTGATCTAACTCCCTATAATGCAGAGACGACAAAAAAAGCTAAGATTGTGGATATTTATGGAATTTTTTTCCCCGCATGAGTATGTTTTTAAATGTTGCCTGGATAGTTCTTAAGCATCCTGCTCTATTGCGCAAAAAGAATCAAGATACTGTAGAATCATTAGGGCTTTTGCAAAGTTGGGATTTAAATGATTTAATTATTGTTTAATTAATTGTTAATTAAAATTATATGAAACTAAAAATTCACCTCCTCAGAAAATAATTGGGTGGGTTCTCAAATAGTTAAATACAGGATTGCCATATGACCCAGCAATTCCACTCCTAAGTATGTATCCAGAGAAATTGAGAACAGGTATTTGAACAGATCCTTGTACACGAATATTCATAGAAACACTGTTTACAATAGCTACCAGTTGGAGCAATCCGAACATCCATCAATGGATGAAATGATAAATAAAATGTGGTACATACATTTAAAGGACTATTACTCATCCATCAAAAGGTTCGAGGTCCTGATACATGCTACAACACGGATGAGCTTTAAAAACATTATGCTGAGTGAAAGAAGCCAGTCACACAAAGTCATGTATCGTGTGATTCCTTTTATATGGAATATCCAGATTAGATAATCCATAGAGATAGAAAGCAGACTGGTGTTTGACAAGGACTGAGGGGAGGGTGGAAATGGAAAGCCACTGCTTAATACATACTGGATTGTCTTTTGAGGTGATGAAAATGTTTTAGAACTAGATAGAGGTGGTGGTGGCACAGTGGACTAAAAGCCACTGAATTGCACAATTTAAAATTGTTAATTTTATGTTATATGAATTTCACCTCAATAAAAAAATAAATCAGTTCCTCAAGTGCTCAGTAGCCACATTCAAGGGCTCAGTAGCTAGGGGCTACCATGCTGGGCAGCACAGCTAAACTGAATATTTCCATCACTGTAGAAAGTTCTATTGGACAGCTATGATTTAGACAATGCGTGGTTTCTGAAACGATTGTGGAGAGATTGCAGGAGTGGAGAAGAATAGGGAGAGCTGGATCCCATTGCCTTTGGCCCCTGCTCTTCACAGAAGGTCCGTGCATGTCTGTCCTCCATCGCAGAGCAAGGAGCATACTCAGCTCCACATTCCCAGCCAAATGCCCGCCAGAGGGCACTCACATACCCCAGAAAACAACACTGAAAGAAGAGTGCAAGGACCAAAATATATTTTTAGCAGCCAATGCTGAATCACTGAATGCTAAACAGGGGGTAACAGAAATGTGTGGAAACAAAGATTTATATGACAGATTCCATGTGAACTATCCTATTCCCACTTGTGAGATTGTTCATAATTGGGGGAAATTTCCCTTCTTGGTCATCTTGGATCTCAGCACAATTATGTGCGGATATACACAGGCACACAATTAAAGCAGATTAATGTGTGTATACACAGATATCATGCAAATGTAAAAGCTGAAGTCCTATGGCACAGAAATTGTCCATCCCTGCCCTCCACCAGTAAATATAGTAAACCAAAACCCCATGCTTCACAAGCATTTCAGAGAGATAACCCTCTAATTAAGGCAGCAGGCTCTTAGTGAACAAATTATCCATCTCCGGGATAGGAACTATACCAAAAACATTTGAAAATCACCATCCCTTCTGGGACATTAGTCAGTGAGAGCATTTATGTTTCACCGTTTGAGTTTTCATGTGAATTCTCTCACATGAAAAGCTGTTGTAATCTGAAAGTTGACCATTATTGTAGTTGGGTGCAGGCATTGCCCCTCAGGACAGGGGTGTAAGTGTAACTTGCCCTTACAGTGGTTGGTTGTTTTGTCCCATGATCATCAGTGTGGGTTTCCCTCCCTCCTGTCCTCCCATTCTCCTTCCCTTCTACTCTCTTTCCTTCAATCTGAGGTTGATTTCTCAAAATCGGAACAGCCTCTCCTAATTCTCAGCTCTCCAGAAAAAGTGGACAAAGCCAGACTTCAGCCTTGGATTAATGGCGGTCAGTGGTATAACAAAGAGAAAAAATTACTAGACCTTCCTCAGCTGGATATTTAGAAATGAAAGATCTTTTAAATATCCTGTTATTTGGTACTTTATAATTTTTAATTTTTTGTATGTAAAAAATTTTATATCTACTCACTTTGTTGGTACACATGTTCTTTAGGCCTTTGAAATCCAAGACCAAAATGCCATTGAAATTCCACAGTACCATCATTCCCTCACTTTCCTCAGGCAACCTTAAATATCTTCCATCCTCAAAAGTATTCAATATTACCTAAAATCAACCACATGCAGGCTAATCAGTTGGAAAGTACTGTAAATTAGGAAATCATTGGCCAACCCAAACCCATTTACACAATCTTAATCTTATGTCTCCCTAAACCCTTAGAATTTGCAAGAGAGAGCAAAATGTAAGCATTGCCCAAAGAATGTTTCACAGAAAACCAGTAAGAGAAGCATTGAGGAAAACAGAATGGACTTCCTGGCCAAATAAATTTGGAAAACATTGAGCGTTTGATCTTTCTCCTGACTCTTCACAATTTATATCAATGTATTACAGTAAAGGCTTTGAGGAGTTGCATTGTCAGTGCTCTATCCAGACCTCCAAGATTTCTTTACAGTACTTCATACTCATCGCCAGCCTCTGTGTCCCCCACAGTTTTCTTCAGAGAACTGATAGGGGCCCTGAGAGCTGGAGTACTGAGTTCACATTCCCCTGGGAGGCTCATGGCCAGTGATGACTGAGGCAGGAGTTGGGAAGCCTAGCTCCTTGCCTTGGAGTAGGACAAATTCTGCCAAGTAACGTAAGCCTCAGAGTTTCCTGGGGTTGAGACTGAGGCTGAGACATCACCTGAAACTATACCCTGCCTCACTTCTTCCACTTCTGTCCTGTCTCCTGCCTCACTTACTGCCTTCTGCAGGGAGCACTTCCTTCATAAATCCCTGCCCGTATGGCCTCACCTCAGGGTCTGCTTCTGGGGCAACTGACCCACCATACCATTTAACTCTGTTTCACTCAGGATTTTGTTTATTGATGCATTCATTCAACAATTTTTTACTGAGTTTCTACCGTGTGCCAACATTTCCTAAAAGTCCTTGATCGTGAGTGGCTGGCTAATGGTTGGCTGGTTTGTGCCACCAAGTACGTAAGTGGGTGAGCTTTGTCATCCAAAAGAATGAAATAATGCCATTTGCAGCAACATGAATGGACCTACAGATTATCATACTAAGTGAAGTAAGTCAGACAGAGAAAGACAAATACCACATGATATCACTTATATGTGAAATCTAAAATATGCCACATAAAATACGAATCTAAAATGAAAGTATCTACAAAACAGAAACAGAATCACAGACATAGAGAACAGACTTGTGGTTGCCAAGGGGGACGGAGGGTGGGGAGGGAAGGATTGGGAGTTTGGGATTAGCCAGAGGCAACCTATGATATATAGGATGGATAAACAATAAGGTCCTACTGTATAGCACAAGGAACTATATTTAATATCCTGTGACAAACCATAATGGAAGAGAATATATATGTATGTATATCTGAGTCACTTTGCTATACAGAAGAAATTAACACAACATTGTAAATCAACTATACTTCAATAATTTTTTTTAAAAATGAATAAATGGGTGAGTTTTCTCTCCCATGTAGTATCTGTCAGATTTCTGGGAAACTAGAATGCCAAGGAACTTACTTTAGAAAATGCTGACACACATAATTAGACATGGCACACACAAATCTCTCTCTCAAACTACATCGTACATTCCTCAAGGCAGAACTGTGGGGTATATTTCTTTGTATCCATGTTATTATTGTTCATTCTGCATTGTACCCTGAAAATACTCTGGACATGGAGTCAGAAGCCCTGAATTCTCACTCATCCTCATGAAATGAGGAGAAGCAGGAGGAGACAACCTGGTGATTAAGATGTAACACTGCTAAATATGGGGGCGGGGGGTTAACATCAATTTTGTAGGATGAATAAAATTTTGGCCACCTGGCAAATCTGGACAAGATTTTCAAGAGTGTTGGGTAATAATTTCTCCCAAGAAGCTCCAAGTTCATTCCCAGATAGGGTGTAATCTACCTCCAAACATCCCTAGGAAATAGGAAGTGCTTCAGAAGCTCACAGTATAATTTTTAAAGGTATGTCTGCCCAGTATTGAAACTTTTAATCAACTCATAGAACTCAGCATTCAATTTTGGTGTTTGGCATCACAGAGGAAAATGACCCAGGTGTTTTGAGGCTGGACTGAATGAGTAGAAAAGAATCTGGAGGTGAAAATTGAGTCAGGAGACATGCTTTCTACCTTTTATCTCTACCTTTTATCTGCCCACCTTTCTCAAGTGAACAAAGAATTCAATATTTCATAGAAGCCCAGTGTGATGGGAGAGTGGCTAAACCAGGGTCCATCAAGAACCAAGCTTGGTCAGGGACCAGCAGAAGAGGTACACCTGCTGGCTGCTTCTAGGGCGAACACAACGCACACGAGGCCCAGTGCTGCGTCCTGAAGCCAAGCACTGGCATTCTTTGTACTTAGTCAGGTAAGATGGTTAAAAAAAACAAAAACAACAAACAAATCACCACCTGTGCCTAATACTCCTACTAGAAACGAGTAAGAAAAAGGAGGTGATTGAAATTACAAGTAAAATGGTGTATGTGCGTATCTGCATCCTGGTCACAGCCTCAAAGGTTAAGAAGGCCTGCTTCAGATAAATGGTGGAGGAAGAAGACTGGGAACAGGTAATATGTGATCAGAATTAAATGAGGGGCACAGACGATCAGAGGGTTAAATATTCAGAACAGGAAGACACTGTGGAACAGGCTGGACCATGAACGGCTATACAGAGAAATCAAGGCTTGCAATAGGCCTCAGTGGAGTTAAATCTGGGGAGTTTTTGGTTGCAAGTTTAAAAAGTCTTATCCCGGGGGCTTCCCCAGTGGCGCAGTGGTTAGGAATCCACCTGCCAATGCAGGGGACACGGGTTCGAGCCCTGGTCTGGGAAGATCCCACATGCCGCGGAGCGGCTAGGCCCGTGAGCCACAACTACTGAGCCTGCGCGTCTGGAGCCTGTGCTCCGCAGCAAGAGAGGCCGCGACAGTGAGAGGCCCGCGCACCGCGATGAAGAGTGGCCCCCGCTCGCCGCAACTGGAGAAAGCCCTTCCACAGAAACTAAGACCCAACACATCCAAAAATAAATAAATAAATAAATTCATTAAAAAAAAAAGTCTTATCCTAGGACACTCCCTGCCTCCTTTAGCACTGAGAGAAAGCCCTCTGAAATTCTAATCTTGACTCTTCTGAGCAAAAGAGTCTAGAACCATAGCATGAACATTTTCAGGACCTGCACCTTTCACCAATCACCAAGGCCCATTGTTGACTTGCCCACTGGCTCACCTCCTGCCCATACTATAATATCTGTCCACATGCCTAGGACCCTTCCTCAGGGGCAGAGTTTATTACTTGGGATCCAACAATTTGAAAGAAAGGAGCCATAGAATTTAAGAAGCTCAATGTATCCCAAGCTGCTAGTCTTTTACTTAATAGACAGCAAAAAGGTGTGGGCATGTATGAGGGGAAAGGGACCTGAATCTGTATGCATAGTAAAGTCCAGGCTCTGATACCGGTATGACCACCTACAAGACAATTATTAAATAGCACAATGCATATGACCCTGTGCTACACTGTGGGAAGATCTCATCCAAGACAGGTGCAGCGACACAGGGCAGAGTGTGCAAACATCATCACAGTCTAATCATTGCCCTCCATGCCTGATGGGTAGGGAGCATGCATGCTGCTGAGGTCAAAGGCGTGACCTCGGTGCAGCGAGGGAAACTGGGTACTAAAAGTTAGAGTGCCTAGGTCCAACTTTTAGTTGGACCTCGGCATTTTCTAGTTCTGTGAGGTTGAGAAATGCACTTAAGGTATCTAACTTGGGTTTCCTGTAAAATATCTGCCTTGTTTACTTCAGAAGACCGTTGTGAGGAAGTCAGATTTATCCAGTTTTGCCATAGCTCTAGGAAAAGGTTTACAGAAGAGTAAGATAATTCAAGACTGACCAGAGGAAAGAGTTGAAAATCTGTGAGATGTTTCCTGTGGAAAATGCATAATTCAAAGGATGTATGATTGGTTTACTGTTTTCATCTACCGTAACAAAAAACGTGACCTTTATGCCTAGTTCAAGCATCATTTTTTTAAATAATAAGAATAACTACTAAGCAATCAAACCTGAAATCTCATCATTTATGTCAAAACCTTCATACCATTTATCACATTTATGTCAAAGAGACTACAAAATTCACATATAAAATGATGCTGTTTTGCTAAAACCGTAAAATAAAATTCAGTATCAGGACAAAAGAAAAAAAAAGACTGTTGTGAGAATCAGACGAAAGAACAAATGTGAAAGCATGTTGCACATGTGGAAATAGACTACAAATGGAAATTCTTTTAATGTAATCGATATTTAATTCTCCCCAAGCCAGTGCAAGATGGTGCAAGGATAATCATCATCATAATAGTTAAAATTTATCTCTCTTATGTCATAACTCTTATTTGATATAATTTCAAATTACAGAAAAGTTATAAGAAAGTACAAAGAAAGCTGTATGTCCTTTACCCAGATATACAATTGGTAATAATTTGCCCCATTTGCTTTCTCTCTCTTTGTGTCTCTCTTTCTCTCTGTGTCTCTCTCGTTGCAGACATCATGTCCCTTTATCCCTAAATAACTTACTATATATTTCCCAAGAACAAGAACATTCTCTTATATCACCCCAGTACAATTACCAAAATCAGCAGATTCAACCAACCGCAGATTGTATAGTTCTGTAGTATGTATTTATTGAAAAAAATCTGTGTATAAGTGAACCTGCACAATTCAAACCTGTGGTGTCCAAGGGTAAACTGTGTATATATTAAGCATAATATACATATAGAGAAAACATGAGTTTATACTGGTACTTCCATTCAAATCAATACTACCAGTGCATTCTAGCCCTTCCCCTTCCCATATTTGTAACTTCCTTCTCTGACAGTGAGTAACCTGGCTTCCATTCACAACAACTTATTTGCCCAATCTTGAAACACTCACACAGTGGTTTCAAAATTGCTAACCCTGTCTGTTACTTCACTTAGTATGATAAATATCATATGATATCGCTTATATCTGGAATCTAAAAAATGATACAAATGAACTTGTTTACAAAACAGAAATAGACCCACAGACATAGAAAACAAACTTATGGTTACCAAAGGGGGAAGGGAGGGGAGGGATAAATTAGGAGTTTGGGAGTAACATATATACACTACTATATATAAAATAGATAACCAGTATTGTGTTAGTTTATACTGTATGGCAACGTGAATCAGCTATACGTATACATATATCCCCTCTTTTTTGGATTTCCTTCCCATTTAGGTCACCACAGAGCATTGAGTAGAGTTCCCTGTGCTATACAGTAGGTTCTCATTAGTTATCTATTTTATACATAGTGTCAATAATGTATATATGTCAATCCCAATCTCCCAATTCATTCCACACCCCCCCTTTCCCCCTTGGTATCCATATGTTTGTTCTCTACGTCTGTGTCTCTATTTCTGCTTTGTAAATAAGATCGTCTACACCAGTTTTTCCAGATTCCACTTATATGCGTTCATATACTATATTTGTTTTTCTCTTTCTGACTTACTTCACTCTGTATAACAGTCTCTAGGTCCATCCATGTCTCTACAAAAAAGAAAAAAGAAAAAAATGAAAAAAACGAAAAATAGGCCTGAATATTCGTATTTGTGGATGTATTTGAGGCAAGAAATTTTGAAATTTTTGAGTACAGAATCAATTATCTTAAAGTAACTGCTTAATAAAAGCTTCAAACTTTTCGTGTCAAAAAAAAAAAGATACAATGGCATGCAACGAAACAAACAAATCTTGTGTGATAGTCTGATGCATTTTGACAAACGTTCAAGACAAGGAACATTGCCATAACTCTAGAAAGTTCCCTGTGCCCCTTTCCTATTAATTGCCCTCCTCCACAAAGGCAATCATTCTGATATCTAACCCCATAGACTAGTTTTGCCTCTTCTTGAACTTCATAAATATGGAATCATACAGTATATAAAGAAAAAAGATAACCAATGAGTACCTACTGTATAGCACAGGGAAATATACTTAAAATTTTGTAATAACCTATAAGGGAAAAGAATCTGAAAAAGAAGATATACACAACTGAATCACTTTGCTGTACACCTGAAACTAACACAGCATTGTAAATCAACTATACTTCAATTTTAAAAAAGGAAAAAAATTGCTAACCCACACCACTATGAAAAACAAACCTGCTAAGTAGAGTTTAATATTTATTTATGGTTCTTTTTTACTTTAGATTGAGGTTATACAGTGAAAATACTGTGGTCAAACGTCACTTGGATTAGTTTTATTTCCTCCTTTGGTGTGATTATGTTTTTCATACGAAATGTAAATAGACCCATTTGTTTCTGTTTGTATTCCATTTTATTCCATTTCTTCCCCATCCTTCCTGATTAACTTTTTTGCATAGTAAAACGTTTACCTGGTTCCAAAAGTTATCATACAAAAAGGTATTTTTAAATTGTCCTTCCCCAATTCTTTGCACTCCATTCCCACCACTCCCTGCAAATAACTAATCTCGTGAGTTTGAGGTTTACTCTTTCTGTGTTTCTTTTGGCAAAAAAAAATAAGCAGATGCATGTATATTTCCTTAGAAAAATTAATAGCAGGATTATTACTGGCTTACAGGAAAGACACAGTCGGTACACACCATATAGTCAGTCCATCAGATCAGGTTGCATTTCCTACTGACTCAGAGGAGCCTGCAGGGGTCAGCAGGGGACACAGAGCCAGCTCTCGTGAGCTGAGTGGATATTACAAGTTCACTGCAGTCTGAACCCACATCCATCAACTGGCTGCTAATCCTTCTTGACAGACATCCCAGAAGAAACTTGATGTGTTAACTAGTTCCAGAGTTTAACGAGTGTGAAAGCCAAGGTTTGTGTTTGAGAAGCTGGAAGTAAAGTGATTTATTTCTACATTTGACTGACCATGAGAAGTCACTCAGAAAGTGGCTAGACTCAGTTGCTTCAGTGCTCTTCCCCCGCTCCACCCCAAGAAAAAGAGCCTACATTTTTAGGGTTCTCCATAGGGCTGTGCTTAGGAGACCCAAGAGTCTCGAGCCCCAAGCCCTTCTTAAGATGCATTTGATATACCACCCCGTGCAGGCGACAATAGCAGGTCTGTCTGCCCGCCTGTCAGTGGGGCCTCTCAGCCCCACAGGTGAAGAAAAAGGACGGTGGCTCCACCTGAGTGCACCTGTGCTCACCTGAGCGGAGTCAAGAATGTGAACAATTCAAGTATTCTCCAGACGAGAAACTCAGCTGCGAGGCTGAGAGACTCTGGATGCACTTTTCTCTTTGGGAATTCCTCCTTTGCCACCATTGCTTTTCTTAGCAGGACACAGTCTGTGCTGCATGGCAGGCAGAGAGCCTCAGATGGTTGCCTTGGCTCAGGCAAGCAGAGCTACAGCAAAGGAGGCAGCTTCAGCTGTTCTGTACAGCCAGGAGCGATATAAGCCCACCTGGGCATAAGGGAACATCCCCCCAGCTCTGCCAAGTGTGCAGAGGGGCAAAGCTTTCTCCTCCATCCCCAGCTCTCCTTGTTTTCTCATTCAGTCCATCTTACTTTCCCATTTCAGTACACTCAGTTGAGAAGTGTAAAGAGATACATACCCTTAGGGCACTGAAAAGATAAATCCTGCCCCTTCCTGATCCCATCATAAACGCTCTTCAGGTTGACAGCAGCTCCCCTCTAGCCCCATGAGGCAGAGAATAGGGAATTATGTGTTGATGGATGGTAACATATATGCTAGTACACAAATGTTCTACTACTGTGGCTCTTTCATAGAATCTTGGATTTGGAAGGACCTTGAGGTCACCCAGGCCAGTCTCCCACCTCCCCAGAAATCCCTCTGCAACACCTTTGACAGGCGGCCATTCAGTCTCTGTCTGAACCCTTCCAGTGATAAGGCACTCCATACCACTGAATAGCAGACTCCTACTCATCCTTCAAGACCCTGATCAGGTGTCATCTGCTTGGTAAAACTTCTCCCAACTCCCCCAGGCAGATCAGTTACTTCATAATTTGTGATCCTTCAGCACTTTCCCTTCAGTCCATCAGAGCCTATTGCATTGGAATTTATCTGTTTACAGCCATATCTGTCTCTCCTATTGGTCTCTGAGAGAGTGAGCCCTACATATTATTCATCATTGTGTCCTCGACTCTTAATACAACACCTGACACTTAGATGATGTTCCAGTAATTGTCGTTGACTATGAAGATGAGTGCATTCTCCTAAGATAGCTCATACCATATTTAAACAGCTATAATTATTTAAAAATCCTTCCTTATGTTGAGCCCATGTCTTCTTTCCTGCATTTTCCATGCAGTGGTCCTTATTCTGCCCCTGGGCAAAAGGACAACAGGAAAGTAGAGCTTATCAAATTTCCACTATTTCCTGGACACTCTGCTGGACGACTTTACATAAAATCCATTTATTCTTTCATTAACCACCCTTCTGATAATTGCAGTCCTCATGGCTCCCATGATACTCTCCTAGGGTTCAGGCTAACCCTCCCTGGTTTCTGCAATACTTCCTCAGCTGATGTGGCTTTAGGACATCAGCTCTCCATTTGCCCAGTTCTGCATGGGTTTACTTTGGAGAAGCTAAGGAAACTTAGAACCATGTGGTGAGTTCTATTATCTGTCCTTGGAATACAATGGCTCACCAGATAGCATGTGACAGCTGCTCAGTCTTACAGAGGGCAGATACAAAGGCTTAGGAAGAGAGGTCAACACTTTTCCTAAGTACCAGCCACAGTACTTTGGTAGGACATCTGATTTTCCTTCAAGCCAATCTCAAGGGAAGATCTTATTATGTCCCAGCTAATGAAACATTAAACCTCTTTTTTAGATTTCCTTTCCATTTAGGTCACCACAGAGCACTGAGTAGAGTTCCCTGCGCTATACAGTAGGTTCTCATTAGTTATCTATTTTATGCATAGTAGTATATCTATGTCAATCCCAATCTCCCAATTCATCCCACATATGTATACGTATAACTGATTCACTTTGCTGTACAGCAGAAACTAACACAACATTGTAAAGCAACTATACTCCAATAAAAATTAATTAAAAAATTTTAAAATAAAAAATAAATTAAAAAAATTAAACCTGAGACCAAAGGGCCATACACCCCATCCTCAGAAGATTATTGTCACTAGTGTTGAATCCTCAGGCCCAGGTTTTTATTTGTAGGTCAATCAGCATTTTTTTCTAGTCCTGCCTGGATCTACGATCTATTATGGTTTCAGTTATTTTCAAGTAGGAATCTTCTCTGCAAAATGCTGCCAGAACATGAATATATCTGTGCATCTCTCGTATCAGGTCTCTTTCCTCTGAAGAACACCAAGAGATCTCTGGGGAGAGGTGGAATGGGAGGGGGAAATGACACAGAAAGCAAAGACATGGGTATCCAAATCAAACCTGATTGCTTGGATCCAGCCCCCTCTCTTCACTTCCACCAAAATGCACCCAAATATCCAAGTGCTTCCCTTCCTTGCCATCTCCAAAGACAAATCTCTGAAGATGATGTATTTGATTTTAGTCACTCTCTTCAAAGCTGAAAATATAGTGCCCAGCCACTCCTTAACCATGTAACTTTCTTTTCAAAAACCACCCCAGGATTCCTTCCTCACTACACATCATATTAGGCTCTTGTTACTGATAACAGCTTTCAAAACACAACTGTTCCCCTCAGCTTAAATCACCCCTGTGCCTTACTGTATCCCAAGGGACCACCACTTCTACCTTGGGGCCTGCACTGCATCTTTGTAGAAGCTTCCAACCTAACACATGATTAAAGTTATTTATTTATACAAATGTCTCCCACAGTAATCGTCTCTGAGCTTCCCGAGGGCAGGAACTCTGTCAGTCTTTGTGTTTCCAGGATCCAGCATAATCTCTGACATGTAGGAAGTACTCATTTGGCACTAATGAACTCCTTTTGCAACAGTCCCCAAATTGCTGTGTCAGTGTGTGACCTTAATCACTCCTCACACTAGTGGCTTTGAATCCCAGCTGGAGAGTTTGTTAGAAATGCACACCACAGAGCTGGTGACTCTTTTATTGGTGGGGTCTAGACACTTGCATTTTTAGATAAGCACCCCAGGTGAATCTGATGTTGGTGTTCCTCATACCACACTTTGATGAACAGTGACTAACCTGCAGCTTTCTTTCCGATCATGCTCTCGGTTCAGGGTAATTTGCCATGTCACGCCCAGAAAATTATTAGCCTGGTAGATCAGTGACAAATTATAAATATCATGTATCTGGTGTTCAGCAAGGCAAATGACAAAATCTCTTATTAACACAACTTTGTAAATTAATAGCTGGTTAGACACTATCAGTCAGCATAGGAGAGGGTAGACTGCAGTAACAATTAACCATGAAATCCCAGTGACTTAATGTTGCAAAAGTGTACTTCTTCCTCAATGGACTTGACAGGGAACTTGGTTCATTTGTGGAGCCAGGCTGATAGAAGTTCTATATTAACATGTGCTTCCAGAGACCCACAGCAAGGAGAAAAGGTGGCAAGTCTTGCACTGGTCCCACGGCTTTGGCCTAGAAGTGACACCTGATCACGTTTCATTAGCTGAAGCAAATCCAATGACCACACCCAAACTCCATGGGGACGTGTGATCCTACTACATGTCTGGAAGGAGAGGAGAACCTAAACATTAATGAATAGCAATAATGACTACCCAAATACTCACTCACACCTAATATCAAACTAGGGAGAGGGTGTCAGAGAGTCTGGCACAGAGTATGTGCTCAATAAATATTTATCAGATAAATAAAATGAGAAAATGTAGCACCCATGTGGGGAAACCACTGTCATTATCTTTCTACTTGAGAAGCTAGTTATATTCTGTTTTAGTATATATTAAAATGCATGTTCTATGCTATTGAGTGGGGGACCAGTAGATTACAGAACATCTGTTTGGTATGATTATGATCTCATTACCCAAAGTTATGGATGTACACATCACACCAGATATAGTTATATGTTATACAAAGAGAAATAAATGTCTGGAAGGGTGTTCCACCAAAAGTTATTAGTGGGTTATTTCAGTCTGGTGAGTTTTTATGTTTTCAAATTTTATTTTCCTATTTTGTTTGAAATATTTTCAGTAAGCATGAAAATCAGAAACAATAAAGCAACTTTTGTTTTGAAAAAAAAAACACAGATGCTCATTATAAGGGAATGAAGTAGACAATACTAATAAAAAGCATACAATGGAATATTACTCAGCCATAAAAAGAAAGGAAATGGAGGTATTTGTAGTGAGGTGGATGGAATTAGAGTCTGTCATACAGAGTGAAGTAAGTCAGAAAGAGAAAAACAAATACAGTATGCTAACACATATATATGGAATCTAAGGAAAAAAAAAAAAAAGGTCATGAAGAACCTAGTGGCAAGACGGGAATAAAGACAGAGACCTACTAGAGAATGGACTTGAGGATATGGGGAGGGGGAAGGGTAAGATGTGACAAGGTGAGAGAGTGGCATGGACATATATACACTATCAAACGTAAAATAGATAGCTAGTGGGAAGCAGCCACATAGCACAGGGAGATCAGCTCGGTGCTTTGTGACCACCTAGAGGGGTGGGATAGGGAGGGTGGGAGGGAGGGAGATGCAAGAGGGAAGAGATATGGGAACACATGTGTATGTATAACTGATTCACTTTGTTATAAAGCAGAAACTAACACACCATTGTAAAGCAATTATACTCCAATAAAGATGTTAAAAAAAAAAAGCATGCATGGGAGAAAATTAAAAGAAAATAGTCAGTATATGTTCTGAAATAAGAGCAAGTTTAACAAATGGCCTAAGATACAAAGACGTCTGTTCAAGGATATTCAGTAGAGCACTTATGATAGTGGACAATTGGAAATGTCCATTAGAAAATAAGTATGAGCTCCAAGAATAGTATGGGCTTGTGAAAAGGACACAGGGGCCAGCTGGAAGGGGCTCCCAATGGCCAAATCTAGGACAACATGAACATTAAAATTAATAATAATAGTAATGGGTTATAATCCATTGAATAAAATAAGAACCAGAGAAGCTCTTGGAGGCTCCTTCACCCTCAGCACTCACTACAGTTGTAGGCACATGGTCAGTTCTCAGCCCTCATATTACTTGATTCAGAAGCAGCATTCAACACAGTTGATTCCTCCCTCCTCCTCTGAACATTTAAAACACTTTCTGACTTCCAGGACGCAACACTCTCCTGGCTTTCCTTCTACTTCATTGCTTCCTCCTTCTCAGGCTCCTTTATGCTTTCTTCGTCTTCTCCTCAAACTCTCAACATTAGAGTCCCCCAGGATTCAACCCTAGTTCTCTTCTCTACTTATTGTACTTGCTCTCCTCTGGTGATCTCAGGCAGGTTCATGACTTTAAGTACCATGTATATGTTGATAACTCCCGTTGTCTGTCTTTCCCCCAGCCCCCCTCTCACTCCTGGACTACAGAGTGTACATCCAACATCTTCAACTGGACACCCAGTAGACATTGCAGATCCAATATGTCAGAAACTGACCACTGATCTTTCCCCCAGAAATTATTTTACCTCAACCTTCCCCCATTTCCATTGATGTCTTCTCCAAACTTCCATTTGCTGACACCAAAACCCTGGGGTCTTCCATGATGCCTTTTTTTCTCTCACGCCTCCCCGTTTGAGCTGTCAGAAAATCCTACTGGTTTTGCTTTCACGCATATACAGAAACCAATCACGTTCTGCCCCTTCTTACGCCACCACTGGTTGTTTTCCCCACCTGGAATGCTCAGACAGCCACGGTCTAAATCTCTCACCTCCTTCAAGTCTTTGCTCAAATGCCATCTTCTCAATAAGGTCTTTGGTTAAAAATGTAACCCAAATGCTGCTCTATTTTCTTTTTGATGGCACATATCATCTTTTTAGAGACTATATGATTTGCTTTTCATTATGCTTATTGTTGGTTGCATGGCACAACACAGTGTAACCTCCATAAGAAGTATGATTTTAATTTGTTTACTTCCATGATGTATCACGTGACACATAATAGATATTCAAGAAAATTTGTTGAATTAAAATTTGCCATTTAAATGTATTCATAATATATCATTGTGGGAAAAAAGTCAGTTACAAAACCAGAAAAGCAAAATGATGTTATTTGGGGGAAAATAGTGCATATATGTAATAAAATATACATAATAGAATGGAAGAATATATAACAAAATGTTTACAATGGATTTCTCTAGGAGATGGGCCCTAAATAATTTCCATTTTCTTCTTTTGGCTTTTTAGATTTGCATTTTTTAAAAAACATAAATATTATGCATTTATTATTTTCGTAATCAAAGAAAATTCTTTATTTTCCTTTTATGGAAAGAGTTGTAAAAATAAAATGTCACCCAGAAGCTTACAGAGGCTAAAAAGAAATCTAATGTACAATTATGGCAAATTCCTAATGAGAGGGAGGTTAGTGAGGATGCCGTAGCATCATGGTTATGAATTTGGGGTTTGCATCCAGATAAACCTAGGCATTATTCTGCTCTTAAGTGGTTCCCTCATCCATAAAACTTAAATTCACAAGGTTAAATGAAAAACGCATGAAAAGCATTTAACCCAGTACCTAAATTAGTACAATAAATACTAGCTGTTATCACTTATCTCATTTAATCCTCCCAACAAGCTAATTAGGAAGCATCATTATTCCCATTTCCTAGAAGACAAGTCTAAGAGGAGTTAAATACTTTTTCCCAGTAAGAGGTCACTCCAAGATTTTCACCTGAGTTTGCCTGATAGGCGAGTCCACACTCACGGCACTACACTGCACTTCAACTCAAATCCGCACAAACACTGCAAATGTCACAATTTCTTTACTGGGTACGGAAGAAGCAACAAAAATTAGAGCATTCCTTCCCTGCTTTTATTTTTAAGATTGATGAAGGGGATGTCTAGAATCACAGGAAGACAGAGCTGCAAGAGTGTTTAGAGACCTTAAAAATAAGGAAATCAAGATCCAGGAATGTTAATGGAAGTTGCCAATGTTTGGTGGCTGGAACTAGACCTGGCCACCTGTCCAGCCCCATTTCCACCTCACCCACCAAGTCAAGGCCTCATCAAGTACCTTGCCATGAGCCTGTGCAGCCCTGTTGGATCGCCTCCTCCAGGCTCCCCTCTCCCTGGGGCAAAGAGCACCAATTCTTTCCATTTTCTTCTAGGGCGCTTATCCAAGCCTTTCATCATCTCCACAGGTCTCTCTGGATTTTTTTTTTTTTTTATCTTTAGTCTCTGAAGCCCAACTAAGGAACAGTTTCATATAAAGAGTGATTCTTGAATTAGGAGAGAAATAAAACATGCATCTGCTTGTGGGCAGCTGTAGTGAGGGAAGAGGGAAACGCATGCTAGCTGCCTCCCTGCAGGTCATCTCTCCTGGTTAGGATCAGTGGGCACGAGGGCTGGCCAGCCAGGGGGAGTGAGAGAAGAAATGAAATCTTAATTTCCAAAAAGCCTGGGGAATAAAGCTGCTGGGAAAAAAAATGTGATCCTTGCAAAGATAAGACAGGCAGGGAAGAGTCAATAAAATTACTAGCTTACTATGAAAACATTTGACTACTCTGTTCTCTATACTGTCTCCTCCCAACACACATTCATGTACCCCCCGCCCCTCCCCCACGACACACACCAGCAGCTGATATTATTATCATCATAACAGCACGTTTCAACTCAAAGTATTTGAGAATTTGAGTATTTGAGCTGAGTTCCACTTGGCATCCATTCGTGTCTGAAGGACACCTCTACACATATTTTCCCACTATCCCTACAGTTTTCCTTATCTCACCCCCAGTGGAAAACCAATTGTTAATGAAGATGGAGAGTTAGGTTGAATTAAACCAAAGAGAAATTGATGTAATGGTTGAATGGTTAGTAGAAAGATCCTTGAACTGGAAATCACAAGATTCAAGCTTTATTTCCTCATGTCCTAAAATATTGTGATCTCAAGCCTCTACCATAAAATAAGGATCACACCTCTCCAGGTTTCACCTTCCTCTACCAGAAAATAAGGATGACAATGAAACTTCTCCTATCTGATGGCAGGTGACTATGTCAAATAGATGGTTTTATGAATCCCTTCCAGTTCCACAGTTCATTTATTTCTTTCTATATCTAATTTTTATTCTTTTTTAACAGCCTCATTGAGGTATGACTGGCATACAATAAATTGTAGATATTTAAAGAAAACAATTTGATAAGTTTGACACATGCATACAGCCAAGAAACCAGCACCACCATTAACATAATGAACACATCTGACACCCTCAAACTTTCCTCTTCACACTTGGTAGTCTCTTCCTCCTGTCCCCATACATTATTTTACATTTCCTAGAACTTTACATGATAGACCCACATCCTGCATACTCACTATTGTCTGGACATAATTTATTTATTTAATCAAAAGTATTTCCCAAACTTCTACTATAGCTCCAGACAAAGTCTTATCCTCAAGGTGGATGGTGAGTGCTAGAAGGAAAAAATGAGCAGGAAAGAGGATAAAGATGCTATTCTTGGTAAGGCGGTCACTCTAGAGCCACGTGGATGCCTGGGGGAAAGGCAATCCAGGAAGCAGGAAGAACAGTACGTTCTCTGAATTCATGAACTGCATTCTGTACACATTTCCAAAGGGGCTAAAAGTCCTCCCAAAGTCTGCTTCCTTTAGAAAAGTTAGAAGAGTGAAGGCCTGGCCAGCTCTGTCTTGGAAAGACCAAGTATTGAGAGTTAGGAAAATGGGACCCCTTTTTTTCTTCCTCATTCCTTCCAGGACCAGCTGGAATGTAGCCACCTGTCTGTGGACAGCGATTTTTCAAGAGTACAGCTGCAAACAGGCCCTCAGTTCCAGCGGATCTCTCGTGCAGAGCCCTTGTTAACAGCCCCACTGTCCCCTTCCAGCTCCTCGGAGGGTGATGACACTTCTTCCAAAGCAACCTAGGAAAGCAAGCTTCCCGCTGGCTACTCCCCTCTTTGTTCAGGGGCCACATTCTCTCACTCTCAGGCAACCCTGAAGCTCTTCTCCTCAAGTGGCACTTATAAGGCAGAGCATTGGTGTGATCGGAGGAAATAAACAACCAAGCAAAAACACCTGCCCCAAACTACTGCACAGGCCTCCCTATGAGGATGCCGGAAATTTCCACCATGTAGCATTCTTTCAAATTAAAATAGTGAAGTTTCACTTTAAAAAATGCAAATATGGTACAGTGTTGATAACCCTTTACTGCGTTATCTGCTTTTTGCGCCTGTTGTGGGTTGAATCATGGCCCCCCAAAATGTACGTTCATGTCCTAACCCCAGAACTTGTGACTAGAACTAGTGCCCCTATAAGAGAGAGAAGGGGAGAAAACAAACACACAGGGGAGAAGGCCAGGTGAAGACAAAGGCAGAGAGGGAGTGACATGGCCACAAACCAAGGAATGCCCAGAGCCCCAGAAACGCCCAGAGCCACCAGACGCTGGAAGAGGCAAAGAAGGACCCTCCTCTGGAGCTTTTGGGAATGTCAGCCCCGGCCAGCACCTTGATTTTGGACTTCTGCCCTCCAGAATTGTGAGAGAATAGGGTTTTTTTTTGTTTTAAACTACCGAGTTTGCGGTAATTTGTTTCGGCAATCCCAGGAAACTCATATAACACCTCAGCATTATATTTCATATTTAGCATTACATTTATTATATTTGTTTCTTCTGCTTTTCTGGACCTCAAAGCTCTGAGACGTGGGACATTTTCGTGTTTCACAGGGAAGGGAAATGGAGCATTAGGAAATGTTGGTGAAGGGGATTGTGGCGAGCAGACCCGGGGGGGCACAGAATGTGGCAGATGGGTCACACCAGAATACTCTGGGGAACGGGAGGACATGGGCACCTGGGGTGAGAGGTGACAAGACGGGGTAGGCAGGGCCTGGGCCCTTGAGGGGTGATGACAGCTAACCCCACAGCCTACACATTTTTTTTTCACAATGAGGAAATGACAGCGTTTTTATTTTTATTTTTATTTTCTTATTTATTTAATTTTTGCATTCCAAGAGACCCTGATGAATTTTACTAGTGCACAAAGCATATTGCATGAATTTACCAGGGGTCTTTATTCTGACCTCACATATGTTCTACAAAGCTGTTTTTTTTGTTTCTACATACACGTATATCTATTCTTTTTCAAATTACTTTCCCATTTAGGTTATTACAGAATATTGAGCAGAGTTCCCTGTGCTATACAGTAGGTCCTTGCTGGTTATCTATTTTAAATATAGTAGTGTGTATAGTAATGTCAGCCCCAGGCTCCCAATTTATCTGCACCCCCCTTCCCCTTTTGTAACCATAAGTTTGTTTTCTAAGTCCCCATAGCCTGCACTTGATATTCCCGCAGTTTTATGTCACTGCAGCTTCTAGCCCAAGGCTCAGAGAATGGACCTCATTCCCAGGAAGGACTCCGGCTCTCCCCAGACGAGCTGTTGATCCAACTCAGTCTCCTTGGAATAGGCCCTGGGCTGAGCAAAATGATTTATGAAAAGCGTTCTCAGGCTGCATTTATCTGAAGTGAAAGCTTGAAGAACCATCTGACTGGTGCTCGAACGCAAAAACACGGCTGTTGGCTTCAGATGAAGAAGTCTCAGGCAACCCAACCCTAGTTTGGAAGCCAGTTCGCCTGTGATTTGTCACAGGGAGAAGGTTCCAGGGACTAAGGAGAAGCGTCTGAGTTAGCAAGCTGGCACACATCCAGCTGTGGGTAGGAACGCATGCACCAACCCAAAGCAGCTGATGGTTGAAACATCTTTCCCAAATTCCTTTTCTTGGCTGAGTTTGATGGCAATGATGGAACAGCCTCCTTGGGAAGCACCTTGAGGATACAGAGGGGAAGAAAGCTTCCTTTGGGGTTTCCAAAACACTCCCCTTTCATGCTTGTTTTTACTTAGTCATTGCCTCCCTCCTGGCCTCCGGCACCGAGCCTGCATCCTGCCTGCCCCAGGTAACCAGAGCCCTGAAAGTACACAAAGCTCCACTATGCCAGAGTGATGTTATCAGGCGGGCCTGGCCTGCTCCACACGCTAAGACAGCGGCCGAGCCAGGGTGGCCGGACCCGCAGCTGAAACAGGATTCCCATGTGGCCGACCGAGGACAGAGTGGCCTTTGTGAGGGACAAATCATATTTAGGCTGGTTCCTTATTAACATTGCAGTCATTAGAGCATTTTCTTTCCTGACTTCCAGCGCCAAAACCCTGTATAGGCTTCTGTAGGATGCGGATCAACCCTGGAGTTGACATTGGATGGAAAAGATGATGTGGCTTTATTTGTCTTCAGTCTTTGTGGGCCCATCAGGACACTGAGCACACCATAACTCGTGATGCAGAGCAAACCTTGTGTGGACGAACCGTAGGACTGAAAGCTTGATACAGCAGGGTTAGACCAGAAAAGATTTGGTCATCATAGAAGGAAATAGTGTCTTTTACAGGAAAGAGGGCAGATTTGGAACTGTATAACCTTGGATTATTGAGCCTTAGACCACCTTTCCCACTTAAAGCAGCACTGAAGGTCCTACTGACAAAGATTACCAGCAGTTGGCTTCAATTCTATGTGTGAGGAAAGCCGAGACATTCACATGGCACGTGGATAAAAGACTCACTATCTCCTTATGGCTATATTGGACCATGCTGGCTGTTTAGAATCCCCTTCTTTCTGTAGGATCCTCTTATGATTCTACAAAATGGTCTCATGGCTAAAACTCACTGGTACATAACTGGTTAGGACATTTAACAGAAAATTTCATCCTTCATCAAAGCCCAGCTCAAACAACACCTCAGCCAAAGCTTCAACTCCCCCGGACCATAATAGCCCAGTGTTTACACAATACATGTAGCCAGAGCAGATCAGGTTATACAGTTTAGGATAGGTGGAGGGGAGGGAGGGGCTTTTTAAAAGAAAGAACACAAAATAATAATTCAAATTGATAGGAAAGTAAATATTTATATAGAATGAAAAAAGAAATAACGAATTATAGAATTTTAAAAGCTGGCAGGTACAACAAACATTGCAAAATCCAGAACAAAACACATTTTTGTGAATGAACTGCCTGATACATTTTTATATGTTCCCTACATTTTTAGCTACATACTATTTTGTACGCATACATATTTTTGTAATGCTTTCCACCAAACAGAATAAAAAGATAATTTCATCTTTCTTTTAGCATGGTTAATTAAAGTTTGTTACTATTGATAGGTGGGATGCAGAAAACATATAAACACACAGAGATTTACTCAGTATTGTACTACCACTACAGTTTGTTCCTACAAACACAGGAATCAGGAATTCTGATAGATTCTATATCATGTAATTCTCATTACACACCCACATACCCACACACCCACACGTTCTACCTATGTATGTATAGCGGGTGTGGGTGTATTTATAGTTGCATGTATTGCATCCTTAAGTATGTTCCTGACCTGAGGAAAATTCCATTTTGATTAGTCATTGACGAGAGCCAAATTCCCCACTTCCAATTTGATGTTTGGAAGAATTTTCCAAAGACTAGTTTCTGGGTCCATATATTTCAAATCTTCTTTCACTCTCATGATCTACACATTTCTGGTGCCAGGTGTGATGTGATCTCTGGCCCTGCATCTTCATTTCATCAATGAACTGGAATGTGGGTAGTAGGCATATTCGTGGGAGCCATTTCTGTACCAGCTTGGCTAGAGTAACTGTACACAGAAGTGACCGCAGAAAGAACTAATCCCAAAACAACTGTAATCCCAAATCCACTGCTCCTTAACCAAACCTCAAAATTGCTCTTGTAGCACCACCCAACACTGAGGGAGATGGGATGGAAAGAAAGGCAGAGAGAAGAGAAGGTCTTAATTGATTCCATTTAATTCCATTTCACTGTGCAAATTTTACAAAAGCCCATGACCACTTGAACACATTCCTAGAACTTCTCCAAGGCTCTTTGAAGGCGTCCGTGGAAGTGAGCTGTATTAAGACTGAAGATTCATTAGCTTCACAGGAACTCTGCCCCCTTTATATTACCTTTCTTGATTAACCTATTATATTGTCACTTACCATTAACCTGCATTTATGTCCTGTCTTTACCACTCACTACCTATGTGATTTGAGTCATGTCTATTAACCTTGCTGAGTTGCAGTTTGAAAATCTGTAAAGTGAGGGTAAAATAGAGAACGTTCCTGGGGCTCTTGGGAGAATGGTGTGAGGTGATGGCTGGGAAGGTTCTTGAAAACCAACAAACAGTTGCCATGCCCATGGCAGATCTGGTGATGGAAGTGGCAGTGGATGTGTCCTTCACACTCATTGGTTATGACATAGGGGACAAAGAAGCAAGTGAGTCTCTGAACGGACCTTGGATTGCCCTCAGAATAGCAGTCAATTTTTAAACAAAGCTTATGAGACCCTTTATGGGCTGGCCCTGCTTATCTCTCCCACCTTGCTTCACCTCTAAAACTTTTCTCTCCAACACCCGCCTACTCCATTCTTGCTGCTGAGCCACTAGGGAATTTCTCCACCATGCAACACTTCTCTGGCCTTTGGGCCTTTTCTCATGCTAATCCCTCTGTCTGGAAGACTCGTATCCCCACATTCCCCCTGTTTGCCTCACTACCTTTTTTTTTTTTAATTTTACTTTTTTTTTTTTAATTTATTTTATTTATTTATTTTTGTCTGCGTTGGGTCTTCTTTGCTGCGCGCGGACTTTCTCTAGTTGTGGTGAGCGGGGGCTACTCTTGGTTACGGTGAGCAGGCTTCTCATTGCAGTGGCTTCTCTTGTTGTGGAGCACAGGCTCTAGGCGCGCGGGCTTCAGTAGTTGTGGCACGCGGGCTCAGTAGTTGTGTCTTGCGGGCTCTAGAGCGCAGACTCAGTAGTTGTGGCGCACGGGCTTAGTTGCTCTGTGGCACGTGGGATCTTCCTGGACCAGGGTTCGAACCTGTGTCCCCTGCATTGGCAGGTGGATTCTTAACCACTGCACCACCAGGGAAACTCACTACCTTTTGATGGTCCTGCAGGACGCAGCTTAGCTGACGCCTCCTCCAGGACATTGTCTCTGAAGCCCTGGTCTGTGTCCTATGTGTTTCCTGGTCCACGGTACACCCGCCCCCCCACGTGTCCCAGAGCATCCTGCTCTTCCTCTATCTCTGCACTTAGCACACTGATTATAATTTCCTGCTCATTTATCTGTCTTCCCCCACTAGCCTGTGGGCTCCTCGAGGACTCACAGTACTTAGTGCCATGACTAGCAAACACTAGGTGTTCAATAACTATTTGTCAATGAATATACAAGTGAAAATAAGAAAAAACGCTGACCCTCCAATCCCTTAGTGGCACCTGGAAGAAGCAGCATAAGGCAGCATCCTCCGGGATGCATCTTTGGGCAGTCAGCTGACTTAAGAGCAAAGTAAACTTTCTCCTATCAAATGACAGAGGGTGAAAGCCTCACTCCCTAAAAGCACCTCTTCAAGGAGCATGGATATCATTTGCTGGAGTCATTGATCCCAGACCTCAAAAGGTTTGCAGAAGTTGTTGGACTAAATGAAGGAACCTTCTACAGGTCAGGGACAGGTGCCCTGAAAACATAGGCCTCCCTGATTGCTGGGTAACCAGCCACATAAAGGAGTTGCAGGTGGCTGTGTGAGGTGCTCACTCAGTGGCCAGCCTGGGGCTACTCTGAACAGGAAGAAGGGCTCTGCCTGCTGTGGGAGCACAGGAATAGAAGTGGAGGAAAGAAATGGGTCATTAATCAGAAGATAATGGCCTGAGGTCAGCCTTCTTTCAACCCCAAAATTCATCTCTAAAGCTCAGGGTGTTGCCAACAAATCAACTTTTCTTCGGAGAAGTGTCTAATCTGTGCTTGAATAAAGCCCTGTTCTCCTCTGTGTAGGCAGAAGCAGAGCAGGAAGCCTCTGTCATGGGATTTTTTCTTTTAGATGCAATGGGGAGGCCACTTTACTCACTCCTAATTGTCCTTTATGGTCTGAAATTCCACAGTTAGACATGCATTCCTTTGGCTTAGTATTTCCTTCCCTGTTAAAATACAAATATGCCTGGCAGCCTGTGTTTTGAACCGTATCCGTCATTTACACTTTATATTACTTGGTATAATCCACTCCTGACCTCAGGGTTTGCTACCTGAGTCAGGGGAGTTGGGAGTGCTCTAAAGAGGATTTCAAGCCCCAAAGTCACTGTCCCCTCCTTTTCAGTTTTTCGAAGTGCCTTTGTCCCTGCCCCAACTAGAAATATTAGTAATCCTATGATACTCTTCACCATGGATACTGTTTTCTTTCTCTGCATTTTCTACTTCTCTCCCTCCATTATTTCTCTTCTTTCATTCAATTTCTTCTCTTTTTTTCTCTCTAATCCATCTACCCCAAGCCCGGAGAAACATCCATGCATATGTTCACGGGCATTCTTTAACATAGTGGCAGTGTGGTATATGAAGAAGAGCACAAAAGCTTTGTTTATCTAGCTTCTATTGTTTAGTACCTATGTGACTTTGGACAAGTCATTAGTCTTATTTTTTCCTTTGGAAAGTGGGAATAATAACTTATACCAACCTAGCAGAGAGCTGTCAAGACTCAATGTAGCCTGGCTGATATGGTTGGGTCACAGCAAACCATTTCTCCTTTCCCCTCTATCTTTATCTGGACCTAACAAGAGACCTCAGTGAACCCGTGGGCATTGCTCAGCTATGGGGACTGGAGATCATTAATCTCTCTTGTCAGCCACTTTTACTATTATCTTTTCATTTTCCCTGGCTTTACTCTTCCCCCTATAATAGTGTTCTTAATTAGGTTGCAATAAGTCTGTAACATGGCAGCCTGATATTGTAAACACAGGTGCTTTTTCTGATCAATTGCAATGGAAATTCCACAACTTTAGAACAATGCTTCCAAAAGCATGGTATTCAGTCTAGCTGCATCAGAATCTCTAGGAGTGTTTGCTAAAACTGCAGATTCTTGGGCCCTATCCCAGAATTCTTAAACAGAGATCTCTGGAAATGTGGTCTGGAAGCCAATGTTTGCCAAGCACTCCAGGTGATTCTCATGAGAGCTATTGTCTTACAGGTTAAACTTAGTCTTACAGGTTAAGCTTAGTACCTACATTGACTATTGCAACAAAGGAAAAAGCATTCTTCAGCTCTTACTGACTATTCATAGCAGTAAGATAACCTTTTTCCGCCGGTCATTAAGACCCAAGAAATGACTTGGCAGGAGGCTCACAGCTGGTTAGTGACAGAGACAGAAGGAAACCCAATTCCCTGCTAGGAGGTTCAGGTCTGTCTCTACTGCACCATGCTGTCTGACCCTCCAACCACCATCAATCCTTCTTTCAAAGAGTTCTCACCACTGAACAAAATAGTTCCAGAATCTTCAGGCAAAAGAAGTAAAATAAGTGTGTGTGTGTGTGTGTGTGTGTGTGTGTGAGAGAGAGAGAGATACAGAGACAGAGATAGCCAGACAGACAGACACAGACAGAGCACAGAGACAGAGAGACAGAAACAGAGAAAGAGAGAGAGGGAGAGAGAAAGAGATCTCCCTCTTTTACTACCTATGCTCATTACATTTTCTCTTATTTTCAAATTCATCATGAAGGTTAAATGCTTGATATGTTCTTTTTAAATTCTTGAAAATTCAATTTCAGGTGAGTATAATCATAATTAAATTTCATTATGGAGAAGGAATTTAGATGACTAATGGCATTTTTTTCTTAATACTGAGATTTGATCTATATGTCCATTTAAGTATCTTATGTTCTTCCTTATAGTTGGGAACTGTTCTATCAAGTTTCATGCTTCCACCTGATAAAAGATTTTTGGACCAAGGTAATCATTTAAAACATAGCTATTATCTGGCAGAGAAATTAATTTAATGATGTCTCAGGAAGAGTGAAGTTGAAAGAGCAACGGTCTGAATGTCAGCAGATTTGAGGTTCCAGCCCAAAGAATGAGACTGGAACCATGGGTAAGTCACTCATCCTCCCAGGTCTCAGGTCCCTCACTGGAAAAATAAGATAGAAAATTTGCATGCTTCATACACTGTGTTCTGCACAGTGATGTGCCTTGATATGTTAGTGATCATTCATGGGAAGTGCTGCCATACACCACATCCCATCTCAGAGAAACTTGACACATATTCTTGTAATAAAGGCTGTGAGAAATTCTGAAGGAAAGAATCTAGTCTAACTTTTCTCAACCCAACTTTTCCCAAGCCCATTTCACTCTCCATTCAAAAATTATTTATCGTGTATCTACTTTGTATAAGGCAGTGTTCCAGGAGCTAGGGATTAAGCAGGAAAAAAAAATACACTGAAATGCCTTCCCACAAGAAACTCACATTTTAATGGGGGAGACACTAAAAGCAACATAAAAAATTGAAAAGTATATAGGATATTAGATGATGAAAAGTGTTATGAAATAAAATAAAACAGGGAAGAGAGTTGGTAGAAGGGAGGTGTGAGTGACCAATTTTCTTTAAGAATAATTCTTATTAATATCTCTGGACCTGATGTTGCGCAAAAATATAACCTGGGCATCCCTCTACTGGAAAGTGTCTAAAGGCTTATTTGCTCTTAAAGTCATCTGTTTTGCTATGAAAGATCATACTGAGAATCTCGCTGGTACGTAGGGAAAGATAGAGTTGGTCTTTGGCACCATAACTGATTATATAGTCAGATAACTCCCATGATGTTACCTAGAGAGTAACTCAGTCCACCTACCCTTTGTTCGCCTAGCACTACACTGGGTGCTATTAGGAAACACTAAAGTAGAAACCATTGCCCTGACCCTAAGGCAGTTGAGAGTCTTACTGGATAAAATAACTGAGAGAGTAATTCCAGGTCAATGTCTGCAGTGCAGTTGAATACAGGGAAAGATATTAGACAGAGAATCATGAGGTTTGTTACCTACAGGACATCTGCCCCTAGTCAGTGGTTTTGTACCGTCACCTCACCAATCTCGGCTCAATTTTGTTACATTTAAAATGCAGATGGTGGACCAGATGACCTCCAAGTTGCTTATACTGGTGAAATGTTATTTTATACACTTGTATGAGGTAGATTTATGCATTCACTTAATAAACATCTATTGAGTTCCCAGTGATACTTGGCTCTGGAGTCAAGGTAAATAATCCAAGAAACCTTCTTTGAAAAAAATCTCACGTTTAGTAATGCTCTTTTGACTAACGTTTGCTGAGCACTTACTATGTGCCAAGAACTATTCTGAATGCTTTTCATATATAATTCACAACCTTTTGAAGAAGATACTGTTTTTTGCCCATTGTGGGAAGCAGAATTCTAAGAGAACCCCAATGACTCTTGACCTTGTAGGATGCCCTCCTGTTGAATGTGGGTGGAACCTGTGAATCTGATGAGATGTCACTTCTGCGATTAAGTTATATTATATGACGAAAGGGATTTGCAGGTGGAGTCAAAATCCCTAATCAGAAGAAGCAGTGATGTATTTTTTTTTAAATTTATTTATTTATTCATTTTATTTCTGGCTGTGTTGGGTCTCCGTTTCTGCGAGAGGGCTTTCTCTAGTTGCGGCAAGCAGGGGCCACTCTTCATCGCGGTGCGCGGGCCTCTCACTATCGCGGCCTCTCTTGTTGCGGAGCACAGGCTCCAGACGCGCAGGCTCAGCAGTTGTGGCTCACGGGCCTAGTCGGTCCATGGCATGTGGGATCCTCCCAGACCAGGGCTCGAACCCGTGTCCCCTGCATTGGCAGGCAGATTCTGAACCACTGTGCCACCAGGGAAGCCCCAGCAGTGATGTATTTTATATATAGTAGTGTGTATGTGTCAATCTCAATCTTCCAATTTGTCCCTCCCCCGTCCTTATCCCCAGTAACCATAAATTGGTACTCCTTAAACTAACACAACATTGTAAATCAACTATACTCCAATTAAATTTTTTAAAAAATAAAAATGAAAAAATAAATTAAAAAAAGAAGGAGTAATGTCAACAAGATGGAGATATAGGAGTTTCCACATTCATCTTCTCACAAAAACATCAATTTGAACAACTAACCATGTACAAAAATACCTTCACAAGAGCTAAGGATTCCAGATGAGAGATTACTGCACATGGGTGGAGCACAGAAATAAGAAAAGACAATTCAAGAGGTTAGAAAGGACAGTATCACGTTACACTCATCCCCCCTCCTCCAAGCCTGGGCAGTGCACTACAGAGAGAGACACCCACCCCATGGGAGAAAGAGAGTGCAGTGAGCACCGAACTTCACTGTGGACCCCAGCATGAGGTCCCCATCACCCCAGGCACCCACAGACCCAGTCTTCACACCCACCCCTGCATCAGGACAGCCTCTGCAGTTCTAGGCTCTAGGCTAGCCCCAGCGCCAGGCTGGTTCCCATGGATCCAAGCTCCAGGCAAGTTCCCATGGCTCCAGGCTCCTTTCCCGCCCAAGTATCAGTCCAGCACTCACAGACCATGCCTCCAAGCCAGCCCCTGCGGCCCCAAGGCCTAGGCCTTCCCTAGTGCCAGACCTTCCCCTGTACTCTCAGGCTCTCGGGGAACCAGGGTCCAGGCATGCCCCAGCAGACCTCAAGGCTGGGCTGGCCCCCACTGACCCAGGCTCCAGGCCTGCCCAGGACCAGGCCAGCCCTCATGAACCCAGGCTCCAGGTCAGCCCACATAGACATAGGCTTCAGGCCTACCTCCACAGACCCAGGGTCCAGATCTGTCTCTGTGGGCCCAGTCTCCAGGCCCACCCCTACAGACCCAGTCTCCAGGCCCACCCCTACAGACCCAGTCTCCAGGCCCACCCCTACAGACCCAGTCTCCAGGCTCACCCCAGTACTCCTCGGTGCCTAGTTGCCCCCCGTGGACCCAGGCTCCAGGCCTGCTCCTGCAGACCCAGGCACCAGACTGGCCCATTTGAGAACTTCAAGCAGCAAGCACGTCATGGATACCACCAGATGAATATCCGGACAGGCTGACTGGTAAAGGGGTTTCCCTGCCAAAGACAGTGTGTAAAGACTGGAAGAGATGCCTACTTCTTCAAAAGCACAGACATCAACACAAGGCTCTAAGAGTCATGAAAGATCAAGGAAATAGGACACCACCAAGGGAATAAAATAAAGCACCAGTAATCATCCCTAAAAACGTGGAGATCTACAAATTGCCTGACAATTCAAAATAATTATTTTGAAGATCAGTGATGCAGAGAACTAAACGAAATCAGGAAAACAATACATAAACACAATGAGAAGTTTAACAAAGAGATATAAACCATAAAAAGGAACCAAACAGAAATTCTGGCGGTGAAGAACACAATGGTGGAACTGAAAAATTTCATGGAGAACCTCAATAGCAGACTCAATTATCAGAGTAAAGAATCAATGAGCTCAAAACAGATCACTTGAAATTACTCAACCAGAAAAACGAAAAGAAAAAAGAATGAAAAAGAATACAGAAAGCCTGTGGAAATTATGGCATATGCTCCAGCACAACAGTGTACGCATTCTGGAAGCCCCAGAGGAGCAGTGGGCAGAAAGCTTAGTTAAGGAAATAATGACAGAAAACTTTCCTCATCTGAGAAGGGAAAAAAACATCCAGATCTGTGAAACCCAAAGAACCTCAAATAGATTAAATACAAAGAGAACTTTACCAAGAAACTTTAAAATCAAATTCTCAAAAGTCAAAGACAAAGAGAGAATTCTGTCGAGAGCCCATGGTAAGATATTCAGGACTTTTGCTAGCTGGTTGTTATACTATTGGCAGCTGGAAGGGCCATAATGCAAGTATTTACCTCATGGAAATCAGCAAGCACTACAAATCAGGGTTTTCTGGGTTTGTTTGTTTTTTTAAAGGGACAGCAGGTTAACCAGCTTTACGACTGAATTGATGGTTCCTCAGACACAGTATAAATAGAGACCGAACATCTATCAAGTATGGCTGGTATTCAGAGAAAAGGAAGAATCATTGCATGATGAGGTCCGAGTAGGAGAGCATCATGAAAAGTAAGAGTCTGTAGGTGGTTCAAGAAATACGGCAGAGACTGTGGGAAGAGCATTTCAAACGGAGGGGCAGCACATTTGGGGAGGGGCAGCACATTTGGAGCGTGGCACAGAGGTGGCAAGGAATGTCGTGTGTGCGTACCTGGAGCAGCGGGCCATGCTGGGCACATCATTCTCCATCATGAGAGGCTGGCACGGGATGGCATCCTGAGAGCAAAGTGTGCTCTGCAAGGGAGGGGTCTGGATGGATCCCAGCAACCTACCAGATGGGCTGGGGGTGGGGCACTCACAACTGTCCATCAAGCACGACCCAGAGGCCCAGGGCACAGTATACTGGAATGGGAAGGTGGAGACCAGGGCCCCATCAAGAAAGAAGAGTGCTAATATGAACCCAGCGTGAAACCAACTCAAATCAGCTGTCACTGCACTGGGTGTAGCCACTTAATAGAACAGACACATTCACTGGACAATAGAGGCAAGAACGGCCTTAAGGAGTCTGATTTAGTTTCAGTACTAAGTCCACTAGTGGAAAAAAAATACAAATGTATCAACATTTAGTTGCGTACATTTTCTCAGAGCCCTACTATGCAGTGTCAAAAGAACTGGTTGAAAAGAAAACATTCCGTCCTTTTAACCCAGGTGCATTGCGTCCTGGGTACAATAAAAACATTTACTCATTTACTGGTATGTGTGTTTAATGCCCTCTGTTGGACACCGCCTTTAGCCTCTCTTCAGACCCTCTCCCCTAACTGCTGCAACCGGCTTCATGGAGGTCTGACTGGACAGCCCTCACCTCAGACTTCACCACTCACCTCCCAGCTCCTTCTTTGTTGATGCTGTGCTTTGGGTCACCTGTATTCGTGACCAGCTGACTCCGCCCATGCTTTGCTCTGCTTGTGCTTCACTCCTGCTTCTTGCTTCCTTTCTTGTCCTCTGTTAAACCTTTTACTCAGTTCTGCTGTCTGAGGAAACCAAGAGGAGACGTGTACTAACCAAATGACTTAGTATCTTGTAGACATAAATAAGAACAACAGAGATCTTAATGACTGACCTACCTACCAGGAATAGATTGATGGATAGAAAACTTTCTTAGTGAAAAGCCACAAGTAGTAGGTTTGTTCTGATCTGCAGATTTCCAGATTCCCCTAACCCAGACCTATTTGATAAAGTTTGGATAACATGCAACCTACTCACTATAATTTGGAAGAGAGAAAATTTCAAAGTTTGTTGGTTAGGATGTACCTACTGTTTTAGTGGGTATAAAAAATATCTTGTTTGGGGTATATTGGTAACCATTTGCTCAGAGCTGAGGCGCAAATACCATTGGAAGGAGGAAAATATTACATCACCAATCACAATGCCTGGAAATCTCTGACATCACTAGTCTAAGTAAGTCTAAGAAATACTTGCTTATTTTCTATTGAATTACATGGGTAAACTCTTTTTCCGCACTGCTTCAGAAGTATACACATTTAAAGTTGAATAAGTAACTTTTTGGAGGGTATTTTTTAATGCTCTCTGCACAATTTAAAGTGCTTTAATGGATTATCACTTTTAATGCTCTCAACTCTGATGTGGGTACAGTACTATTATTATTACCCATTTTATAGTTAAGAAAGCTGATATCCAGAGACATAAAGTAACTTCCTGAAGATCATACAGCCCTTTAACAATATAGAATAGAGCTGGGGATTTAGACCCAGTGGGGGCTGACTCCAAAGCTTGTACTCCTAACCCAATCAACACACTGTCCCACATTTTGATGCCCTGCTATGTTCAGATAGAAAAGTGAAAGATTGTGCAAATATTTGGTGAGTTGGGAATGTGGTAAAACATCAATGGATAGCTCAGAGCCTTACTGCACTTGGGCCAACATGACACCAAGTTAATGGATGAAAGTGAGGAATAAAAGCAAAACAGGGCACTGTTTGGTACCCAGATGGGCTTCCCACTGAGTTAAGGTGAATCAGTTTGACTTCATTTTGTTTCTCATGGATTGAAACAATCAACCAGTTGTCAGGGGTTATACTGATACCAATCAATTTGATTTTAAAATGCACTAAGTCCATTTATGAATGTTTCTAACCAAACTTTTGGCATTTTAATCAATTATTTGACTTGATTAGGATGCAGATAGAAACCAATTACTATTTATAATTTATCTCAGCTTCTTGTCTAAACTGTCCTAAAATGGTTACTTGATGGCAAGAGCTGCATAGAACTGAGAAAAGGGTCCAGTAACTTATGCCTAAATCACATTAATTTGAGTATTCTTACTTTTGGAAATTATTTTGTTTCTGTCTAGAAAATTGAGTTCCTAGGCAGATCGTGTTCTACTTCTGCAACTGAACTGCCTCTATGTAGGACCATGTACGTACGGAAAGGTCAAAGACTAGATCTTGAGAATGTTAGAAAAAATTAATCTCTCTCCTATTTGTAAGAGTAGGAGAACTGAGGAATCTCACAATCCCTTTTTCTTAATCTCCTCAAAGAGCTGAGATCCAAGAACCTGTGATTTTTCTTAGTTCTGAGAACACCCAACATTTGAACACTGGGCCTGTTGTGTCACGGATCTAGTAAGGGGAGGGGGCCCCAGCTGTAAACCTAATTGCTCAGTAAAATGTAGAAGAAAGGGCTGCAAGATTCCTGACTTCATGATGTGACAATGAGCAAACCACGTAACTTCCCTGAGCATCACTTCTCCTCATGTATGAAGTGACACGAGGTTGCTGTGGGGATGGAATGAGATGATACGTGTGAACACTGTCAAGGGCTGTACACCTGCAAGAGGCAGATTTTATGTTACCCTCCTGTGCCCAGGAGAGGTGATGTACCCGGATAGGAGGCACTTTGGAGGGCATGGTAGGCTGAATAATGGCCCCAAATATATCCACATCCTAACTACCTGGAACCCGTAAATGTTACCGTATATGGCAAAAGAGCCTTTGTTTAAGGTCAGGATCTTGAGATGGGAAGATTATCCTGTATAACCAGGTGGATCCTAAACGTAATCATAAGGTCCTTACAAGAGGGATCAAAGGGAAACTTGACTACCTAAGTAAGAGATGTGACAAGGGAAGTGACGGACTGGAGTGATGTGATGAACAAAGGATTGCCAAGGAATGATGGCAGCCTCTAGAAGGTGGAATGAGGCAAGAGACAGATTCTCTCCTGGAGCCTCCTGGAAGGAACCATCCCTGCTGACACCTTGATTTTACAAGACTAGAAGACTAGAAGACTCATTTCAGACTGCTGACTGCCAGAACTGCTAGAGAATAAATTGTGTAGTTTTAAGCCACTAAGTTTGTGATCAATGGTTACAGAAGCAACAGGAAACTAATACAGGAACTGGGGATCTGGTTCCCTGTCCCTATTGCTGTTTTCCTGCCTGCCTGCCAAAATGGGATACCCTGCTCTCATGTGCCTCCCAAACATGGAGCTCATGTCATGCTTCCAAGCACAGCTTTCTGGATATTGTAGGATTTTTCTAACGAAAGTCATTATTCCATTTAACAATAACAGTGCAATACAAGAACCCAGCCCAGTTTCTCTCAGGCAAAGGGAATTTACAACAGGTGTAAAGAGGAGACACAGTTAAGAAAAATCCTAAAGTGCTGCCTGTAATACAGGTGGCCGGACCAAACATCCAACCAATTACCCATCCATTGGTCAACATGTTTGAGCAGTTGTGTAGACAGTCACCGGGCAAGTTCACAAAAGAGAGCACAGGTTTTCTGAAGAAGGAAGTAGTGTGGGTTAACAGCAAAAGTATAGCGAAAAGAAGTCTTGCCTCTAACCCATCAGGAGGCTTTAACTAGTCACAACCTCTCTGAATCTTGGTTTCCTCTTAAGAGTAGGGGTTACACTGTAGACAATGTTTGTGCTTTTTAAGTGCGTTGCTTACTATATGAACTTCCCTGAATACCCACAACAATACTATAAGTGAAGTATTGCTATTTCCATTTCCGTGTGAAGAGCCAAGCCCTAAGTTCACCACACCCTCCAACATTGATACAAGTCTGACTGCAGACGCCACGCTCCTTTCACTGCATCAAAGTGCAAAACCATACTCAGCCTTCAAGCTCCCTCTCACCTTTAATGTTCTGCACCTCTCCCTGCCTTTGCCCAAGTAGTTTGTTCCCTCTGCCTAAAATGTACTTACCTAACCTTTGTTTATCGAAACCCATCATTTAAGACCCAGTTGAAATACCATCCTCTCACTTGGAATGAATTCTCCCTTTGTCACATCTCATAAAAACTTGCATGACATTTGTGACAACATGGATGGACCTGGAGGACATTGTGCTGAATGAAATAAATCAGATGCAAAAAGACAAATATCATATGATCTCACTTATATGTAGAATTAAACAACAAACACAACAGCAAACCAAGTTCATAGATAGAGAACATATTGGTGGTTGTCAGAAGTGGGGAGAGGGGGTGGGAGAAATGGGTGAAGGAGGGTCCAAAGGTACAGGCTTCCAGTTATAAAATGATTAAGGTATGGGGATGTAATGTACAGCATGGTGACTATAGTTAATAATACTGTATTGCGTATTTGAAAGTTGCTAAGAGATTAGATCTTAAAAGTCTTTATCACAAGAAAAAAATTTTTTGTAACTATGTATGACGATGGATGTTAACTAGACTTACTGTGGTGATCATTCTGCAATATATAGAAATACTGAATCATTATGTTGCACCCCCGAAACTCATATAATGTTATATGTCAATAATAGCTCAAATTTTTAAAAGCGTGTCAACATTTTCCATTTTGTGCTCTTTATGAACAAAAGCAATGGTGAGAGCCTTGTTCACCACTGAGAAGTCTGGAAAACTAAAATGTGATTGTATGTTATAAAGATGGAGATATTCTGAAAAGTGAGACAAAGCAAGAATTTTGACATGGGACGGTGTCTCTGGGAGGGTGAAAATGAACACCTTTAGGAATAAAAGGAAATGGTGTTAACTGAGAACTCAAGGGAAACCTTGAGGAGATCCACCTTGAGTTCTGACTCAATTTCTCCCTCACTCTTGGTGGGAATGTAGAATGGTAGAGCCACTATAGAAAACAATTTCAAGGCGCCTCAAAAACTTAAAAATAGAACTACCCATATGACTCAGCAATCCCACTTCTGGGTGTGTATCCAAAAGAATTGAAATTGAGATCTTAAGAAATATTTGTACTCCCAAGTTCATTGCAGAATTATTCACAATTGCCGAGAGATGTAAAGAACCCAAATGTCCATCAACAGATAAATGGATAAAGAAAATGTGGTGTATATATATATATATATATATATATATATATATATATATATATATATACATACACACAATGGAATATTATTCAGCCTTAAAAATTAAGGAAATTCTACCATTTGCAACAATGTGGATGAAACTGGAGGACATTATGCTCAGTGAAATAAGCCAGTAACAGAAGGACAAATACTGCATGATTCCACTTATATGAGTTATCTAAAATAGTCAAAAGTATAGAAGTAGAAAATAGAAAGGTGGTTACCAGGAGAGGGGCTGGGGAGAATAACGAGTTGTGCAGTGGATGTAAGGCTAAAGTTATATAACATGAAGAAGTTCGAGAGATCTGCATTATAACATAGTATCTCTAGCTGACAATGCAGGGTTGTGCACCAAAAAAATTTAAGAGGGTAAATCCCATGTTGAATGTTCTTACAACATACACACACACACACACACACACACACACACACACACACACACACACAAAGGGGCACAAGGAAACTTTTAGAGGTGATAGATGTTTATTACCTTGATTCTGGTAATGATGTCTGGTGGTGTATACAAATGTCCAACCTCATTAAACTGTATACATTAAATATGTGTGATTTTTTTATCTTCAGTTATACCTCAATAAAGCCATAAAATAATTTAAAATTTTTGTCCATCTGTAGGATTGAGAGTGAAAAGAAAACCACAAAACTGGGAGAATATATTTGCAATGTATATAAACAAAGGATTATATCCAGATTACTAATAGTACTCTACATATCAGTACAAAACAATTTTTAAAAAGGATCACTCACCTAGGCACTTCACAGATGAAACAGAAACAGCTGACACACATGTGAACATTATGCTTAAGCACATTAGTAATCAGAGAAATGCAAATGAAAATCACAACAAAAAACTTTTTCACTATTAGCCAATTTTTTAAAAAATTAACACTCTGAATAAGATACATGTAACTTGTAAAATGCAAATGGCATGCATAATTATGTTGGGAAATACTTTTACTTTCCCAAATGGAATTCTCAAGGGGTTCCCTGCCACCACTGAGAACTTCTACACAGTAAACTCAATGAAAGGGATGGTGTTTTTTTTCTCCTGATTAGATTCTCAGCACCTATAATGCCTGGCACTTAGCATATACTCATTAAATATTTGATGGAAGGGAGAGAGAAAGGAAGGGAGGAAGGGAGGAGAGACTGAGAGCACAGATTATGTCCCAGGTGTTTGCATGTTTAGGGCCTTAAATCTCAAGTCTGTAGTCTGTGGAGATGAAATCCTGAGACTAAGTCCAGGCCCTAAACTTTAGAACTTTAGGCAAGTCAATTAAGCAGCGGGAATCCATTTTCCCAGTTTAAAGGGAACAGGCCCCATCACACGGTGGTGGTGAGGATCAAGGGCAGCTCTGCTTGGAAAGTGGCTGGTCACCTACTAAAGCTTTATGCAAATGTTAGCTGGTCCCGGAATGCTTTGGCCCCAAGGTCTTAGACCTCCCTGTAAACATGTTTCTGGATCATTTGCCTCCGGAGGCCTCTAGGGCTATAAACCTCTCCCCTCCTTCTGGCTACTGTCTGTACCTCTTGAATGGCAGACAAAATCTTTCTCCTGCAAAGATAAGGATGCAGAAAGGGTGTTGACAATAAGCTTCACCGGCCTCATGGGAGCAGGCAGGTCCTGTGTCGCTGAATGAACGTGAATGAAGACTGTGATGGGGCAGAGATACCTGTTTCCCTTGGGGGCAGAGTCAGGTCATGCGTGGGCCCAGGTCAAGAAACTGAGAGGGCCTTGGGGGCTGGGGGTGGGCTGCAATCTAAACCCATTGTTCACCTTAGGAGAAAGGCCTTCCCTTTCTGACTCTCCCCCACCCCGAACCCAGTCTAAAAGGTTGGAGGTTTAGGAATGTTATCCAACCTGGGCTTAGCCACAGTAGCAGGCAGCTGGGCCGCTAGGGACACAGGGACAGGAAGACGGCCTTTCCATCCATACATGTCAGAAGAATTGGGGCAGCCCTCCCAGGGCCACACCAGCAGGAGAAGCCCACATGCCCCAAGGCGGTCTGCCTGAGACCAGCGTCTGGCAGAGACGCTGCTGGAACACCGATCCCACCACCCCTCCCCGCTACCAGGTGGCACCGGTCCCAGGTCAGCACGTGTGCTTCAGACCCAAAGGGCGGGGAGCTGGGACAGGGCTGAGAGACTTCTAGGATCAATGGGACTCAGGCTGCCATGGGTGGCACAGCAAAAACTGCTATAGCCGAAAGTCCCCAGGAGGGTGGGATGTAGAGACACTTAGAGAGTGGAGTCAGCCCTGACGGCACTGAAGGGTCAAAAACAGATAGCAGTGACGGATAATAACAAAAAGATAAGAACCACATTTTCTTGGATGATCGTTATGTGCCCGGCATTTTACATGCTTGTGTTCTTTAATTCTTGCAGTCACCTTAGGTACAGAAACTGGCATTATGACCATTCTGCTGAGGCATAGAGAGTCTCACAAGGTCACACAAGAGTCCAGTTCAGAGCCAGTCTTATGAGCTCAGGGTGTCTGACTCTCTACTGCTCACTCCCTACTGCTCTTATGCCCACTGAGAACAGAAATCTGTTTCTGTGTTGGTTTTCTGATCTGAGACCACCGTGTGTCAGGCCCTGAGCTCTTATGAAGCCAAGGCCAAGGCAGAGCTGGAAGAGAGACAGGCCAAACCTTTTCATTTTGGCAGATATTAACCTCTGTAAGTCCTGGCACCAGCTAGGGGTCGGACGTACAAAAGTGGAGGACAGACCGGATCCCACCTCCTGTAGCCCATGACACAACCCAGTGGAGGCTCCAAGAGCCTGAAAAAGGGCAGAGGCCTGGACATGGAAGGAGGGGCAGTGGACCTCCTGGAGGACATGATATCTAATTTGAAACCTGAAGGATGAGTAAGTTAGTCAGGTGTGCGGTGGTGGTAGAATGCTGTATGACAAATAACCTAGGCAAAAACCTGGAGACAGGAGAAGGTGCAGCAGGCTGGGGGATTGGAATTCTGGGGACAAGAACTTGGAAGGCACAGGGAAGGGGGAGAAGACAAGGCTGTGGATGCTGAAAGCCACAGCAATGGTGTCCAGTTTGCCTTCAGAAAGATCACTCTGGCTTCAGGGCACACATAGGGAAAGGGCAGCCTTCCCTGCTTGCATGGACAATGGGATAAACACCATTGTTATTATGGATGCAGGGGTGGGGCTTAAAAGTAGAGTCTGGGAAGGGTCTAGAGCAGCAGTCCCCAACCTTTTTGGCATCAGGGACTGGTTTTGGGGAAGACAATTTTTCCATGGACGGTGGGGTGCGGGGGGGATGGTTCAGGCTGTAATGAGAATGATGGGGAGCGATGGGAAGCGGCAGATGAAGCTTTGTTCGCTCTCCAGACACCTCTTGCTGTGCAGCCTGGTTCCTAACAGGGGGTTTGGGGATCCCCTGGTCTAGAGAAGCCTGGCAGAGCCTCCTTCTACTGCACTACAGGACACACCAAGGCCCTAGAGCACACCTCCTGGAGAAAGATGGACCAGGTCTTTTGGCTAGAGGCTCATGGGGCAAGAACCCACAACCTGCCTTGTATTGACCCATGTGCCCTTGACAGAAGCATCCACAGGCAGGCACCACCCTGGGGCTGGCAGGCCCAACCGGGGCAGGGGGCGAGCCCAGAGCAGTTGTTGGGACAGCTGTGTCTCGTGTCGCTTTCCCTCCAATCCATCCTCCCCACTGCTGTCAGAGGTAACTGGTATAAAACAAGCCCCTCATGTCACTGGTCTGCTTAGTGCTCGTAAAGAAATGGTTGGTAACACCGCAGAAGCCTTAACCCGAATCAAGGCAGTAGCCCCACATTGAACTAGTAGTCATCGCATTCTTCACTTCCTCACACTCCTATTGTTTTAAAAGCCACTTTCATTTAAGAACGTTATAGATGAGGGACTTCCCTGGTGGCACAGGGGTTAAGAATCCGCCTGCTAATGCAGGGGACACGCGTTCAAGCCCTGGTCTGGGAAAATTCACATGTCGTGGAGCAACTAAGCCCGTGCGCCACAACTACTGAGCCTGCGCTCTAGAGCCCGCAAGCCACAACTACTGAGCCCGAGTACCTAGAGCCCGTGCTCTGCAACAAGAGAAGCCACCGCAATGAGAAGCCCGCGCACCACGAGAATGAGTAGCCCCCGCTCACCGCAACTAAAAGCATACATACAGCAACGAAGACCCAATGCAGCCAAAAATAAATTAATTAATTTTTTAAAAGTTGATGATTTCATCTAATAGATATTTAACAACAAAAAAAAAAGAATGTAATAGATGAGCCAGTAAAAATGGTTAATTTTATTAAATCTCAACCCTTGAATACAGGTCTTTTTAAAGATTTGGTGTGATGCTATGGGAAGTACACACGAAGTGCTTCAGCTGCTTACTGATGGATGACGTTGCATCCGCACAAAGCTCTCATGTGGTTGTTCAAGGTGTGAGCTGAACAAGCTGCTCTTCCTGCAGGATACCATTTTTACCTGAAAAAGTGACTGACAAACTATGGTTATGCCAATTTAGGTATTTGTTAGACATTTTCTCAAAAATGAGCAAGGTGAATTTGTCAATTCAAGGGGAACAAACTGACAGTTTTTGTTGCCAATGATAAAATTCGAGCATTCAAAAGAAAATGAGACCCTTGAAAACTCCCATGTGCTTGTGAGCTTGACAGCTCCCCAGTCCTCAAAGACTGTTCTGATGAGATCGGTGGTGATATTAACAAATGTGATGTTTTTGAATATGGTGTAATGAAATGTGTCAACGCCGGGAAGAGTTGTCTAGCTCAGAGAATCAACAGTTTCCAAAAGACCAATGACCGATGTTACAAAATGAACCATGGATTTAAAAAATCTATTCAAAGTGCAAGATTGACCCATGAATTTTTAAAAATAAACTTTATTTTTTAAAGTTTGTTTCCCTGAAGTATAGTTGATTTACAATGTTGTGTTTGTTAGTTTATGCTATAGAACAAATTGATTCAGTTATATATATATATATATATTCTTTTTTCATATTCTTTTCCATTATGGTTTATTACAGGATACTGAATATAGTTCCCTGTGCTATACAGTAGGACCTTGTTGTTTATCCATTCTATATATAATAGTTTGCATCTGCTAATCCCAAACTCTCAATCCATCTCTCCCCCACCCCCTCTCTCCCTTGGCAACCACAAGTCTGTTCTCTATGTCTAAAAAAAAACTTCATTTTTTATAACAGTTTTAGATTTAAAGAAAAATTATGAAGATTGCTCAGCGAGTTCCCACATAATCTGTGCCCAATTTCCCCTATTATTAACATCTTGTATTAGCATAGTACATTTGTTATGATTAATGAACCAATACGGACACATGATTATCAACCCAAGTCCATTCTTTATTCAGATTTCTAGAGTTTTCACCTGATTAACTTTTTCCATTCCAGGACCCCATGCAGGATATCACATTACATTTAGTCACTATGGTTCCTCTTGCTCTGACGGTTTCTCAGACTCTCCTTGTTTGTGATGGCGTTGATAGTTTTGAAGAACATTGGTCAGGTATTTTGCAGAATGTTCCTCAGTTGAATTTGTCTGACATTTTTCTCATGATTCGACTGGGGTTATGGGTTTGGGGATAAAGACCACAGAAGTGGTATTTTCATCACATCATATCAAAGGTATATACCGTCAACCTGATGTGTGACTTTTACATTCGCTTTAGTCACCTGGCTGAGGTAGTGTTTGTAAGGTTTATCTACCATTAAGTTACTCTTTTCTCTATTTTCATACTGTACTTATTGGAAGGAAATCATTAACTGCAGCCCACACTTAAGGAGTGGGGAGTTAAGTTCCCCCTCCTAGCAGGCAGAGTATGCATATAAATTATTTGAAATTGTTCACATGGGAGATTTATCTTTTCTCCTCCATTTATTTGTTTATTCAATCATTAATGTATATATATCAATATGGATTCATACTTATTTTATACTTTGGGTTATAATCCAATACTTCTTTATTAACTTTGTTGCTTAAGTTTTTCTAGCTTTGGCCACTGGCAGCTCTTTCAGTTGACTCCTGTGTCCCTTTGATGTACCCCCATCATTGTGTGTGTGTGTGTGTATGTGTTAAGGATCATCTTGTATATATCCTGCCCCAGTCCTACTAGAATCAGTCATTTCTCCTAGGATCCCCAGTTCCTCGTATTAGAGAATGGTATTAGAAACCAAGATCTAGGTGCTAGGTACTAATGGATTTTAACGTAACAGACAACATGGTTTCAGATTCAAATAACTTTTAAGGAACTACAACTTGTCAAGTTTGGGAGTAACAGGAAAGAATAGCCACATAATCTTAAAAAGACTATTAAAATACTCCTCCCTACAAACACATATTGATGTATCTGCATGAAGCCAGATTTAACAGACTGAGTGCAGAAGCAGATATGAGAGTCCAGCTGTCACTATGAAGCCAGACGTTAAAGAGATGTGAAGAGTGTAAAACAAAGGTAATGGAAAATTATTTTTCTTTTGGAAAATATGGTTATTTATTTTTAAATGTGGTATTTATGTTAACATATAATAGTTTATTATCATTATTTTAAAGGAGCTAATAAATATTTTACATTTTTCTTGGTTTAAATTTCTAAGATGGTAAATCCCAATACATACAGTCACATAAACAAAAGGTCTTTGAGTTTATTAATAATTTTTAAAAGTATAATTGGGCTCTGAGACAAAATGATTTGAAAGCTGCTGGCCTAGCCACAGCAGATAATTGTCATCTCTCTCGAGCCTCTTTCACCTTCCCTGCACCCTTGTCTACCTCTGATCATGCTGGTGCTTAAACCGAGAACACCATTCCTCTCCTGGTCTCCAGGCCAACTCCCTCTCACCTCCCAAGACGCAGCTTGAATGTCTTCTGCAAAGCATTCCCCGAGTCCCCAAGCAGATTTAAGTTTGCCCTCTCCTATATTCCCACGCTCCTTGGTACAAATTTCTATTTCAATGTGTGTCATGTACTGATTGTAATTTTTTGTACCCGCTTCTCTTTTGAACAAGGGTGGGGCTCATGTGATTCATCATTATACACTGATGCAGAATGTAATGCCAGGCACATATTTGGAGCTCAGGTATGTTTGCTGAAGGAATAAATGAACAGCTGACCCAGTGACACCCATCTCTTCTGGTGACTGAGCAGGCCCCCCTGCTGGCTTTACATCTGAATGAAATATATCTTTCTCCATTTTTCTAGGGCAAAGGCCAAGTGTTTACATCTTGGAAATTTCATTTAATTCAGCGAATAGTTTTCAAATGTCTGGTATATTCCAGGCACTGTGCTAGGAATTAGGGGTAAGAGGTGTGGAGATGATGTCTAGCAAGAAATAACTGGTCATTTTTATGTTTGTCCCTGATATGTCTTCCCTAGTTGAGGGCATCCAGGACCAGTTGACATAGAACAGTCAGCTGCATAAATAGGCCAAGGAGCAAGCAATTACCCAGTGAATTCAAAAACTGTAGGTAGCTACCCTAAGGAATGAAATGCAGAAAAGATTTTATGCCGGCTGGTGGTCAGATTTATCCAGATTCAACAACTATGTGCTATGATTCCTCTTGAATAATGATACACAAACATGACCAAGTCCTTGTTCTCTCAATATTTTAGCATTTTCTTTTTGGCAAATACGGGGTCAAAGGAGGTAGAAAGAAGAAAAGAGAGAGATGATGCAAGAAAGTTAGAGAATTCAACTTACGGTGCCCTTAGCCAGTAACAAGAGGGAAATGCTAATACACTGCATTTGCAATGGAACAGCTTTTTCAGATATTTCAAGCTAGAACTACAGCATCTTCCTTTTTGCCACTCGCTTGTTATTTGAAATTTTTTTGGTCCAAATTACCTATATGTGTGTTGTCTGATACAGTAGACACTACCCACATGTGGCTATTGAGGAGCTGAAACGTGGCTAGTGGGACATGTTGAAAAATAATATTTTGAATATATGGGATTTAATAAAATATATTATTAAAATTAATATCACCCATTACTTCTTACTTATTTTTTAAACATGGCTAATGGAAAATTTTAAATTCCAAAAGTGGCTCATATTATATTCCTAGTGGACACTGCAGTATACTGCAGCCTCACTTCACCATCTGATGTTCAGGTTAGCAGAGGCCCTGGTTCGAGTCATTTCTCTGTCCCATAATGACTGTTCACTTGGCTAGAAACCCCTCCATTTAACTCCAAGCCAAGGTCTCTGCCTGCCTTTGCAAAGTGAGGTAATTAACATAAGATCACTCAGAGCAGGCTCTTGCCCACTCCTGATAACATCACATGGAACTCCCCACCTGAAAGATAATCTCCCAGCAAATCTCAGCCTGGCCATCAGGCAAGATCTGAGGACAAAAGAGGGGTTGTTGATGGAATGTCCCAATCCCCAGAGGAAGGTCAATCCCGAATTCATCCTTTCTCCTCTCCCCACCCTCCTGCACCTGAGGAGACCTTCATTTCCCTTGGAATCTCCCCCCAGAAGACCCCCATCTCTGAGCCTCTCCAGCTTCCTGCTCTGCCAGAGTTGTCAGCAGCAGCCCTGGAATCATGGCAGGCACGGAGCAGCCTCCCTGGAAAAACTCCCTCTGAGCCGTTCCCCTGGCCGGGCTGGATCCCAGACGCGAGCCTGACATCCCACAAAGGCTGGTTCGAACCCAGTTCCGTGTTTCTGTGTTTGTATTCATCAAAGGCAATCTTCCTCCACAAAGGAAGACGGGACGTGGTAAGATTTACTCGGTGTTGCCGATTTTCAAAGGCATCCCCATGTTTCTAGTCACTCAGGTCCAAAAGGTCTTTAATCTCTCTCTCTTCTTCCCTTGTCTGATCAGTGATCGAGTCCTGTGACTTCTGCCACGAAATCCTTCCCCCAATTAGTACCCTTTCTCCCCTTTCCCATCCCCCTACACCAGGCCATTCCTTTGCCCAGAGTGACCACAATAATTGCCCCCAGATTAAATGCTGCTACTGATCTCATGCTTCTACGCCTCATACCAATCTGGCAACCAGGCATCTTTATCCCCATTGAGTGATAAGAAACAGAGGTTTGAGGGGGAAAACGTGTGGCTAGAAGTGGCAGAATGACAAAGCATGCATGTCTGGATCCGAAGTGCTCTTGTGCTCTTTCTACACTGGTTTCCCCATCTCCGTGGAATGAGAAAGAGAGAACCGAGGTCATATCTGTCTAAGTTGTGTCTGTTTCTCCATTGGTCAATGTCTGAATGAAAAGTGAAAAGTTTAATCCATTACCCTAGATCTTCCAAACATCTGACTGTTGGGGGTTGTAGGGACCCAGCTGGCTGACATGTTTGGAGTCCTGACTTGTTGGGATCTATACTTTAGGTCTCTGTTTTGTATTGCTGACTGTATTTTGTTTTGTATCTATTTGTCTCATATAGATTGTTAAAAAAACTGTCAAATATTTTCTTAAATAAATATACTAAAAATACTTAATAATATGCCATGCCTCCTTACTACCCTTTAAGCTTTATAAGAATGGAAGCTGTGTCTATCTTTATGGCATCCCATAGCAGTGTCTCTTTCTCGTAGATGCTCAGGAGATGTTTGTTGAATTGAAAAACTTCTAATGCCTGGTAGATAAGGTCCCATCTGCTAAGGAAGCATCTGAGGTCCTTCCCAGCCCACAAGGCCATAATTTAATTTCACAGCCTTGGGTCAGCCATTCCCCAACCCCTCTTCCCCTGCCTGCAGTGTTCTAGCCACAATAGCAGTCCCCCCAACACTGTGTTCTGCTCTTTCTGGATTGTCCTCCCCTCTATTCCTGGCATTCCCCTCATCTTTCAAGGTCCCAATTAGATATCACCTCCACCGTGATGTCATTCCTAACCCTCCTTCTTCACTTTGCCTCTGTGGAACTCTGCACACACCCTTGCAAAAAGTCCAATTATACCATAAGGATTTATTTACAAACCTTTTCTCACCAGCTAGAATTATGCTCTGTGGGGAAAGATTAATTATTTCCAGAACCTAGTGAGGCAGGAAAATATGTGACTCTAAAATATTATTTTATTTTAGTGCAGCAGAATTAAATAAAGGCAAACGAATAAGGATTCAGGACATGGGGGGAAAATGTCTTGATTGAAAACACAATGAAGAAAAGCTTTTTCTCATATTAAAAAGGGATCCCTGAGGGAGATGCAAGAGGGAGGAGATATGGGCATGTATGTATATGTATAGCTGATTCACTTTGTTATACAGCAGAAACTAACACACCCTTGTAAAGCAATTATACTCTAATAAAGATGTTCCAAAAAAAAAGGGATCCCTGGCTTGATTAGGAGAAGGAAAAGGGTGGGATACCACATAGGTTTCCTAGTAATGTTAGCAGAAGACCCAACAGAAACCACTGCAAGGTGGGTCAGGACCCTGACATCTATGAAAAAGGTAGATGGCATTGACCATGGTGATGGGCACCTCGGGATGACAGCCATCACCAGATAGGCCCCTTTCTCTTAATCTTTGGCTACACTGACCCTGCCCAAGACCCAAGACTATAACATGGCCAAGGAGAGGGAAACCCAGCCTAGAGGAAAAGGGATTGAAACTAGACTAGGTTGCCATATAGAAAATAAGACAGATATGCTTCTTATAAAGCTGAGGTTTCAAATTAAAATTCATACTCACTATTCTAGCCTAGTGACTGGCACAGAGATAGCTCTGAAAAAGTTTGCCTAAAATGTTTAGTGGATGAATGAATACATTTATTTAGATTTGCCACGCAATTGCTAAACTTTTATAGTAGGTCTAATGGGTATTTAATTGTTGGAGTTTTGGGGAATAATAAATAACATCATTGGTTCTGCTTCCCAAGTTTGTGACTAACCAGCAAATATTACAAAGGAATCAGCCAAATGGAGATTTTTTTTTAAATCAGCTTTATTGGTAAATCTAATTAAAGGATGAAGTTTAGATCTGTAGCCACATTCAAGATCGGTAACACAATCGCCTTAAATGGAACTGTTCCTCAAACTGCATTTCTGTCCCAAGAACCTTCCACATGGATGAACCTGGAACACCTAATGCTGAGTCCAGGCCACAGAGAGACACCAAAGACTCACAGACTCAGCAGGGCAGGGCCATGCATGCTCAGCTCCTTTCCCCAAACCATCGTTCAGATACTTTATGCAACTCCTTCAGGGAGAAGGAAGTTAGAGGGGAGGAAAGAGGCCAGAAGTGTTTCTCCAGTGGAATTCTCCTCACAGAAACATGAGACTAGGGGAACAAAGTTTCCTCTCTAAAATCAATAAATTGTTTGTTATTGGCATGATGTATGATTTGTGATCAATCAACTCCACTTGGCCTCCCAAATGCCTTAATTCTCTTCTAATCATATGAGATTGGTCCTCCACCCAGGCCTATCTGTTCAAGGCAGAATAAGGTAGACCAGATGCCTTAGGTGTCTTTACGTCCTTTTTCCTACTTCAGAGTAGGAGCAAATTTCCTTAGACTAATTAGTTCAGCCTCTTGTTTTCCGCTTTCTCACCCAGATTGTAGCAGATGGTTGGAGGAAGCAGTCTGTGTATCACAGGAAATTAAAAGAGCATTTTGCTTCTTTTCAACTCTCATGTCTTCTGGGTCCCCAACACACACAGATATAACCATTCTCAGGATTTGTCCAAATTATAGCTTAGGGCTAGGATTAAGAGAAAATACCTGGCCAGCCACGGGAGTGTGACTTCTGGCCAAATCTCCTCATAAATATGTGTTATATGTGTGTGTGTATAAATATTATGTACATACATATGCATATGTAAATATAGGTATTTATACACATACATATATATGCATGTACGTATACATATATATGTGAATAATTTAAATCATGAATATGAATGTACATGATATATATATGTAAATAAATGATTTTTACAGCTACACTGGTGGCTAAAACTGGGGTATGTAGGAAACAGTGTATAGAATTGCCTGTTCATTCTCCTTCAGGAGGCTGGGTAATCTGAACAAGTTCCACATTGGTTGTAGATGCCCAAATATATGTAAGATATTTAGAGAAACTTGTGACGAGGTGAGCAGATAAAAAAGCCACCTTGACATCCCTTTCTTCAAGGGACAAGAGGACCCAGCTCTAAAGTCTGTGCTTTTTAGATCATCTGTATATTCTAAATCACAAGACTATCATTCCACCGTCTATCTGCCTTGCCTCAGTTGACTCCCATTACCTAGGAATATATTGTCTGGACATTTCACTTTTTATCCACAGGAGGGGAACAAAATGAGCCTAGATTTCTTCCTAACTGGGTTAGGATTAGACTTAACTATGAGTCAAAGAAACACAAAACTACAGTAACTTAAAAAAAGAAAGTTTATTTTTCTCTCATATATATGTTAGGACATAGATAGTTCAGGGTTAGAATGGCAGTGTGGCTCTCAGAAGTCCTCAGGAATCCAGGTTCTTTCTACCTTGTTGTGTCACCATGTGTGGCCTCCATTCACAAATTCATCTCACGACCTCAAGACAGTTGCTCCAGTTCCAGCCATTATATCTGCATTCCAGCCAGGAAGAAGACAGTGACACAGAAGAAGAGGGGAAGGGCACATGCCAGTTGTCTTTTAAGAAAGTTACCTCAAAGATGCCATATGACACTTCTGCTTATCTCACTGGTCAAGACTTAACCAAATGAGCACACTTAACTGCACTGGATTTTGAGAAATGTAGGCTTTATTCCAAGTTACCTTGTACCAGCTAGAAATGGAAGGTATTGTTTTAGGAGAGAACAGATTAAGGGAAATGACTAGCAGCCTCAGCCACACCTTGAAATAGGATATCTTTGATCTGTGTTAGTAAATCACTGGCAACAAGCTCCTGTCACCAACAGCTTCACCATCAACCTCATTCAATGCCTCAAATTCCACCATTAGTCACCCCTCCACTCCAACCAGAATGGTCTCTATGCATCTGTACTTGAACACACCTTGCATCCTTTCCTCTGTACTAGTACCCACTCTGGTCCTTTTGTTCAGAATGTCCTCCCCTCTTTCTTGCTACCTTTCTAAATTCTATCCATCTTTGAAGGCTCAGTGCAAGCCCCACCTTCTTGGTAAAGCCTCTTCTCTCCTTACCTTTTCCCAATAACTTCTCTCTTTTCAGAATGCCCAAAGCACACATTACCTATGCCAGTAACCTGACACCTGGAATATATAGGCATACATGTTGAGTTTGTTTGCACATCTTTTACTTTCAAGTAGATTGTAGGCTCCTTGTAGGAGGAAAGGTATCATAACTTCTCTGTACCTCTCACCATCCCTGGCATGCATGTGCTTCTAAACTTCTGAGTATCTTGACACTTAGAAGTCAGGGCTGGGGGAACAAAAGAAAACTGAAATCCGGGAGAAATAAATTAGAAAATGCACTCCGACCCTAACTAGCTCTACAACCTTGGGCTTAATTTCTCTGAGCTACAGGTTTCTCATCTATAAAAGGAAGGAAGTAACACCAGCCCAAGCTAATACAGAGGGTTGTGGTAAGGACCTCACACACACACACCCTTTGTACAATGCAAAACACCACACAAATTGTAGGTAAGTAGCTTTGTCAGGGCTTTTTGACTGCAAGCAACTGAAACCAACTCAGGCTAACCTGGGCAAAAAGGGTCTTTATTGGAAGAGCAGGAAAGATTGTTCACAGAATCATAAGGTATCTGGAACTCAGTCTTGGCAACAGATGGGGAGCAGGGCAACTCTGGGAACCAGACAACAGGAACTGTTTGGCCATCTCATCAGGAGCGCCTTCAGAAATGAACTAACTCCAAACAAGTTTCCAACTCTGTGCCACTCTCTCAGATGTCAATCCTGGGAGGAAATTGTTGGCCTAGCTTTGATTATATGTCCCTGCTTCTTGGTTACAGCAACCCAAGTCACCCTGATGCAGAAAGGTCAAAGCCCTGAAGGAAATCAGAGTGATGTTATCAGTAGAGTGAATGGAGGCTGGATGGCCAAAAAGCAGCAAATGTCCACAATCAGCTTAATAACAGTGTTGACTGAGTGACAGTGGTCCATTCCTTTGACTCTGAAGACATTTTGCATTAAAGATACCATAAGCAACTTCTTTAGGCCTTATCAGTGAACACCTTGGAGGGCATTAGTTCATCAGATTCTTTCCACCCATGGCAGTTAGAATAAGACCTTACAGAAAGGAGATGCAGAACTACATTACTTGATGGGGGGAAGGCACTAGGAGAGATGAAAAAAGTCTCAGCTCCATTATCACTGGCTCACAGAAGCCTTGTCTGACCTTCCTGACTAGGTCACGCCTCCCTGCATTCTGCTCTCTTATAGCTCTTAGTGTTCTTGGTGGCTCTTGATACTATGCAAGTTAAATTTATTAGCATTTTTGATTATTGATTATTTCCTCCACTAAGCTGTAAGCTCCACGAGGGCAGGGCCAATGCCTCTTTCTCTCACCTCTATTTCTATGACCCATCCCAGAGCCTGGCACATTCTAGGTGCTCAGTAAATACTTACTGAATGAATTAAATACATGAATAAATAAGGTGCTAAAATAGGCCAGAGTGATCAGCTGCACAACTATCTAGGGAGGGTCATTCCCACCACAAATCAGGGGCAGGTTTCACCTTCCCCTTCCTAGGCACATGGGGCGACGGGGTGGGGAGATTAAAAACAGTGACAGATTAGCTAATGCACCATCCATTAGGGGCTGGGCCACCCTAGTTTGTTTTTTTTTTTTCCAGAATCTACCCCTGGAGGGGAGAAGGCCCATCAGGCAGTGGCAGAAGTAATCCACAGCTTCTGAGAGAGGAAATAAGATATTCTCACTCTGATCCTCCATTCACTGTCCTGATAACATCACCCTGATTTCCTTCCGGGCCATCCCTGCCGGGAGCCTCCACCCAAGCAGGAGCACTGCTCCCCTGGATGCCGTGATCCCCAAGCGGTCCATCTGCAGGTGCCTCCTGAGACAAGATACTAAGAAGCCCACCTGTTTGTACAGCACTGTGGTCTACAAAGAGCTTTCGTTAATTACTTCCTTTGATGCTCACCGTGACCAACCTGTAAGACGGGCAAGTGTCACTGGCGCTATTTTACAGATGAAGAAATGGAGGCTCAGAGCCCTGCTCAAGGTTATTTAGGGAACTTCAAATACGGCATAAACTTCAAGGGTAGGGAATCGCCAATGGTCCACATCATCCGTGTGTAGAGGGTCTGTATTTTTAGCATAAATGTCTCAAGGCCTTTTTTTTGAGCCCTAAAGATAGCTCTCCCCTGTTTGTCATTGAACAGAATGTTGCAACATGGAAAACAAAGGGATGCAGGAAAACAAGGTATTAACTTGGTTTTTATTCTAGTGAAATCATGTCAGTTCGCAGGTCAACTGGGATTGACTGAATATATTTGGATTTGTATGTGAGGAGATGGGAGATGGGGAGAGAAGGAGAGAAATACTTTGATTTTACTGGAGGTTCAGTTAAAAATTTATTTTGTCTTTGAGTTTGGAATTGACAAATTCATTCCACTTTCTTCGCATTTTCACTCATGCGAGGTCAACTCAGAACTCTCCTATTCAGCCTGTGGCTCTGGGCTCTCACTCTCATCTCAGCCCGAATGTCTAAGGCCCCAGGTGACAGATGGCTGGAGGAATCACCTATGACCTGACTGCTTCTCCTTGGGGGTCAGAGTTCTTAATGTGTCTTTGGAATTGGAATTTTATCCTCATGCCTCTAAAAAACAAAACAAAACAAAACAACACAACAAACCACTCCCCGACAACCGTTAAGTCAGGCTACAGAAGACCCACTCTGAGAATTAAAGGAGCTCCGGCGAGGCTTGACTAGGAGCCTCCCTCTCAAGTGAAACTGGATGTGCTCTTCTTCTTCCTCAAATGTGGTCTGAGACTCCCAGAAGCCTTTCATCAGTGACCAAGCCCCGAGAGCAGGGTCTGGTCCCCGGCACAGCAGCTAACACATGGGGCACTCACCATGTGCCCAGTGCAAGGCTAAGTGCTTTGCATGTGTTTTCTCACTTGGCCTCATCACCCCTCTGAGGCAGCTAGTGACAAGGACCCTGCCTGTCCTTTGGATGAGGAGTCAGAGGCTCAGCAAGGGGAAGTAACTTGCCCAAAGCCACGCAGTGAGTAAGGGGAGGAGCTGGGTTTGGATCTAGACACACCCACTTTCAGCTGGAAGGGGAGAGAAAAGAAGAATGGAAACAACCATTCCCCAGTGAAATCTTGGATGGAAGAAAGGTGCCCTTCTCACACGAACTCCCTCCCAGGCCTTTCATGTGAGCAAAAATAGAAATCTCTCCTGTGTTGGAGCTATTATAAAATTGGGAGGGCTGATCACAGCAGGTAGCATTAGCCCAGTTCCTCCACACAGGTACTTAACCCAGCCCTGCAGACATCCTTGAGAAGGTCAAGTCTAGGCTGATGCTACAGGATAAGTAGTTGTCAAGTAGGCAAATATGAGGGGTGAAGGTCTCATCCCTAAGCTTTGTCTGGAAAGCTGGAGATGAAACCAGGGCTGGCCTAGTGGAGGTCTTTCTGAGATAGAGGCCTCCTAAGTGGGTTCCACCTGCCCACATCTCTCTCCTTCCAGGCCCTCGTGAGAAGCAGAGCCAGCTTCTACCGTGGGGTGGATGAGCCAGGGACAGGGGTGGAAGGGCTGAACAATTGCAGGCGGGTGAGAGAACATGCAGAACAGTGGTGCCTCCCCTCTGAGTATGTCTTCTGGTCTTCCAGCCACACTGTTTCCTGACTTCTTTTCTCCATAAGCATAATCTTTGCCCATCCATACATCGCATTTAAACTTGTTGAGAATGTTGGGAGAATCTATCAGGGGAGCCACACGGTCTGTTGCTCTGACCCTGTCCCTGGCAAGGCATCTGCCTTCAGTCCTGCGTGAAGAACCTTTCTCCTGCCCCATGACTCTGCTCTGATTTCCAAGTAAATGCTCCCACAATGCGTATCACAGCTGCTCTGCCTTGAGTGAACTTGCTGGTGAGGATGGAGTGTTGCCAGTGCCTCCTTCTGGAGGGGGTGTCTGTAAGGAGTGAGGTCTCTGAGTCCATCTTGGCAGGAGGGTGAAAGCCGCTTTCTCCTTCTGTTTTGCTGTCGTCACTTAGTCACGCTTTCCCTTCGTGCAAAGCTTCCCCCACTGTTGACAAAACATCCTGGTCCCCCTGTCCCCAGCCCATCACCCCTGCCCTTGAATAAACACCAGCTCGTTTGTAAGAGGTTTTTAATTTCATCTTGGTATGCCATTAAGGAGTGGAATAAGGATCTCTATTCATTTTCACTCACAAAATATCTGCTACTTTTCTCCAACTGATCCTCACCACGGAAGCCTGCGGAGCCATATAGCATCTGCATGATTTTCACTCAACAGACTGGTTTGGGTTTCTGGGTGGTTTGCATAAATTATAAAAAAGAGCACAAAAATCATACAACATCGGCTCTACCATAAGGGGGGCGTGTTCCCTCTGGCCGGGCAGAGAGTGATGGGAACAAGTAGCTGCGTCCGAAGCTCTGATGACTGGTGACATGCCTAGGAGTGAGGGCAAACCCGTCCCAGGCTCTCCCGGAGGAGTCCTCCGTCTCCCCCATCAACTCATTCTGGTTTCTCAGGAGGCCTCCCATCACAGAAGTAGCCCATCCTAGCACCACAACTGGAGGACAGGGTGTGGAACGGTCCCTGTGTACAATGGCAGCTGGGTCTTCTGTGCTCAGCGGCCCAGAAAGTGAGCCGGAAGGAGGAGCCCTGGCTTTCCAGCTGGACCCCTTCTGCCTCTGTGAACTCCAAGAGGTTGTTAGCAAACAGAGTATCTGCAACAGGAGTCAGCAAACTTCTTATGAAAAGAGCCAGACAGGACAGATAGTAACTATTTCAGGCTTTCTGGTCCACATACAGTCTGTTGCATATTCTTCTCCTCTTTGCTTTTTACAACCCTTTAAAAATGTAAAAACTCTTCTTAGGAGGCAGGCCATAAAACACAGGCCTGCAGGCTGTAGTTTGCCAGCCCCTGCTCTAGAACATGATGATGCCCTGTCCAAACCCATCCGTTACAGCCTCCTTCCCATCGAAGGCCTCTGGCATCCCCCCAAGCTGCCCTGAGCTGGTATCTGCAGCGCAGGCTTCGCAGAAGGGCCCGTGGCAGGCAGATTTGCCCTCAGGTTCCTGCTCTGCAGCCCCAGGTATCCTCCTTTGCCAAGTGGCTGGTCTGGTTGTATTTTAAGCAAATATCAGATATTAGTCTCAGCCCTGCTCATGTGTCCTGGGGTTGAATGAAGCCTCAGCGTCCCCAGTGAGGTAGGTACATACTATCAGCCTCGTCTCACACTTGCAGATGGTGAAGTTCAAGGGCAGAATTGACTTTCTCAGCGCTGCCCATCAGCCACATGTCTGAATTTCAAAGAAAGCCGAAGAATCTAGGCTTTAAATTTTCTAAGGACATGATCAGGGATTGTTCTGTCCCACCCAAGCCCAGTGATTCCACCTCAAACGGAGCAAGGATCCACCAGTGAACACCGTCAGCCACACAGAGTTGCTCTCCAGACCTCAGTGACACTCTCTGAAAACAGAATTAACTCAAGCACTCAAAGCTACGGGGCCTCGGTGGAGCAGCGCCCTCTGCCCTGCCCACAAGTCTCTTCAAACTCAAAATAAAGTTTATAAAAGTAAATTATCTCATTTTATAACTTAAGTGCATCAAGCATTTCCTTAAATATAGTTCACACTGAAAATAAAGTTACTTTTTGCTGTACAGTTGCTGTCTGTTATACTTAGGAATAAACTTTGATGATAAAGTATGAAAGGTTACACACTCACGCACACATCTATCTATCTGTCTGTCTGTCTGTCTGTGGGTGTGTGGGTGGGTAGACATATGCACCTCTTGAAAAGAGCTTCCCCAAAAATGGTGGGAAGTTGTTAGGGGTCTCTAGGTATCTAGTTTGCATGAAAATGCCTATATTTAAAATCCCTGTCCTTAATGATAAACACATCTTCATACCTAACACTAAGACTCTTATCAGAAACATTAAACTATGCAATCCGTAATGTATTCAGTCTTTGGAAATGCCGAGCTACACCATATCATTATACAACAGCATCCCGGACAAAACTCCCTCCCCAGCCCACCTCTTCCCTGCCTCCCCATCCTAAAGCCAGCTGACCCCTCATGTAATGCGGTTGGTTGTTCCAGAATGGGAGCCTAGCCGGAGAACTCGAGGGGGGAACTCAAGAGGTGAAGTAAGAATTCTGCATGGAGTACAGGTGGTCAATGGGGTTTCCCACTCTGGACTGCAGGGGCCCGGCTTCTGAGGTTGCTAGGAAGCAGTCACCCAGGTTACTGAGAGAGGTGTCATCACTATCCAGGTCGTGGAAAAGGGGCTCAGCACCTGAAAGGGAGAGGAAACACGGGCGTGAGGGTCTGGAAGAAGGGACTCCTTCAGTGCTCGGAAATTCAGCTGAATTCAGCCAGCATGGTCTGAGCACATCCCCCAGGGGGCGCTTTCTACTGGGTGCTGGGGAGGGGGTGGGGGAGGGTAGAGCTACATAGAAGAGTAGGAGGGGGCAAAATCCCTGTCCACAAAAGATCTCCTTAGGGGGGGCTCACGTCTAAAGTGCAACGACTGAAAACAATATGCACTAGGATATAACAAAGTGCTAAATTGAGTGCAGCACAAGCAAATGTCAGAATGTCTAGACAGTGAGGGTGTGGAGTGGGCAAGACATGGCACCACAGGCTGGAGAGACAGGGGCAAGGGCTTCTGGAGGACTCTGGCCACAAAAATGGTTCTTGAAGGAGGGATGGTAAGAAAACAAACATCAGCTCTGAGAATGATGCGCACGAAACCTCCGGTGATAACACCTGTCCTTTCAAATAGCACAAGTATACTGAGCGCCGGCTGTTTCCCCAAATTTGTACTGCAAAGGAAAGGGAGTTTAGGCGCCCAGACTCAACTGATTTACATCTTTGACCAAAAAAAAAACCAGGAGGGCAAACTGAGCAACAGCTGGGGCACCACTATGACCGGAACCTTGAGGATGTACATTTCACCTCTACGTCAAGTAAATGGGAAAGATGAAACCTGCAGTTTATAAAAATTGTCATGTGGCTTTAATTATTCATTTTACTGAAGGATTCATCACAGGAGTCCTTTATGTAACAAGATCCTTAGGACTCTGAAAATGTAAGAATTTGCAAAAAAACCCAAAAAGTCATTTGCCCTGTTTTTGCATAGTGGTGAAGACAGGTACAGACCTTACATGAGTCCTGTAAGGGAGCAAAGAGGATGGCCGTCACTGGAGCGTGCATATATATATATATCTGTGTGTGTATGAATGAATGAGGTTGGTCAATGACGTTCCTGCAAATGGCTGGATCTTAACAAGTGTTTGCTTAATGCATCACATGGGAAGATAGGGCTGATTTTAACATTATAGATAATTTTTTTTAATGAAGGCAAAAAAGAAGTTGACAATCTGTGCACTGAGGCATATATCTCTGATACTAATGTTTTGAAGGCTTGCGGAATAAAATGTTATTTTTAGCTATCAGGGTTAACAATTGCAGATTTCACAGTACAGATGAATGCATTACATAGGCCACTTACCTTCTCTGTATAAAAATGCAGTGGCCTATGTTTGGCACTGAGATTGAACTTCAGCCTTCCACTCCAGAGCTTGACCATCCCATCAGGGTGCCCAGGCCCCAGCTTCTGTACATCAGCTTAAGCAACAAACTGGGAAAATGGGGGAGTCTCAGCTGTCCCCATACCCTGTGTTTAAAGCAACTCCATTTTGGCTGGGGTGAGACTGGGAGGAGATACTTTTCACTCCACAAGTCAGTTTATGTTTCAGGAATTACATTAGAACACCTACTAGTATCCATAATAGGAGAGTCCAATTCAACCATCTGTTTTCTGTGCTTTTCAATATATTTTTTTCTTATGTGAGAGTTCGCATAGTTAAGGCCTCTGCCTATATCACTGCTGATAATGCTTATGAACATGTAAGTGTGGTACCTGGCATGAAATGAAAGACTTGGGAAGTTCAATCCCAACAAACAGGTCTACAATGAAAACACAACCTCCTAATCAAACTAACAAATATGAAGCTTTGGAAAAAAAAAAAAAAAAAAGAAGCTTTGAAAAGGAGAATAAATGGAAGCACGACTACTGTGTATGTGTGCTGGTCTTTCTTCTGGAGCCATCAGTTAGGTGATTCTAGCAGTATTTTGTGGGATACTTATTCTGCTTTGGAACTTTAATGAGCATCTAGGAACTGTGTAGAGCTGTCTGGGAGGGGATGAAAAACTCACGCAAGCAAGTTGTGTGAGGTCCCTGTGGGGTTTGAGTCCCTCTTACCATAGGGGTGCATGTGGTCTCCAGGCATCTGGGGTGGGGTGAGACCCTGTCGGAAGGGATCTGAGCTGTAGACGCTCTGCTCGATGGCCAGGAGCTGCTGTGGGGTGGGCAGAGCGGTGTAGGGGTTCATGATCCCTTCCATCCCAGCGCTCCCGCCACCATTTGTCTGAGCTGTGGGACAAAGAAGAAGGCAGATCATTCTCCATGTGCAGCCCAGCATCACACGCTGGGAGGGAGGGAGAGCCACAGAACAAGCTCTGAACTTCACATGCCCCACTGGCTTGTGACCACACAAGTTATGTGACCATGGCTACATCATATTACTTCCTGGATCTTGGTTTCCTCATTTATAGAATGGATGGGTTGAGGTGACATCAGTGGTTCCCAGTCTGTGCCCTACCAAGGGCCATCAGGGATTGCCTTGAAGGATAGGCATGGCGGGTGCTGTACTTGGAGAGCTTCCTTGAACTACATCATTAAAACAAAGGCGTCTGATGCTACACGCAGGCTTGGCAGCCAATGGAGTGGATGTATCTAAAGATCCTTCCAGCATTACCCCACTAGGAGTCCATCCGTCAAGTGGGGTTCACGACACTGGCCCAGCGGACCTCGTGCAGCTGATACGAAGACTCCATGAGATCGTGTGTATGTGCTTTGGAATCACAACTCGTTACACTCGTGTACAGAATTTTATCAGAAAAGGACTCCGTTCCTGCCTCCACATCCTGCTGTGGTTCTCTGAACACAGTTCCATTAACTCTCAGGGACTCACTCTGCCACCTTCTTAAGTCTACCCTAGGACCTGCCCATAGAATTCTTCAAAGTTCCAAGCACTAGGAGTTTATGTCCTCATAATGCCTTGATGAGTTCTCCTCCCTTTGAGCGTGTTGACCTATATGGAGTCAACTTACACAGCTCCTCCTGAAGCCCTCTCACCTCTGTGACCCCCTCTGAGGCACACAGCGCCGTTCGATAGGACTAGCAGGCCCCACTACCCTCCCCTAGGGATGCAAGCCTGAGGTGCAAAGAGACAGAAAGACAGCTCCCAGATCTCCAAACAGCACTGGGAGGTGGAACTGGGGCAAATTCAGGTCTTCTGACCGGCTCGTGACTCCACCCTGCCCCAGGGCCCGTGCCGTTGCTTCACTTCTCTCTGACCATCTATCTTGCCATTAAGATACTGTTTGGCCTGGAAGGTCAAAAGCAAAAAGAACTCTTGACTGCAAGAGTCAGATTCTCGTTGGAGCCTAGCCCAGGTATCAAGCACAAGGCAAGGTCCATGCAAGGACAAGGGGCTCTGTTTAGAGGCCAGACAACCAATGTCACATTCCACAGCCTTCCAAGTGTGGTCCAAGGCAGGCAGCAATGAGAGCTTGTTAAAAAAGCAGACTCTCTGGGCACATCAAGAGCTTAAGAATCAGAATCTATACATTACCAAATACCAGGTGATTTAGGTGCACGTTAAAGGGTGAGAATTCCTGCTCTAGGGTGCAAAGAGACCACTCAGGAAATTCTGCTGGACAGCTGAGATGGGGAGGGGGCAGTGCATATCCCTTTAAGAATGACATTGTCCTAATATAGTTATTCTTGCTTTTTTTCTTTTAACTTCTTTGAAGGGTCCCACAACCTGTCCCTCTCCACACCCTCCCCAATCCCCACACCACCCCTATTAACAACAACAAATGAAGGTACACAGAGGTAAGGGTGAGTTAAGGCAGTGTGGCCGAGCGGAACTCAGAATCAGAGAGACAGGTTCCAGCCCCAGCTCCATCTCTTATTGATCTAGGATCGTGGCTGCCTGGAAGGAGGAGGGCCACGCAGGATGAGAAACTGGCCATGTCTCTGACTCTGTAGGTAGGCCTGACACAGGGCCCTGACACTGCAGCAGGGTCCGGGCAAAGGGGCTTTGCACGAGGGTAGGGCCTCCTGCAATCCGCAGTTCTGGGCCTGCAGAACCCTCTCACAGTTCTCAGGGTTTGGTCCTCCCTGGAAGGTCCCATCGCCCAAGCAGGTGTGGAGTGGGCTTCACGGAGCTCAGAAATGTCATTCCAAGGCCTGGGTGGGTGGAGGGCCCTGGCGGGAGAGGCCTGGCCGGGAGAGGCTCCAGCTTACCGGAACTCAGCCTCTGGGTGTTCTGTTGATCTTGCTGTTGCTGCTGCTGCCGCCGGGCCAGCTTCTTCATCTGATGAGGGGAGGACCACAGGATTAGAGGTCAGGGGGCCTGCAGCAGGTTCCTGCGGCTAGGCCAGGGGGGCACGGCTCGTGGGTAAAGCAGAGGGACCCCTTCCCCTGCTTTTACTCAGGAAAGGAGCCACACATGAGGAACAGCGCCTTGAGCCCGATGCGTGGCGGCTGAGGGCTTCTTACACCGCAGCCGTGGAAAGACAGCTGGCTGGGAAGCAACAGCGTGGCTGGTCTTAGCAGGAAGAGGGATTTCCTCTCAGCAAATAAAACCTGCTGCTTATGTTGTGACAGTTTTATGTGAGGGGATGTGGGGTCTTCAGCCCAGCTTAGATGTGCAGCAAGGGCCTGCTGACAGGGTGTGATTTGGGATGGTTGGCTGGTCCCCCTATCTGCTGGCCCTTGCGACAGAGACTCCTACCAGGAGACGCACGCCTCTAGGTAAGGAGTTTGACTCCCAAAGCACCCTGTTAACACACAAACTCCCCGGAAGGAACATTGTAACCCAATGTTTCTCAAAGTGTGTTCTGTGGAACATTAGGGTTCCATGAGACATTAACATACACTTTGAGTGTGTGTGTGTGTGTGTGTGTGTGTGTGTAGGGAACACTAGATTTTTTAAAAAAATTCTTTACTGTGAGATTTCTCAGAGTTTCAAATATGCTCTCTGCTTATGAATCCATAGGCTATAGGTCCTCTCAAGCCTATTGAACCATGAAATCCTCTCGTAGAAAGGACTGTGGAATACACACCAGCAGCCCTGGTATGAGGAATTCAGTGAGGGAAATGATATCTTAACCAATCATTTCACCCACTAAAGATCAGGGCTGTAGAGAACTGGGCCACCAACTCATGCATGTATACAGGTAGGAAAATAAATAAGTAAAGGTCTAAAATAAGTAAAAGACCGTGGCAGGGGAATACAGACCTTGGTAGGATCCAGCAGACAATATGATGGTTTGGGCCTATATCAGGGAAGGGTGGGGCACTGGGAAAGGTGAGTAAGGGCATCCGTTCCATGTGCCATAATGTTGTCTTAGACCTATCGTGTGGGTGCTATGTAGGTTTCCCTCTGAAACTTCAAAGGAACTCTGGTATCTGTGTTAAATGAATGGGAATTCAAGAACCTGCTTCGACCAAAAGACACAGAAAGGCATTTCTTCATGCAGATGGCTGGCCAGATTCACAGTCACAGCCACTAGGAAAATAAAAGCCATCTCACTAAAACAACTGCCCCGTCTCTCCCCTTCTGCAGGGCTGCTATAGCTGAAATGACTGCTGATCACAAAATTTCTGAATCAAGAGAACTATTCTATCCAATGAGTTGAGGTGAGAAAACCTGCTGGCAAAAACAATGTCCTACTAGTGCTTCAGGAAACCGGCCCCACAGAGACAGAAGTAAGAAGCAGATTACCTTAGCTCTCTGGTTCTGGAACCACACCTGAACGACACGGACGCTCAGCCCTGTCTCTGCAGCCAGAGTCTCCCTCACCTTGAAAAAATGGAACATTAGAAATACAGAAACATTGGCATCTCAGAGTAGAAGGCAGAACATTCCCTACGTGGTGAACGGGGAGGCCAGCAGGCTACATCTTACATAGGAACTGGCGAGTGTTCGGTGATCAGCAAAACCCCAAACACAAGAGCATTGCTCTCCTTCAGGCGGAGAGGAGGTCCTTACCCGGGTAAATGAAGAGAAGAATAAGCATTAATTTTGATGTGCATTCCAAGAGGTGTTCCTGGGTTTCTCTTCCTCTGGAAATTAGGCCTTCAGGTGGTTCTTAGATATTAGCAAAATCTATTGTTGTGTTTTTAGCTGTATGCCAGGCATATGCATTAACCTACTTAAGGAGAACTGAGGGTGAAAATCACTTTGCAAAAAACAAATGGTTCTCTCTTGCTCTCTTCTCCCATCTAAATTGACTGACTTAAATTTTTGGTTTCGTCCCTCATAGCTTTCGGTCACTTTGGGTGTTTCATGAATATTCATATTCACTGTGAGCCCTGCCCAAAGGAAATAAGACAAGAGTCATCTGGGATCCGACAGAGCAAGAGAGACGGCGCTGATGTAGGCACATGTACTGGGACTGTGAGGAGACAGGACAATCAGGGTCCCTATTATGAAGAGTCGTGTTTCAACATCTGCCCTCTATACAGGCATTTGGTGAGGGGCTGGCAAAGTGGCTAGAAGGGAAGGGGGAAGAAGCACAGATTTCCCAAGAGTGGTCCTGAGAGACACTGCCCCCTCTTGGTTAGATTCTGAGGAGGAGATGAGATGGTAGGAGCTCCTTGAATAAACACATATGTAGAGCAAGCTGGAGGCCTTGGGAAGTGCTCATCTTTATCATGCCACTGGGGCTGAGGCTTAGGAGAAGCAGGATAATTAGAGAAGATTTTGCAGGCACATCCTTCTGCAACGCCAACTGAAACAGCAGTATGCCCAGGGGCCCACGTCCACCTGCTGAAACCCTATCCATCCTTCAGAGGCCCAGCTCAAAACCCACCTGTTCCGCAAAGCCTTGCCTGATCCCCCAGACAGAGGCGACCTTTCTCTTCCGGCAGCTCCTGGCTGCCCCTCTGTTCCGGTCCTCAGAGCTTTCTGCCCAATGCTCCAGTGTACACATCTCCTCCCCTCTGGTGGCCTAGACGCTGCCCAGGGACAAGCACTGGGTACAGGCCATACAGAGGCTGGGAGTTTAGTACATGGAGAACAAGTAAACCAGTGAGGAAGTGGGAACTGGTCCTTGTGCAGGTCTACCTTGGGGCTGTTTCACTTTCTACCAGCTCTTCTCCCAGAGCTTAGAGGGCAGTGAGGGCAGGGAAAGGAGGTCTTCTGCAGGTGGGAGAGCTTTTTTCAAAAGGCAGAAGTGGTGGGAGACTGTATTATCATTCAGCAAATATCCATCCTTCCCGCCCCTCCTCCATGGAGGGGTGTATGCCTCCCCCTGTACTCACACTGGCTTAGCCACGTGACTTGCTTTGGCCCATGGAATGTAAGTGGATGTGAAGTGGGTGATATTCAAGGAGAGCCATTCAGTGGGACTGCCCAGTGTGACTTGGCCTCTTGCCTTCTGCCATCGTCATGAGACCCGTGTGCCCCAGGTGGCCACTGCCCTAGACTCTTTAATGAGAGACCAGTGGGGCAGGCCTGAACCAGAGCCCAGCTGGGTCACAGTCAACCCACAGCCCAGGGGCAGGAAATAAATGTTTGCTGGGAGCCGCTAAGATTTTGTTTGTTATTGCAGCAAAAGCCGATTCATACAGAGAGGGAGGCATGCTAAGGGATGGGATGCTAGCGACGGATGCTAAGAAATTTAAAATGTCTTTCTTCTATGAATTTCAATTCAATTTCAATTTCAAGAAAGCTTTCTTTTCTTGTTTTTATTGCATAAAAGACAGTACCCAGCATACGGCAGGGAGTCAATAAATGGCGGGTACTTAATAAGTGGACGCAGCTATTTGTGGCAGAGACTACTAATTGTCTCCAATATCCATTCTCTCCTTCCTCCTCTTAGCAACTGAATCCCCAAGTTTAAGCAAGGCTTATGGACACCCAGATAGACTCATTTCCCAGGTCCCCTTGCAAGAGGTGCAACCGCAGGATTAAACTCTAGCCAACACACATGAGTGAAAGTTATGCAAAAAATCCCAGGGTATGTCCCTAAAAGGGCAGCTGCTTGCCCCGACTTTCTCTTACCACCATGGTGGCTGGAAAAAATGGTGACATCTGGAGCAGCCCCTTGGACCCATGTGACAGATAACAGAGCTTCTCAGCCAGTCTTGGATTGCTCATCTCTGAACTGTGATGTGAGAGAGACATAAACTCCTATCTCATTAAGTCACTGTATTTTTTTTTTTTTTTTTTTACATAACTGTTCACAGCAGCCCTATCTGTAACAGCCCCGAACTGGAAACAACCCACATGCCCATCAACAGGTGAATGGACAAACAACCCATGGTATATCCATGGAATACTATGCAACAACAAAAATGGATGAACCACAACATGGATGAATGCCAAAATCACCACCTCAAGCAGAACAAACTGGACCAAAAAAGAATACATGTTACAAGCCACTGTATTTTTACTCTGTTGTAACATTTCGCTCTATATCCCAACTGGAACCTCTTATTGTTATTCTCCCCATTGCTCTCCATGAAATGAAAGGTGTGAGCAAGTAGCCAGTTGGAGTGGGTATGCATACCCAAAAGCACAGGGAGATGCTACCATGACCCCGGCCACAGCTGCAGTGATCCCTGGAGCCTCTAACGGGGCTCAAGGCCACCTGCCCAGACTCTGTTTGAACAGCATCTCCCACCCTGACCCCCAGGTGCCCAGTGACACCCCAGAGGAGTCCAGGGTGCACACAGAGAAGAGGGGCCTCGTCCCCTTTCCTCCCTTCTTCCTCTCCCCCCCATACCTTCCTGCACGGCTTGGAGGATACTTCAAACGAGGCCTTGAATGCTCTCCTCTGTTGGGTTGTCAAGATGGTTCTGGGACGTTTAGGGCGCTTATGGTCCTTGCCATCCTCAGCGGCTCCTTTCCCTGCCCCATGGGCTGACTTGCAAAGACTTTCTTCATCATCACTTTTGCCTGAAAGAAGCAGAAAACAACGTGTTGAGTCCCTTAAGGCCACTTCCTGGAGTTGGCTGTTATTCCATAACAAGACACTTGGGTCCACGTTCCAAGGATGACTTAAGACATGAATGCAACACCCTGTGTGATACTGATCCCAAAGCCCCCAGGAAGGGCTAAGGAAAAACTTCTAATACGTGGAGACAGGAACCAGGAAGTCCACCATCACAGCTCAGGACTTTCTCTCGGGAGGCTCTCCTAGCTCCACGTTTACTAGTTGTGTGACCTTGGGCAAGTGACTTAACTCTCTATGGCTCAATTTCCTTATCTGCAAAATTGAGATATAGGAGAACCTACTTCATTGGGGTTGTTGTGAGGGTTAAATGAGTTTATCAAGAAGGCACTCAGAAGGCTGCTTAGCATATAATAAATGCTCAGTAAGTGTTGGTGGTTAATATTTCTTAAATGTCATTTTTCAACTCTAGACCTGGATAAGTTACATATAACTTCCTAGATACTATGTCTGAAATTCTAGCCAGTGCCAGGAGGTAGAAAACAATACTGTTTAAAAGGCCACAGAAGACCAGCATTAGACTACGTGCAGGTACAGATAACACAGGCAGTTAGTCAAAACTGCCTGTCTATAAAATAAATAAGTCTCTATTAAAGTAACTGTATTTATCTATATTTACTTGAATTATTTCAACTCTACAAGCAGTGATCAATACAAGCAGTAACTTGAAGGAAACAAAGCCTTCAGTATATATGACATTCTTTCCCAGGCTACCTCTTGTATCCCACAGACTTCACACTCCTAAGAAGATGCTTCTAGGGTCTGGGAAATACCCATGTGAGAGAGACTCCTTCCTACTTTCAGCATTAAAAGCCATAGGCAGTTGTGTGCCCACATTACCCTAATGAGACCCTCATTTCCCTCTGGGTCTTTACAGAGCTCAGCTGCCCTCTTTCCTCCAGTAGAAACCTTTGTCCCAAGAGCTTCCCCAGCTCCAGTCCCCTCATTCTGATCCCCTTCTGGCCACTTCAAGAAATCCAAGATGAGGTGACCCACCGTGTGCGAGCTACACATCCTTGTTCCTCATCCCTCCCTCCTCTGGAAAGATGCTCTTTGCATATAATGTTTTAGTTTAGACTTTAGTTGAGTTCTAATTTTTGGCTCTGCCAGAGCCCAAAACCCTTATTTTATCTGAAAGAACAATGGCTAAGATTCTTTCCTCTATGAACTTTTAGGCATACAATTTGAACGTGAAGGAAGACGAACCTCTGAGTTCCTTGAGGGCACAACCCTTGCAGTGTAATTGAACAGGGTCTGACATAGGCAGACCTAGGTCTCCATCCAGCTCTATCCCTTGTTTTAAGTACAGCCCTGTGCAAGGGACGTCCTGCACTGAGCCTGCACTGGAGACAAGAATACCCACCAGGGGGTGGCATAGGAGTAGTGCTGCTGTGTGCAAAGCAACTAACACAGAGGCACAGAGGAAGCTCTTATTAGATGTTGTGGGAAGGATGTCTTTTCCCCTCTGCCTCACTCCCCTTGATAGTACAGACGAAAAAAACCACAAGATGAATGAAGAAGAGATTAAAGAAGAATCCTCATGACAAGGAGTGGCCACTCTGGCATCTTCAATTCTTAGGCTGCTCTTTCCTTGATCAGAGGCGTGGGGCGGTGGGGGGGGGGGGGGGGGGCGGGGATTCAGTAAGCTGATCTCAGTCAGCCCTCACTACTGAAGGGTATTTAGGATCTTTCTAGAAGGAGGTTTTCAGAATGGCAAGGAAAAAATAAGCATGTAAGAATTAAAAGCCTTAGGGAACTAAGAAGACCCCACAAGAGAAGAAAGGTAGAAAAAAGGAGGCCATTGACTCTGCAGATTCATCCTTGCTGGGCCCGACCTCCTGCTGCTCAGAGACCCCCCCCCCCCCCGGGCCTAGTCTTTAGTGACGTCAGTAATTCTCTCTGCCGGTGGATTCTTTGGGGTCAAAAGGATGCTCCTCTGGTACTAGTGATGCCTTCAGTAATATTTCTGAGGAAACATGGCTGACACCCCACGCCAAGGATTGTGTAGATCTCCTGCAAAGCAGGTCACCACAAGGAGCTGAGTCTAGAACAGATACGTGAGAAGTCCAAAGTACAGAATTCACTTTAAAATGCAATTGTATCATCTTCAGAAACCACTTGTCTTAATGGTATTTGCAAACATCTCACGGGGTCAGTCTGATTCTTTTACAGTCACATAGCTTGATGCCAGTGTATACTGATGACTAGGATGCTGTAACTAATGAAAATGCAAAATCTAAATTAATGTGGATTCCATGGTAATGGCTCATATATGTTGACAACATTCAGGAGAGCAAGATGGCACGGTGTCCACAAGCATGGGCTCTGGAGCCATACTAACTCAGGTTTCAATTCTGGCCTTGCCGGTTCTGATGTGTGATTCTGAACAAATCCCCAAGACTCAATTTTCTCATTGGAGAAAGTGACAGTGTTGTTGGAATTACATCAGATGATGTATGTAAAGGGTTTAGCATCATCTAGAGTGTGATAGATGCTTAGTAAATCATCATCATCATCATTTCAAAAGAAGTGATCTTAATCTGAGACCCATGTTTTCTGTTATTAACAGTTGCACACTGATGGGAGTTCGCGTTAAGGTTTTACACTACAAGAGTTCATTCCTCTCTCTTTGCAGACATGACCCTAGCTCACACTAAGAGTTGGTTTTATGGAAAGTGCGTGTGTGAGTGCTTGTGGGAAGGAAGGAGGGGGTGGTGGTCAAGGGGCTGGTTCCAGAAGGAAGAAGTGATTGCTGAAGTTCGTTCGGAGCCCCAGAACTGAATGGCTGAGTTCCCTGATGTCTTCGTACTGTCTCTGGACTTACCACTGCCTAAGATACATGCACACTTCCCAAGACCTGCTATCCCATCCTAGAACAGCAGAAAGGAGCAGTGGGGGAAAGAGCCATCTCCTAGGGCAGCCCTTGGTGCCCATTTTTGGAGGATGTAAAGATCGTCACAGGCGACTGCTCATTCATTCTCTCTACATCCCTGTGAGAAGAAAGAGATGAAAACATGTGTTTTCAGAAGAAGGGGGAGGGGCAGAAGTGGGAGCAGAGGGTGCACGAGGTTAAGATTTGTCTCTGGAGTGTTTCTATCGTTTTTTTGTGGTGCATTTTCTTCTTCTGATTCCTCCTTTTTGCTGTTCAATATCTCTCTCTTTTGTCTGCTAAGGGCCCCATTTTGCCTTCCAAGCACTAGATGCTCTAGACCAGGCCTCTACAAACTTTTTTTGTAAAAGGCCAGAGAGTAAAATATTTTACTCTTTGGAGGCCTTATGGCCTCTATTGCAACCACTCAACTCTGCCACCGTAGTACGAAAGCAGCCGCAGACAGGACGAATAGGCATGGCTGGGTTCCAATAAAACTATATTTCAAAAGCAGGCACCAGGCCAGATTTGGCCTGCATACTATAGTTTGCTGGCCCCTGCCCTAGACCTCTCCTGACCCGTTCTCCATCAAAACTTACATATCCTGTGTTCCAGGCTTTCACGCTCTGACTCTGGGGGCAGGAAGCACTGCTCATCTGCTACACTGAGTCAGGGATTAGCAGGGTCTGAAGTGTCCTCTCCCACAGTCAATAACACATAGACATGGAATGCCTCCAACCAAACAGTCACCACTAGGGAATTTCAGGTGTCCCGGCAGATCTGAGCAAGAGAAACTCTGAAGATGGAGGAATGGAGGGCCTTTGGGCATGTCCCAAAGTGCAGACAGATGTCACGACCCAGCTGCCAAGGGGAATGCAGACCATCGCTAACCATCACCCAGCTTCGGTCTGCCGGGTTGTAAATATTGCGAGCATAGCAGTGCCCTCTGACTCCCTCGGGGAACTTCCAGGCTGTTCAGGGAGGCTCCCATCTCCTCGTTCAGCAGGGGCAGGGCTGCCTGACTCTGATGCCAACTTCTCCATGAAAGCAGGCGGTGCCTGAAATATACACTTACTGATTTGTCCAAGAGAAAGGAAAGTTCTAAACGAGCCAGGAGATTTCTCCCAGGGCCAGCAGGAGTACTGGAGAGCAGGAGATGAAGAAAAACCTTCCAACAGCAGAGACGTCGCGGAAGCGGAAGGAGGGGCAGCCCCTCGGCATTGCCAGAGGCTTCCACACCCAGATGCAGGCCAGAGCGATCCCTCATAATTTAAGCTGACACCCCTCAGCGGAGATGAAAGGAACACCACTTGCTGTCTCCAGCAACAAATGTCAGCATCCCTGGAGGCCATTTAGACACAAACGCAGCATAAATCTGACTCCTAGAGGGAAAGTCCAGAGATTAAGTCTCCACGCACAGCCTACCAGGGTGAAATGAATTTGCTTGGCACAAAGTTGGAACATGTTTCTCAGGGCCTTTCTTTCCCATCTCTTGTAAAAAAAAAAAAAAAAAAAAAAAAAAAATCTGGAATTGCTCAGAGGCTGTTGCTTCCCCCTTGCCTGGTCCTCCCACTCATTTATGACATAAGCAATGGCAGATGAAAGACCCAGCCATGGTTTATGGCCCCGAGACAGGCTGTACTACCTGTGGGGCCTCACAGATTCATTTCAGGTTGTTGGAAAAATCCCAACAGCTCATAAACAGGGCAAGAGATATCAGAGCTTGGCCCAGGAGGCGACGGTGAAGGAGGAGGACCGGAGACCCTCATGCTAGGGAAGGGAGAGGCAGGAACAGGCCTCACATGCTTCCCACGTGATGGGCCTCATAAATGTTCTTCAGGCCGGGGGAGTAAGAGGAAGGGTCTGGGACTTGTGGTGGGTGGAGGGGGGAGGGAAAGAAGCAAGGGAGGAATTTATGAAGACAGAATATATAGGAAACTATTTCAGTCGCTGCCCTGTCCTGAATGGATCAGAATTCCATTCTCCCGGAGCAGAACTCTGGATGCAAGGCAGCATTTCACATTCAAGAGGCAGTAGGTAAAGTTCTCTAGAAGAGCAAAGTCCCTGCAGCTACTGTTTTGAAACTGCCTCACACAGAGTTCTTCAAGGAGGTCTCAACTCAGACCCAAATCAGGTTCCCGGAAAAGATTTGCCTTGCACCTTGTTCACGTAATCACCTGCTCAGTAAGCACTTACCGTGGGCTCGTGTACCACGCACTGAGCAAGGACAATTCTGGGCTACAGAGATGATTAAGACTTGCCCTCTGTTCTCACAGATCCCAGATTAATAGGGGAGAAAGATACAATGCCAAAATAATAGCTCTGCTTAGAGGACTTGGAGGAGGGGACTGGGAAGGTGACATAGTACAGGTGTCACTCGAGGTGAAAGTGAACGACAGACAATGAACAGAAGTTGCCAGGCAGGAAAGGACAGAGAGGGCGTTTTAGGTCCACAGAGAACTTCTAACGGCATGAGAGCAAGACCTTGACCCGGGAAGTGAGGCTCATCCAATAGATGAGGTACATCCAACAGTACCTTGCATGTCATTAGGTACTCAGCACCCTGCACTGCATCACAAGGGGATGAGAGAGATCTGAGATGACCCCTTGCTCTCAAGGAACAGAAAACTGTGTTAGAGTTAGCACGTGTGAAACAATAAATATAAAATAGTATTTGGCTATGCTCTTTAGGCATGGTATATATAGACGGGGAAAGGGGGGAAGGGGGATAAATTAGGAGTTAGGGATTAGCAGATACACACTACTATATATAAAAGAGATAAACAACAAGGTCTTACTATATGGCACAAAGAACTATATATTCAATATCTTGTAATAACCTACAACGGAAATGAATCTGTAAAAGTATATATATATATATATATATATATATATATATATATAACTGAATCACTTTGCTATATACCTGAAACTAACACAACATTGTAAATCAACTATACTTTAATTTTAAAATGTAGGCATATAGGAAAGAGAGGTGTCAGAGAGCCAGAGGAGCTAGTAAAGGCAGGAGCCTAAATGCAAGGGAGGAGGGAGGAGTGGATCTGGAAACGCAGAGGGGAGAGGGCAGGGGTTCTGAGAATGGCTCAGCCTTGAACTGGAGAAAAGGGGAGAGAATGGGCATGTGGGAGACCTCAAGGCCCTGGCAGAGGGTGCACTTCTGAGGGGAGAAGAAATGCAGGGTGGAGAGGCCACGTGGAGCTTACTCCAGGGGTCCTGATGTTCCAGAGCCGATGTTGTTAGCAATGGTGAGACATGGGGGGAGTTCTGTGGCTGGAGCTACACAGGAAAATTGTGGACCCAGAGCGCAGGGCACCATGGATCAGGAAAGCACAGACACCAGCTGCTAGACTGCTGTGTCCACGTGTGGGTGACACCACCAGGCCACCAGGTCCACTTTGCAGACTGGGCTGAGGGAGTCTCTCAGGTCTCAGCACTAGACAAGGGCCCTGAAAAAGAAGAAGCAAATGCCCACATCCCAAGAACCAGTTGTGTGCCAGGCCCCGTGTCCAGGGTAAACATTTCATCTCATCTCCATGGCAACACAGCATGGCAGGTAGTGGCGGAACTCCTCTCCTACCTAAGGAATAAACACAGTCTCAGAGAGTTTCCGGAACCTCCCCCAACACACAGGGCCTAGGTGGGAGGGCCAGGTTTCATGCAAAGCTTGTCTACTCCCAAGCCCAGGCCTGAGACACTCCTACAGGGAGCAGAGAAACAGGCTTTTTAACCAGCAAATCAGGCGTAAGCAAATGACAGTCACCTGTGCATGTCCCAGCCCAAGAGTGGGGACAATCTAGATGTTAGGTTGCCAAAGACCACGAAAAGATCACTCTTTATATCCAAAGAACCTATGGAGTGGTGGAAAGTAACTTTAGCCATGAAACAGGAGACCTAGATCCTAGTTCTAATTTTGCTACTAAGCTGTGTACCCCTAAATGAAATTCCTCACATTTCTGAGACTCAATTTCTTCATCTACAAGATGAAATAAAAAGCCCCTTCCCTTAGCTAATAGTTGACTGGGCTTCACTTTACAATTGCATTGTTTCATTGTTTCTATTCGAACAGTAGGAGGCAGGAAATGTGTTATTATCGCCCCCTTTTTTTTTTTTTTTTTTTTTTTTACTACAGATGAGAGATGAGTCAACCAGGCCCCGGGGAGGTGGGTGATATTTTGCCCAAGGGCACACAGCTGGGAGGCTTCCTCTTCCACTCCCACTTCCCCTCTCCTGCCTAAGCTGCCTGTGGGGTTGTTGTGAAGATCCAAGGGCACCTGTGACTTGCAGAACATCAGGTGAGGCCCAACTGCAGGCAGCGTCACTGTTATTGAAGAGTGAGGAAAGAAAAGGGAAGGCTTTCTGAGGGGTGCGGATCGTCCACTCACACTCTGAGCTCCTGCTGGAAAAGCCATTCTTTTCAGTCCAAAAGGCGCAGAGCTTAGTTTAAATCCAGGTTCCCCCCACTCCTACCCACCCTCCCCAGGCACCCCCTGCCACTGCGACCCCACTCAGGGACAGGGACACTCCCCAGTCACAGGGCACTAGGCGTTTCAAGAGCAGGGCAGACAGAAGCCGAGCTGCTCTCCTGAGTCAGCCTGTTGGTAAAGGGTCCCAAGAAAGACACCTTTGTTCAGCGATGCCCACGGTGGATGGAGACTCCTGTGCCAGGCAGGGGGAGGGGAAGGCAGGTCAGAGCCGGGCATCCAGCTCTGACATCCAGGCAGCCCCCCGAGGGGACCTGGGTCTCTACTCTGGGAGTACTGGCGCCTGCCACAGCCTGGACCCCTCTCCTTTTGCTTTTCTCGGCTGGCTGGTGCTCCTGAAAGGGAAACCTTGTGCCTGGGAGGTTTGTAGGGAAAAGAGACAGTATTGGTACTGACTGGTGGAATTACTGTGAATTTGCATCAGTTTGGGGTCTTTTCGCATTCAAAAAGGATTTGTGCTGGCATCTACACTGCCTCACTCCCTCCCCCCTTCTACACAAACACACACACTCTGCATCTTTTCCTCTCTGAGGTTTTCCATCCCTTTCTCCTCCACTTCTTAATGAAAACGTGGCCACATGCAACCCAAACTGATAAGCAGAGGTGTAAATGCTCAAAGCACCTATGCATAGCTTTGTCATATACTGGAAATCCTGGTAATCGAGATATCAGAAGACATCTCTACACCTACATCACTGTATTCCAATCAAGCATGGATGCATATACTAAATAAAAACCATAACTTGTTCGTTTTGATTCGGCCAGCCCCAGAGAAGGAGACCGGGAACCTCATAACAAGATGAATCAGATGTTCGGGGCTCTGCTCTCAGTCTCAATAAAAGCTCATTAATCCGCCAGCCCGAAGGTTCACTAGGCATGGGTGTGACATGCATGACATTGTATTCGGTTCATATTAATGAGGTTGGAGTGTGTTTGCTCCGATTTAGGAACTGACTTAAGTGGATCAATACCATATCTCTTTGGAATAGTCCAATTTTGCTGCATTAATCACTAGTCTTCAGGAGGATAAAATTATCTGGGATGGGAGACAAAGGGTTAATTATCTTTCCAAAGTAAAAAAGACCCAAACGAACAATCTTCCAGGTCAGCAGCAGTCCCCAGCCTTTTTGGCATCGGGGACCAGTGTCGTGGAAGACAACTTTTGCACGGATGGGGGTGGGGGGGTGGGGAAGGCAGGATGGTTCAGGCGGTATGAGCGATGGGGAGTGGCAGACAGCTCGCATGCCCGCTCACCTCCTGCTGTGCAGCCTGGTTCCTAACAGGCCCCGGACCGGCCTGGGGGTTGGAGACCTCCTGCTCTAGGTTACTGCGGAGCTGGGGTGAATTGGCTCACACTCTAAATGTTATCACAGAAGTGAGTCCTCCCTGGACAAATTCACCTTGGACTTGACCACAGAGAGAATTTGCCTAGAGGACCACAGCTGATCTGAATGCCTGCCCCCTTGGTGGAGACGTCCTGGTTCTGCAGGCCCTCTGCTGGTTTGGAACGGCAGCCGAGGCCAATACCCAGCCAAGTCTGTGCCTTCAGACTCTAGACCATTCCACAAACTGCTGATAGGCTCAAAAGAGAAGGGAAAAGTGAAGTAAGACACCTAGCCTCTGTTCTTATGTCCACCACTCACTCACCTGCTGTGTGACCTAAAGCAAATGACCTAACCTCTCTGAACCCTACCTTCCTAATTTGTAAAATCAGGGGAATAAAGACCTGCCAAGCTACCCTGATAGGATTATGAATTCAATAGTAGGAGTAAGTAAAAGCACTTTGAAAAAATTTTGTAAGATAGCATAAAAATGTAAGATTTTAAAATATTTTTATTTTCATTATGCCTCTTGAGTGCTCATGAACTTACCGTAATGTTTTCACTGACTATGAAACTCACACTCCTCATACAGAACTCCTGTCATTCAACAACTACATCATGAGTGTGCCTACTACGTACAGGCACTTTTCTAGACACAGGATAAGGAGTGAACAAGGTCCAGACAGCCTCTGCTCTCCTACCTCTAGCGGGAGAAGAGAGACAAGGAATAAAGAAACACAGAATTTATTCTTTAACAATGTTAAATGCTAATAAAATAAAATCGAGCAATGTGCCAAAGAATGACTGGGGGTGGTGGGAGAAGCTTCTTTCGGTTCCATAATTCTGTACCACCAAGAAGATCCAAATCTATCTTCTCCTGAAGCCTCCCTCAACTCCTTCCCGTGTCAATTTCTTCCCTTTCCACATACCTAGAGCACGTGTTTGTCTACCTCCATTGTTTTCATTACTCAAGTATATGCAAATTAGAAGACAATTTTATATGTTGCCTTACATTATTCTCCAACTATTTTAGCCAAAAACAATATTACATATGCTAAGATTTTTTGAAAAAAAAAATTGCACTGAACTAATATAGAAATTCCATTATGACGTACTCCCGGAGGCGCTACAGCAGACTGGTTAAGAGCAGTGCTTTGGGCTTAAATATCAATATTTGCTCCATCACTTATTAGCTAGTAGTCTGGGCCAAGTTGCCTCTGCATTAAGTCTTGGTTTCCCATCTGTCAAATGGGGTTAATAGCACCTACCCAGTAGGATAATTATAATAATGATATAGACAATTTATGTGCAGTATTTATGGCACTAAGCTCATGATAAGAACTTCACAAATGCTGGCTAACTATCATCATTATAATTTTGTGTACCTTCTATACAACCAGAATAAGCTTCTAGAAAACAAAGATCAAATCTAAATCATCTCTGTATCCTCCACATACACCACCACGCTGAACACTCAGGAGATTAATAATTTTAGTAGTTGGTGTCCAGTTAATACAGAATGAAGTGATGCGCTACATTAACAGGCACGCTGCAGTCTTTCCATTTTTCACAGATTTGCCAATGCCAACCAACTTCCAGTGGTTATAGAACTTATTATAGAATTACAAGCTACTTCCATACTTGGGGCTCAGCTGGAATGAAATTTACTTCCCTTAAACTACAATCTGGGAATTCCCTGGTGGCGCAGTGGTTGGGAGTCTGCCTGCCAATGCGGGGGACACGGGTTCGAGCCCTGGTCTGGGAAGATCCCACATGCCGCGGAGCGACTGGGCCCGTGAGCCACAACTACTGAGCCTGCGCGTCTGGAGCCTGTGCTCCGCCACAAAAGAGGCCGCGATAGTAAGAGGCCCGTGCACCGCGATGAAGAGTGGCCCCCGCTTGCCACAACTAGAGAAAGCCCTCGCACAGAAACGAAGACCCAACACAGCCATAAATAAATAAACAAATAAATAAAATTAAAAAAAAGAAGGATGATAGCTCAGATCAGGCCTCTGCTAAAAAAAAAACAAAAAACAAACAAACAAACAAAAACTACAATCTGCATTTCTCTTTCATGTTGATATTGATTCCACTGATGGCCCACTGTTTCATCAGTACCCATCCAGTTATGTTTCCACAAGGAGAAAAGGAAAGTGAGCCATGAAAAAGAAAAATCCAAAATACAATAACGAAGGATAGAAAGGGGAAGGAAGGAAACTAAAGAAAAGAAAATGGAAATGGGACAGAGGGAGGGCAACACTGTGGGGCAGGTACCATGCAATTTGTCCTCCAGCCATTCCTTAGGGCACTGCAAGGCACAGTCTCCAAGGGCAGCTGTGGGAAGGATGGGGCCCTCGGGCAGGAGGCCCTCAGCCCCTTCCAGCTGGGCCGCCCTTCCTAACTGAGAGATCTTCAACAGACATTTCCATAGCCATGACTCTTCACGGGTAAGAACACAGATTGCGTGAGGAAAACCAATATTTATCACAGGAAGAGCTTTCCCTAAATTAACTATCAACTGAGTATAACTGTGCAGTGAACTCCATCACAACAATTTGCAGAGCAGTTATGGTTATTACCCGTAAGTGAAGTTGTGTGTCCCAAGATGGTTGAGATATTGATGAAATCATTGCTAATAGCACCATCACGAATGCTTCGTGTAATTAGTTAGCCTTGAATTTCTAACCCTAAAAACTCTTCTTTGCAATCCCGTCATTACTTGTAAAGTATGGAGTTTACTCTTGAAATGAGGATGAGAGATTTGGTTCTCAAATCTGAGCACACCTCAGAATCACCTGGAGGGCTGGTTACACACAGACCGCTGGCTCCACACCCAGAGTCTCTGATTCAGTAGGTCTGGGACGGAGTCTGTGACTTTTCATTTCTAATCATTTCCCAGGTGATGCTGACACTGCTGGTCCGGGAATCACACTTTGAAAATCACTGATCTAGAACATTCCTCCTTACCCCTACCCCTACCCTTGCACGCACGCATACACAGGGAGGTCTGGCAATCATAACACATTCTTACTTTCAGCTAACAGAGGCCTTCAAATCCTTTCAATTACTCCAAATCTTCAGAGTAATTCCTGCCAGTTTTGATAATTAGGGGAGAATAAAATTATGATTAAAAATGTTTCCCTCTTTAAAAATAATGGTGTGTGAGTGTAAACCAGAAGTTGCAAACTAGCTACTTTGGCCTTGACAGTGTTGGCCCTCAGAGTATTTTTGCTTTTCAGTTGTTACATGAATTGGCAACATTAAGAACGACCAGATACTGAAATAGGGAGTAGAAAAGTGGTTGCCAAGGGGTTGGGAGTGGGGGAAATAGGGTGAGCCCGGTAAAAGGGTAGAAACTTCCAGATGAATAAGGTTTGAGGATCTAACATATAACATGGTGACTAGAGTTAATCACACTGTATTTTATAACTGAAGCTTGCTAAGAGAGTAAAACTTAAATGTTCTCACTAAAACAAATTTAAAAAATAATAACGGTGCACATAGAGAAAAGGTGGGGTTGAGTGTGCGGTGACTTAAGGTTGACATGAGCAGGGACAGTCCTTGGTATGCATCATCTTGAAGTACCCTACCAAGCATGGGGGTCAGATCTGCCTCTTTGTCAAGTGTCATGGCCACTAAACACCAAAGCCAGGGACACCTAAGCTGGTAAGAGAGCAGTGAGCCCCTAAAAGGACTCAGGGGGATGATTCAGCTCTCCCTCACCCTCGTGTGGAGTTGCTCTCTTCTCCTCTATTCAGGATCGCCTCTTCCAGGATTGAAGCAAAGGGCTGGGCGGCCCTTCTGCTTGCCTCACCCAAATGATGCAAAGCTATGCACTGCTCACAAAACACGGATGTCATCAGATGTGTCCATTTAGCTTAATGTCCTAGACCAAGTCTTTAAATGCGTCCTCCCTTGCAGTCAGCTGTTTCATCTCTGCTGATGCCAGTGAGAGCCGGGCAAGAGGTTATCAGGAAGCTTGACAATGTGGAAATACCCTACCATTACAGATACAGCTGAGCTTCGGGAAAATGTAGGTGGCTAATGGGCTGTAACAGCAGCTGCAGCTTAACCTTGCTATCAGGTTCTAAGTTAATATAGCTCCTCTTTATATCACACATCTTGTTCTATAGAATGAATGTGCACCTAAGAAGTTATGCATGGATCAAACTCTTTATGTAAAACTGAATTTTATTCTCTCAGTGAAGAAGAGTTCTTAGTTTCATAGATTCTTTATTTTCAGGAATAAATAAATATTTTTCAATATACAGGGGGATCCTAATACTTCCATCATTCATGCATTCACCTAAAAATTTTAATTAAAAAAATTTTTAATTGAAATATAATTGACGTACAACATTGTGTAAATTTAAGGTGCACAACAATATGAGTACCACCGTAGCATTAGCTGACACCTCTATCATGTTGCATAATTATCATTTCTTTTTTGTGGTGGAAACAAGATGTAATCTGTGAGCAACTCTGAAGTTTATGATACAGTTATTGTTGTCTATAATCACTATGCTGTGCGTTCCATCTCCAGGATTTATTTATCTACTAGTTCCCAGTTTGCACCCTTAAATGATATCTCCCCAAATCCCCCACCACCCAGCCTCTGGTAACCAGCATTCTACTCTCTATTTTTAAAATATTTATTTTGCAAAGTACTTAGCATACATCCATGAACAAGACAGAGTGCTGGCTCCAAGAATGTACAGGCTAGTGGAGGAGAGAGCAGGTGAGCAGGCATTTACAAAGCAGCAGGAGAAGTGTTCTGATGGGGAGAATTCCCCATCAGAGTGTGAGGCTGGGCAGAATTCAGTGGAGGGGCAGCAAATGTGGTCACTGGGGATCAGGGTGGGATGACTCAAGAAGACTGTGGAAAGAATAGGCTGGATTTAACAAAAATAAATTTAAAATAAAAGAGGAAGAGGCAAGGATATTCTAGACACAAGAGAGAGAGAGCAGAGCATGGACAGCAAAGGAGTAAGTGGAGCTGATCAAGAGGGCTCTTGCATTTTAGTTTTCTAAAACGCAGAAGCAACACAGTGAAATGATTCAGAGTAGGGGCTTTGAAATCAAAGAGACCTAGGTTCAATGCTGGCTCTTTTGGAAGCAAAGTACTTAATTTCTCCAAATCTCAGTTTTCTGTACTGGGCACAGAGTAAACATTTAAGAAATTTAAAATGTTAATTTTCTCAGTTACAACTATGTAATCATAAAGTAATATCATATACTCTATCCAAGAGGGTCTTACTAACATGAGAAATGGCCAAAATTTTTTGCATTTTTTTTAAAAAAAAAAAAAAGGAAGGAAGGAAAGGGGAAAAACACTTCAGTCTCAAACTAGGGAGACCATCACACAAGCAGCTAATTTCAATGTCATTTAAAGGCATTCTTTGGTTCACTACTCCGGCAAACATTTACTGACCCCACATAACATTTTGGCCACTGTTGTTCTAGGTTTGGGGACCACAGTGGGGAATAAAACAGATGAGACTCCTTCCTTTTGGGGAACCTACCTATCTTTGGGGAAAACATATCAAATCAGAACGAACTAGATCATTCCAGAATTTAAATAGTGAAAAGTAATGAGAAGAGATTTACAACAGGGTGACTGGGATGGAGAAATACACAGTTAAGGATGACATTTTAGATAGCATGGTCAGAGGAGCTCCTGCTGAGCAAGTGACATTTGAAGGTGACAAGAAAGCGCAAGCCACGTGAGAGCGCAGGGCAGAATGTCCCCAGCAGAGGAGCAGAATGAACCAGGTGGGCTCAGCTGTTAGGGCCATGTCCTAATCCCTGAAGAGGAGAGAGGTAGAAGATGAGGTGAGGAAGCAGGGGCAGGCCAGGTTAGGGCACACAGGCCATGACGGAGACTTTGCATTTGTTCTCAGTACTATGGGAAGCCATAGCGAGTCAGTGGCAAAGACTGAAGTAGAGTTACAGGCCCCGTCCCTTACCTTCCTAGTTCAGGGCTTTTTTTCTATACTTTGCTCCCTGTCTCTAGGAAGTCAAGAGACATGCCTTTCCTCAACACAAAAGAAGGCCTCCACTTTTGTGAACACACACCGATTTTTAAATTTTCTTTCCACCATTTCAATTGTCTCTAATTTTCTTCTTCATCTCTTTATACTGGTTTCACAGGTTAAGTGCAATTCCTTGGCACTCAGATTTCTTCCTTGCCTCTCCTCTGTGTCCTATGTATCACCTGGGGGCTGACCCTTGCAGGCTGCTACATCTGCCTGGGTCCAGCCAATTGGAGGCATTTACAAGGAAAACAGAGGAAAGGGAGAAACCAAGGTGTTCCCTCGACCCCCTTCTGCCTTGGGTGGTTCCTCCGGCAGCTGTTGCATCTCCTGCATGGCTCCAAGGCACACCTAAGAATCCTACTGCAGTTTTTGTTTCCACCAGATGTCCACAGAAGTCACATCACCTGTCACTCTGAGGCTTCTCTCCTTTGCAAATTTGTAGATTGTCTCACCATCCCGATCTGTTTGCATCCCAACAATCTCAACACCGTGTAACCAATTCTCTGCATTAAACTGTTTAAATGCTGACAGTCAGTTCTGTCCTCCTGGCTGGTCCCTGGCTGATACAGATCTCGAGATTGACAAGGGATTTCACAGGTTTGGCAACTGTCCCTTCATCTGCCAGGTGAGTATCTCCAGACACTCCATTTCACTAGCCATACTGAAACCTAAGTTAGCTCAAATCACCCCCTCACTTCCTTTGTTATTTTCCTTGGAACTACTTTTGAAGGCTTATGCCAGAGTAGCAATTAAGTAACAAGACATGGTAATTATTTGCCCCAGGATTTAGATTTTAGGTGTAGGATTTGTTGGAACTCAGTAGTAAAGGTCTACGAGCAGTCAGCACCATGGCCAGATCCAAAAGGCCACAGACAAAAACTGGAGGCCAGAAATGACTTCAACGGAACTTTATTCCAGGGACAAGAGAGAGAAATTGGACAGCTTATCATTTTTACTTGTAGAGCCTCTCTTCGATTTGTCTCCAATACCTGGATTACTGTGTCACATTGAGACCAAATAATTAAAAGGACAGGTTTTGCCACATGCTGCAACACCTTCAGGGATAGGTAAAACTGAAATGATCTCTACAACCTGTCCTGGACATTATCTATCATATTTCACCAGATATAAGATGCTTTTAATTAGAAAACATGTCATTGTTTTATGGACCACCAAGGAAAAAATGTCACAAATTAAACTTTGATACAATGCTTTCTCATCACATCAACTGTGAGTCACGTCCCAATTAGGGATATGTTAAAATGCAGCCAGTAAAAGTGTCTCAGAATATGAAATACAGCATTGGCTCTGCTTAGACACCTAAGTTTTCTTAACCAGATAAACTGGTTAAAGAACTGGTCATTCTAGAAAACCCTCAGGCTCAGGACTTTGAGGAGGGCATCCATTAATAGAAGTTATAGATAGCCCTCCAGTCATTTAAATTATTGGTCCCAAACATCCCTTTGACCATGTCAGTGGGTGAGCCCTGCAGTGGGTGAAAGACAGCCTAATACTAAACGTGCCTCCTTCAATAATTACAGTGCCTTGGATGAGGCACTTAACCTCAGTTTCCTCAACTATGAAGTGATGTCTTAGATTCCTTTCAACACAATCTTCTATGTTTTTAAATGAAAAAAGAAAATATTAGCAAACCTGCTATCTGGTTATGATCACTCAATTGACCAGTGGTTCTCAATCAGGAATGTTCTGTCCCACAGGGTCATCTGCAAATGTACAGTTTTTTCCTGGTTGTGACAACAACTGGTGGCCTTATTGGCATTTAGTGCATGGAGGCCATAGATGCAAAATAGTAAACTGTCACACCCAAAATGCCAATGGAGCTCACATTGAAAAATGCTGACTGAGACCTTCTGAGAAGGTGTTTATGATGGTGAACAAAAACCTCTGTGCTTATGTTCTGTTTCCATTGTGATTTTTTTCTAATTTTATTATAATGACTTAATATCAATAGCTATAGAAGGGAGAGAGCAAGACTGTCACTTAGGCAATGCCTAAGGACCACACACCCCCAATTTTCTCTCTAGATGACAATCTAAATCTTAACATTCTCCCACGAACTTTTCAAGTTTCACTTTTCCTGGTGAGGGATCAGCCCTACATATAAGGCAATAACTCCCTGCATGAGTTGAGATGAGTGAAACCAACAGGTTTCCACTGCCATGTCACCTTGTTCACAATTCAGCATGTAAACACGGGATTATGACTTACCTTCCAGCTGCCCCTTGGTGGAACATGCTGAGAAACAGGTCACCATCAAAGAAGAAAGGAACCTGGAGAACATCTAGATCAATGACTTCACGTTACCATTGAAGAGACTGAGCCCCAGTCAGGTGAAGGAGCGTGTCCACGATCATACTCCTAGTAGTAGCGGCCTGCATTACAGGCTCCCAGTCTCCTGGCTCAGAGTTCAGTGCTTTTCCTCGCACCAAGTATCTATCCATCATAGGTAGTGAGAGGAGGAAAGTCCTCGACAGTCCTGAGTCAGGCCCCTGCTCAGCTGATAGGTGAACACCTCAGCATAAAACTTTGTTGATCCACTGCCCAGGGAATGGGCTACTCTTTTTTCTCCCCCTCTAAATACTTAAATATTTCCTAAGAATCATGATATCTTTGCATAACCACAGTACAATTGTCAGAATTAAAAAGTGACATTCCATCATCGGATGAATGGATAAAAGAAGATGTGGCACATATATACAATGGAATATTACTCAGCCATAAAAAGAAACGAAATGGAGTTATTTGTAGTGAGGTGGATGGAGTTAGAGTCTGTCATACAGAGTGAAGTAAGTCACAAAGAGAAAAACAAATACAGTATGCTAACACACATATATGGAATCTAAGGAAAAAAAAAAAAAAAAGGTCATGAAGAACCTAGTGGCAAGACGGGAATAAAGACACAGACCTACTAGAGAATGGACTTGAGGATATGGGGAGGGGGAAGGGTAGGATGTGACAAAGAGAGGGAGTGGCGTGGACATGTGTACACTACCAAACGTAAAATAGATAGCTAGTGGGAAGCAGCCCCATAGCACAGGGAGATCAGCTTGGTGCTTTGTGACCACCTGGAGGTGTGGGATGGGGAGGGCGGGAGGGAGGGAGATGTGGGAGGGAAGAGCTATGGGAACATATGTATATGTGTGACTGATTCACTTTGTTGTAAAGCAGAAGCTGACACACCATTGTAGAGGAATTATACTCCAATAAAGATGTTTAAAAATAAATAAATAAATAAAAATAAAAAAATAAAAAGTGACATTAATACAATACAAATTTGAACCTTCATTCAAATTTTGCTAATTGTCCTTCTGATGACCTCCTGCTGGTCCACAATCCAGCCCAGGAACCCACACTGAAATTAGTTGCTGTGCCGCCATAACCTTTCCCAATCTGGGACAGTTCCTCAACCTTTTACTTTTGTGAGGCTCCACTCGTGAAAAATACAGGCCAGATATTCTATAGAAAGTCTACCAATTTGAGTTTGGCTGATGTTTCCTCATTATTTGTTTTAAATTGTGCATTTTGGGGCAGGAACCCCAGGACTGATGTCGTAGAAAAGTGCTATTCTTGTTACCTCCATGTGCTCCAACTGAGGGGTTGAGCACCAACACCCCTAACATCTGTTGATATAAAGTTTTCTAATGTAAATTATTCCATCTTCCTGTTTCACCAAGTTTATAGACCGAATTAGTCTTTTCTGTATGGTTCTCAATTTTTTAGTAAGTCCTGAAGGATACTGTTTTAAACATAAACAATTGCTTTATACAACTGCAAGGGTAGAAAGTCTAGAAGATTGGGCTGAGTGGGGACTAACTCTGGAAAAAAACTTTTTCAAGATTGTTGCTTTAAATAAATCTTTAATATCCATTTATTTTCTGATTAATTCATTCTTTATACTACAGGAGGATTTCAAATGACATTCTGCTTCATTGAGAGTTCAAGTTAGTTGGGTTCCATGAACCTATGTTTGATGCAAAATTATAACCATTGTTATTATATCTGAATAATCCTTCCCCCCTACTTACACTAATGTAATAGGCATTTTAACCTGTTCTGAAATCATAAATTCTATAGCTTATAACTTGAGAATTCTAGCCTTTGGGAGACAAGTTTCGCCCAACTTTCTGGAACCTTAAGGATTATAAATCTGTTGTTACAGGGAATCTGCCTACATAGACTATCCAAATGCATTTAGGGCATTACAGTGACTGAAACCAGTCTGTCGTATGCATTTGACTCTCAAGGACGAGCTCTCAGACAAGGAGAAGGTCCTTGGGCACACCCAAAGTCAAAGGAAATGAACAGCGTGGGGAACACTCTGTAAAACCTGCCTCCATGGCTCATGGTGTAGGGAAAGCTAGGGAAATGCCCCTGTGCTGGGGCAGCAAAGGCTCCAGATGAGGGTGTGCAGAGGCCTGTGGGAGCCTTGACACTCTGGGGAGAGGTCCAGCCCTGCCCTGAGCCCTTCGCATTGGCAATTACTGTGTCCTGGCTCAAAGACCCAGGGTTCATCAAAGAGAGGGAGGCCTTTCCATTCCCTTTCTCAACCCAGGAAAAGCACCAGAAAAATGCCAGTGCATGATTCTACCAGCCTTTTGGAGGGAAAACGCAGTCTCCATGGAGCTCTCTTACAGATAGTATGGAGTAGGCTTACAGCATCCCAGAGAACCAGGAGACACGAGCAAAGGAAGGAGTGATGGAGAGTGAACACTTCCTTGTACTTTTTTCAGGGTAGGAAACGTCTGATATCATTGCCTCATCTGTGCTGGGGGAGGCACATACTTCTGCAAAGGTGAGGAGCTTCCCAAGTTGTAGTTTGTTTATGAAGAAAATAAACACTATTCAAACCAGACTGCCCCATATACGTGAATCTAAACGAATTCTTGGGGAAAGTGCTAGAATCAATGTCATACTCCCCCTTTGGCACGTTCCACTTTGCAGGGATTGTGTCTGGTGTCCTTTGTCCCTCCTTTGAGGGCCTGAATTCCCTCTCATCACACCCCAGCTGTTAGATGAGGTAATGCCAGCTGTGGTTCCTCGAATCACTGTCAGGCCGCCTAACACACAGCTTCTCAACCATGTGAAAAGGGCACTGTGGTGAGTCGGAAGATGTCCTTGGAATGTCACCACTTCTTGGATTTCCTCACTCTCCTTTGCCAGTGTATGAATAGGATGTCAAAAGGACAAGCAAAAGTCCCCCATGCATATGTACAATGACAAATTCTCTTTATTGAGCACTTACTTTGTGCCAGACACCACAATAAACACTTTATACATATTATCCTGTACAGGCCTCACAACAGCCCATTCTTCAAGTGAGGGAAGGGAAACTCCCACTGCTTACCCCAGGTCACCAGCTGTCAAGTGGAAGAACTAGAAATTAAATCCAGGTGTGCATAGCCTCTGTTTTAAAACAATGCATTAACTGAATCACTGACTACTCCCATCCTCATCAATTTCTCTCTTCTCTAAAATCATTCAAACACCTAGAACGTACATCAAATCACTGTCAATTTATTCAGACAATAATGTATTATTTGCTGGTCAATTCGAGTGTGTTGAGGTCCATCTGGACCACTAAGGTGGTGTTTTTTGAATCTTTTATGCTCCCTGAGTGACCAGTCTGAGGCTGGTCACAGAGGATGGGTTCAAGGGTTGCCTGAATGAATGACATTGGAGGTGACGGTAATAAAGAGGGACTTGTAGAATGGTTGCATGTGTGTGTGTGTGTGTGTGTGTGTGAGCATCATTCATACCACAGAATCAGAGTTAAAAGGAATTTCAGAAACTGTTTTGTCAAGCCTTATCTGATGCCTAGGTCCTTTCATATCCATTCATTCATAGTATGGTTGGGGATATAATAAAAACATGGACAAACAGAAGACTGCATTCATCAGAATCTGAGGTGAATGAGACAGGGTAGAAGCCCCACAATATCACAGATTACACTAGAATGAAAAAAAAAGTTGGAATCAAGGCATAACACTTCAGGGTGTAAATTAATGTCTGTGTCCACATGTTCCCTGGGGGAATCAGAACAACCCACAGGTGTCCTGGATGTAGACACATCAGTTTCTGTAGACAGTAGTCCTAACAAGTACTGCTCATGCGTGAGCTATAGTCATTATGGCTTGTATCTGGTAGGCTGTATGGGCTGCTCTAGTTCAGTAGTTCTCAAACTTTACAGGGCAACAGACCCACAGATTTCTGACCCCACCCCTAGGGCGTCTGATTCAGGAGGTCTGAGTAGGGTCTAAGAATTCACATTTCTAACAAGTTCCCAGGAGATGCTGATGCGGCTGGTCCTGGGATATATTTACTTTGAGAACCACTGTTGTACTTGATGTCTGCTGTTGTTATTGTTTTGTTGTTTATTTGTTCTCCCATAGCCATGCAGACTCAAACAACTGCATCAGTGGAGACACTGGTGAAAAACTACCTAGTTTTAAACCCTCAGCGTTTCTGTGATCCTCAAATCCACACCTGACCTCCCTCTTGAATCCCAGAGATGTGTTCAAGTGCCCACCAGACATCCACATGCACGTGGTCCACAAAAACCTTCAAATTCAACACGACCCACCTGAATTCATTATCTAGATCTTTCCTTCTTTTCTGAATTTTCTATCTCTGCTTGTGATAACAACATTCATTCAATTTAGAAACCTCAAAGTCACCCTCAACTTCAGCATTTCTTCCTATATTTAACATCATTTAATTCTAGAATTTAAGCTCCCCAATGGTGGATATTTGGCCTGTTTTGTTTACCATTGTATCCCCAGAACTTAGAATGATGCCTGGCACGTAGTTGAGATTCACTTGGTATTGAATAAATAAATGAAGGAAAGAATTCTCTGAAACCTCTCTCTAATCTGTGCCTTGGTTCAAGCCTTATCCCTCACCTGTAACATGGTAATAACCTCCTGCCCAGCTTCCCTGACTGCAGTCTTACCTCAACTCCAACCCACCCTCCATACTTCTATGTTGAAAGCACAAACTGAGTAACGTCACTACTGTGTTTACAAAGTTCTGATCAGACTTTGAATGACCATCAGGATAAGATAAGATGCTACACAAAACACTTCACATTTTGGCATCATTCTTGCCATTCACCAACACCAGGATCTCAGACCCCCAGAGCAGGGGTCCCCAACCCCTGGGCCTCAGACCGCTACTGGTCCGAGGCCTGTTAGGAACCAGGCCACACAGCAGGAGGTCTGCCACTCCCCATCACTCCCCATTGCTCGCATTACCTCCTGAACCACCTCCCCGCCCCCCCACCCCTGCTCCGTCCGTGGAAAAATTGTCTTCCACAAAACCAGTCCCTGGTGCCAAAAAGGCTGGGGACCACTGCCGCAGAGGAACCCTACATTCCAGCCCTCCTCTCATGCCAGATACATTCCTATTTCTGCAACTCTGTACATGCAAAGCTATACCATTCTAACAATGTACTCATCTGCCTTTCATCACCTGAAGATGACATACTCTGTCAAAACCACTCTACTATGTCACATCCATTGTGAGCATTTTTAAAAACAGTCCCCTGATCCCTCTGCCCCAATAACGTATAAACACCCGAAGAGGAATTACTGATCCCATCTCTACGATCACAGCACTTTGTACCTTCACTATAACATACACACATATTATATTTTACTGTAATTATTTTGTTACTGGAGTTTCTTATCCACAGAGGAACCTGAGAGCTTGCAACACAGAGGTTGTTTCCCTTCCTCTTGTAATCACTAGTATCTAACCCAGAGTCTGACAGATAGATAGGTCCTCAAAATGTTTGCTGAACTGGCCTCAATTTAATTTAGTTAGCGTCAATCAGAGAGTAAGGAATAAACAAAGTCATGGACTTAGTGAGACTAATTCTCTGAGGTCTTCACCATCAAGGCCAAGCTGAAAACTAAAGTAATTTACTTGGGTAGCTAATTCATGAAAGAAGGAAAACCATTTGCATTTGAATGATCTACTGAGGATTTTCTGCTTGTTGATGTTTCTGGAATTTTTCAGATAATGGCTTCAATTCTTTGATTCTTTCATGGTATAGAGAGTAGGCCAGAAAGTTAATCTAGCAATCACTCTCCCATCTGAAACGAGGCAACTTTCAACCAGTTCTGCTGAACAGAAAGCATCCATAGAAACCAAGTTTTTAGAATGCCGTAATGTAGAGGTTGAAGGACCTGCAAGGTTCAGATTCAGCACTCCAAAGAGCTCCTAAAGAAGGCCAGTTGGTGTTAAGTTGCTTTCCTGCTATTTAAATAAACTCAGATCTGGCCACCATTTATTTATGCTCTTAGAATTCTCAAGGTTGGGGCATGAAAGGGGTGGGGGGAGACAAATCAGTAAGTGATATCTGTAGCCCAGTGTGCAGGAGTCCTGAGTCCCAGGAACAAAATCCAATCCAGGATGCACAGACCCCCTGGGAGCCAAAAGGAAAGCCCAGTTCAGGTGGCATGTGTCTGTGCCTCTGTCTGTCCCCATCCGAGTGCACATGCAGGGGTGGAGGCACGAGGTGGGGGGGGAGAAGGTCATCTCAGCCTCCAAAACTCAACAACACGCCCCTCCCTCTTAAAACAAACACACACACACACACACACACACACACACAGACACACGCAAATCCCCAGCACCTGCTTCGGAAAGCCCTCCCTCCAAGGCTGGCCCGCGGGCGAAGGCGGCTCCACCAGAAGAGAGCGGCGGATTTACCGTGGCATTACTTTTAATTAACTCTGCGGCGGGCGCGGGGAGCGCAGGGTGGGCCCTAATCCCGGGCCCGCCTGACGTCACCTGGGAACGCGGTGGCGCGGGGCGGCGGGGACCGGCGACGACCTCGCCGCGACCCGGGCGCGCCTCCGCCCGCGCGGGGCTTTGCTCGGCGGGAATTAAGGGAAGGAGAAATGTTAGTACACTTTTAATTGGAAACCGAGTTCTGCTTTCAGAGCGGCTTGTTTACTCAGGACCGGGCATTAGAACTCAGGGGAGGCTCTAATTGAAGTGACGGCTTTGGAGATTATGGGGAACATATGGCCCTACCGCCGGGCTCTTTATCTGCATTTTTCTCATAAAACTGCTGTCCGTGTGTGTTTCTGCGCTCGCCCTTGTACATTTCTAAAGGGCCCCGGAGGAGCTGGTGAATGCGGTGCCCGGATCTGCTGGGGCGCCCGGCACCTTGCTCTCCCTCCCGGCCTGATGGCACGGGGAGCCCCGCCTCGGCTCGCTGGCTCAGCCTGAGAGCTGGGAAGGAAAACGAGAGCGAGAAAGAAAAGAAATCGGACTGGTGAGCGCCTAGCAGGGGCGTCATTCAAAGGGTTGTGAACTGACCGCAGGAGGGAGTTGCCAAGGTAACGGGAGATTCCCACTCGCCGCCTTTCTCTAAGGCCCAAGAGAGGGAAACTCCTCGTGCCAGGTTGGGGCCAAACCCGCACACGTAAGGGAAATGGGAACTCGCGTGTCTTGGGACAGGATTACATTTCTCGCTTTCTAGCTAGCATCAACCAACCGGTCAATCAATCATCTATTTATACACCTGTGCAGGCTCCAGCACCAATCACCACCCTATTGGTTACACCCCCTCCCCACTAGACGCTCACTGTATCTAGAGGTGCCAGATAAAATACAGGACACAGAGTTGAATTTGAATTTCTGGTAAACAATAACTTTGCATGGCATAGGATATAGTCATACCAAAAAAATTAGACACTATTTATGGGAAATTCAAATTTAACTGGATTTTTCTTTGCTAAATCTCACCACCCTTCTCACTCTAATGAAAAAGCTGCCTTCTGTCTTAATTCTAGAATCTCTTTGGTTCAGCACCAAAGCTCTGCAGTTGGGAAAAACAGCTGATTGAGGTGCCCAGCTCTGTCCCCCTGAGCTTCACCTTCGACTAGATCAGTGGTTTTCAACCCTGACTGGACATCAGACTCAACCACGGATCTTCCAAAAAATCCCTGAAGCCCACGCTGTACCCCCAGACCCATTAAATCCTCAAGGCCCAGTCCACAGGAGTCCAAAGTATTTTTTAAAATACATACGTAGAATAAGTTTTATAGGGTGACTACTTTGAAGAGTAACTCTCATTTGAACATACAATCTCATTTATCTATTTATTTGGCTATTGACTGTCTCCCTCCATTAGAGTACGTTTCGTAAGAGCAGAGCTTTCACTCAACCACCTATAATAGGCCAGCTACACAGTCTGTGCTCTAAAATACTTGCTCATCAGTCAAACCTCATATACTTCTACATGTTCCCCCCCATGCCCCAAACCCAGTCCTTGCCTGATGCAAGCGCTCAGCAAATTTCTATGGATGGAACAAATGTTGAGTTGGTTCAGTCACTGCTTCCTCCCCCCCACCACTTATGATTCCTAAGAAGGAATACCTGGACATTCACTTTAAACACCAGCTTGGTCCACTGATCCTACCCAATGCACACATGCGCATGCTACTCAAATCCCCAAGAAGAGAAAAGCACAGCTCTGCATCCCAATGTGCAAACCTGGATTTGGACCACTAAGAATCCAAATGGTTCTTAAATGACTCAGTCTTCCATATACTTTTACAGCATCAAATATCAAAGTGCTCAGAGGAAGCCATAACCTGGTTTGCCACCAATCCTTAGTAAACTGGACTTTGGGTTTTTCCTAGGTCACTGATACCAGGACACAGGGAACTACTGGAGGTGATTCTTCCTTTTGCTCCATATACTGTCTAAAGCTTCTTTAAACCCATCATGAAAACTCTTGGTAGGAAATCTAAAAGTTGATAGACTTGGCTGGAAAGTCAATGTAAGAAAACCGGCGTCTTTTCTGCACCTCCTCCCCCATCTTTACTACATGATAGTAAAGGAAAGTGAGTCTCTGATTATTTAGCTCAGGTCATGAAAGGTCAAAGTCATGGGTTGGCTCTACATGGCCAGAGACTTCACTCCTAACACCCACCAGTCACACTGCAAAGCCCTGCACTTGTACCCAAAGAGGATCCGATACAAAGACGGATAGACAGAAGCACAAATTTCATCACTGCCGCCGGAAAAACTAATCTGAGTGCATTTCTCCTGAGAGTGGGGTTATAGCAGATGGCAGGACATTCCAGGTCAGCCTGTAGAAGCCTGTTAGAAAAAGTTTTTATATGTACTGATTTACTCCACCGTTGTACTTTTATCCATTTAATTAATGAGGACTGTGGTTTGGATGGCTGATACCTCTCTTCTGGACAAAAAGAGCAACTGTTTTTTCCTGCTGCCATCAAATAAGCCATAGGGAGCAGAACAGAAGTTTGTTGAGTAGTTGTAAAAACAAAACAAAACAACAAAAAACAATAATAGTACCTCATGCATACTTTTAAAGTACTTTCACATTCATACATCATGTTGGCTTTGGATCCTTGAAAGCCTCCTACTTCCTTATAAAAGGCGTGCATGTGAAGTATAGTGATAGTTATTAATTATATTAATTATTAAGGAGAAACCAGAGGTTAGAACAGAAGGCAAACTTGTGATTGATTTGAAAGGGAGTGGAGACTCAGTTGAAATCACCTCGTTTTCATTGCTTTAATTGTACGTGAAAAGATTTTTCAGTTGGGGTCTCTCAGGTAGTAAGTCTGACAGAGTACCTGGAGCCCTGCCATAACTAGCAGGGAGAGCTGTCAGTGAAACATGAGAACAAAACGTGAGGTCAATTTTAATACACGTGTACATTTTTATCAACTAGGCAATACAGCCCAGTTCTTAACGAATCAGACTGGAGCTGAACTGCCTGCATTTGAATGCTGGCTCTTTTCATTACTAGCTGTAGGACCTTAAGCAAATTAATACTTTGTCCATGTTCATCTTCCTAATCTGTAGAATGGGAATTATCATAACATTGCCTTCCTCACCAGCTTGATATAAAGGTTAAGTTAGTTCACTCATGTAAAGTGCTTAAGGCAATGCTTTGTGCAGAGTGAGGGCTCCATAACTGTTAACACCATCTTCATCATGCAAAGATCACAATGATCAATTGTCCATTTGACCATTTTTTTTTCTTACACGGATTGTGCAAGAGAAATGAATGCACACAGCACACTATTATAGATTAAATATTCTCTGAAGCCGTTGCACTAGTTTTAAATTTTGGTTTTTATCAAAATTATTAAGTGTGAGCACATATCCAAAATTAAATTACAGTTCAGCAGAAAAGAGATAACGCATAATCTGTATTTTGCCTGTAACTTTTCAAGCACCAAAGATAAACTCTACCCAACTCATAATTACAGCAAAGGCTGAGTATCAAGTATCCTGACTCGGTAATTGGTAGAATTAAGTTCTTATTCTGGCTTATCCCCGACTCAAGTATCCTGTGTCCTTATTTTTCCATCTATATATAACAGGAAGACAAAACAAATACACTAGAAGACAAAGGTTCAGAAGAGACAAGAAGCGCTGAGCCTCAGACTGAGGGCAACAAATAATTCTGGTCATCAATTTCATGGCTGTGATACTAACAAAAGACAAAACTTGATTTTGGAAAAAACTAGAGAGGCTCAGGCAATTATAACTGCCTCTGCCTACTATCCAGAGATGCCATATTAGTAAGTCAAAAAACGTCCACAAAGACCTTTGTGCTAGTCATGATATAAATATGTGTGCTCTTCATGTCTCCTTAATAATACCAACAAAGATGAAAACAGATAACAGTTATTGCGTGTTTACGCACACCACTGAGCCAAGTCTTTGGGGCCAGACGATATCTTCTGAGTCTCTGGTGTTAGTCTCAGCACCTGACACAGTGTGGGTATATGCAGAAGATTAAAACATATTCATTAGCTTGAAATTTGAGGAATTTATAATTCCAAAACCTGGGGATAGGGTTGAAAGTAACTGCCCTTTGAAGCAGTATTTTTCAAACTTCAGGCCATGATCCATCAATGGATTATGAAATTAATAGAGTGGGCTAAGACTAGAATTAAAAAATAAATATAATGGATAATATCAGCATGTAGATTAAGCAGTAAATCAATATAACACTTGAATTTTTATTTCATATACACACATAAATGTGTATGCTAGGGCATGATTTAAAAAACGTATTTTTACTGAGCTGCAGTTAAAATTTTCTGGAAAATGCTCTTGTAGAGGAGTCTTGAACACACTGCTTTAGAAGAAAATATAAAATAGAATTTAAATGGATTTCTTAACAACTATAATGTTTATCTAAGTATTTTAATATCTACTCAAGGTTTTTTGTTTTTGTATTTGTTTTTATAATAGCTCACCCCCTTGTTTCTTAAAGGAAAGGATGGCAAGGCTTATCTCCAGGCTATGTCTCTTTTCCTAGCTCTCAGCCCCTTTATATCAACTAGGTTGGCCTCACTGTTCCCCCTGATATTAGGAGGCTGGCTTCGAGATGTTTTTCTGATTTGAGTTGCTCAGTATTCTCTACCTCCTCTGTCCTTCTTTTTCTGCAACTAAAACACAGCATTTAGCACAGAGCCTGACATGGGGTAGGCGTCTGTAAGAAATATCTCTTGGATTAAAGGTTGGTTAGGTGGCTGCCTGGAAGGACAGAAATAGATCACGGCACGTAACAGAGCAATGCTGAGGCCGCTGCAGGAATACAATGCATTCTCTAACGGGTAACTGTCAGGTTCAGTGTCCTTCCTGGACTCAAAGATGAGTGTTGCAGGAGAGAACGGCGGCTGAGTTCAACATATCCTTTCCATTCTTGCTTGAAATTCCTACTGAGTCCCAGAAGCGACTGCAAGACCTCCTGGTCTTCTGCACTGACTTTCCAGGGTGCAATGCTAGCTCTAACGTTCAAAGCCTGGAGAGTACCTTTGAGACACGCAGGCCCATGGAGTGAATCGATCCCTCTCCAGTCCATCATCCTAGCCACCCCAAACGAGAGGCCCTCTGTACTACCCTGAGATGCCCTCGGGTCAGCTATCCAGAAGCATCTAAAATAGAAGCGCAAAGACAGAAGATGAGACGTTTGTGAAACGATAGATCTTTGGAGAAATAAGCTTATGAGCCATGAGCTATCCACAAGTATGCTAGCCTCTGCACCAGGAGATAATAATGACACCTGCCATTTACCGGGCATCCAACAAATTTCAGGCCCTTGATACGCATTACCTCTCTGCGTTCTTACAGAAATCCACAACAGAAGTGTTATGATCCACTTTTTACTGATTAAGAAATAGAGTCCTGGAGATGAGAAGTACAGGCAGACCTCATTCCATTGTGTACCACTTTATTGCGCTTTGCAGATGCTGCATTTTTTTTTACAAATGGAAGGTTTGTGGCAACCCTGCATTGAGCAAGTCTGTCGGCGCTGTATTGGTCACAGCATTTGCTCCTTTCATGTCTCTGTCACGTTTTGGTACTTATCGCAATATTTCAAATTTTTGCATCATTATTATATTTGTTATGATGATCTGGGATCAGTGATCTTTGATGCTACTATTGTAACTGTTTTGGCATTTTTTTAAAGCAGTAAAGTATTTTTTAATTAAGGTATATATATTGTGTTTTTAGATATAATGCCATTGCACACTTAATAGACTGGAGTGTAGTGTGAACATAACTTTTATACCCACTAAGAGACTAAAAAATTCTCGTGAGTTGCTTTATAGAGATAGTCTCTTTGTTAAGGTGGTCTGGAACCAAACCCACAACATCTCCAGGGTGTGCCTGTAACTTTTCCCAAGATCACGCTGCTTCTGAGCGTAGGCAAGACTCAAATTCAGATCTGTCTAACTTTAGATCCCAAGTCCTTTTTACTACCAGGTGGAGAATGAGACTTCCTCATACCTCCTGCTGACTTTCCCTTGCATTTTAAAATTCATGACTATGAGCTGACAAGATAATCCCGCAGGACAGTCAACTATTTTCCAGAACTCATGAGGTAACTGCTGCCTCTCTATTCTAATTTATTGAAGAACAAGAAGAGTTCCAAGATAGGCTGAAATATTTCTGTAATGAATACAAAAAAATCAGTTCCAAGGTTGTAGAAGGAAATGAAAACCAGTATCTAAATATCAGTGGTAATGAAAAGAGGAGGAGAGAGAGATGTATTACACAAGGAGAACAAGAGAGTCATCTGGATCGTTCAAAGCAGCAATATCCCACATCCTAAGAAAAATGAAGAAGGAAGAAGGGTTCGTAAACTCTGGTATGCGTGAATAATCTTCACTCCTGCCCCAGTAAGAAGAAAGTCATACTTTTGGTTGGTGTTTCTCTGCTAAGGACCACAGAGGCTAACGTGAACAGGTATTCACACAATAAACAAACATTTACTGAGTGCCTACGGCATGCCAGACACTGTGCGAGGGCCAGGCGAGTGCAGACCATAAGGAGAGAAGCAGCATAAGCCTTTCAGTGCTGTCCAGACAACCCGAAAAACAGAGGCCACTGAACTGCTGTAGTCATCCAAAACATAATACCTCCTTTGCAGAAAGGCTTCTCATGATGGGACTTCATGACCCAGGCTTCTTCTGGGACAATCCCTCTACAAAAGCAGAGCATCAAAAAGAATCCTGCCTTAGGCTGCTGACAGTTTTAACTCTAAGAAGATAAAGGAAGAAATGCAAGACCAGCTATTCTTGGACTTTGGTCTGACCAAGGAAGAGCTGGTACCAAGAGGATGTAATGGTTTGAACCCTGGGAGAAAATCATAGCCAAGGAATAAACCCTGGGCACGATCTAAAATGCATTCTCTTCTTCAGTTAAGAAAATCTTAAAATGATAAACAAACGAACCCTAAAACAAATAAGCAAAAAACAGATGGATCCTATGGTGAGAGATGCTAAAAGGAAATAAAACATAACAGATACTGCTGGGGGAGAGGCAAAAATGAAATTCTGACTAGGCATTTCTAGTGATCCCAAAAATGAAGAAAAAAGGCAATTTAACATAAATATAACATAAAACTAAGTGCAACATGGTATCCTAGATTGGATCCTGGAATGGATAAAGACATTAGTAGAAAATGTCCTGAAACTGAATAAAGTCTATAGTTTGGTTAATAGAGCTGTACCAATGTTAATTTCTTGGTTTACATGGTACGTTTATCAAAATGTATATTTAAATGTAAAATGTTAACATTAGGAGAAGCTGAGTGAAGGGTATATGGGAAAGTCTGTCCCACTTTGCACCTGCTCTATAAATCTAAAATTTTATTTCAAAATTTTAAGTTTTTAAAAATCGTTACACAAGACATTCTTAAGACAAACTCTGATGCTAAAAGAAAATGTGAAAATAAGAGGGCTAGATAATTAAGAAATGCAACATGGACGAGCCAGAAGCCTTGATGGCCTATAGTCAGCCCCCAAGTCTCCACCCCCTTCCCTAGGTCAAAAAAGCTAATGACATCAATAGAATATGATGTCCACGACAAGTAGTAATAATAACATGGTGCTAGTTCAGACCACATATGGAAGATTTTATCCCCTTCTGGGCGGTACATTCTAAAGAGAATATAGTATTTTTGTAGATAGAGCAAAGAGTCTCTTCTAAGGAATAGTTTGGAGGAAAGAGGAAGAACTAGAAAGGAAAAGAGAAGACTTAGGGAGCATAAGGGACTCTTGTCTCTAACTCGAAGGGCTGCCACATGTCAGGGAGACATGTATTTTGTGAGTTTCTGAAAGCTGAACCAAGGCCAAGGCTGAGGTTACACATGGAAATAGATACTGGGGCTCAGTTTAACGATCCTGACAATCCACAAGGTCAAGAGCTCCCCATGGTCAGACAGGCTCAGACAGAGGCTGGATGAGCTCCTGGTGGGAGTCTGAACCAGATAACCTCTAATGTGCCTACCAATTATTGCCAGAGCCCAGGATTCTCTGATCAAGAAAGCACAGGCATGAATGTTGCCAGGTCTATCCTGGAGGCCCTCGGCATCCAAGTCGCCCAATAAACCCAAAGAAAACGGTCTGACTCTGGCTACAAATACAATTCCACTGCTTGGGAGTGGTCCTTAAGGCCACTGGCAAAGCAGGGACCAGGACAAAGGAGGATTTTCTGGCCACACAAGAAAAGAACATCCAGCACCTGAGTATCTCCTGAGTTTGGTGTCCCATATAGCTCTAAATGTGTCACATGCTTTTGTGTAAGTTGGAACAGTCAGCAGCATATATTCTAAAATCCTAGATTTAAGCAGCCCTAGAGGTCACTAACCCAGTCACCCACACACTGTAATTAAAATGTTAAAAGACAAGCAGGTTTATTCCCCAAAAAGGGAGTCTAGTCTGCACCCTTTTTGGACACAGTTCTATCCTATATTGAACCAAAATCTGTCATTTCACTCCCAGTACATGGGTCTACACCCTTGGGTGTGACTCTCATATCTCCTTAGTCTTATTTTTACAGAACTAAATATACTGAGTTTCTTTAGATATGTATCATTTAACGAGCCAATCGCTCTCCTCAAGACTTTCTCTAATTTGTTTGTGACTTCCTAAAATGCTTCGTTTAAACCTAGACCAAAAATCCTAAATGTACTCTGACCAATGCAAAAAAAAAAAAAAAAAAATGGAACTGTAATTACATGTTAGGGACAACATAGTTCTAGTAATGCAGTATATGGCCTTTTGGTTCCTATTGACTTTATGATCAACTAAAACCCCATGTGAAATTCCATGAAAAGAGGTCCCACTGCATATAATTACTGTTGAATTTTGGAACCCAGTGGTTAGATCTCATCTTGCTGACTTTGTACTCTTCTGTTAGCTTGTCAAAATCTTATTGAACATCGTGAATATCAGCTGTCACACCAGCACTCCCTGCCAGGTTTGTGCCATCTGCAAGTCGAATAATCCTGCCTTCGGTGTCTTCATCCAAGCCATTGATAAAAACGTTAAAGATGACAAGTCATTCAATCATTCACTCAACAAATATTTAATCAAGCACCTACAATATGTAAAACACTCAGGACAGAAATGAGAGGAAAAATTATATCTGTATTGGGACAGATCCTAAAATTGTTTGCTTTCTGTAAACCCCTTTCTGTAAATATGAGGTGGACTTCTTTTCTTGAAGATTTAACTCAACTCATTAGGTACTTATTGATCACTTACTCTTCTCTTGGCATCATGCTAAGCTTTGTTAAAGGAACAAAGGAATTAAAAGCTACAACCCTATTCTCTAGAAGCTCTTCCTCTCTTTAGCAAGGCTGCAGCACAAAACATTTCATGTTGCAACATTTACGTAATTGACAAAATGAGTGATACAGACAACATGTTTGATTCTGATTGAGACTTTGTCATTTCATTTAAACCTGCAAAAACAATGATAGTTCTTTAGAGGTGAAGGGGGCAACAGAGGTCTTCCGGCACCATCCTCCCCTCCCACCTCTCCAACATTACTTACAACAATTGGGTATCTCCAGAGTAGTTACATTGTGTTAAACCTTATAATTAGAACGACATCCTAACATCCCCTATGTTGAGTCAAAATTACTTCCCTTTGCCTTTCCATCTATAGTATAAATACTCAGTGATTTTGTTAAAGAATTGAATGAATTCTAATTCTTCTCTCTGAAGCTAGAAAAAAAAAAAAAACAGGTCTGGTCCAACCATTTGAAGGCAATAATTATGTCCTCATTTAGTCTTTACTTTTCTAGCCTAAATATCTCCAGTTCCTTCATCTGATGTGGGTTGGAGACCTCCCCACCCCCATGCCATTCTTGTCATTCATAGCCTGACACCATGCCTGGCATAAAGCAAGCACTCAAGATACATCTACTGAACGAATACATGAATAAGTGAACTGGAAAGCTCCAGTTTGTGAATATCAGCCCCAAAAAGAAATGCCCGGAACTACAAAACGTATTGCTGAAAATGTGGTTAGAAAAGTGGACCTGTTGCAGTTTGCTTACTCTGAACATTATACTTTTTTAAAAATTGAAGTATAGTAGATTTACAATGTTGCGTTAATTTCTGCTGTACAGCAAAGTGATTCAGTTATACATATACATACATTCTTTTAAAAATTCTTTTCCATTATGGTTTATCACAGGATATTGAACACAGTTCCCTGTGCTATACAGTAGGACCTTGTTGTTTATCCCTTGTATATATAATAGTTTGTATCTGCTAATCCCAAACTCCCAACCCCTCCCTCCTCCAGTCCCCTCCCCCTTGGCAACAACAAGTCTTTGAACATTATACTCTTAATACTACTTAGATCCAACTTCTTTTTGTCTTTGCACATGGGGAGAGGGTAATACACTAATGACTCATACTGTTTGTAGCCAATTAAAATCTGTAATTGGAAAACACTGGTCAAGACCCACACAACTGTGTAGCAAGAAAGGCTAGACCACAGCATTTATTTCCATGTGAGAAAGAATGGTATGTCCTTCTGGGTCTGCATGTCTTTCTGAGGTCATGCTGGTATTCTGATCACCATAGCACCTAAGCCCCTTGGGAATTTGAAGATTTTGCAATATTCTGCAGAGGAGACCTAGTGAGTGGGTACAGCATGACACCTAAAGGAAAAGTAGGATGAGATGACCTATTAAGTGGAGGCCATGAAGCTCAGTTTAGGATGGGCCCAGTTACCCAAGAGTGAGACGTTCAGTACGTCAGTGGCAGTGTTACCGACAGGGAGAAATTTCCCTCAGATTAAAACATCCAGGAAAACTTAAGTCTAATGAATCCAATAGAAGCTGGGATTGTCCTGGTGTCAGCTGACTTGTGGCTGCAAGCAGAGTCAGGCAAGAAGAACCAGCTGGGAGGTAAAGGAAGCAAAACACAACTGCAATGAAGATGCCAACACCAGCAGGCACTTGGTAAATAAGCACCAGCACTTGCATACATTTATCTTCTATTCCCCCAAATAAAATGATTAGGTAGGCACGATGATCACCATTTTACAGCCGTGGAGATTGAGGCTGAGAGAGGTTCCGAAACTTGCCCAACGTCACACAGATCTAAGTGGTGCAGTCAGAATGCCCACCTGACTACCTCCAAAGCTCTCGGACTCAAGCATCAAGCCATAGGACTTCTGTTCCATGTGTTTATTCATCCTCTAACAGAGATTTTATCAAGCACCCTCAGCGTTCCAGGCCTGCTCTGCTAAGCCCTGTGGATACAGTGGTAAAAAAGGCACACACGGTCCCTCATGGGGCTTAGCACTCCGGCAAGGACAACAAACAGCCAAGCAAGCAACTCCAATCAAGTAGGGTCCGTGTCACGGCAGGAGAGGTTGAGGGTAAACTCACCCGGCACGTGGGAATAGCAGTCTTCCTCGATGAAGCGGGCCCTAGAAAGAAGCTTAAAAGATATGCAAGCAAGACAAAAGAGTAAGGGAAAGAGGCCGAGAGGGAAGAAACTTTTAAGATGTGGAAGTGAGTGGAGACACTGATGTCTGCTGAGTGTAGAGGGGAGGGGTCAGAGGCTCCCACGAGGTTGAAGAGTTGGGCAGAGTGAGATTCCAGAGGCCTTGTAAGCCATGGTAAGGCGTTTGGAACTGGACTGGAATTGGCAGTGGCAAAAACCAGTAAGTTGGGATTTCCCTGGTGGTCCAGTGGTTAAGATTCCGTGCTCCCAATGTAGGGGGCCAGGGTTCGATCCCTGGTCAGGGAACTAGATCCCGCATGCTGCGACTAAGACCTGGTGCAGCCAAGTAAATAAATAAATAAATAATTTTAAAAAAAACAAAACAAAACAAATAGTAAGTTTACATGGATATCACCTAATTGGATCTCCAGATTCTTCCAGGAAAAGGGAGGCCAGGCTAAGACACACGCTGCCCTGTGGGACAGACACCCTGGGAAGGCATTCCATGCTTCTCCTGGGCAGTTTTAATTTCGCTGGCCTTGTAATACCTGCTCTAAAAGGACTCTAACCTCTGCCATCTCCTCCCTTTTCCCTCTCCAGGGAAGGTGGGTGGGTCTTGGGTGAGTGGAACAAGTATATTCTAGATGCTTTCTTTATGTGACCCACCAAGTCTTAGATTCCAGCTTTCTGACGTGACAGATGAGGAAACAATGGCAAGAGTAGTTCAGTGACTGTGGCAGATGGAATTATTGGTTCCAATCCATCATTCTCTTTAATAGTTTTATGTATCTTTACCCTGTCAGGGCCTCGCAATACATGCAGTGTATTTCCCCTCTCTGGACTTTGGGTTTCATCTTCTGATTTGATTTGGCCAGTGAAATATTAGCAGCCATGATATGAGCAGAGGTTTGAAATGTGCTTGCATGGTTCAGCATGCCTTCCTGCACTTTTGCCACTGCCAGGAAATTATGCCCCATAGCTGCTGTTTCTCAAGCCTGGACCCCAGCATGACCCACGCAGAGCAGACTTGAACCTGGTCTCCAGCCTAGAGCTAAGCTCGGCTGAGATCAGCAGATCCTAGGTGACTTGAAGACCTTCAGTGTGAAGCAGAGTCACTTCCATGAACCCAGAGACTTGTGGATGTGTGAATAAGTGTTTCTGGTCGTATACCATAGAATTTGGGGCGGGGGGGAATTTGTTATGCAGCATCATCATGGCAATACCTGACTGATAAGAGCTTACTCCAAGCTCACAAAGAAACTTCCTGGAACGCACAGCGCTGCTCTGCCATGGGACCAGGGTGCCCTGGTGGCTGGCCCTCTAAAAGAGAAAGCAATGCAGACTGCCACCACACCCCACTCTCCCACACCCTCCCCCCTTGCCCACCACACGGCACTCACCTGAGTCTGAGGCTGCCGGGCTCACCAGGCTGAGCAGCTCCCGCTCCTTCTCATAGTCCCCTTTGCAGAGCAGCTGCCCCTCCTTCAGGACAAACTCATCGCCCTTCTGGAGCTGCCGCTCGCAGACACAACAGCAGAAGCAGCTCAGGTGGTACACGCTCTTCTGGGCCCGCATCACAAACTCGTTGGGCGCGATGGCCTCAAAGCAGCCCCCACATTTGACAGCAAACAGCCTGGCAGCATGGGAGAAAGCAAAGCGAGGTCGGTGAGAAAGATGGCTGGGTCCCAGGTCTCCTCTCAATTCAACAGCAAAAGGAACTTCAAGAACTGGGACAAGGAGGCTTGGAATGGAATAGGTTTTAAATCCAGATGATTTATTCCCTGAGGAGGTTGCACCAAAGAATTCAGTTAAGTTACTCTCTCAAAGGCTTAAGAAAAGCAGGGTGAGAGGTGCCGGAAGAAGGGTGAGCTGAGGCCCAGCGTGTATTTGGTGTGGTCCATGGCACAGTGTTCCCAAAGGATGCCCCACAGACTGGTGCCAGGCAGGCTGCCCAGAATCCCCAGGGGGGTGATTATGTAAACAAAATAACAATAACAAAAAGGTCCAGGCCCGCTCCAATCAGCATGCAAAAGGATGGGCCCCAGAATGTGAATTTTTAACAAGCTCCCCAGGGCATTCTGAGGTGTAATCTAGTTGAGAGATAAACTGCATCCCAACTTCCCAGCCTGACGTTCAGTGGATTCAGCCCAGCTCTCAGGACTTAACTCTTATCTCATTTCACTTACTTTCAACCAACCACGAAGAGGGTGTCTATCTATGCCAGGCGGATGCAGTAGGTACTAGTGATATTACGGTGAATAAGAGAAAATCCCTTCCAGAAATGAGCTCAGGCTAATGGGAGAGACAAACATGTCCAAATAACTAGAGGGTCCCGGGAACAGAGAAGAGAAGACAACTAACTGTCAGGGAGTCAGCAGGGGGATTTGCATTTTATTACCCATTCAATAAATCTTGGTCAAACGGAAGACAGGAAGGTGGGCAGGTTGGCAGGCCTGAAGGGGTTGGGGAGTGGGTTCTCCACAGAAGGAACAGCCTGGGCAAAGGCCTGACGTCCTGCAAGTACATGCTGTGCTGGGAGCATGCTGTGTCCTCCACCAGGTTGGAGGCTGGGGCCCTGGAGAAGGGTGACAGGTGAGGCCAGTCATGACCGGATTGCACACTGGGGCTGGACAGCATCTCACAAGCAACCAGAAGCCTTTGAACAATTTTAACACGCTAAGAGCCTGTTTTAGAAAAGGAACTCTTTGCAATATGAAAGGTGGAGGGGAATTGGGGTTGGAGAGATGAGTAAGGGAGAGCAGCTGAGTGGTGACAAGGGGCGGCACTAAGGCAGCAGCAGGGAAGCCAGACAGGAGGGGACAGATCCAGGGCTTGGAGACTGGGAAGCGTGGGTTCGGCTCCCAGGCTCCTGGCGGCCAGAGCTGGAGGATGGTGATATGTCACCACACCTGCGCACAATGTTCCTGATTTCCTACCTCTGGGCCTTGTTATGCCTTGCCGCCCTCCTGCAAAGCCCTTTCTTCTCTGTTTAATCTACCTGAATCCAGCCCACCCTTCAGGACACAACTGCTCCCACCTTCTCCCTGAATCCTGCCCGGACCTCCCCTACACCCCTCCTGAGTGACCGCACCTCCTCTGAACACCTTCACCATGACCTGTCTGTGCTGGTCACTGGGCAGTTATCTGGAGATGCTTCAAGACACAAGAATAGCCGATCTGGAAGCCTGGGCTCTGCCGACAACTGTCTGCAAAACCTTGCTGTTGTTAAAGATGTGAGGCCAGACAATCTCTTCCAGCTCCAAAAGTCCCAAGAGCATTGCTTCCTAATGCTGACTTAAAATATCTTAATCTTGCCTTATTATTTAATTTTCCCATGTTTATAATTTATCTTGCCAACAGCCTGTATTCCAAGAACAAGGCCTATGGAATATTTATATGCCCTACAACCTCTTGCACATGGTGGGTACTCAATAAAAGTTGATTTGATTTGACCTGTTGATTTCACCTGCTCACCCTTTTCTGAAATAAGATGTGCAAAGAGCCTGGCCTCAGAGCTGACACACAGTAGGTTCCCGGTAAAGGTGGCCCATCTCTTCCCAGTCACCCCAGATCAATAAGAGTTCAGGGCAGGCTATGAAAGATTAAAATCTAAAGTAGATTTCTCCGTTTCTCCTTCTCTTTTTTAAGTTGCCTCATGATAACATAATTGCCTTTGTCAAAGCCTTGGCTATAAGCACAGAGATAAGAGACCCTAAAAATATCTCTGGGATTCATTCATTTTTCTATTTCCAAAATAAAGAGTTATTTTCTTTTTTAAAGTAGTAGCGGAATAGGGAGGGAAATTTCTCTCAAAAACACTCTCTGTTTGTCTCCACATACCAGAGGGGTCACTAGACATGGGAAGGTCAGATGGTATAAGGGAGAGGATGGTGCCGAGCGGAGACAAAATGGGCAGAGTGAATTCATAAAGCTCCAAACACCCCTCCTCTCATCACAAAGGCAGACACAAGCTGACTCAGAGGATATCCAGGGGGCTGAAGGCACCTTGCTCTGCTCATGAGCCCTACCTCGCTCGGCAGGAGACAAGGAAACATAAATAACTGAAGAGCATTTTGCTATAGACAGGCCATCTGCCATGATGGCCTAAGTGTGGCCAATCCCATCTCAAAAGCTCATTCATACATTCACTCACTCATCTAGTCTTCATTCATTCTCTCATTGATTCAGAAGCATCCACTGTGCACTACACAAGACACTGTGTCTTAACAGGGAGGTGGGGAAAGAAAGCCCCACCCAGCAACATTCATGTTCATAAACCAGTCTTCGTGGAGTGTCTGTTATGTGTCAGGCACTATTGTGGGCACAGATGATACAAAACAAAGTCCCCGTCCTCCATGGAGCTCATATGTTAGTGAGAGAAACAGCAAACAAAGAAACAAACAGATAAATAATGCCTACCCAGAGGGACTGACCTTTGGGAAACAATATAAGAATGATACAAAGCAATGTCTCATGAATACAAAACAGAGTGGCATAAAACCATAGTCTGTTTATAATATTTAATCACTTCTCAGCTCTAAAGCTGTACTAGTTGATGCCTAAGTCTATACACGTGCACAGTGTGTTTATCTTGGAAGCTTCCTGGAAGAAGGAAAGAGTTTTGAGGGTAGAGTGGAAAAGCAGGTAAGGAGGAATTCCCAAGGAGGGAACTGGTACAAGAAAGAGGGAGGCCATTCAAACTCTTTGAGTGAAGGAAGCCAAGGCTTGGAGAAGGGATTGAAGCCGCCTCCCATGAATCTACAAGGGAACAGCCTCCCTGGACAGAGGCCAGCTTGCAGGTGACTCCAGCACAGCTCGGGATGAGAAGTGCATGTGTGGTCTCACTCTTAACCCGGGCCTTGGGCCCCAACACCAATCCTCCCTGCCCTTGGCCATCAGAAGCACGTTAGAAACACCCATCCTGATATACCTTCCCTCTGCCTCTCAGCTTCAGAAAGGGGGGTGAGGTTGGGAGACAGTTCAAGGGCTGGTGTGGCTCTTTCACCACTAACAAGGTATGTGACATCCCCCAAAACAGAACTCCAGGTACCAGCAGCCCTGCCCCGCCCCCTCCCTTCCCCTAGCCACCCAGGGTGGTTTTGCTCTCCATGTCTGAACCTCAGGGTGCCCCAGGCCCTTGAACAACTGCCTTTACTCCCCTCCCCCCATGCTGGATGTTGTACATACGACAGAAAACCACTCAGTTCATCCCTGGCCCGGAGTCCCTAGACACTGTTTGCCAACCTGAGCAAACGAATCAGTACTTTAACAGGAGCCGGTCAAAGGCCCTTTGTCCCCAAGCCCTCCTTCTCCTCCCCTTCCCCAGGAATGAACTGTTAAACAGACTCAAGGCAAACGCTCCCAGGAGTCAACAAGCTCTTGAGAATCCACAGCCGCAGGTGGTGGCATCTGTGCTTGTCTAACTTCTACCCTGTTAATCTCCTCCTCTTCCTCCTCCCTTCTTAATTTCATCCCCCACTCCAAAAATTTCCCCCAAGTGGGAGAAGGGAGGGTTAGGGTGAGCTCAACAAAGAAATCCCACCATGTTGACTCAGGAACGGCCAGAGGAAGTGGCAGGATTGTCTGGGCTCAGATCGTGAAATGGTCATGATTGGGCAAGGGGTGGGATACAGACCCAGAAGAGGGGGGCAGTCCCGTTTCTCTCCATTCTCTGCATCGGCTGCCCCGTTCTGGGGAAAGACCAGGTTGACCTCACCTTACTGCTTTGGCTCTTGTTACCCTCACTAACCCCAGGGCAACCCAAGGAGAAAAGGCACACGCAGTCCACCACCTGTGTGCCAGATGTGTACACAGCTGTATGGGTACCACTGTGGACCCAGCTGCCGACTACACACTTCCCACAAGTTGTTTTCTCTAAGGCTCAGACAAGCAGAGAAAAGGATTTGTTCAAAAGTCCAGGTCGTAATTAAAACACAGCCTGTCTCTTTCCAATGCCCTGGATGGCGGCCCCCATGGTGACTTTGGCCTCTGAATGCTAATGAGACCTCACTCTGGGTTCAGAGCCTGGCAGCCTGCCTGTGCCCTAGAAAGCTAAGCACGGTTTCCAGAAATGCACAGCTCATCTGGGCATACATAACAACTCTCAACTTTGCCCACCGTTAGAAATTCACCCACCCCTGAAATCTCTTCAGATGATTCTTTATCTCTTTGTTGCATCTGATCCCCTCACCTGTAAAATCGAGATAACAGGATTCAGCTGGTGGAGAAGCGTCCAGAGCCCAAGCTCTCTAACAGTGCTCTCCTTCCTCTGCTGAACGCTCTCCGTGGGGCAGGCATAGGGATGGAGTGCTAAACAAGGCTGCCCTGTCCTCAGGGAGCTCACATTCTCCAGCAGGCAGCAGGCTGTCAGCCAATGACCACAGGAGGGTGTGTTTGGGGTATGTAGGAGAGGACTAGCCAGAATGGCCCAAAGCAGAGCCCCATCCACTTGGCTTGGGCTAGAGGTCGCCGAATCTTCTTTCTCTTCCTTCCCTCCCTCCCTCTACACCTGTTTATCCTCTTCTTCCCTCTGGCCCTTTCCCACTCCCTCTACCAGGCAGAGAAACAGAGGCTGGCTGAAATTCCATTCTATGCCTTGCCTACCTCTCTCCCAGTACAGCCACAAGCTCTAAGATGCACAACCTGTAGTTTTGGTGGGAGAGCCGGAATCGGCAGGCTCTGCCACTTCCAAGCCGTCAGTGTGACTCGGAGCTCATCCCTTAATCTTTGGCAGTCTCAGTCTGCTCAGATGGAAGAGGCAATGATGATGTTGACACTCCTGGATTACTGAGGACTAAATGAAAACAGGTATAAGGACTTTGTGACCTATAAGGAAGAGCACAATTTTTAGTTCTTTTTACTTGCCCTGCCTCTGTCTTTTGACCTTTGTGGATTTTTTTTTTTTTACCCCGAGGGTGGCTCTCTGTGCTCAAAAGTTTCCTGAGCCCTACACTGAGAGAACACTTCTTCCTCAGCAGCCGGAGTCCTTCTGCTGACTTCTCCCAGCTCTGACATCGGCATGACTTCCTCTCCAAAGAGTGTGGCACTGACCCAGGAGATGAACCCGGGGATGCACAGCTGGCGGGGCTGCCACACAGAGCGCACGCCTTAGACAAGGCACAACCTCCCACCACAATGTGCCAAGATAATGCAAGGGAAACAGTGTTTCTTGTATTAGGTGCCATGGAGGGCAGCAAAGAAGAAAAGAAAAGGTGACCTGATTCAGGGAAAGAGCACAGGACTTGATGTAGGAAGACCTGGGCTCATGGGTTCTTCTTTTACTAAGAGGCCTCAGAAAAGCCACCATCTTTCCCTGGGCCTCAGTTTTCTTATCTCTAATGGAAAAGTACTGCCCTAGATCAGTGTGTTACGTTAAGAATTTAGAGGCTGTGGAAGGGGAGAGTCTTTATTCCGTGCACCTCCTTTCAACCAGAGAAGCTCGCTCTGCCTGCACCTAAATCCAGGTCTCCAGATGGTGTTTCAGCATGACAGGGCCTTGCTATGGTAATTCTCCAAACCAGGTATTTTCCCGAACCATATCATTCACAGATACACCTATACATATGCATGTATATACATATATGGAACAGGTAAGGCCAAATGAGGTTATGTATGAACGGACATACAAACACACAAAACATACACACACACACATCAGCTAAAATCAACAACTCATTCACATAGTCTCTTTCTTCCTATCTGTATGGTACAAATATATATGTACTTCCAGAAAAGATTTATATTACATACGTATATAGATATATGTATATACAGATATATTTTATACAAATATACAAGAAGAAATCAATTTGCTCCTAAGGCATGTTTGAAACCCATTAGGTGTGATAATTTCTTTTTTTTTTTTTAATTAATTAATTTATTTGTTTTTGGCTGCGTTGGGTCTTCGTTGCTGTACGTGGGCTTTCTCTAGTGGTGGTGAGCAGGGGCTACTCTTTGTTGCGGTGCACAGGCTTCTCATTGTGGTGGCTTCTCTTGTTGCGGAGCACAGGCTCTAGGGTGCGCAGGCTTCAGTAGTTGTGGCACGTGGGCTCTAGAGTGCAGGCTCAGTAGTTGTGGTGCACAGGCTTAGTTGCACCGCGGCATGTGGGATCTTCCTGGACCAGGGCTCGAACCCGTGTCCCCTGCACTGGCAGGTGGATTCTTAACCACTGCACCACCAGGGAAGCCCATAGGCTGCATGCTTTTTTAATTCACTCCCATTTTTATGATTCATGCTTTTATTATAGGGTTGGGAATCCTGCTCTGTAGCTAAGGAGATAAGAATGTTTCCAAAGCAGATATGAAGGCTTGACACTTGAGAAACCCCTAGAGAACATGTCTAAGGCAATCAAGACAGAGGCCAGACCTCTGGGAAGCAACAGCACACCCTGCACTGTAAGAGTTACAACAGAAAGACGACAATGTGCCAGGACCCCTTGTGGACACCTGGACTTTGATGCTGGTTATGTGAGCTCAAGAAAATCACTCCACAGTCAGAATATTGGGGTCCTAAGGGTTAGAATATATTTCATCCCCCAAATTATTTTACTACAAAGAAAAAGAAGCTTGTAGAAGATAGGAAAAAAGGAAATTGGTCTTCATTGAATAGTCACTTGGTGCCAAGAACTGTGGTGTTTCTTATATTCATCACCTCACTAAATTTATGGGGTAAGAGCAAACAGGACTATTTTATGAACTCAAAGAGAACCTCGCCATATTTCAGCTCAGCCTGGTTCATGATGCCTCTCTTCCACAAGAGAGACACTCTGGGAGGGCTGATCCATAGGTTCTTCTTTATACATCCTCTCTGGCACTCTTTTCACAGGAGAAATAAGTAAAAAGATCAAGCAGCTAAGACAGAGGCCTGAGCTCCCGTGAAGTTTCCTGGATAGGCCCATGGCTTTGTAGGAGGTCCTGAGACCCTGCTGCCCACATGCAGGTGAAAGGCAGGAGTTAGGAACCAAGCTGATCCCTTCAAGCTACTCGTCTCTTGGGCCCCAAAGTATCTGAAGGGATCCCCAAAAGAGCTCTCTCCTCTATGGATTTAGGTTAAGAACAAACAGTGTCCAGGAGATGCTTAGACCCAACGCCACCATGCCCAAGAGTCTACTCTGATTCCAAAAAGATTGGGAAACAAGATAATTCTTACTGGAATCCCAGTCATTGGGGGATTTGGTGGGTCACTGTTTTCAGAGTACAGGCAGAAATGTAGGCCATGGGGGTTGGACCCAGAAAGACCCAAGAAAGCCCAGCCAGAAGGACTGAGCTGTAGAAATAGTAGGACAAGGAGGCAACATGGTATAATCAAATAAACTTAGATCCAAGTCCCTGCTCCTCCACTTATTAGCTATGTGATCTTGATCAGGCTATGGCGGCATTAGTTTACTCATCTATAAAATGGAAATAATAAGGGGACTTAACCTCAGAGAGACACAATAAGAATTAATTGAACTGACACATTAGAACTGCTTAGCATAGTGCTTGGCACATGGTAAATCCTCAGTAAAATGGTAACTATTATGATGAGGAGAAGGAGGAGGAGGAGGATGGAGAAAAAGAGCTGAATATGAAATATGAGAGATAAATTAGTGAAAAAAGAAGAGATGATGGATCTCAGAGACTGGGAGAATCAGGATGAGATAAAGGAGCATGGAAAGAGAAGGACTGGGGAAAACAGTTTAAGACCAAGGCTGTAAACAATGCAAGAATGTCAGCAGTCAGCTTTTCGGTGGTGTTGGCTGTGGATATGGGGACCAGTCCTGCTAATATAATGGAACTAGGGTATGAATTTCCACATGGTTTAATGGCCTCAGGTTAGGGTTTGCATGCAGCCTACCCACACAGGATTTGTCTGGATTTACCCAACTAACAGTTCTGGCATGGCTGGATGAAATGCCTTCTTGCTCTATGTATCAAAGTAAAATCCAGGAGGTTGACTGAGGCTTAATTTTTTTCTCAGTATCAATGCATCTGATTTTTTCACCCATGAATTCCCATGACTCCCTCCAATCTCTCCCACCTCCTGCCACATCATCCTCTAGAAACCAGACACTAGATGCCATGTTATCCCTACCTCTACTCTCCAGGCTGATGACACAACTTCCAATATACAGGAATACTAAAGAACATGGCAGGCTAATGCAAACCCAGATCTATCCCAGGGTAAGGGCTTTGAGACTCAGAAAGGCTGAGCAGAAATATAAGAGGAGCCCCCATTATGATGCTGTAGAAGGTTCCTAAATCAAGAGTATGTTTGGAAAGACTGAGATCTTCATTAACCTTGACCCAGAGTACTGCAGACCTCAAAGGGAGTCTCTCAAAGCCTCCACACCATAGACAATTAAGTGGAAGGATGGAAAACAAAATAAATACATGAAAAACCCTAATGCAAACTTAAGGCCAACTGACTGGCCTTAACAGTAGTTTTTTCCCACCAAAATAAGAAATCAGAGCCACTTTTAGCCTTGGACAGCAGACAACTACAGATCATGCAGCCTTTCCACAGATACTGACAACACTATTTTTAATCAGATATATGAACACTTTGGTCTAGAAAGTAGGAGGGGGTTTTTGTACAGCTCTTTAACAAGAACGCAATAATCAGCCTATCACTCAGTTTCCACCCTCTCCACCAGGGGGCAGCATAGCAGCATGCATTAACTGCCATGTTGACTTGGTAACTGAGGTCATCCAGGCACCGAGACAGGGATTGGCCATATGCCAAAACTGTCTGTCGGGAAAATCTGCTGCTGGGAGTCTGGGAGACCATGTGGCTAAAAAGAAGGAGAGATGGTGAGAGAGAAGAGTATTCAAAAGTACTGGGAACCAAAAGCATGGCTTGTGGCCTTAGAAGTAGTGACACAAGCAACCTTGTCAGCTGGCTCAAGGTCTCTGTCCTTGAGGCTGAGCCAACACCACCACAATAAGCAATGGAGCCCGTGGTCCTGGGGCGGTGGGAAAGTCTGCGGGGACAATAGGAGTGGCAGGATCTTCTATAGGAGACAGTCTCAAGACTCTGCAGTGGGGAGAAAATGGAAAACAATAAGTGGCCGGCAGAGCCAATCAGAGTCTCTGTCTCCCTGGGGCTCCTGGGGAGCTGTAAGAAGGACCATACAATGGGATGAGAACCGCTAAGTGTGATGTCTGCACGTCCCAGAGGCTCCGTGAGGCTCTGGCTTCACCGAGAAGTGCAGGATAACACAAATAGCTCACCACTGATGGCAAATGTTGCTGGCAATGGGCAGCTTTTACCTCGAAAGGGTGGACTAAGTACTTTTCTTGTTCTCACAAAGCATCTGTTCCAGAATCAGCCAGGCAGAGTGGGAAGAGCCTGGCTTTTGAAGTCTGATAGAACCTGGATGCAAGTCTAGATTCCACCTTTGAGAACTTGAGCAAGCTATAGACTCCTTTGGAGCCTCAGTCTCGTTATCTATAAAATGAGATCATAACTATCTCACAAGATATTTTGGAGCTTAAATAAGATAATGTATCAGAAGGATCTGATACATACTAGCTGCTCTCAGTAAGTGGCAGCTCTTAACTCCCTTTATTGAAATCAATTTAACATATCTGTCCACGTACGTATTTGTGTAAGATCATTTATTTCAAGACAGCCAACTGAGCCAAAAATAGAACTTCATGAGCATCTCAAGGCTCTGTTCTTCATTACTATAACAGATTAAATCAAACTTCAACAAGCCTTTCATATGTTATCGGAGAAGAGACCAATGAACAAATATGAAAGGACAAACACTCGAGAGGAAACAGGGTGCATTTCATTCAGGCAACCATGGCTATGGTCTACCCTAACCCAAAGTCAATATTGACATTAGCCAACCAGTGTCGACCAACACCCACTTTCATTGCCCAACACCCAACATATGTTCAGGAAGTCGGCAGCTCCATGTTTGACCAACCAGAGCCAACAGTTGCTATTTGGTTAATGCTGACATTATCTGACAAGTGTTTGGAACAGACCCTTTGCCCGTATCCCTTCAGTTCTCAGATGACTGCCTCTCACGGAGGCTGCTGACCACTTTATGAACCTACACTGAGATGCCCATATTCTTGCCTTGTGCCCCTGACTGTCAGACCCCCCCACCCCACAATCAGTCCACCTCTCCCCTCACTTTATAAATGGAAAGAAACCAAGGCCAGAGAAGGAGCAGTGACTACCCCTGACCACAGAGAAAGTTCAGATTATTGAGAGGACCAGCCAGAACTTGAGGCTCGGTTAACGGTCAAGAAATGAAAGAGGTTATAACATGGCCCAGCTAGGGATGGAAATGTGTCCCCCAGGCTCTTAAGTAGTGCCCTAACCAGCTGAATGAGCAGACAGTGTATGTCAGTGAGTCTCTCCTGCTTAGAAGCTCTCGCTTTCCCCTCTCCCTCTTCTTTGCCGAAACCTGGGAAGCTGTCTACCAGTCAGGCCATAGAGCAAAAGACTGCGGTAAAAGCATGGATTCCAATAATCCAAGCCAAGGTGGCACGATTTATATTACAGACTTTCCACATTGTCACACAGACATGCAAAAATGGCAAGAAACATAAAACAGACACACAGAAAATACATGTTTCCTTTTTAGGGAATTAAAGGTTTGGTTTCCTTTGAAAAATGTCAGTTTTCCTTTCCCTTCATCCTCATTAGCCTCCTGGGACACTCTTAAACATACCCAGCAAAGAACAGAGCAGAGGGAATGAGGTATTTTTAGCTGATATTCTGGGCACAGATTCCTATTGTTCCACAATTTTTGGCTTGACTGGATGGCACGTGGCCAATATAATGTATACGCTTACAAAGAATGTATGTTTCCTGGGCTCTGTGTGTGTGTGTGTGTGTGTGTGTGTGTGTGTGTGTATTAATAGTAAGAAGGACAAGGACATTATTGATGATGTTTTGATGGGAAAGATTCTGAGATCCCAGCAGGGGTAACACCGAGCTCTCCATGAATCCCATTTGCTTTTTGTCACCATCACTTTTCATTATTACCGCTGTAATATATGTCCCAAAAAAAGAAAAAGCCACATTGTCACAATCCAAAGCTCCTCACAGAACCAACTGATATCAACTGCATTATATTAGGAACTAGATGTATTCTGAAGACCAGTTCTAAATCATCTGGTGCAGTGACCAGCACACGATAATGTTTAAAACCGCGGTCCCCCACCTTTCTGGCACCAGGGACCGGTTTCATGGAAGACAATTTTTCCACGGACGGGGTTGGGGTGATATGGTTCAGGCGGTAACGCGAGCAATGAGGGCGATGGCGAGCGGCAGATGAAGCTTCGCTCACTTGCCCGCCGCTCACCTCCTGTTGTGCGGCCTGGTTCTTAACAGGCCGGGGACCAGCACTGGTCCGTGGTCCAGGGATTGGGGGGGACCCCTGGTTTAAAACATTGCCAGTCACTACTACCCTCCTCCTCCTCACTTGTAATACTTCTCCTCAAGGATCACCCACTCTTGGGTGAAGGGGAGACAAGGAAAGACAAACACTGACTGACCATCTGAGTAAAAATCTCCCACTGTGGCATAAAAGCCAAAGGGAGCAGCACTATGTAGGACTTTCCCTTTCCGTGTGAGGGGTGGAAAATATCTCCGGATAATCTGAATTTCCAGAATGCCTTTAGTTCAAAAATCTCAAAGCATGTGCAATCTTGTGTAACATCTCAGCTCTGAAGTAAAAGGGGGGGTGGTGTGTCAGATTTTATTATCTGATTCTATTATCTTCATCACACAGAAAACTGGAATCACAGCAGGTTGTGGCATTTTTGGTGTATAACAGCACCAAAATTCAGCAGTGATGGAGCCCAGAGTAAAAAAAAAAAACAGGTGTCCTGAACCTCTGATGCAGCCTCTTTCCCATAACATTGCATTGCTTTCCTTTTGACTTAGACTCCATATGTCTTGAGAGCTCCAGAAAGGTTTCAACAAAGTATGACCCAATGGAAGGGAGACAGTTTTTATCTCTATATTTTATTTTTTTTTTCTTTTTACCCTTCAACATTTTACCCTTTTTTATCCTTCATCTCTCTCCTCACCCATTAAAAACTGGAAGACACCACACCCATTAGGGGGGCTACTATCAAACGTGGAAAATAACAAGTTTGGTGAGGAGAAATTGGAACGCTTGTGCACTATGGGCTGCAAAATGGTGCAGCTGCTACGGAAAACAGTATGGTAGTTCCACAAAAAATTTAAAATACAATTACCATATGATCCAACAATTCTACTTCTAGGTATATACCCAAAATAATTTAAAGCAGAGACTCAGATGTCTGTATATTCATATTCATGACAGCATTATTTATAATAGCCAAAAAGGGAAAGCAACCCATGTGTCCATCAACAGACGAATGGATAAACAAAATGTGGTACATACTTTGGAATGTATTGGAATATTATTCAGCATTAAAAAGGAAGGAAATTCTGATACGTACTACAACATAATGAGGATATTATGCTAAATGAAATAAGCCAGTCACAAAAGGACAAATATTATATGATTTCACTCAGATAACCTCAGCAGGCAAATTCATGAAGACAGAAAGTAAAATAGTGGTTGTCAGTGGGTAGAGAAAGGAGGGATTGGGAAGTTATGGTTTAATGGGTAAAAAGTTTCAGTTTTGAAAGATGAAAAGAATTCTGTGGTTGGATGGTAGTAATGGTTGCCCAACAATGTGATGTGCTTAATGCTACTGAACTGTACACTTAAAAATGGTTGAGATGGTAAATTTTATGTCATGTGTATTTTACCACAATTTTTTAAAAAATTAATTTAAAAAACTGGAAGACACAATGATTGTTCATACTCTACCTCCTGTAACCAAAATCTAGGTGACTGTGTTCCCAGTTGAAAATCTCACCTGCCCAAGCTCCCTTGCAGCTAGGAGTGGCCACGTGAAGCAGTACATGGGGTTCTTTCTACTGGGAGGTATGAGCAGGAAGTTCTGGAAAAGCTATTGTTCTCTTGATGAAATGAGACAGCCTCAGCGGGTGCATACATTTTGCTCTTCACCCTTTCCCTATTTCTGTCCGGAACTAAAATATAACATCTGGAGATGAAACAGTCATCATGGTACCAAAAGGATGAAAGCTTCCTGTTAAGGATGCAGAGCAAGAGAAGAGAAGCCTGGATCCTTGAAGACTTTTGTGAGCAGTTGCACCATCCTTGGACTCCCTACTTCTTGACTCCCTTTCAGTGAGAAAAATAAAATCCCTTTTTAATTAACCCACTGTAGTCAGGATACAGTTATATGAAGGCAAGTATTATATGAAGGACTTCCTCATCCCATCCAAGCTCTATCTAGGGCAACTTCTCCACTTAGACACTAGACTTCACCACTTCAGGCTTACTCAAAAGCTATGTCATATATTTTCCCTCTCTGTAAACATTTTAATATATTGTTTTAATTTCTCCAGTGTTAGGAAAAAAATTATCCTTCTCTTGATCCTACTTCCTCCACCAACTATGTCCTAATTTGCTTGACAAACTTCGTAGAAAAAATTCAAAAAGAAATCACTTCTGTTTTCTATTTTTTTTTAACAAATTTATTTATTTTATTTATTTATTTTTGGCTGCATTGGGTCTTCGTTGCGGTGCATGGGCTTCTCATTGTGGTGGCTTCTCTTGTTGTGGAGCAGGGGCTCTAGAGCGCAGGCTCAGTAGTTGTGGTGCATGGGCTTAGTTGCTCCGCGGCATGTGGGTTCTTCCCAGACCAGGGTTCGAACCCGTGTCCCCTGCATTGGCAGGCAGATTCTTAACCATTGTGCCACCAGGAAAGCCCCTACTTCTGTTTTCTATCTCCAGTTCCTCTCCTTCTACTCTCTCTTAAGGCCAATCCAATCAGGCACTTATTCTACTCTTTCTAACAAAACGTTCCTGTAAAAGTCACTCATGGCCTCCATATTTCTCAGTCCTCATCTCACTGAGCCCATCAGCAGCATTTGACATTGGGGTCACTTGGCTTTCAGGACCATTCACTCTCTGGTTTTCTTCCTATCTCACTGGTCACTCCTTCTTGGTCTTCTTTCTAGTTTCCCTCATCTCCCTAACCTAGAAATATTTCATCCCCTTCTCTGTCTAGACTCATTGTCCTTGGTGATCTTATCCAATCTCATTAATTTAAGTATCATGTATCTGCTAAATTACTTTGAAATGTCTATCTCTACCCCAGATCACTCTCCTAAATTGAACTTATATATCCACTCAATACCTTCACTTGGATTTCTAATTTCTAAATCTCAAACTTCAAACTAAAGTAGAATTCCTGATCTTTTCCCGCCTACCTCACCCTGGCTCAAATCTGCTCCAACCAACCACAGTCTCCACTTTTCTGTTGATGAGCGGCACCTACATCTTTCCTGTTGCTCAAGACAAACATCTCATAATCATTCTTGACTCCTCTCTCCCACAAACATCATATTCAAACTGTCAACAAGCCATTTCTGCTCCACCTTGAAAGTATAACCAGAAGCTGATCACTTATCTCCATTACTCCCTCTGTAGGCCATGCTTCCATCATATTTTCCCTGGATTACCTCAACAGCTTCCTAAATGGACCACCTGCTTCTCTTGCCACCTGCCAGGTTGATTTTCAACACAGAAATCAGGGCGATACCATTAAGAACTAAATTAGAGCATGTCACTCATCTGCTCAAAACTTATTCCCATTTTATAGATGAGAAAATAGAAGCTTGTGAAGGTTTAAGTAATTTGCTCAACTTTACACAGCTAGTAATTGGGGGCGGGGGGCCAGGATTCAACTCAAGTCTGTCAATGCTAAAACCCACCAAAGATCCATTGTATCATTGTTTAACTTAGCTCTGAGGGCTGCCTAATCAAATGGTAGGATGGTACTTTACAAATGTAGTCTATGTGACTACAAGGCAATGCTTATCAACCACCAGTATCAACCCAAGCTCCAGATAAGGTGGAGGTAGATGAATGAGGTTCATCTACACCTATATTGTAATATCAGTAAACTCTACTGAAATATTATACCTAGAAAGGAAAGGCCAGATGTTGCCCTCCACTTCTTGAGAGAGAGAGAGCCCAGGCTCTGAGATCAAAGGCCCAGGCCAGGTCTAACCCAGAAGAGCATCAGCCTTGGAAACGTGTGAGAAACAAGCAAGTGGGAATTGGGGGAAGAACAGAAAAGCCAGGAGGAACAGTGGCGAGTGTACAGCAGCAGCCAGCAAACCTCCACCCCAACCACAACATTCGTGTGCAAGTCTGGGATATAATTTTCATCTTGGATGCCTTTCATATGGCTCTGCTCCCCACAGCCAGCTCCATTCAGAGGATTAGAGAACAGGGACAGACATGAGGAGCTAAAGAACCACAAAAATCTCTGTGAAACAGGATTCCTGGCTTGGAATCACAGTGACCAGTTATGTGTACAAGTTATGTGGACAGATGTGAGTGCATACACACACACACACACACACACTCCCTTAGATTGGGGATCCAGTTTGGTTTCATAGCATACTACAGCCGGAAGTTAAAAAATAATAATTTATAACAACCCCTCCCTACCATGGGAATAAATAATGACCAGCTAGGGTGTCCCCAAGCCAGAGGAAGTCTTGAAGGGAACATGAGCTTTTAGAGGTGTCTCTGTTGCACTTAGGGCAGTGAGCTCTCAGAGTCTATAAGAAGGGATCAAAGGGAGAATGCTAATAAAGTAGTCCACCACCTCCCTGCTTCTCAGAGACTCCGGGTTCCCAGGTAGAATTTTAAGAACAATTAGGAATTTGAAGACTGGTTCTTCCAAGCCAAAACCTAAGGCTGGAGGGACCTCGTGCCGGTTACAGGAGAAATGCCTGCCTTCATCACTGGGTGCCAGGCAGATTACTTCAACTAGGCACAAAGACAGGGGTTTGTTTTTCATTTGGGCAAGGGAGTAGGCAGAGGAGCTTTCATGAAGATGCCTCTCTAAAGGCCTGTAGGCCTTGCCCCAGTCCACCAGGAAGAAGGGACGTCTAAGGAAAAGGCAAGAACTATTTTGCACTTGAACATGAGCGTTTCTCCGAGCCCTGCTCATTTCTTCACCGTGAGGAAGGAGCTGCATATACTAGCATCAACCTCCGTCCCAACTGTACCAAGAAGAGCCACACAGGAAGAACATTTGGTAATTGTTATTGTCACTGAAACAGATTGCTACCTAGACTACAGTCGTGGGCTGAATCCCTCTAAGAACAGGTCAGTAGCCCCGTGAAAAAAAAATTCTTTGCCCAAACTGCAGCCATGGGAGGGGAAGAGAAAAAGAGGGGGAACATACACCACAACACATCTTCACCAACAAGAAAACAACATAAAGGTCATGACCAACTAATTTATGGGCACGCTTGGGGAAAAAATAATGAATTTTGCAGCATTCCTCACAAAGGGACACAAGGTCTTCACAACTAGCAAATATTGAAAAGGAAGTTGGGAAACTCAAATTATAGATCATTATGGAAAAGGTTTTATTCACACATATAACAAATAACTGTGTAGTGCCTACGATTCTAGCTGCTGATATCGAGGCACCATTCTAGATGCTAGAAATATAAGAGTGAACAAACCAAGCAAAATCCCAGCCCTTGGAGTTTACATTTGATTGAAAACAAACAGACACCAAATAGAATGTCAGAGGAGTGCGGTAGATTAAAAGGAAGGCATAAAAGAGGATGGGAAGGGTGCCAGGGTGAGGAGTTGTAATTTTCACTGAGTAGCTGATGTTTGAGCAAAGATCTGAAGGAGCTGGTGAGGAGTAAGCCTTACCACTACCTGTGGGAAGAACCTTCTTGGCAGAGAGAACAGCAGGTGCAGAGGCCCTGGGGTAGAAGCAGGAAACAGCATGGAGTCCAGTGTGGCTGGATGATGTGGGCAAGGGGTAGAGTGGTAAGAGCTGTGACTGGAGAAGTTATGGGGGAGAGGCTAGATAGGCCACAGAGGACCTTGCAGATGACAGTGGGGACTTCAACTTTTCCTCCGGAAGCCAGTGGAGGGTGTTTTGCAGAGGAGTGATTTGCCGGATGAAGTTTTTCTTTTCCTTTTTAATTTATTGAGGTAAAATTCACGTAACATATTTCAAAGGGAACTATTCAGGGGCATTCAGTACCTTCACAGTGTTGTACAAGCACCACCTCTATCTCATTCCAAAACATTTCCATTACTCCAAAATAAAACCACTTAACACATTAATCAGTTTCTCCTCCCTCCATTCTCCCCTGACCCTAAACGTGGGCAACCACCAATCTGTGTTTTGTCTCTACTGATATACCTATTCTGGATATTGCATATAAATAGAATCATACAGTATGTGTCCTTTTGTGCCTGGCTTCGTTCACTTAGCATGTTTACTAGGTTCATCCACGTTGAAGCATGTGTCAGTATTCCATTCCTTTTATGGCTAAGTAATATTCCATTGAATGGATATACCACACTTATTTATCCATTCATCTACTGATGGACGTTTGGGCTGTTTCCACCTTTTGGCTACTGGGAATGATGTTGCTATGAACATGCACATCCATGAACTTGACTGGGTTCCTGTTTTCAATTCTTTGGTGTATAAGGATGACGTTTTAATGGGATAAAGTTTTAACGGGATCACTATCAGTGCTGTGTTGAGAGCTATGTGTAGGGAGGGGAAGGTCAATAGGAGGTTTTTTAAATACTCCAGGTAAGAAGAGACAGACACTGAGAAGAAGTGACCAGGAGACAGGAGAAAGAACAGGAAAGTGTAGTGGACGCCAAGTGAAGGGAGTGTTTCAAGGAAACAGGTGGGATGAAACCCATCCAGTGCTGCTGACAAGTCCAGGAAGATGAGGACTGAGCACTGACCACTGGGCTCGGCAATGTGGTGAGGGAGGGTGGATGGCCGGTGGGGGGGTGCAATGGAGTGGGGGACATGGGGACACAGGAGTAAACAGCTCTTTCAAGGAGTTTTGTGAAATAGTATAGAGAAAGGGAGTGATAGCTGGAGGGGGATATAGGGTCCAGGATGGTTTCAATGGGAGTAATTATGGAATGTTTGCCAACAGGAATGATGTGATATGAGGGGAATCTTCAGGATGGACGTCAGAGGTAGGGGAGACATGCTGGAGCTGGAGCGACGTCCACGGTGAAGGAGTGGGTATCCCATGGGACCCAGCACACACATGGAGTAAGAACTGGCCTTAACTTAGAGCGAGGTAAGCCTCCTGGGTGCTATAGGTAGAATTCTTGGAAAGTCATACTGAAAGGAGCCCCAGTCTGGACCACTCTGGATTGTTTGATCTAATCAAAAGCAGAGCCAAGCTTAAGTCAAAACCACACAAATCAAAGCACTAATATTTGGCAATGAATCTGCCAAGTAATTTTCCTTTTTTTTTTTTTTCTTAAACGGGACTTTTGAGGTAACTTTTATTTTGACTGATTGCTTGGTTGATTAAATGACAATTGATAAAAATTGGGCTTTATTAATTTTTTTGCAATTATAGTTTCGTTTTTTAAATTTAATTTTATTTATTTTTTATACAGCAGGTTCTTATTAGTTATCTATTTTATACATATTAGTGTATATATGTCAATCACAATCTCCCAATTCATCCCACCACCACCACCATCCCCCCTCCCCACTTTCCCCCCTTGGTATCCCTACATTTGTTCTCTACATCCATGTCTCTATTTCTGCCTTGCAAACCGGTTCATCTGTACCATTTTTCTAGATTCCACATATATGCGTTAATATACGATATTTGTTTTTCTCTTTCTGACTTACTTCACTCTGTATGACAGTCTCTAGGTCCATCCATGTCTCTACAAATGACCCAGTTTCAATCCTTTTATGGCTAATGTTCCATTGTATATATGTACCACATCTCCTTTATCCATTCGTCTGTCGGTGGGCATTTAGGTTGCTTCCATGACCTGGCTATTGTAAATAGTGCTGCATTGAACACTGGGGTGCATGTGTCTTTTTGAATTATGGTTTTCTCTGGGTATATGCCCAGTAGTGGGATTGCTGGGTCATATGGTAATTCTATCCAAGTAATTTTCCTTTGCCTCAGATTTACACTTCTTGTGATGCTCTTGGGCTAACATTAAAGCCACAGTCATGAATGCTGGAGCAGCTGGCTCAAGAGTGAGCGGAGAGACTGGATAAACCAAGCCCTGCACCTCACACAACATGCAAAATATTGAGGCCTTAGGAATGGCTTTGAGAGAGATTGTTACTGTCTCAGTAGGATTGCTAATAAATATTCCCACATCTACTGCAATATGTACAAATAGGAAGTAAGGTGGAAGGGATGCTAAATATCTTTTTATAATATAATTTAAAGGGAAATGATAGTGTAGTGGGAAGAGCACTGAAAGGCATGAGTTTGAGACCCCACTCTACCACTTACTATCTGTGTGACCGCAGTCAAGCTAACTAATTCTCTGAGCCTGAATCTCTCAACTGAAAAATAGGGTTAATGAAAACCACGTCACCAGTTTTCAGCAGCAAATGAAGGGATATCACTAAAAACAGCTTGTAAAACAGTCCACGTACCAGGTTTTATGTACATGTACATAGCCTGGTTTTAGCTATCTAGATGTGCTTCATACTTTTATGAAAATTTTTGAAAGCTATTGCAAAGACCCTATGACAGGCAACAAGAATCTCCAGAAGGGAGCCATGCTTTCTATATACTGGACCCAAAGTCAAAGAACAGGACAGAGAGAAATCCCCAACAGCTCAGGTGTGTGGCCTCTTCAAGAGTCTAGACTCATTACCTCATCCCTGGCTAAGCCACCAAAAGCTCACCAAGAGCTACCCAGAGATGGATCTCCTGTTTCATCATTTACCCCCATTACCTCTTTAAGCACACTTCAGTCCCTTGGAGGGTTTGAGACAAAAGAGGGTGAGATACTCTGGACTCTCAATTTGGAGACTGGCTCCAGAGGGTGTTACCTATCCCAGTGCTGAGAGCAGGGCTACATGGGAATATCCTGCTGAGAACCAGCTTCTCAAAGGCCTGTTTGTACAGCTCTGTATTTCCATCCCCACACTAGAGACTGCCAGGTCAGAGTTCAGCAAACTAACAGAATAAACGTGGGAACTGTCCCTGCACCAAAGGACATCAGGATTTCAGCCCCACTAGATACCTCCCCGGGCGACCCTTCAGATCAGCACTGTCCAACAGAACTTTCTGCAATGATATAAATGCCCTATATATGTGCTATCCAGTATGGTGGCCATGAGCCAACTTTACATGCTCCTAGAGAAAGTATTAAGATGCTTGAAGGTGAGGCAAAAGCAGGAATGTGAAGACCCTGGTGTGTTCTTATTCACAGTTGCATCCTGCCCCCTCAACTACGTGGCATGGCTTCTGTTCTCTCAGCAAACTAAATCCTGCCCGGCCTTTAAGGGTTAGCTCAAGCCTCAAACTCCGCTATGAAGTCATCCTTGCCCATTCGGCGCTCTCTGTGGCTCATGTGGGTACACTGAAAACAAGAGCTACAGAAACTCACAGAAGACTCAGGAAACTTCCAGTTGGGGACAATCAAGGCAGTATTCTCCAAAGAAATGATGGCTTAAACGAGAACCTTAAATAATAAGTAGAAAATCTGAACGGCCTGTTACAGTGTCCTACATGCCAAATGGAGACTCTAGAGTGAGCTAGGATGCAGAGACAAAAAGCCTAAGGTGAGGTAAGCAGGTAAAAAAGTAGACTAGCTTGATTGCTACCTGCTTGGCACAGAGGAGTATCAAGAGATAAAATATGAAATGTGTGTTTCCTGCGAGATGTGAGGCCATCCTGAGCCAGATAGAGAGGGCCTTGAATACTAAGCAGAGTCTGACCACTATTTCATAGGAAATGCGAGTCCACACGTTTTGGAGCAGAGGCAAGCAGCACTGTAGGAGGAACCCTGTCAGGCCAGCATGCAGGATAGATGCAAAAGAATCCTGGGCAGGCGTGGACCACTGCCATCTCATACCCCACACACTTCTGTTTCCCAGGAGTGACTTCTCCCCTTCCAGCAGTTTTGAGCCCAACGACCCTTGCCTTTTCTGCCAGTGGAGGGGCACCACAGCAGACACCGTTGGTTGCCTTCCCAGTCGCCACTTCTACCTCACTAAGGGAACCCCAATGTCGATGGGCAGCAATCTACCCCATTCCAGGGATAAGTCGCGAGTGATCTTAGCCAGGCAGACCAATCTCTCCCCGTTTTCTGGTGACTAACCTGGGGGCTGGGTATGTGGCCCAGTTGTGGCCAAAGAGATATAAGGGGAAGTCTGCTGGGGACTTCAAAGAAAGACTTCCCTCTCAGAAGCAAACAACGAAGAAAGCTCTAGTCCCAGCCCTTTTCCTTCTCACTCTGGACCCTATCTTATGAGGATGTGAAGCCACCTTGCAGGCACTGGGTGACAAGCAGGACAATGAAGTCAACACATGGAGGATAGAGGGTAGGAATTTGGAGGGAGGTCGGATCCGAACCGTGGATGACACGGTTGAACTGCCAAACCAACACAGAAATGCATCCCTCCCAATTTCTGGTTAAGTAAAAATCACTCTCCTGTTGGTTTAAACCTACGATCATTCATTTTCATGTTACTTGCAGCCCAATACCTACTAAGTCATAGAGTTCACCTGGGATTTGGTCCCAGAGCTGACCTATGTTTTCTATTGCATGCTGATCAAAGCCTCTGGATCCTGCAGGACAGCCTGACAGCAGAAGGCACAGTGTTCCAAGAGCACAGGAACCGGACAGTGGTCAAAACTGAGAAGCAAGGGTCACTGAGACCAGCGGCTGCTGACCCCGTCATAAAAAGGAAGAGAACCACACTTTACCCTGCTGCTGGGCAGGTAGAAACACCTGGAAGGAAGAGGATGCGCCCAGCCAGAGGGAGGGCTCAGGGCCCCGGCTGACCCATCGATGACCACTCAGCTCACCAAGTGCCTCCGTGCTGTAAATCGAGTGGAAAGATTCCGCCCACCAGCTCGGCCCGGGGCGTGACAAGCTGGGTGCGTTCCCTGCCAGACCCTCACTGCCTATCATGCTTTACGGACGCAAAAACAAATTCCACCATATGTTAAAGTTAATTGCAAACATTTGCTGCTGAAGAGGACTCCATTTTTCAAGAGCCCTCGGAGATCTGGTTACAGCGGTGGCTGGAGCGTCAACCAGCCTCATTCACTCATCAGAAGCAGCAGGGCCAACGTGAGGGTGGCAACCAAACTGTGGAAAGGACCCTCACCCACTCCTCCCTCCCCTGCCGTCCAGCCTGTCCCCGCCTCCGCTGGGCTCAAACAAGTGCATACCCCAGGCCCAAGAATGTGCAACGGCCCTCACCTCCATCAGCACAGATGGAAAACCACTGTGGGGGAGCTGGAAGGACTGGGGCTGCGTGGGTGGAGAGAGGCGATGGCAGGAAGGGGCGGAAGGATGAGGATGGCCTGGGAAGCGAGCTGGCTGAGTTCCACTGTCCGGTGAACTAAGAGGCACAGAGAAACGCAGAAGCCCCCAGGAGGCCCAGAGCGGTCAGGCTAGTTTGTTAGGGGTCCGCCTGGGGATGAGCGATAGTTATTGATGGTGTGGTTTAGGAAGAGGCTAGTGAGCGTGAGCCTGGGGCTGACAAGGCCCTCAGCTGTGAATGCAGCCTGGGGAAGTCCCCAGAGTGATGGCTGTGAAGAAGGCAGGACTTAGGTCTTCCGTGAACATTCCTCTACGGCCCACGGAGAGGTACTTATAAGCACATCCCTGGCAGCATGGGGAGAGGAAATAGAGGACTTTGTACAGCTCAGCCTGTGCACTGCACCCACATTCCCATCTGTCCTGGGAGGAGCACTTTGTGGTTTGGATTTGCACCAGCCCAGCTGGAGACACGAGGTGGCAGGAGCCACAGCACTAACTGCCCTGGCGCAGGTAAGAGCACCCCTGAGGGGTGTGAGGGGGATTCTGTGCACTCGCCATCTAGGCACGTCCCAGTGTGCTGGGTCCGGCTGACGGAGAACTCTCCCTGAGCAAGCTCTTGGAGGAGGGATGTGTAAAGCCGTCACCATCACTGAGTGACCTGTCACGCCTAGGGACTCATCCCCCCGCCCTTTACAAAGGACGAGTAGCATGTGTGGTCTAATGAAGGGAGCCTGCTTGACAGCTTCATAGGAACCCAATACCACCCAGAAGCCCCTCCTAACAGCAAGTCCTGAGATGCTCTGTGTCCACACAAAGACCATTCATCCAGCGGACACAAATGTGCAATCGACTCAAAGGGGAGAAATTTTTCAAGAAAGGCAGGTCGGGCTTCCCTGGTGGCGCAGTGGTTGAGAATCTGCCTGCTAATGCAGGGGACACGGGTTCGAGCCCTGGTCTGGGAAGATCCCACATGCCAAGGAGCAACTGGGCCCGTGAGCCACAACTACTGAGCCTGCGCATCTGGAGCTTGTGCTCCGCAACAAGAGGCCGCAATAGTGAGAGGCCCGCGCACCGCGATGAAGAGTGGCCCCCGCTTGCCACAACTAGAGAAAGCCCTTGCACAGAAACGAAGACCCAACACAGCCAAAAATAAATAAATAAATAAATAAATAATAAAAATAAAGGAATTCCTTTAAAAAAAAAGTCTTTAAAAAAAAAAAAAAAAAAGAAAGGCAGGTCAACCCATCAGGGATCCTTTGGAGCCTGTCCACTGAGGCAAATCTCACCTTCCCATCTGGGCTCCTATGAGCACCTACCTGCCTAATTCTGCTATCTTGTCTCTCCTGATATGAATGTGGCCCCTACCAAACACAGTGCATCTTATTACATACATTATCTTATTTGTAATAAATATGCATTTATTAAGCACCCACTGTATTGAGTCACTCCATGTGATGAGTATCACAAAAACATAGATTGTTCCTTACACAGGGAAGTCTAACCTCTAGTTGGAGGTTCAGAGCACAAGCATGAGAAAAGCTAAGTGATGATACAAGAGTTAAATAAGATGAGGGTGCAAGAAGACATTCAACACATTGCTGACGACAAATCTGGCACCTCTGGGAAAACACACAGGACCACAGAGGGATGCCACAAGGTAGTACCACGTGAAGACAAGAAACAACAAGCACTAGCAACTCACGCTCCCTGAAGCTTTACATGCCCAAGACACTTCTCAAGGTGCTAGATGAAGTCATTTATTCCTCATCACCACCCTGAGTCAGACACAGCGATCATCCCCATCTTACAGACTAAGCAACTGGGCACAGAGAGGTTCAGTGAGCGTAATCTCATCCTAGCCTGACGGTGATGTATCTGCCCTGAGTCCTGGGCAGCGCACACCTGCCTGGTTTCCCGGAATGACTTTTTCTCTCTTCTTTACTTTTCAGGTCCAATTGTGGCCTCCCCTGGCCATCCTCCATTCCCACCCTCAGGACCTCTACACACATATATATTTACCCTCTCATCTTCATGGTCTAAGAACACTTTACGCATCTACTTTGGTCTATGTCACTGAATTTATAACTATCAGCTTATATCTGTCTCCCTCACTACACTGTCCCTAGAGGAACAATATTCCTTTTTTTTTTTTTTAATCCCCAGTACATAGCATAGCACCTAGCCATGTACAGTACAGTAGGTACTTAACTGTTTGTCAGATTGAATTAAAATGAATTGAATTGAACTAACTTGGGATTTTGGTTTTGGGGCATAGAAGTCAGGGCTGATTGCTGATTCTCTCTAAGAACTGAGAAATGACCACGCTGCCCTTAGCTAATCCACCTTCCCAGAGCTGGACTCCAGGGGTGAGTATTTACTGCAGAAATCAGAAGTGGCAGCAGGACTGATGGATGACCACCACCCTCATAAAGAGCTGTGGGACGCAGTCTCCAGCCACAGCCTCAGGGCTGCTAAGTCCCTTGAAACTTTATGGCATTGTTGCCATGGCGGTCACGGACGTAACGTGCCATGGAGGCAAAAAACTGAAATTCCCCTAGAGGTGAAACACCGGTGGGAACCCATTCACAGGCAAGAGTGCGTTACTTAACCTCTCTGAGCCTCAGTTTCCCTATCTGTAACGTGGAGATGATAATCTGCCTCATAAGGTTGTTGGCAGGATTTAATACAACAATAGAGAGAGAGAGAGAGCACACTGGCTGAAGCATAGTAGGCCTTCAATAATTGATAGCAATGCCCATTTCCTTACCTGTTTTTAGGAGTTCTAGTATCCTTTCAACTTGCCAGAGTGAAGTGTTTTGGGTCTTAGTTCAGTTTTTAAGTTAAACACACTAGACCGGGATTTGTAGGGACTCTGGGGTTAATGGTGGAAGGAACCCTATGGTTTCCAATCAGTGAGCCTCCTCAGGGATCAAACACAGCCAGACTGACATCTGAAACTGCCACTGAAGAGCTACAGGACAAGTCCTCCCAATCTCAGTCCCAGGCTGGGCCTCTACCAGGCAAGTAATTTGCTTCTAGGTGCCCACAGTCACTTGTTTGACTTGGTTGGTTAATACACTAAGGGAAGTTATTCATGAGCAAGTGTGAATAACAGTCCCACCTCCCCAACAAGCAGCAGTCTGGGCTCTGCTAGAGAGCCCAATGCAACTGCCCATTAGCATTTGTGAGCAATACCCCAGGAAGAAATGCCAAAGGATGTCACACTAAACCTGACGGGGGAGACAGCGGTCTCCTCACTTACAGGTGACTTCTAACCACATCGCAATACCCCTGCTAGGGCCCCTCGTCTGCACTCAGTATCACGCCCTGAGAATGCATTTTCTGATTCTCCTCGCCAAACTTCAACTCCCCGGTCACAGTCTATCTTGGAAAACCCTCTCTGCCTTTTCCTGCCCTTCAAGAGGTCTTTAATGCTAAGACAAGTCCCTCTTTTTCTGATAACAAGAGCCTGCCGGCATTTTAAAATCAGACCCTTGCTGATGAAGAGCTCTTGAAACATAAAAAGATTCCAGCCAGACTGCGCTGCCCAAGAGGCAGCTGCCCTCCACCCTCCCCCATGCAGTCTTTGGCAAACCCCGGCCGCAGCATGCAGCCGTGGGTCCCAGGAAGAATCAGCACATGTAACTTGATGGGTAACTTAGAGAGGATGAATGGCCAGTGGTCCCACAACCATATGCTCGAACCCAGGGTGAACACAGGACTCAAAACTGGAGGTTATAACCACTCTCCTGACTTCGGCTGCTAAAATCACCTCGGACAATGTTATTCTACATTTGTCATGAAAAGCAAAAAGATTTTTAAAGTGTGACTGATGACCTGCTTCCTTGGTTGAAATAAATTCCTCAGCTCTTAAGAGAGTGGTTGGAAAAAAGCATTTACTCATGATTGAAGACGGAGGATGATATTAGTAAGATATCTCATGTGAGCACACTTTACAAAGGACGTGGGAACTCCATACACATCATTTGGTGTTGCGAGCGTTCTTGTTGGTAACTCCAAGTGACAGCAGGAGAAACGGGGCACTGAGCAGTAGAGAGATATAGAAAGGTAGAGGTAAGGGCCTCCACTGAGCCCAAGATTTGGGCACTAAAATCTTTAATCAGCCAAATAAAAGGCATGCCACAACTGTGTTCATGATTCCTAGCAATGTACGGTGAGGGTACGAATGAGCTGCAAGGAGGGTGCAATCGTGCAACAGCTCTGGGACCTATATTCGACTGTTTGAGACAGGAATGGGGAGTGCCGGGGAAGGGACCTGCAGGGCTCATTGGTAAGAGCTGCAAGTCAAGTCGGGGTGGAGTGGCCAGTTTGCTGGGGCTGCTGGAATCCCGAATGCCGAGCAGGGCTGAGTGGCAAGACGCTGGCGACAGGAGGAGGTGGGGGTCAGAAAGGCTCTGTGGGTGGCAAGTCCACTCAATGAAGTTGTCTTGGCATCTGCCCATCCCTCCACTCTCCGCCAGGGCTCACAACGAGGAGTGCCAGCTTCGTTTGAGAGGGCATCTCTGCCAAATCTTCCGCCCAGGAAGGGGCATTCCAGGGCCGTGGCAGCGTCTGGGAGACTGTTCAGGGGCCGCAAACAGGGTAACCAGACCTGGGATAACGTCACTCATTGGGTCTTCTTCATCTCACACTCCCTCTCAGCGCGGGCAAGTGTATGTTCGGATCAGAGACGGATCTGACATGGGTTGTCACTGCGCCACGTGAATCCTTCAAAGCACCCGGCTGCCAGGAATGCCCAAGTCCTCCTTTGCTGCACCAGCTCTCTTTGGGCTTCAGATTCCTGGAATCTGCCTCCCTCCGTCCACTGTGGCCACAGGCAGGTCTCATCCTTCTGCTGGGTGCACCCTACCTCCACCCTCCACGGCACCCCACAGCACCTAAAATGCTTCCTGCTAGAATGGCGGAGAAAGAATGGGATCTGTTGTCCTTCAGGGCAAGAATCCAGCTTCTGGGCTTCCCTGGTGGCGCAGTGGTTGGGAGTCCGCCTGCCAATGCAGGGGACACAGGTTCGTGCCCCGGTCCGGGAAGATCCCACATGCCGCGGAGCAACTGGGCCCGTGAGCCACAATTGCTGAGCCTGCGCGTCTGGAGCCTGTGCTCCGCAACGGGAGAGGCCGCGACAGTGAGAGGCCCGCGCACCGCGATGAAGAGTGGCCCCCGCTTGCCACAACTGGAGAAAGCCCTCGCACAGAAACGAAGACCCAACACAGCCAAAAATAAATAAATAAATTTATAAAAAAAAAAAAAGAATCCAGCTTCTTCTGATTGGTTGGGTGACATAAGTGAAGAAATAACTAGGATTCTTAGTCAGGGGTCTATGATTGGGCATCAGGAGGTCTATGAACCCCCCAGAAATTGCATGGTTTTGTGTGTAGCTGCTTAATGTGAATTTCTGGGAATAACTACCATACCTAATGTCAGTTACCATGCACGAGTTGCTATTCTAAAGGCTTAACCCATAGCAGCTAATTTAGTCCTTACATAGGAGATACAAATTGCTTTTATCCTCCATTTAAAGATGGGGAAACAGAAGTACCAAGAGGCTAAATAACTTGCCAAGGTCACAGAACCAACCAGCGGTGGAGCCAGGATTCAAACCAGGGGCTCTAGCTGCAGAGCCCCCGCTCACGAAACCACCTTGATTTACTGTCTCAGTTTACATCACATTCTCAGAGAGGTCCATAACCTCACCACGTTTAACTGTCTTGGAGACATCTAGCTATCAACATCTAGCATGTGGCAGTGCCCTATTCGTTTTTGTATGCCGAGAATCTAGCACTGCGCCTGGAACCCAGGAGACACTCGGCAGCCACTCTATGAAAGAATGAAAAGTGACGATAATCCAGGCTCCCCTTCAGTAGGTTTCTCCTGCCTTTCAGAGCAACCTTTCTCACATCCCCTCACTTCTTCCCGGCACCTCCATCACGCCAAGCCCTTCATCAATCACAGGGATTTCCCTGCCACAGGTGTTCTCTCTCTGCCCGCTTGCTGCATCCTCTCTCTTGCTGACCTCCCTCTTCACCTGCAGTCTCTCCAAACCTCACTGGTTCCATACGCCCCGGGGCTAGCGCATACCACCCGATTCTGGACCACCTCCTGGCTTGACTGGCAGTTGGATGGGAGGTGGCAGAACCAGATAAAATTCAGTACACAGGCTCTTTGAGGAAGATGCGGTCACCACTGCAGCAGAGCCTCGGGCCACCCGCTCCTGCCCCTGACTCACCACTGTTCACCCCCACCGAGGAACAAGTCCATCAGGAAGCCACGCCGCAGCATAGCTTTTAAAGATACCAGAAAAGACTTCCGTGGAGCCAGAGGTGGCGTGGCGATTCACCAGATTAGAATCACCCTCACCAGCCGCAACGTGAAGTCTTTGGAGAAGGTATGTGTCGACCGGATCAGAGGTGCGAAGGAAAAGAATCCCAAAGTGAAAGGACCGATTCGGATGCCTACCAGGACTCTGAGAATAACTACAAGGAAAACTCCTTGTGGTGAAGGTTCTAAGACTTGGGATCGTTTCCAGATGGGGATCCACAGGCGACTCACTGACCTGCACAGCCCTCCTGAGATTGTCAAGCAGATCACTTCCATCAGTATTGAGCCAGGAGTTGAGGTTGAAGTCACCATTGCAGATGTTTAAGTCAACATTTTTAATAAATTGATAATCAGTTGTTTAAAAAAAAAAAATTCAGTACACAGGCCCTCAGTGGGGAGCACGGCATTAAAAAGCCTTCACCCAGAGAAAACTCACCTTCAGGCCAAGAGGAAAGCATCAAAGCGTTAAAGGGGACCCAGTGCCGAGGGTCCTGAAGGTGAGGCATGAGTCTTTTTATCTGAGGCCCGCAGGGAACCTCAGCCCCGAGAGCACCAGGCAGGAGACAAAGGAGGCAGCCTCCTCTCTGTTTGTGAGGGCCTCTTCTGGAATTTGGGCTTGAGGAGCTCGGAAGTTAAATGTCCACCACCAGCTGTACATCCTGTGGGCATTCAGCACATTTTCCTGTGTCAGTGAGCTCCAGGCCAGAACTAGGAGCCTTTCCACTGTGGGTCGCAAACTCACCAGACTTGTCCAATAGTGGCTGAAATCGGTTCTTCCCTGACAGGAACCCCACGGTCTGTGAAAAATAAACGGGTGTGGACTTCATCCAGTGGGCAGAGGTCTTGTTCCTGAAAAGTAGCACTGCAGTCAGCAAGCACTGGCCCGAGTCTGCTTCCTGTTCCAGCGGAGACTTGGAAGAAGAGCCAGAGGGCCTATCTCACCGCCCTCTTCCTAATATCAGTCACAAAGAAGTATTTCCAGGACTGAAGGGCATGCTAGTTCTCTCTCCTGCAGCCTGTTGCGCCGCAGGGAAACTGGAGAGAAGATCTCAGAGAGAAGATACATGAACTCCACCTGCAACACTGCCCTCCCTTGAGGGGAACGGGATGCTGACGTTGGATTCATCTATTCCCTCAGTGCAAGAAACTCAGCTGCTTTATGCCTCAGTTTCCCCTTTGGTTAAATGGGGTCCGTGCTGCGTATCCAAAACCACATCAGTCAAATGAGTATATCTAACGCCCTCCAGAAGCGGCAGAGGGCAAACTTATCCTCTGATTAGCATCTCTATAATAATAAAAATAATTTGTAGTATCAGTTCTGACAAACGACCACAGTTTGGGCCTATGCAGCAGTGTCTCTCCACATCAATGAACATATCAACTGCCCCAAAGACTCCCAAGTGGAGATTTAGGGGGAGGGCTCGAGCGAGCCGTTTACATGACCCCTTTCCATCTCGCGGTCCCCCTCTCCCCGGGGCAGGCAAGTGCTCGTTTTACTGCCTGGCAACCAGACTGGGACTAAGCTTGCTAAAATATGAGTGTTTTTTTGGCTGGAGTACCAGAGCGCCTGCAGCCCTACGGAGAGAGAAAAATTGAACACACCAGGCCGTGGCTCCAGAAAGGGGAAGAATTAGACTTCACACCGAGCAGGCTGAACCATGGCATTCTTTAGATAATGCTTAACAAACCCCCAAACAAAGGCAGCCAACTTAGCTGCATGTTCGTAAAATGTATTCTCAGCAGATTCGGGCTTATTGAAGCACTGAGTTGCTTTGCAGCCAGGGTCCCCATCCTAAGCTTCCCGTTTTTCCGTGCTGTTCCCCTTGTCTAAATTCCTACAGATTCTGCCAATCAGAATTCCTCACTTCGGGCTCAGGAGGGCTTAGCAACCAAGGTAAATGGTGGTGCTTTTAAATTCGATCCTAACCCTGAAGAACAACTGCCCCCCACCCCAAAGCCCCCTGCTCTGACAAGCCATCTTCTGAGGCCGGTCCTCAGCGGTTTGCAGGCTGACGGCTTAGAGATGAAGGGTGTGGAGTTCTGGCATTCACCTCCACGTCTCACCATTCCACCTCAAATGACACCTCTTACATTTATTCAATGCTGTCGTAGACTTTCTATGACCAGGATCGTGAAAGTTCAAACTTGAGGTTATTTTTATTTTTGGAAATACCACTGTCAGTGTTATTTTTAAAGCCATGGTTATCATTAGTATTACTAGCATTTGTGTACCCAAGTAGAAAGCCAGCTTGATAAACTAGTAGGCATGTTTTTGTGGTCCAGTCCGTTTTGTGCTGCAGAACGTATAAGGCTAGGTAGAAAGGGCAAAAGGTATGGAAGCAGGCTTATAGATCTGAGATCAAACATAAACGTCACTGAACTCCACTGTTACTTAGTACAGCTTTCACTCCTTCCTCCCCCTCCCCCCTCCATGTTATCCCATTTATCCTGTACCCAAATACCCCAGGATTCGTGTATTAGTTGGACCCTTTTGTAACAGTTGGTGGAGAACAGGAATTTAAGGTCCGGAGACTAGATTGGGTTCCTTACATATGGACTCTGCAAATTTCATGAGAGCAATACTTTTCCTGTAGGAGAAAGCACCTCTTCACTCCAAGATATGGAGAACTGGCCCTGGTGGCTAGAGTCCCACCAGCATCCCCTGCTAACTCTGGGACCTCACACGGGATTCTTTGTTAGGGGCCTTCTCCATAAACTGAGAATAACAATTCCTACTCTCACTGAACTTCCAGGGCTCTCTCAGGGGTGAATGGGATAAGGAGTAGAAAATATTTTCATTGCCTCTGAGAAAGAAGATGTGTTGACTGAAAAAAAAAAAGCATAACCTAAAATTTGAAAACTATGTTTTATTCGGAAAATTTGCTGAGGACTTATGCCCGGGAGGCAGTCTCTCAGATAGCTCTGAGGGACTGCTCTGAAGAGGTAAGGGAGGGGCCAGGATATACAGGAGTTTCCACAACAAAAATCAGGTAGTCGGAAAATCAAAAGCTTACTATTAATTAAAGAGAAAACAGACATCTCAAGTTAATGAATTTAGCGCTTTCCTATGTATGGGAAGATGCAAAAGTCTGGGCTTATTAAAATCATTCCTATGTACAATGCTTGGTGTCAGGCTATTTATCTCTTGTAAAAATAAAATACAGTGTGTGTGTGTGAAAAAAAAAAAAAAGAAAAAAGAAATGAAAAGGCAACCTATGGAATGGGAGACAGAATTTGCAAATGTTATATCTGACAAGGGGTTAGTATCCAAAATATATAAGAAATTCATACAACTCAGTAGCAAAATAACAATCTGATTAAAACAAGATGAAAGGACCTGGAAAAAGAATAGATACATGTATATGTATAACTGAAAAGAAACAAAACAAAACAAAAACAAACAAACAGAAAAGTACACCATACATTCCCCTTTGGAAACATCAAGTGCTGGGATTCTATTTACTGAATCTGAGCACTCTGAGTATGACGATGGAGATTCAACTTTGCCAAATGATGAATAGTTATCTCCAGTCTGAAACTGCATATATTTCCTGCTCAACAAATGCCCAGCCTGATGGTAGCAGAACTCAAACTAACCATATTGCTAATTCATCTGATTTCACACAGACATAGACTTGCCGTAGAAACATGACAAAAAGACCTTTCAAAATCTGAAAAAAAATCAAAGGACCTGAATAACCATTTTTCCCAAGAAGACATACAAATGGCCAGTAGGTACACGAAAAGATACTCAACATCACTAATGCTCAGGGTAATGCAAATCAAAACCACAGGATGTCACCTCACCTGTTAGAACGGCTATTAGCAAAAAGTCAAAAGATAACAACAGTTGTTGAGGATGTGAAAAAAGGGAACCCTTGTACATTGTTCATGGAAATGTAAATTATTATAGCCATTATGGAAAGTTTCTCAAAAAATTAAAAATATAATTACCATAAAAAAAAAAAAAATCATTCCTTTGATAGGCACCTTAACTATCTAGGGCCAGCATCCTGCTTTTCTCTCCATCCTGAATCCCTTCACGGTGCATAGCTGGGGACGGCTACAGTGGCTAATGGTTTGATGGCTGCAACATCCTTTGTTTACTGATATAGCAGGTGACATTTTTCATCCACAAATGCAAGACATTAAACTTCCTAAAGAATCTCCAAGACTCTAGTTCTTGAAGATTCTTGCATGTGGCTTCCCTGAAGCCTCATCTCCACTGAAAAGTTGCAGCTGAGAAACTACACCCAACCCCAAAGCACAGACCAGCACCTCTAACCAGTTTGTGAGCTGAAGTCTGCTTGGACTGGTGACCGAAATGTTCATGGATTCAGGTCTGCAGATTTAAGAGGTGACCACAGCAAACATGGAAGCCAGGAAACATGTCAAACACAGAGCTTAACAACAGAGTCCAGCTCCATCCCCAGGAGACAGAAGAGACTCCAGGATTGCTGGAGGTGAGGACAAGGGAACTTTCAGGGTGGCTCCACACAGAGCAGAAAGCAGGCTTTACGGATGACGGCTGCAACTGTGCATTTTTGCATTTATGTGTATGCAGTGATTGCCCGTCACAGAACGCCCACTCAGGCACATGGACCCACAAGTAATAATACCACACACATATGTGTGTAAATGCGTATGTGTGTGTGTGAAGCACAATGCACTGTCCTCTGGAAATGAAGCTATATTGCCCAGAACACCACCTAACCAATAGTGTACGTTCAGTAAGTTACCTGTTGACTGATAAGTGATTCTACAGACTTTTAAATTATCCACATAATTTAAGGGTCTTCCCCCAAGAGATCGTAATGGGTTTTCACTGATAAATCAACCTCTCACTCAGGCCATGGTGATCAAAAGCCCACAGCTGTGAAACCGCTGAGTGGGGTTCCGGCAATGGATAGAAGGAAGCTCATAGTGTGTTCTACCCCCAGCCCCCTGCCTTGACACTCCTGCTTCTTGCTGGAGACTAAACCCTGGGTCTTGGGCCTCTGCTTCCTCTCCCTCCACACACTCTACCCAAGTCATCCACCCATCCCCATGGTTTTCAATACCATCTACAGGCTGATGAATCCCAAAGCCCTATCTCTGGCCACTTTTCCAAACTCCAAACTCATATCCAATTGCTATTTGACATCTCCACTTGGATGTAAAACACACATCTGAAACTTCACATGGCCAAGCAGAACTCTTTGCCCCCATCTACTCCCCAAATTGTCCACGTGGCAGTTAGTGGGGTCTCCACCCACCTAGGAGTCACTTTATCCTCCACACCCTACCATCTAAGTCAACCAGTCCCGTGAGGCCTCTGAATCATGTCCAGAGCTCTTCCCTTTCTCACTGTCCCTACCAGTACCTCCACTTCTTGCCCTCCTAAACCCTGCCACAGGGCAGCCAGAGGGTCTTTTTGAAAATGTAAATCAGAGCTCACTCTCCTGTGTAAAGCCCTCCAGGGATTTCCCATTGGATTTAGAATAAAATCCAAAATCCCTGCTCTGACTTACTAAATTTCCAGTCTGATCCTTGCCACCAACTCCAACCCCATATCATGCCACTCTCCCCTCCTTCACACAGCTCCAGCCTCACTGCCTTCTTTCTGGGCTCAAATAGGTCAAGCTTGCTCCCAACACAGGGCCTTTTCACCGGCCATATTTTCTGCCTCGAACAACCAGCACCACTGCCACCTCTGCCTCCTCTTCCCCCTCCTCCTCCCCCTCCCCTTTCCTCCTCCTCCTCCTCCCCCTACCCCACCCTCTTCACCCTCCCCCTCCTCCTTCTCCTCCTCCCTTACATGGATGGCTCCCTCTGGCATTCAGATCTCAGCCCCAATAGGCCCCCTGATCACCCACCCTAAAGTACCCATCTGGTCACTTTATACATCACCCTACATAGCCCTGTTTTTCTTATTTGCATCTTTATTCCTGGTTTGTCTCCTCCAGCTCTAATGTAACTCAATGAACAGAGATATCACATCTGAGTGGCCAGAACAGAGCCCAGCATGTAGCAGGTTCTCAGAACATTTTCAAATGTATGGCTCTTCTAACCAATAAAATACACACAAACACACATTCATGGTTACAGACGTTTAGGTAGAATTTTCTCATTATTCTCATTGTCCACAAGATATTACACACCACAAGCCTATGCTTACTTTATGTCTAATATCCTTTTGTTGCCAGGAGGCAGAAGAAAGAAATTGCTGAATAATTATTGCCTCAATTGGCAGGAAGTAAGGAAAAGACCAAATTCGCTCCCCCTCACCCCAACCTCCATCATGACAAACTATCTCTATGGTCCATCTGAACACCAGTTTTTAAGGAACAGTTTTGAGATCAAAAGACCTAAGTTTGAATCAGGGGCTCAGCCACTCACTACACAGGGGATGCCAAACACCCGTCCCCCTCTCTGGCCTTTGTTTTTTTCTCATCTGGTGGATGAACATACTACCAGCCCTGCCCACCTGAAAGGGTTGTAATGAGGAACAATGAAATATATAAAATCACTTTGCACACTGTAAAGTATAAACTGGAAATGTAGGGATTATTGGCATTATTGAGATAAATGGAATTTTCAATGACTGCAAAGATCTACCTGATTATTGATTTCCTTTGATACCATCGATCACCCTGGCTCAGGGTGTGTGTGTGTATTCTGGGACAGGATAGGAGCAAAAGAAGGGCTGATAACCATGAATTTTAAAGAACGCATCCCAACAACAAACACGGAAGGCTCATTCTGGGAGTCAAAGCTAATATTAAGAGCGAGGAGCCGGCAGGCGGAGGAGGTCAGAGTTAATTACAGCCGGCGGCATTTTACATGGTGCCTACCCAGGCCCCCTCCGCTGGGAACACCACATTCTAAATCCAAGCTGGCTGATATTAGCGAGCACTGATTAGAATATGCCCACAGGGCCTCTTAAACTTTCCTCCTCTTTTAAAGCGTTTGTTTTCAGCAAGATTTATGGGCACCTCTGCTGAGCGCAAGCAGGTTTGCTAGCACGCAAGACCTTCCCTTTATAAAGCCTTGGCCGCACAGCGCCCGCCTGGGCACCCGGGCGGGAAGAAAGGCAGGCTCCATCTGGGTGATCTTCCTTCCCGCAGAGAAGAGCGTGTAGGGACCTGGCAGAAAATGTTCAGATTTCTGACCGGCCTGCAACGGCCCCCAGCACCACGAGCTACCGAAGGGGGTAAACACCCATGGCCTTCAGGAGAACCAGAGGGTCTCAGTCTCTCCATCTGTGAAATGGGTTGACAGGAAAAATGGAAGTTGACCTTGCCAAGCTCTGACAGGTAAGAAGGGCTTGATGTTTGAAAGAATGGCCTTTAAACCTTAGCCACACACCCAGAGTACTCTTCTTAAAAAGAATAAATGTATTTCTCAGATTTAAATGTTCATGTGGAATGGGCAGCAGGATCTCCAGCCAGGATGCAGGGATCCAGTGAGGAAAATGAAAGAATTCTCATCTCCACTTCACAGTTGTGGCCCATCCCACACCTGGAAGGAAATCCTCAGGGAGAGAAAGTTCTGCAAGAACTCTATTCCTTACTTACTACCCAAGCTGAGTTGAGTCTGGACCTGTGGGATGAGGTCCCTCTGTAAAATGAGATGTGGATGAGATAGCATGTCACACTCCTTCCAGTCTAAACACTATCACTATAATTCTTCTTGTCCCTTCCCATGACACCCACAAAACCAGGGACCATTCTGAAAAGAAATAAGGGACAGCTCTGAGATGCCACAGGCCTTTTCTGGTCAAGAGTTGCTCTGTGTCTCAGGGCTGCCAGGAAGTATAGTCTTCTTGCCCAGAAGACAAGAGAAGGCTGAAATCGCCAAGGTGAATGCATGCATATGGGCTTCCCCATGAAGGATTAGTAAGGAGCCCATGAGGACCAGCTGTTCACCATCTCCAACGAGGACCAAATGAAAGGGAACGGGCTCCGCCTGACGGGCTGGGCTTAGGCTGCAAGTAGGGAAGTGCTTCTAGCCAGGACGGGTTGTTAAGCACAGCAACGGGTTACTAACAGAAGCGTTGTAAGCTTCTTTTTCAAACTCCTTCTCTGGCCTGATGGGCCCTTGTATGTCTGAGGTGGCTCAGTTGTCTGGAGCGAAACTGGGAGGAAGGGCAGGGGCTATGCGATATCCCACCTTTGCCAGCCGTGTGATGCTACTCCCTGGAGTCCGTCAGAGTGTGACTAGTTAATTAGAAAAATGGCAGCCCCTCTCCTTGGCCAGTTAAAAAAAAAAAACAGGACTTATCCAGACTCAAAGGCTGAGTCCAAGAGGAGGCAGGACCCCTGAGCAGTCGCTGTGCAGGGGGAGGTGACGTTGGCAGCAGGGCTGTTGTCTCAAGTCCAGGGGGTTGAGTTGACCCCTCCCATCACCACTTTCACTATCTCTGTGACTGTGGACAAACTACCTAAAACCCCTGAACCTTAATATCCTCATCTATAAAATTAGGTTCAATAATTCCCACCATGGAAGGTTCTTGTATTAGATGAGTTAACTTCTGTAAAGCACCTGTTACGTGGACACTCAGTAAATATAAGTGTCCTTCTTCTCCTCCTGGCAGGCTCTGGATCTGTGCAGGGAGTGCCCTGATTGACCTCAGAGGTCTCACCAGGAAGACAGGAGCCAGGGAAGAGCCAGAGTGGGTCGACCTGCCAGTTCCTTGGACTCATTTCGTGATGGACCCTCAATAGGTCTAAATTACCCCAACGCTGTGTACCTGGGCAATGAAAGCACACAGCTTCAAAAACCAGAATCTGAGGATTCCACACTCGGCTTTGCCTTGATCAAGTTCCCTTGACTTCTCTGTGCCTCAGTTTCCCTTGATTCAGTAAAGATGGAACAAGAGTATCTAGGGTGGAGGGGAGAGTACCCACCATGTACCAGGCACTAAACTTAGCACTTTCCATACTTTCCTTTAATCCTCAAGAATCCTGCAGTGTTATTACTGTAGAGTCATTTTACAGGTAAGGAAACTGAGGTTTACAAAAGCACATGGCCAGAGACCAAACAGATCACGTGTGGCACCAGGATTCAACTGCAGCCTATCTAGCTCTGAAGACAACCCCTTTTGCATTTTTAAGTACCTCTAAGAGGTGTTCTGAGCATTTGCAAGATTGTGTCTGCAAAGAATGTTTGATGCTGGAAGGGAATCAGCAATTCTTAAGTACTGCAGATTCCAAGGTGTATCTACCTTAAATTCTCCATCTCTCTGCCCCCTCCTATCACCAACTAGGTTAAAATCCAGGAGATACATACAATGGGAATTAATTGTAAGACTAGGTTAACAGGAAAAATAAAAGAATGTCCCATTGTATTTGTCTTGATAACAGGAAGCATAGAAACTTTAAAAATGCAAACTACTAATTGTCTAAATGACCTCCTACTCCACTGCCTAGCCAGCTGCCTCAGGTAGTGTGGGCCAGGCTGCCTTCCATAAAATCCATCTGATTCATCCCAATTCATCAGACCCTAAAGACTGTTCCGGTGGCAGAATGTGATCAGTTACTTGAGAATTCCTCTTCACATACAAGGGAATTCATTTCTCCCTGGGGCCTGAAGCACTTAAGTCTTTCTCACTCCACTCCCAGAAGGTAAATTGGCGTATGGACTACACCTCCCCTTAAAGAGAGAAGCCCAAATTCAGAAACTGATTAGCCAAAAACGAGGCAGTGACAAGATTTAGTTGGAACTGGGCCCTCAGTGAGTTACGTCTGTTAACTCTTTTGTTCCTTTGCGTTCTAGAGCTCTGGTAGACTCCAGTTATTTGTCCAGGAAGAGTGAAGCTGGGTCTTCCCACCCAGGTCTCCCATCCCAAAATTCTAGAAGCTAACAGTATTGTTTCCTTCACCTCCCAGGCAACACCTCCTACAAGGGCCACACCTGCCACCTGAGTCTTGAAAATACACGAGTCTTGTTGAGGAATACTCTATTCCCAACAAATCTATAAAAGTCAATTAGGGAAAAGTTATCCACGTTCTTGGTTTTAGTAAACAACCACAAACAAGTAACAATAACAACAAACCAATTGACCACTAAATTCCTCTAAAAACTCTTTTATTTCAAATATCTGATGTAGAGCCAATTTCCCAAGAATGCCACTGTTGTGTAAATCGAGGTACGCCTGTCCTGAGAATGAACTCCCAGCCAGGGTCCCTTGTTTGGTTGTATAGCCATAGGGCCAGACTGAGTTATTCATTAACTTCCTGTATGAAAACCGAATAATAAAACTGAAGTGTGTTAAACAAATCCAGATGAGGGGGTTTAAATCACCTCCAAGTCACTAGGCTTAAAACCGCTGTCATTTCCCCTGGAACAAATACGCTCTAGCACCACATTATTAAATGGAGATAACAATATTTATGCCCATCCCAGGTTGGGGCCTGGGTGGACAGCTCTCCCGGGCCGGGCCAACACAGAGGAAGAATTGACAGGCACTGGGGGAATGGGTAGGTGGTCTCCACCCGCCGAGTCCCCTTCCAGTCCTGTGATTCCAAAATACGCTCAGAGGTGAGGGGCAGAAAGGTGTCTTGGAATGAGCAGTGCCTGTCGTGTGTTCGAGCCAGAAACGTTTCTGTGACTAGCCGTGGGAGTCAAAGCCTTCGCCCCTTTGTAACAACCACTTAGCTCTTATTTCTCCCCAGGGATTTATGTGTGAGCGAACAGCAGGCAGCTGCCACCGGGAACTACAAGGCAATGGGACGCCTGCAGGAGGAAAGGCCCTCCTGGGCTGCTCCTGCAAGCAGCCAAGATGCGGTTCGCTTCCATCTCTGGTGGGATCCCATGTCTCCTAGGTTACAGCTGAGGACTGTGTTTTCCTTTATTACAACACAAAACGTGTGTTCTCCAGGGACTGTTCAAACATCTGTACGAGGTACACCGTGCCTGCGTGTGTGTGTGTGTGTGTGTGTGTGTGTGTGCGCGTGCGCTCACACACGCTCAGACGGCAGCGGCAGTCATGACCCAGCTCTTCAAATAAACCTCTCCAGATATTTAAAATTCATGGGGCCTCAGTGCTGGCCCAGCAGCCAGTCTGCTACAGATGTGCAGTGGTGCAGTCTCAGAACTCTAATTAAAATAGAGGAAGTGATCTCTTCCTCAAATTTCCTTTAGCTTGAACTCCATAAAAATCACTAGGTAATATCCGATTGGCAGAGTGAATCACAGGAGCTGGCAGCTGGGCCAAGTGGACAGAGCAAACAGACTTCTTGGCCCCCCGCAGGGGGTGTCTTTCAAAACACCCACACCAGAGACTCTGGCCTCCTTGCCCTGTGCCTTCATCTAATCTTTTGTGGTTACATTTATGAAGTAATGATGATGTGTCCATCTGGAGCTAGGGGAGGGGTACTGTTGATACACCTTAAAAACCACGGACCCAAAGTCCCTAAAAAGTGTGGTCGACTACTTTTCTCTGATCGTTGATGGAAAACGAGAGCCAGCAGCCCTGATATTTATACAAACAAAATGGCACTGCGGATCGAGTTGTCCCCAGGTGGGATCTAGGGCTGACGAGCACACTAACACGTATTTGGGGCCACTGGGCACCCAAGCCTGGCCAAAGAGTCAGATGCAAAGTGCCCCAGGAACTGACGTGGGATGAATTGGCAATGCCTTCTGAAGAAATGTCACTAAGTTTCCCTGGCCTCAAAGCTCACCGACCTCTTCTCCCATCACACATTTTAAGTGATTCAATATATGAAAGTGTTCCTGTTTCCAATGTCCAGAATCTCAGGACCGACAATCCATGCAAATGTCATTAGGTGCACACAGTCACAAATGACTGCTTGGGCTGGTGACGTGCCACACGGTACAAGCAGCGCTGGGTGTGGGTCAGAGGGCTGAGTCTGGGTGGAGGACCAGCCACTCTGCATCATCGAACTTCTCCTTGGCCTCATAATTCATCTGGAAAAAGAGGACGGCACCCACCCTGCCTGCCTCAGAGGGCCGCGGTGGAGGTTAAATTTTATAGGAGTACTTTGCAGACTCAAAGCCTCCCTTAATAGTCATCGTAAGGATCAGCCAGATTCTATGACGAGCCTGGTCTCGGCCGTTTCAACCCTGGCTGTAGATTAGAATTACTTGAAGAACTTTTAAAAAATAATATAGCATAGGCCCCCATGGTCAGGGATTCGAATTTAATTGTGCTAATGTGCAACTGGGGGTGAAAACCACCAGGCTGGCGGAATGGAAACTGAAGTAAGTGACAGATCTGGGTCTCCCTTGCAGTAAACATGTACAGTACTTGGACCAGATACATCAAGCCCTCGGTTTATGTATCAGTTAAATGGGCATCCTAATACCTGCATCTAGATTCATTTCATTGATGTTTATTGAATACCTACTATACTCATTTCCTATGGCCACTGTGACAAATTAGCACAAACTTGATGATTTAAAACAGCAGAAATTTATTCTCGCATAGTTCTGGAGGCCAGAAGTATGAAATCTGTTTCACTAGGCTGAAATGGAGGTATCAGCAGAGCCACACTGCCTCCAGAGACACAAGGGAAAAAGCTTCTCCTAGCTCTGGTGGTTGCTGACATTCCTTGGCTTATGGCTGCATTACTCCAATCTCTGCCTCTGTCTTCACATCATCTGTGTGAGTGTGTGTGTGTGTGTGTGTGTGTGTGTGTGTGTGTAATCTCCTTCTGTCTCTTTTCTTTTAAATTTATTTATTTATTTTATTTTTGGCTGCGTTGGGTCTTCGTTGCTACACGTGGGCTTTCTCTAGTTGCAGCGAGTGGGGTCTACTCTTTGTTGCGGTGCGCGGGCTTCTCATTGCGGTGGCTTCTCTTGCGGAGCACAGGCTCTAGGCGCGTGGGCTTTAGTAGTTGTGGCAAGCTGGCTCAGTAGTTGTGGCTCGCGGGCTCTAGAACGCAGGCTCAGTAGTTGTGGCGCACGGGCTCAGTTGCTCCGCAGCATGTGGGATCTCCCCGGTCCAGGGCTCAAACTCATGTCCCCTGCACTGGCAGGTGGATTCTTAACCACTGTGCCACCAGGGAAGCCCTCTCTCTGTCTCTTATGAGGACACTTGTGATGGCATTTAGGGTCCATCTGGATAATCCAGGATAATCTCCTCATCTCAGATCCTTATCTTAAATCACATCTGCAAAGACCCTTTTTCCATATAAGATCACACTGGCAGGTTGCAAGGTTTAGGACCTGACGTGTTTGTGGGGACATCTTCAGCCCACGACACCTACTATGGGTCAGACATTGTGCTAGGTGCTGAGAACACAGCAGACAACAAGAGCCTCTCAAGGAGTGTTAAGGATTACAGACTCTGAGACTTGAGAGACGTTAGAGCAGTGGTTCTCAAAGTGTGGTCCGCAGCCCATCGGCATCACCTGGGAACTTGTTAGAAAACTAAATTCTTGCCCTTTCCTCTCTTCTGAATCAGAAACTCAGGGGTGAAGCCCAGCAATCTATGTTTTATCAAGCCTGTTTTAACAAGGTGATTCTGATGCATGGTAATGCCTGAGAACCACTGGACTAAAGGTTATGGAGTTCCTTTATTCTAGCCTTCTTTTTCCAATATCTCTGCTAAATTTATAACCAGCTTCTGCTTAAATAGCACCACTTTAACTGCATCTCATGGGAAGATTTCCAGGGCTCCTGCTGACAGACGTTGTATGGCTGGATGGAGGCTGGTTGCACTGAGGTTTTGGACTTCTACAGTAGAGGGTCGGAGGCTGGCAAAGGGCACTCTTACCAGATCAGGTGATGACCAGGACTCCTTGTTTACCTTACCTTTTGTGATAGAAACAGCTAGCAAAATTTATAAAAATCTGCAATAATTAAGAAAGTGTGGCATTGGCATAGAGTTGGAAAAATAGAAAAATGAACAAAAAAGTCTCAAAAATAGACCAATGTAGACATGGGGACATTATATGTGATAGAAACAGCAATGCAAATCAGTGAGGAAAGACTAGATGGACTAAATATTCAAAAATAAATTCCAGATGAATTAAAGACATATGTAATAAATGTGAAAAAGGAAAATGTTTTTAAAAGAAACCATTATTTAAAATACACAAATTCATTATGGATCAAAAAGAAAAATAAACTCTTAGAAAACTAAAAAAAACCCCACCATTTTATATACCTGCCCATTCCATTGCTCACAGTTAAAATGGTTAGAAATGGTTTAAAGTTACTAATATAAGTTCTAAGAATTTTATTATCATTACCCTACACACTCCAGATGTTGCCAGTACTCTCCATCTTAGCAATAAATCCAATTTGCACAGCCCCATGCTTGAGTAACCCAGCTGCCAGCTAATGCTGAATGCCAACTTCTGGTCTACAGCACGGTCCTAGGCACTGACGGAGATATAATGCACAGGTGGTGGCTTTAAAGATGTGACCATCAGAATGGAGAAACCGATCAAAGGTATGTGAAACACTGATGTAAAGTAGTAGCAGATCTCTGTCCCTAGCTTAGAAGTGAAGAGGAGGGTTCAAGGCCTGGGCTTGCCTCTTTCCATGTATGTGATGTACCAGCTGACTGAGTCTGGGCCCATCACTCATTTAGAAAATGAGGCAAGTGAACTGGACAATATCTAATTGTCTATGACTTTCAGTGTGGCCAAGTGTGCTTCTCTTATTATTATTAAATATAATGACGGGGGGCTTCCTTGGTGGCGCAGTGGTTGAGAATCTGCCTGCTAATGCAGGGGACACGGGTTCGAGCCCTGGTCTGGGAAGATCCCACATGCCACGGAGCAACTAGGCCCGTGAGCCACAACTACTGAGCCTGCGCGTCTGGAGCCTGTGCTCCGCAACAAGAGAGGCCGTGATAGTGAAGAGGCCCGCGCACCGCGATGAAGAGTGGCCCCCGCTTGCCGCAACTAGAAGAAGCCCTCACACAGAAACGAAGACCCAACACAGCCAAAAATAAATATAAAAATAAATAAATAAATAAAAGATTACTATAAAAAAAAAATAAAGACTTGGATTGTATATTTTAAAAAAATAAATAATAATAATGATGATGCCTAATCTTGAATGCTTACTTGCGGCAAGTACTGTTTTAAACATTTTGGTCCTCATTTCAACCCCACAAGGTCAGTTCTGTCATCATCTCCATTTTATACATGAGAAACTGGCTAGAGAGGAGAAATAACTTTCCCAATATCACACAGCTAGTAAGTGGTGGAACTGGGATTTGAACCTGTTCTCCCAACCACTCTTCTGTACGGCTGCTCACAGCTGACTAAGATGGGCAGGGATGCCTTGCAAAGGCAGTCACACTTACTTTTGGCTTTGAAAGACAACCAACATAAACCAACTATAAAAAGCAGGATTTGGCATCATGTTTCTGCAGGATTCTGGGGGTTTTCTTTTCTTTTTTTTTTTTTTTTTTAAATAGATCTTTAGGGGCTTCCCTGGTGGCGCAGTGGTTAACAATCTGCCTGCCAGTGCTGGGGACACGGGTTCGAGCCCTGGTCCAGGAAGATCCCACATGCCACGGAGCAACTATGCCCGTGTGCCACAGCTACCGAGCCTGAGCTCTAGAGCCCGCGAGCCATAACTACTGAGCCTGCGTGCCACAACTGCTGAAGCCCACGTGCGCTAGAGCCCATGCTCCACAGCAAGAGAAGCCACCGCAACAAGAAGCCCGTGCACCTCAACAAAGAGTAGCCCCTGCTCGCCACAACTAGAGAAAGCCTGCATGCAGCAACAAAGACCCAACACAGCCAAAAATAAATAAAAATAAAATAAATAAATTAAATTTATAAAAAAAAAAATAGATCTTTATTGGAGTGTAATTGCTTCACAACACTGTGTTAGTTTCTGTTGTACACCAAAGTGAATCAGCCATATGCATACACGTGTCCCCATATCCCCTCCCTCTTGAGCCTCCCTTCCATCCTCCCTATCCCACCCCTCTAGGTCATTGCAGAGCACCGAGCTGATCTCCCTGTGCTATGCTGCTGCTTCCCACTAGCTAATTATTTTACATTCGGTAGTGTATATATGTCGATGCTACTCTCTCTTTGCCCCAGCTTCCCCATCCCACCCCGTGTCCTCAAGTCCATTCTCTATATCTGTATCTTTATTCCTGCCCTGCAACTAGGCTCATCAGTACCTTTTTTTTTTTTTTTTTTAGATTCCATATATATGCGTTAGCATACGGTATTTGTTTTTCTCTTTCTGACTTACTTCACTCTGTATGACAGACTCTAGGTCCATCCACCTCACTACAAATAACTCAATTTCGTTTCTTTTTATGGCTGAGTAATATTCCATTGTATATATGTGCCACATCTTCTTTATCCATTCATCTGTCCATGGACATATAGGTTGGTTCCATGTCCTGGCTATTGTAAACAGTGCTGCAATGAACATGGTGGAGTGAATCAAAATGAACACAGCTACTGGGAACATCTCTCTCACAGCAGCTATAAATCATAGTTGCCCATTCTGGAAACACTGTTTTCATATTGACATATATACACCACCATGTGTAAAACAGATAGCTAGTGGGAACCTGCTGTATAGCACAGGGAGATCAGCTCGGTGCTCTGTGATGACCTAGATGGGTGGGCTGGCGGGGGGTGGTGGGAGGGAGGTCCAAGAGGGAGGGGATATATGTATACATATAGCTGATTCACTTCATTGTACAGCAGAAACTAACACAACATTGTAAAGCAACTATACTCCAATAAAAATAAAAATTAAAAATAAATAAGAGCTCTGAGAACCACACTGAGAGGTCTGTGTTAAAAGGTGGAAGCCAGGCTCAGGAAAGTGAATCAGCGGTAGGATTAGTTGTTATACACCAAGAGGCAGAGAGGGAAGTAAAAGACAGGTTAGACAAGTGAGGGGGTTCTAAGGCCCACACAGAGTAGAGCAGGCAGCCTCTCACCTGGAAGGCCACCTATGCAGCAGGAGTGCTCAGACTGCGGCATCAATCCACACCTATCAGGTAACAGGTCTGATTGATTTGTACTTTAAAAAACACCTGATGATGAAAATCATTCCCCTTTATTTCTTCTAGATATATAATCATTCGTTTGCTCATTCCCTCAAAACGTGTGCAAAGTGTTGGTTCTCAGAGATGAACAAGACCCAGGAACTTACACAGACAAGCAAGTACAACCCAGGGATAGAGATGACCCTCTACACCAGCCTGGTGTCTTGGGATTTACGCCCTTTTCACACTCATTGGCAATATCAAAAACACTTATTGGGAGACTACCCTGATGTCGTGGCGCTTTAGGGGAAGGAGTTGGTGTTTCTCCGGGCCCTGGTACTGAGGACGCGGTCCGGGTGGCCCCTGGCCTCTTCCTACCCACCCCTCCGCCCGCCTTTTCCCCCGCTCCTCTGGCAGGATGAGGCGTGCAGGCCTGGGTGAAGGAGTACCTCCTGGCAACTATGGGAACTATGGCTACCCTAATAGTGGGTATAGTGCCTGTGAAGAAGAAAATGAGAGACTCACGGAAAGTCTGAGAAACAAAGTAACTGCTATAAAATCTCTGTCCATTGAAATAGGCCATGAAGTTAAACATCAAAATAAATTATTAGCTGAAATGGATTCAGAGTTTGATTCTACAACTGGATTTCTAGGTAAAACCATGGGAAAACTGAAGATTTTATCCAGAGGGAGCCAAACAAAGCTGCTGTGCTATATGATGCTGTTTTCATTGTTTGTCTTTTTTGTCATTTATTGGATTATTAAACTGAGGTGATGCAAGTAACTGTGAGTTTGGAATTTGTTCCAACTTAACGGCTTGGAGTACCACTTCAGTAAAAAACCAGCATCAAAACATTCCTAAATTTCAAATAATACTATGGCTTTTTCCGTCAAAGATTACTGAATTTTACTTGTTTTATAAATCACATTAGATAGTACAGTGCTCTTTGAATACTGTTTCTTAATGATTCATTTTTTTGCCCCTATTTTCAGGGGTATTGAGATGGTCCGAGGTCAGTCTGGCCCTAGTAAGTTTTTTTCCTGTTTTTTGCTGTCAGGTTAAATAGCAGTATAATATCCTGTTGTTACCATAAACGTAGGTGTATGTTCCACATAAAGAAACTTAGTGATAAAATAACAATGCCTGGAGAGCCTTGTGCTGAGCTCTCGAGGTGGTGAGAAAGTTTGTGATGGATGGTAAATGTATTTTCCTGAACTGTCATCGCCCCTGATGATGTACTCTCCTTTCCTCCTTTATTTAGTTAAAATTGTAGGCTGATTTCTTTTTACCTACAGTTTTCCTAATAATTTTTGATGATATGACTCTTCTGCCGCCTCTGCCCAAGGACCTCATTCTTTAATAAAACTTGTTATTTTGGCATATTTCTAGTAAGGTTCAAAACAAATGTGTACCCATATAGTTGTCATTTTATATTAACTTTATATATATACCATTGACTTGGCTTATAATAGTTTTATGATTTTAGCTACTTAGGCCATTTGGTTATCATTTATGACAGAATAATGTGAAGCTAAAGTAATTGCTAAGCTCTGAATGGAAATAAAATGTTCAAGAAAAAAAAAAAAAAAAAAAAAACACTTATTGGGTCAAAGCTATATGCAGATGTCCTCAGGGGAACAAAGGGCTTAAAGAAGTGTCCATTTAACCAATTAGAGTTCCACTTAGCCAATTTCTATTGAGTTTTATTTTTTTCAGGGGCCACACAGTCAGTGCATGATTAATTAACATCGGATTAATGTGTAGGAGTTTAAAAGAACTTCACACTCAATATTTGGTCCTCTGAACCCTCTGAACAAGGAGGCATGATCACCCCTGTTTCAATGTGGGCAAGTCACGTCACCATGCCTAACCCAGTTGTCTCATCTGTAAAATAAGAGATGTGGGCTGAAGATCATTAAGACCTTTTCCAGCTCTAAAAGGCTATGATTCTCAACATCAGCACCAAGACTCAGAGAGAGGAAATGACCTGAAGAATGGTACACCCCACAGTGATCGGTAATGAATGTTGACCACGTGCTATGCACTAGACACGAAGCTAAGAGCCATACAAGGGTTTTCTTGCTGGTCTTCACTACAGCCCTGCAAGTGAAATGGGCACTAATGTTAGACCTTTATTCTATAAATGAGGGAACTGTGACACAGAGTGCTTACACACCCTGTGAAAGGTAACACAGCTGGAAGCAGAGGCACCAAGTGGAAACACGATCAAGTCTGAACCTAGCGACCAAGTTCCTACCCACCACACTGTCTGGCCCACCCAGCAAGGGAAGTGGCCATGATGGCACAGAACACAAACCCAGATCTTCTAGTTACAAACCCAGGCTCTTTCAGCTGCACCTCGGCAAACACCTCAGTATTTTGGGGTGCTTGTGACTCCAACTGCAGCACTAACTCAACAATGCTTGAGGGTAAATTACAAGTAAAGAGCCAGTACAACGAGTAATAACCTGATGATAAATCTCAATGGGGTTAATGCCGAGGGCCGGTCCTGGTTGGTCAGGGTTGGCCAGGGTGCAAGGAAACAAGCACCCTTAGCTACTGCTGGTGGTAGTGTGCAGACCATTTAGACCCAGTAATTTCCCTTCTAGGAATTTAACTTAAGTAAACGTCTCCTCCATTTTTGACCCTTCAGCAATTAAGCCTTTGACTCTCTAATAAAAGATATGGTCCTTCTCCCCATAAAGATCAAATGCGTGTGAATGTTTGCATGCAATTACAGAGGATGCATGGATGCCAATCTGAAACCTATCCATGAGTTGCAGCTCCGAATCCCTAAAGAAAAGAAAATCAGTGATGTCCAACACCTGGATAATACGGTCCATAAATTCAATTTAATATTATGCAGCCGTTTAAACAATGTTGGAAATGTGAAAGAACTTTTAATGACACGGGAAAGTGTTCATGATAAATTGTCAGATGTGAAAGCAGATTATAGAACGTTATAATATGAACCCTACAAAAATACATAGGCAGAGGGGAAAAAAAACATGGGAGATGGGAGGCTGGAATCCAAACATTAATAGCGATTTCTGGATAGTGAGATGACAGATGATTTTAGTTCCTTCTTCATGATGTTTTACGTGTTCTGAATTCCTTATAATAAATATGAAGCCCTTTTATAATCAGATATGATGATTTTTTAAAAAGAAATAATCTAATGATATCACCTAAACAAGCATGAAGTTTCATTGTTCTCCCACTGCCAAATATAAGCTCTCAGGCCTCCCAAGGACAAGGGCATCCACGTCAAAACCAAAATCAGAAGTTGACATGTGAACTTAGTTCCCACTTCTCCATTCTTTGGCCACTGAATAAAGTTTGTGCTGTGTTGGAAAAAAAAAAAAATCGAAGTGCATGATCAGTGGATACTAGTAAATTCCACCTACTTGTATGTAAAAATGGAGATACTTTTCTCCTCAAGAGAGAGGGGGTGAAACACTGGATATCAAATCCATGAATGAAAAGGCAAGGGTTCCCAGCTCTTTAAGGCAAACACTCTCCAAGTGGCGGTTCTCAGCCACAAGCCCAGGAGAAAACTCCCTCCCCAGGGGCAGATGCGAGGAGAGCTAGGATAAACATAAAGTTCACGTGGCTGGTAGGAGCGAATCGAACATATGGGCCTGGAATCTGCACACCAAGTCTGGGGCACCATCCTGAACAACAGGAGAAAATATTGCACGTTTATTCTTCTCTCCACCTAAATATTTCTTTGGCTAGAAAAGTCTGGTTGGAAATAGTTGAAACCTTGAGAGAATTGACTAAAAATCCAGTTTAGCAATCCCACTCAAAATACATACATAAATAGAAACTGATAAAATCTAACTTGCTTGTGAGTTCTTTTAAATTGCTTAAATACACACACACACACAGGACACACATTTGAAAAATATGGCCTCTTCTCTTTATTTTTAATTAGTTCCAAAATGGCTTTCCAATCGAGATTTGTTGAGGCAATTAGATGCTCCATGTTGCCATCAAAAGTGCAGTTTTTCTCTTCTAAAATAGATTTGATCACATCATAGTACTGCTGAAAACCCCACACCAGAGCCCCAGGTCCAAGTTTAGCCTGTTAAAACCCCCACCCCAGCCGCATACACCACCCTGACCAAGCCCTATGCCCTGAGGCCCGCCGGGGCTTGCCAGTCCTTGAGAAAACTCTGTCCTCTGTTGCTTACACCTTTCCCCTTTGCTGAATGCTATTTCCCAACCTCCTTCACCTCCTCCTGTCAAATTCTGTCCATCCTTAGAAGTCTCTCTTCAAAAGAAACAGTGAAACAGAGAGCGTCAAACTTGTATAGGATGTTCATCAACTCTAGCAAAATCTTGGTGCAAAAGAAGGAGTCTGACAACAGACAGAAGTCAATCAGTTGAGAAAAAGTGGGAAGGGCATCACAGACAGGGAAGAGCATACGCAAGGTACAGAGATGCACACCAGAGCACAAACAGTGAGGCAGGGAATGGCAGGAGAGGAAACTGGGAAGGTCCTGTAGGGCACGCTAGAGTCTACCATCTCAAAGGAGAGGTATCTGCAAAATGCAAACGTCATGTCTGGTCAAGCGCCATAGTACATGTGCGTGGCTCAGCAGAGGAGAGCCTGGTTCTTAGACAGCCAGCTCCAGACATCACCTTGACTGCGAAGCCTTCCTCACTGCCTCCATTCAGAATTAACTGTTTCTTCTCCACGCGCCTTTAGAGCATTCTCTTCACACCTTGAATGTAGGATAAACGGCCGATGCCTGCCACCCATCACAAAGTTACTAAATCAGATCTCGTACAGTGGGGTCCAGGCCTTGGACATTTTTCCCTCTCACACGTATTCTTTCTTGTATGAATGAGTAGACATCTCAAAGATTTATGGCCAGCGAGGGCCTCCATCACTTGAAGACTGAAATGACTCTGGAGGCTCAAGTGCAACTTTCAGCTGAAAGGCGTGTGGCCCAGGGGCTGAGGCTGCTGTCAGTGGGGTCAAAGGGAGGAATTCTGCACAGTCAGCCCAAGGGCTCTAAATAGACAGCAGGATGTTCGTGCTGCTGCAGCCCGGGGCCCCAACACATACGGTCCGAAGGCTCAGCTGCAGAACGTGGGGCCCAAAGGGCTGGGAATGACATTCCAAGTGCCATTCTGGACTTTGGTGGCTGACCTCTGGCCAGGGTGTGATGTGGCTGAGGTCTGTGTGAAATGCTTCCATGCCAGCTAAGATCACCTCTCTTCACCGTGTTCCAAAGGAAAGTGAGGCAGCACTCTGTGTTATGAATCCCCACAAGGTTGAATCGTCCCTGAAAAGGGAGGCTCCAAAGCCCACAGAAGGGACTGCAGCTTTTAGAAACAGCCAAATTAACCAACAATGATGAGTCTAGCAAATTACCATACATAATATTGCACAGCAACTCACAATGAAAAAGAGAGGGACTACAGAATCAAAAAAGGTGCTTGGGGGCTTCCCTGGTGGCGCAGTGGTTGAGAATCCGCTTGCCAATGCAGGGGACACGGGTTCGAGCCCTGGTCTGGGAAGATCCCACATGCCGCGGAGCAACTACGCCCGTGAGCCACAACTACTGAGCCTGCGCGTCTGGAGCCTGTGCTCCGCAACAAGAGAGGCCGCGATAGTGAGAGGCCCGCGCACCGCGATGAAGAGTGGCCCCCGCTTGCCACAACTGGAGAAAGCCCTCGCACAGAAACGAAGACCCAACACAGCCAAAAATAAATAAATAAATAAATCATTCCTTTAAAAAAAAAAAAAAAGGTGCTTGTTTTGTAAGGTTGATATGTAAAGTGATGCCAACACTCTGATTTCTGCTATGTGAACTGTGTCTGCACATGGGAAGGGGATATCGAGCATCTATTCTCTGCTGATCTCGTTACAAGAATAATTTTAACTAACCCCTACAACTCCAAGAGATTTTTATTTTTCGCATTTTGTAGATGAAAAAAAAAATGAGACTCAGAGTCTCATGTTTCAGACTCATGATTTTTAAAAAGCCAGTGTCCTTCTGGTGTATCTCAACCCCAGACACCCTATCCTTCCTCTTCCCTTCAATATCTGCTCTCTGACCAGAATGTGGTAATGGACATTTACATATCCGTATGAATTTAAGCCATTACTTCTCTCTGGGCATTTAAGAGTAAAACGAGTAAAATTTAAGAGCAAAATGTAAAGGTGAGTTCCCTTGTTAATGGATCCAGTCTTTAAAAAGCAGCTGGAGGAGACATCTACCAAACAGGGAGTCTGGCACCCACTCCATCCTTGCAATCCTAGCTGCTTGGTTATCAGGGGGTCAGGCAGGGAGGGCACCAAAGTCCTCTGACTTCCTGCCTAGCCGCTGGCCATGGGGCCAGGCTCTCCATCATGGAAAGCCCTTAATACCACAGGATGGAAGGTATTCTCTGCCTGAAAGATATCATTATTGAATGAAAGGGGAGGGAAAACAGAAAAAGGGCATCAAAGCCTAAACAAATAACATCAGCATGAAATCTTTAATGAATGGCTCATCCAATGCGATCTACTAAAATCCAGAAGGTTTAGTAAAAGATGCCTTAAACCCAGTTTATACTGCAAATCAGCCATGAAGAAAAGTCAACACCAAGTTAATCCCCATTTAATAATTCAGTTTCAGGATGTTAAAACATATTTCTCTTGGAGCTCCTGCATGTATGACTGATAATGGGACAACCAAGAAACACACTGAAAAAAAAAAAAAGAAAGAAAAGTATTCTTTTTGGAACTATACTATTAGTAGCTTCCAAGAGGTGGCAGTTAGCTCTTCATGACTGACGCCTGACTTCATCTCCCAAATCCTTTCTTTTTCCCCTTAGACCTCCTCCCAGGCAGGAAAATTTTAAGTCCTGCTTAGGGGCCTGGCCTTGACCAAGCATGACTGTCAGATCACTGGTTTAGACATCAAGGACAGGCTGCCCTAGAACCTTCAGTGGGACAAAGGTCATTGCGATAGAAGACTCTTCCCTCAGGCCCCTTTGGGAAGAGCTAATCATGCAGTAATTCCGATTCACCAGAAGGCTTGCTGAGCCTGACACCAAGAGATGGGAGCAGGCCAGCCGCCTCACCAATCCAACCTTCCCAACCCATACCATGCTCAGCTGACATCCTGAGTTGTCAAATCATTCTGAGCTCAGAGCCGATCAGAGGCTGCCGTCAACTAAAATGTACTCACAACCTTAGGCCTGACGCAGCACTGTCTTAACTCTCCCACTGACCTTCTAGAAAGGACTTTCCCATCACTGATGTTCTCTTGGATCAGGCAGCTTCCAGGGCCTTCCTCAGTGGAGTTCTCCAGACATGCAAGAAATGCCCAACACAACCTTCTTCCCCATCGGAACCTTGACCTGACCCCAATTAAGTCCTCTCCTCCCTTCTCCCAAGCCTCACTCATTTCTAAGTACAGAGAAAACTCCAGGGTGAAAGCAGTTCTCATAAGCTCTTCTCAGAAGAGCTGCACTTTATACTTTACTCAAGCATCAAACAGGAAGACCCACTGTCAAGTCCATAACTGACCACAAAGCAGCCTCAGCTTCTCCCTGCCATTCCCTGCTTCCCCCGCCCCACAACTGCTCCACGGATGCCTCCACGATGCTCGCAACGGCACAGAAGAGAAATTAAAAGCAAATCTGCATCACCTTTGCGCAGTGCTAGAGCACTCGGTTTTAATTTGCATTTTATTTGCACAGCACTTGCATATAATATCGTAGAAATGCCCAGAACTCTCCCTTCCCCCTCCCCACCCCACCTGCTTCTCTGCGTCCACGAATCCCAGGACGCCTGTGGACCCAGGCAAATGACAGAGGGACTTAGCATCTTGGGGAACTAAACCAGAGAAGCTCCTGGGTGGCATCTAAGGGTAAGAGAATCTGAGGATCAAGAGTTTGATGGAAGTAGGTTCTGACCCTCGAATAAATTAGAGACCAGTTATCTGTTTTCCTTACATTTGAAATCATAGTAAAATTCTCCTCACTGCCCACTGTGCAAATATGCACGATGCTGACTCAAAACCGCCAGCTCTCAGGACCGGCTTAACACAATCCCAAACCTGGTGAGAAGCCGTGGGACAGCTACCTTGTGCCATCTGTGGAAGCCCCCGATGGGCCATTTAATATCCCTTTCCCTTTAACAAGTGAACTTTCTACGGCTTGGGTTCTATCGGGTGTTATACCCACCTGCCTGTCATCCCACCTGGCACCTGTATGGTTGAATACTGCCACCCCAGAGGTCCCCCACATATATACGTGCACATACACATACCCCAAAACTAGCCTGAGTCCGACACACACTCGCCTCAAGCATACACCCTTCTGCCAATGCAACACTATAACATCCTATGATTTCTGTAAGACCTGAAGTTTACATAAACATGCCCACACAGAGGACAAGAAGGATCTGGGAAATGTACCGCATCGCTTCACGTAACCATTCTCTGCTTCCTCAACACCCATCCGAAGCACTGCCCTCCTCCCTGTTTACACAGACAAGCAGTTTCCAACCTGATGGAATTCAGCATCAAAAGGAAAAAAAAAGGTGAGAACGCTTTGCTAAATACGCTCCCCCAGTGTCAAAACTGACAGCCAGGTTCCAAGAGGTACTTAAAGAAGAAAACAAAATCAGGAGCAAAAGCAATGGGATAGTGAAAACAGAAAGGACTAAAAAAGAAAGAACACGGATTACATCGGTTCTTTTTCTTTCTCCTTTGTTTTCAACTGTTGCCGAGTTATTTATCCCTGGAAAGCCACTTGCTTTTTCAAGGTGAAGTATTTCTTTGTGGGATGACTTCTTTCACTGGGTTCCAGTTTATGGCTCTCAGGGAAGGGGGAAAAATACCAAATCATAGAAGGCTGGGGTACAAAGGGAGCTTCAGGACATCATTTGTCTTCTCATTTTATAGAATAGGGGACTGCAAGGCCCACATTTTGCTGGACCACAGTTAAGTGACTTTTCCAACACCACAGAGACAGACAGTCTGAAAGCAGAGACAAGAGGAAACCCTCAACCCCTCCCCCCCTTTCTCGTGTTCCCTCGCACTGGCGTACCGAAAGAAGAGAATGTTCTGAGATGTCCGTGATGCTGGTCTCACCTTTCCTCCTCACTCCCTGACTACCCTTGACAGTGATATTGCATGTCCTTGCCTTCAGTGTCCTCTATTGCCCAACAAAAATGTCTGTGCCCAGTTCCTTTTTACTTTACCTGAGTGCCATGAAGATGGATAAGGTAGCAGTTCTTACTGAATTTGTGGCAAAGGCATCCACAAAATCACTGCCCACTGAGTTGCCCAGTGACCCTGGGATAATCGTCCCTATGATTCCTCCTCCTTAGAGAAAAGTGCCAGGGGAAGTTTCTCTCTCCAGATGCCCAGGGAGGCTGCCAATTGCTAGCAATTGAGCCCCATGTAACTCAGAACAGTTGCTTTCTCCGCTGGCTTCCAGTGTTCAGAACTAAGTTTCATATGTTCACCTGAATGACTCCTCTGAGTCTGTGTTTTATGGAATACCTCTTGCTCCACACCACCCTTGTTTTCCTTCTTTTATTCTTATTTCAATCATTTTATTGAATCATTATCCTAGTCATTTCAGACTCTATAACAAATACCACAGACTGAATGTCTTAAATAACAAACATTTGTTTCCTACAGTTCTGGAAGCTGGGAAGTCCAAGATCAAGGTGCTGGCAGATTTGATTTCTAGTGAGAAACTGCTGCCTGGTTTGCAGATGGAGACTTCTTGCTGTGTCCTCACGTGGCAGAGAGAGAGTTCAGGTCTCCTCCTTTTCTTATAAGGGCACTAATCCCACCATGCGGTCCCCACCCTCATGACTTTATCTAATCCTAATTACCTCCCGAAGTCCCCATCCCCAAATACCATCACATCGGGGATTAAGGTTCAACATATGACTGTCCCTTCCCCCAAATTCATTCGGTCCATAGCATTTGATATGATTATAAAGGCCTCAAATCATCTTTGGAAGGGTATCATATAAATACTATTAATGAAACTCTCAAGATTGGAGGAGAAAGATAATGTATAATTTTCATACATCTTGGGCCAAAACCAGGAATGCAGAGCTGGTGAGAACATTCCTTTTGTGCTGAGATTACAATACCAGACAGACAGACAGAGAACTCCAAGATGATCCCAGATGTGAAGGTAAATCTGGGACAGGCTCCCTGTGCACCCATCTTTCCATAGCCCTGTGGCATTTATCCACACACGTGCTCATCTCCTTTATGGCTCACGAGTGGCATCTGACTTACTCCAAATGTGCTGGGGGCTGGGAATGCTTTGTGGTTGGCTGACCTTGTACCCACTCTGGAGCTTTCGGTTGTTCATGGATCCTCGTCAAAATTTACAAAAGCACAAGACAGATGAGAAGGGGGAAGCACATTCCTCAGCTGGAAGAGTGGCCAAGTAACCACAAACTGCTGACCCTCCTGGGATCCTGCTGGTCACGGACTTGGCTTCAGCAGCCCAATGACTTGTTCCTCCAGACAGCGCCTACGCCCAAGCCTTCTCCCCTCCAACAGCCAGCCCTCCAGGTCCCGAGGAGGGAAAGCATGATGGGAAGCAGACAGGTACCAGAAAGGAATGTAAGGAGCCAAGGTTAAGACTGAGAAAGAAGCCACTTCCTCCATACTCGGTGCTCTGCCAGATTCTAAGACCCCTCTGCCTAACAATTATCTCTCTAAGTAGCCTTTGGTCCAAGCTCTGGAGCTCAGGGGGGATTCCAAGGCAGTAGCTACAGAACATAAAACTTTCCATGTCTTCTACACAGGATGTCCTGTCTGGTATCTCTGTGGGATTATCCTAGACCAGATGTTATTTTCTTAAAATGCAGAGTTTATCACACCCTCCAATCAAGTTGTACAGACTCTGGGCCTGGAGGGAGAAGAGGGTGACAGGTAGACCCTGTGCCACATACTGGTTTGAAGCTCAGGTCTGGAGGTAGGGTCAGAACAGAGGTGGTGAAGCCAGGCTCCACTCTTTCCTAACTAGGTCACTCTGGCAAAGTTACTTAACCTCTCCATGCCTTGGTTTCCTCATCTGTAAAATGGGAACAATAACGGAAACTACCTCATGGGATTGAGAGGACCATGGGATGTGCTGGGTTCAGGGCAAGTGCCATGTAAATTTTAGCCTCTCCTTCTCAAAAAAGTCTTGTCCTCCAAGATTATAGCTCAGTCTCAGAAAGAAAAAGAGTTAGAGTTAGTTCAGCCTTCTCTCCATTATTTGCAAAAACGTTACATTTCCTGTTGTGGGACCATCTCACCAAGATATGCCTCCTCTAAACTTGGTCATCTGAGACATGCAGGACTGGTTTGGATGTGCAGTGAAAGATGGAAATTATTTGCTGTTGAGTCTACGCCTTATTTCTACCCGCCAAACCAAGATAATTATAACTAATTGTACGTGGTTAACACTCTTTTATATACCATGTCACTCCCCTGCTTCAAATGCCACTTTCAATGGGTCCCCAAACAGGGCTCCTTCCATGGCATCCAAGGATTGTGATCTGCCGTCAGCCTTCCCCACCTCATCACCTGACAGTCCCCATCTTTCGTGACATCTATAATCCAGCACCGCTGAACTGCTGCTTCCTTCTTGGTGCTTGGCATGCTCCTCCTGCCTGATGCCTTGACTTACATCGTCCCACCAGCCTGAAAAGTTTCTCCTCTCCTTTTGGCCAATTCTTCTCAGTCATTACCTCCTCCCAGACACCTTCCACGCAATACCACCCCCCACCAGACCCCGCCAGCAGGCTGGGATGCATCTAATTCAAGTTCCAGTTGTGATCTGTACATTGTTTCACAACTACACTTACCACTTTGAATTATATTGATCTTTATTCCCTGTCTCATGGACCCTCCGGAGTATGGGTCTCCCAAGAGCAAGGAGTGTGTCTTGAGTGTGTGACTCAGGTGCCAGCACAAAGTAGGTGTTCGTGGAAAGGAGGACAGGAAGGAAGGAGATAGAAATATGCAGTTGGATTGGTCTACAGGTAGGAGGGACTCAGATAAATAGCACACGGCCCAATAACGGGATCTGATGAACTCACTGCCACCCAGCAGTGACAGGGCCCTGGAGAAAGGGTTCCTCTGCTAGAAATTCATGACTGAGCAAGCAAGAGAGGAGAAGGGGAAAAACTTCTGACTGTGGCACTATCTGGGATGGAATGTTCTAGAAAATTAGCACGAGGGAAAAAAAGACTCCAAGAGGAAAACTTTGAGGCTTAAGTTTGAAAGGACCTAGTAGGCCAAATATCGCACCTAAAACGAAACCCCTCCATTCAGGGCTGAGGCAAGACCAGGCTGCTGGGTAAGTGTCGGGAAGCAGAAAAGACCCTACAACCACTCTTCTTCCTGACACGGCTCCTGGGTGGAGCTGGCCAAATACACATTCCACAGCAGAAAGGTCAAATTGGATACCCATTGGTAGCTAAAAAGAAATACAGTCATTCCTCGGTATCCACGGGGGATTGGTTCCAGCCTCCCGCCCTCTGCAGCTACCAAAATCTGCAGATGCTCAAGATCCTTATATAAAATGCTGCAGCACAGTTGGCCCTCTGTATCCTCAGGGTTGAGTCCCCAGATGCAGAACCTACGGACACAGAGGTCCAACTGTACAAAGATGAAGAAATCCAACCCAAGTGCTGGCAGCATCCAACTCAAACCTGGTTTCTACCTTTATTACTGGTCTCAGTGACAGGCATAAAGCCCATAATGGCAGCTCCTTGAAAACTACAGCAGGGTGAGCGTGAAGACTAGATTTCGGGCCTAAGAGATAAGGTGCAGTGTGGAGGACAAGGACTGATCTGCCAAGAGCCACGGCACATGGGAAACCAGTGCTGCCCTCTCACCCAGATGTGCATCCAAAGAAGCTAACTTTCTCATTGCCCAAATTCTTCCTGGACCTGTACCCCAGCTACACACAATAAATATTCACTCCCCTCCCACCACTTCCCTTTGAGACTGAGTAAATTTCCCTCCCCCACTGACTTTGGGCTTCACCGTAAGACTTGTTTGGCCAATGGAATGTGAGCAAATGTGCACATGTGGTTTGGCTGCTATCATCCTCCATGGGAACACGGCTCAGTGCCTGCTGATCCAAAGGGAATGTAGACAAGACCCGAACCCAAACTGACACCTGGAGCCAAGTCCACATGGCCCACAGCCTGAAACAGATTAATCATGCCAACCCAGAGACCCACGAGGGAGAAAAGTAAACGCTTGGTTTTTTAAGTCCCTGAGTTTCAGGATGCTTTGTTATGCTGCGTTCCTGTGGCAATAGCTAACCGATACACTCTCTAAAAGCTAAACGTGATCGTCTGCCTGTTCTTCCCCCGTTTATCTATATCACACGGTGATGGCTCCTTCCCAAGTGCAGTCCACGCAGATGGTCTCTGAACCTCACTGCTAGCCTGCCGGTGGCTCTCACACCATCACACACCCAGGATACAGCTCCTGACACTGCCCAGAGATAAGGTGGCTGGTGGTGGCTGCTTCTGCCCGACTTCCCGCCATCAGCAGGATTTTCACTCCAGTCCTTATTGGAAGCTGTGTGTACCATGCCACCCTCCTCCTTCTCCTCCCCATCCCCCTGCCTGGGCAGCATGCAGAGCGAAGTGGTCAGCAGGAGATGGGGCTCAGGCCTGAGCTGCTGGCAGCCACTCTCCCTGTGTCCTCCTGGGCAGAAGACAGATGCTGTGTCTGTGCATATGGGCAGTGGTAATGAGAACTCCCTGTGGCTTCATGCAAGGGAATCAGGCGGTGTAGGCAAGGCAAGCCAGACTTCCCTTCTCGTTCCAGAAATGACAGTGAAACAAATGGCAGGAAATTCATTCTGCTGACCAACACAGGAAGCAATGCCAGGGCACAGATCTGGAAGTGGAGAGAAAGCAAGAGGAAAGATAATAGGGAGCAAGAGACAAAGAAAGTGAGAGAGGAACTCGAACTTTTGTGTGAAAATCAATCTATATTACATCATTGGCCCTCATAACTCTGTCCATCCAAACCTCACCGAATCTAGTTCCAAAAAGGCTTAAATCTGACAGATATCCGCTGTTCAGAAAACTGGACTGCCATTCCACAAGAATTTTGGATAGCGCAGGTGCCAGATAGAAATTAAAAAGGGGTGGGGGGAGGGGCTGGTTTGAACAAGCCCAAGGCCATAGTACAACTCGAGACAGTTATCAGCCACAAACATGCCTGTGCCACAGACAGAATAAAGAAGATTATCAGGACCTGCATCCCCAAGGTCATGCTACGCACAGAAGGAATTCTGGGGTGATATGCCGTGCAGTGTGTACATACTTAACAAAGATGCTGGTGAGATACTAGGCGATTTGCCTGTGACCTCTGGACCTCAATAATACCCTTCTGACAGATCCTTCTGAGTCTGCAACTAAGCAGCCATCCTCTGCTAGGTCAGCTGGTCCTGGAACTCTGCACATACCTCCTGGGGAGGTCCACCCAGAGGAGCCTGGCCCATGCGTGGAAGGACCTAGAAGAAGTACAGCGAGTTAACAGCATGTACCTCATTCCACCGTTGGTATTTGGACTCAGGCCTTAAATGAAAATAGTCCCTGAGCAACAGCACATTTAAAATTTTAACTTTCAAAAAAAGACACTGAAGACCACTAACCATGGTTAGGAATGCTACTTCCCCCTTCCTCCTTAATAAAGGTTGAGACACAGAACCATTTCTGGAGGTCGAGCAGCCGGAGAAGGACTTCTGGAGACTGCTTGCCAACGCGAGGGGAAAAGAGGGAAAGGATCACTCATGGAAGAAAGAGTTCTGAGGAAAAACCAGTCAGCATATTAATGAAGAAAGGATTAGTCCAAGTGTGAAATACACGCATCTAACACATCCTCACTGCAGGAGGCCAGGCCGGTGGCCATTCGGGGGTTCTCAGTGGACGCCAGAGAACCCAGGGTCAGCCCTCTGAGGACCCATGCCTGGGAGGAGAGCTGAGAACACCCAGGATACCCTACACACGAGCCACATGGCCAAATCACTCCAGCTCCTCTCGTCACGGCTCCTTGCTGCAGATGGAAGTGATAAGGGTTGCAGCGAGAAACAGAGGAAATAGTGTTGAATGCAAGAAAGCTCCAGACAGGTTTTGGATCTGCCGTTCACGTGTGACACTGCCAAGCACCCAGCAGGAACCGCAGGCAGCAAGGTGTATAAGGTAAAGCATTGGGAAAGGCACTGAATCTCCCATAGCAGGTTTGTAAGCTATGCTAAGCACGCACTTGGTGAGTTGCACTTTCTGCCAAGTGTTGTTACTGAGTCCTGGCAACAGTTCTACCAAACAGACATTATACTCCCTACTTTACAGGTAAGAAAAATCGAGGCATCGAAAGGTTAAGTGACTCGGTTAAAATCACATAGCTAGTAAGGAACAGTGCGGGTTTGGTCGCTCAGATATGTGATTTGGATTCCCTTGCACTATGTTCTCCAGCTCTGGTCCGTATGTGTATGATGGGTGACTTTTACAGCACCTGTCTATCATATAGAGACAGAGTCTGTGTCTGTGCACACACTCTTACAATCTCCACCCAGAAGACGCTCAAGACGTGATGGTCGTTTCTAGAGGGGTGAGCTGCTTATCCTGAAAGCACCACCCAGTTCAGACGATGGGACCTGACACTACCCTCGATGATCGTTCCCTCCCCCTTTGTTCTGTTGCAATGGATAGTATTCTAGATGACACTGAGAGAGGCTCACAGGCGTCTCATATTCTACCCTCCGTCCCCTTTGGAAAGAGGAGCTGCTTATGGAAAACCTCCCTTTCCGTCCCGAGTCAAGGCATTCCTTGGGTGATTGGAGGGGAGCCCCCTCCCCACCCCACAGCCATTTGGAAGTGATTACCACTGAGATACCCTGACAGAGTGAATGATGCTGAGGGCTCGCTCCTGGATGCTGAGTGGAGAGCTCGCCGCACGTCCCCACCCCCAGCCCTTGGCACACGCTGCTATAGAGAGCCTCGAATCCCACTTGGATGCTGACTTCCAAGGCCTGCTTTCCACTCTCTGATACATGGGATCAACTTTAATAACAAAAACCTGGCAGGGAAGGCATCGCTGCCTAGCAAGAGCCCCCAGTGGCAAAACCAAGAAGTCCTGGTGGGGGGCTGGAGGGCAGACTATCAGCTCATTTGTTACCTCTCAGTCCAAGATGCAAGGGCACCCTGTGATCTTCTCCCAGGCCTTCTGCCTTGGATCTAACAATAGCAACAATGGTCTGCATGGTGGCTTCTTCCCCTTTCCCTGGAGGAACCCTCCCCCCACACCTCCGCTCCCCCCCTCCCCCGCCTCTAGCCAAGTTCTACCCAATTCTTCCTGTAGGTTCATCTCCTGCTATAAACTCTCAGGGTAATTTGCACTCCCTGCATGGCTCTCAGAAGCTTCCCCAGGGAAGAATCCGAAACTGCTGGGCATCTGACATTGCCAGGTGCTCAAGAAGACCAGTGAACCATCCATCTTCCCCATGACCCATGGGAACCATCACTTCTTTGTGTCTGGAGCTAGAAACTTGGTGGTAGGGGGCTGGTCTTGGCAAACCAAACCACAGCATCCAACCTCTGCAAAAATCACCACATTGTAAAGGTCCAGAGAGAAGACATATCCGATCTTGCTGCCTCAATGAGAAAAAAAAAACAGAAGTGAGAAAAATGCTTGTCTACCTACACTGAATGGTCATTTCTCAAAGATGTGTCATATATTCACAACACTCTCATGGCACAAATATTCTCCCCATTTTACAGGGACTTCCTTGGTGGTGCAGTGGTTAAGAATCCGCCTGCCAATGCAGGGGACACGGGTTTGAGCCTGGTCCAGGAAGATCCCACATGCCGCAGAGCAACTAAGCCCGTGTGCCACAACTACTGAGCCTGCGCTCTAGAGCCCGCGAGCCACAACTATTGAGCCCACGTGCCACAACTACTGAAGCCCGCACGCCTAGAGCTTGTGCTCTGCAACAAGAGAAGCCACCACAATGAGAAGCCCGCGCACCACAACGAAGAGTAGCCCCCACTCGCCGCAACTAGAGAAAGCCTGCACGCAGCAACGAAGACCCAACGCAGCCAAAAACAAATAAATAAATAAATAAGTTTATAAAAAAAAAATATTCTCCCCATTTTACAGATGAACAAAAGCCTCAGGAATACAAGACGTTGCCCAAAGCTCTACTACCTGTAAGTGGCAGTGATCATATGAATCCTGGTCTGGTGACCAAAGGTTATTGCTCTCTGCCTGGTTCACAGTTTCAGGCTCTCTAGACTCTTGTCCCTTACAGTGGCCTGATAGTTCCTTGAAGGCAAGGACCCTTGACCCCCCACTGATTTATCCTAGCTTTATGCAGTATAAACTCAAATTCTTCACCAGTGATGGGTGACTATGATACTTGCTTTCCAACCCAGACTTGGTCTCTTGTTCATCCTCACCTTGTTCCCCACCCAAGCTCTCTTCCAGGATGGGAAGAGTTGGCATGCTTCAAGTTATAAAATAAATGAGGAGGGCAAGAGGATAAGAAGCACCTCCTTTTCCTGTTCCTTTTGTTTCTTACTTAATAGAAAGTCACCAGATGGAGCATTTCAAACTCAAAGCTGCCTCCATCAAAATCCACAGGGCACCCAAGATGGAGCAGTAAGTCAAAGTGAGTTATCAAGGGTACCTGGACGTCATCACAACCCCGAGGGAACTGGAGACAAAGCAGATCAGTGCCTGTGTAAAATGAACAATTAATGGAGGAGCCCTGCACCCAACAGGGCAGAGGTGCAGATGTGGCCCACACACCTTCCCTCTCCCGCCCTTCCTTCTCTCTGCCCCTGTATTTTTGGTCTTGTCACATCTTAGCGAATGATCTGGGGAGTCATGCAGGTATGCGGTGTGGGTCACTGAGGTCGGCTGGAAAGTAATTACAGCTGAATGGCAGAACCAAGAGTTGGGAGAGCTCAGTGCATTTCATCTGCACAGACGTAGGTACTTGGTAATACAGAGGGGATGTTATGTGGACGAGGACTTGGGAAAGGATATTGTATTTGATTATGACTCCTAGAATAATCTTGGGTAAATCTCATCATCCACAGGACAGGGAAAGAACTTTTTATACAAAAGCTGCCATTTTGACATTATTTGCTATAACGTCCCCCAAATCTGGGAGTCTCTTTCTATTCTGACTTTCCCACTTCCTCTGACATTCTAGGAGTTTAAGACTTATCTGGAATCTCCTCCGCAGATGTAATGGAATCCCAAGAACTAAGCATTGCAATCAACAGGATTCACATTTTTTCTTTCCCCGGGGTCCCTTACTCTTCCCTAGGAATGCATGGCTGGAATCAGAGTGGTCAGAATAAAAGTGCCTCTATTCATCTGAGTTTTTCAACATGAGAGGCACATAGGCCTGAAGTGATAAGTACTTTATCAGAGGTTCATAATCACACGAAAAGTATCTCTATGTGTAAAAAGAGCCTCGGGCCCCGTCATGCTTATACCACATTCCCAGCTTCATGTGGACTTGTGTGGCAAGAAACCTATACTCAACTGGATTCTGAAACCAATGGAAGTTCCCAAGCCCATTCTGCTTCCACCTAAGAGATGGCAGGACAGGAGTACCCTGCCCCTCAGAACCCCAGGTACTATAACTGACAGATGTGGAGGTCCACTAGCTCGCTCTTAACTACTTCATGTCCCTGCAGTTACTGCATAGACATGCCTGAAGATAGAAAAGTTATCCCAAGTACCACTACAAAGGGCCGTACACTCCAGAGTTTGGAGATCATCGATCTCTTTCCCAGAATTGTCATCAAAGATTAAGGGCTATCACCCTGGGCTGGGAAAGTTCTAATCTGTAGACCCTGCACTGAGGGAGAAGGATAAAGGTATGCTTGCCCCAGAGGCTCCTGGGAAAGTGAGCTCTTCATCTTTGGGCTCCATCAGCACAAAGGTACCCAAGCTCTTCGAAAGAGGATGGGAGGCAACTGTTGCCATAAGGCCTGACTCCCCCAGGAGCTTCTCAGAGGGCACAATGTGTGGCATGCCATTCATGAGGCCTGAGAGTTCCCCAAGAGCCTTTAATCTTAACTTATAGCTTCAAAGTGACCCACAAGGGGCCTCCTAGTAGCATCATGGGCATTCAAGCAGGTGGTCCTGGGCTACCCACTCTGCCACTATAACATGAGGTTACCATGTGCTGTTACATCCTCCCCACATCACCTAATCGACCAAGACAAATGAGAACTGCTTCTATTTTTATGGTTTTGGTGTTTTCCTTTGTTTTCTAAATGCCTAGACTCTGTTTCAGCACTTCAAAACAAAAGTACTGGAATATCTCCCTTACTGCTATTCTAATGTGCTTTGAGGTTGAAAAACGGGGCCACAAGGACAGAGAAGAGTTATTACGGTTTATTAGATTATGCAAAATAGCAGTATGATACGCTAGAGAGAGTACAGTCTGGGAAATCAGGAGCTTACAGGCACTGAGTCCAGCTCTGCCCCAGATTTGCGGTTGTTCTGAGAAAGATTTCATTGCATTGTTGCCTTGAATTTTTTCATATATAAAATAAGCATGCTTACTGTGGAAGATTAAAGATATCTGATCGTAAATTCTTTGACTCTCTTCCTATCAAGAGCTGGGACTATATGTTCTCACCATGGATCTAGGTGGGTGCTGTGACAGTAAAAGTGACCATGGGAGTCACACCATACCAGTTTCTGGGTACAGATTTTAAGACCGGCAGCTTCTACTTCCTGTTTCTTGGATCATTCACTCTTGGAAACCAGCCACCATGCTGTAAGGAAGCCCAAGCAACCCTGTGTGGAGAGAGGCCCACATGGAGACGAATCAGGCCCCCTAGCCAACAGCCCCAGCTGAGCCCCCAGGCAAGAGCCAGCACCAACCTGCCAGCCATATGTGTGAGCCATCTTGGAAACAGGTCCTCTGTCTCCAGCTGAGCTACCCCAGGCGACATCGCATCCAACAGCAACAAGCCATCCTTGCTGAGCCTTTTACCCAAATTGCAAACTCATTAGCAAAACAAACAGCTATAGTTTCAAGCCATTAACTTTTGGGGTGATTTGCTATGCAGCAATAGATAATGGGAACTTATACTCAGACTTGTAAGTGGAGAAAAGGAGACTGAACAAAATACAGAGGAATTATCTTTCAATGGTTGCTCTCTATCTCAAAGAGGCTACATACCAGCGGGGGGGGGGGGGGTAAAAAAAAAAGTCTTCTGAAGAAATGACACTCTAGTTGCAGCCTTATATCCCCATGGCTGGCAGAGGAGGAGCCATGCTCAACTTATGCCAGTTGGAGACAAGATAGAGTCCATAGGCAAGTTTACACCAGCAGGACCAGCATAATTTACGGGGTCCCATGATAGAGTGAAAATGCAAGAATTATAAAAATTAAGAATTATAATTATAGACAATTACTAAGAATTTCAAGATGGGACAGCAAAGAGTTAAACCAAATGTGGGACCCTTCCGAACACAGGGCTCTGCGTGACTGCACGGGTCCCACACCCATGAAGCTGGCCCTGCATCCCAGCTGAATGGCCCAGCAGGTTGGCATCAGAGGCACACAGATCCTAAACTCTAGACACCCACCTCCTCCGCTCCTTACCCCAACTCATGCTTAAATGTTCATTTAGAAAAAGCCGGACAAAACTGACAGAAGAGGCTGCCTGGTGTCAGGAACCATTTTAGGAATGACTGACCAGCCTCATACTTGCGCAAACACACATACCCTCTCCTCTTTGTTGTTGGGTTAGGTAACAGAGAAGGGTTTTTAGAAGGACTATTTACAACGGTGTGGGAGAGGGTTTAAGGACAGCAACCAAGGATGGCACAGTAGCCCACGGCTGGGAGCTTCAGGGAGCTTGCCCATCCCTAGGCCTGGGGGTTGGGGTCGGGTGGAGGAGAGGAAGCAGTTACGGGCATCCAGAGAGCTGTGTGAAAAGCACATCTGGGGGCCTCCCTGGTGGCGCAGTGGTTGAGAATTTGCCTGCCAGTGCAGGGGACACGGGTTTGAGCCCTGGTCTGGGAAGATCCCACGTGCCGCGGAGCAACTGGGCCCGTGAGCCACAACTACTGAGCCTGCGCGTCTGGAGCCTGTGCTCCGCAACAAGAGAGGCCGCGATAGTGAAGAGGCCTGCGCACCGCGGTGAAGAGTGGCCCCCGCTTGCCGCAACTAGAGAAAGCCCTCGCACAGAAACAAAGACCCAACACAGCCAAAAATAAAATAAATAACTAAATAAATAAATTAAAAAAAAAAAAAAAGCACATCTGACAGCAGCTACGGCTTTGGTGAAAGGACAGAGCCAACATGTCAGGACTGTAGAAGGATGGAGGCAGGGGAATAAATACCCAGCCCTCCTCCTTCTGCCCTCAGTTCTGCTATCATCGCCTCTTTCTGGTCAAACTCAAGAGAAGCCAGAGGCCAGGTGAGTCCACAGAGGCAGAGTGCACAAGTCAGTCTCATGGGAGCATACATGACAGCTAAGTCTTATTTATTAGGAAGCTGGAAAAGCCTTCTTTAGAAAATCTCAACATTTTCCCTTCTTTTTTTTTTTTTTTCATCTAAGATTAAAAAAAAAAAAATTACTGGAGGAATCCTTTGATTGCCATCTCCCCAGCTGCCCTCAGAAGCCAGGGCTGGACTGTGCAGTGAGGCGATGAAGGCAGTGAGGGGTTAAGCCAGAACTGGCCGGGGCCAGCCCTGAGCCCACAGCCACGAGAGGGAGGGTTAACAGCAAACAGAGAGAGGACACAAGCCAGCGCCTAAACGAGGCAGCAAACATCTCCACAAGCTGACACCTCCATGAGAAATAAATACTGTCTCAGCCATTTGTGTGGGAGATGCCTTGGGGGGTGGGGGTCAGGAGCAGACACCACATGCTTTTTTCTGAGCTTCAGAACACACTGTCAGCTTGTCCCTTGGAGGCCAAAGTAGTGAGCACGGCCAAAGGGATACAGGGCTTCGTTGAGTCAGGCTCTAAGAATCAAACGGCCCAGGATGCTTTAAAATGGGCTCAAGCAACCCTGGTTTTGTGCTTGCATTTTAAGTGCAGGGTACCTCCGGGTCAGTGGTAGCTTTTTGCTAAGTCACCCTCTCCTGGTTTGATGATCCGACAAGAGACAGGGTACAGTAACCGAAGGTTAGAGAACAGACCGGCCCCCTCACTAGCTAGTCCTGCATCTTGTTTTCCTTCCTCGCCTCTTAGCTTCTCTTTCTCTTCATTTACTTCTTCTAGTTTTTGCTCTACCTTTAAAAAATATTTTTTTCTCCCAATACCTTTATTTTTCTGTTTTACCTCCCATTCTGAGATTCACTCCCTTTTCTCTTTTCTTTAGCCTCTCAGTGATTGACCAAAGAGCACAGATGCCCATGGTTTCCAGACCCACAAGACCTCTAGGACCTCCTGCCTTTATACAAGACTGGCAGTTTCTCTTTTCTCCAGTGGCCAAGCCTGTTGCCTTTCCCCACAACAAGCACCCAATAATTATGAGCATTACTGGACTTAGGGCACAGCTGGCAGATAACAGTCCATGGAGTCCATCTCACACCAGCTAGTGGCACAGTGACCACAGGCAGTTTCCCCTCCTCCTAGACAGAAGCCCTGGACACCAACACCCCAGAGGCTCCTGATAGACTGGCTACACAGCTCCCTTTTCTCTCACCCATCCCCCAGGTTGACTGATCAGAAATCCTGCCCTGGAAAGGACAGCCAGGAGTTCCACTGTTTGCCCCTCTTGACATGTCCAACAAGACATGTCTATCAATTAATTCTGTCTCTTAATAGCCCTGTTATCTTTCTTCATCTTCGCCTTTCATTGTGTTCTCTACCCCTCCCTGTTTAGTGAAAATCAGGGTTCTAGTAAACCACAGCCCTTATGTTTAGGAAGGCGATGTCACCCCAGGCCACATCCACAACTCCTGACTGGTCCTGCCTCTGGCCACACCCTCTTTGGGCTGGCTCTACCCACCCTCCCTAAGCTCCCCCAACATCCACACTAACCAAAGAACACTGAGGAAAAGCCCCACTCCCTTTCATCTCCACCAACTTCAACCTTGGTTTAAAGCCCCCTGGGATATCAGAGCAGGAAATCCTAACCATAGCTTTGTATTTTGAATCCTGCCTTTGAAGTATGTGCTAACAGCTGTAATTGGCATTATGGAAGAAGGTTAGAATAAATTACTTGTAGCTAAGGAGCCAGCAAGGAGAAAATTATCCAAGTCAACTTGTATTTGGTCCTTAATCCAACACTGTAAAACTAAATCCTTGTCACCCTGACTCTGTGTTAGTCTGAAGCACAGAGCAGGGTTTCCCCATCCTGTACTTACTTGCTTGACAGCGTCGAGATCTGGCCCCTCTGGCTGGCAGGGGCCCTTGGCGGAAATTCAAAACCACTAAGGAGGCACAAGAGGCTCTGGAGAGTCCCGTGCGCTCCTGACACATCTCCTGACACGTGTGACCCCCCAAGTACCTCTGCTCCCTCCTAGAAAACCTTGACTCCAGCAGCTGAGAGTTAATCCTCACCACGATATTGCCTAAAAAGTATTCAAGGAGTGTCCCTCTCAGCAGTACTGGGTTTAAATCAAGAGTTCTGAAAATGGAAATTCTTACAGGGCTATTCTCCACGGTAGTGCCTCAGATACACTCACAGGAGGCAGATGAGAGCTGTTCAGGTGAGGACCCACTGTCTGTCTCTCAAAGCAGGGCCAGTATCAATCAGGCTGTTATGACCAGACACCCGTCACCCACAGTCTATTTGTGTGGCATGGAGGCATGGGGTGTTTCGTTTCCTGATTAAAAAAAAGGAAGGTTTTTCTTTTCTAAGTTGTGTGGCTTAGTCATTTATGGTGGGTTTTTTGTCTTGTGTATGTACAAGTGTGTGTGTGACAGAAAGAAAGAGACAGAAAGACCACACACAGGTCTGAGAGAGAGACAGGTAGACACTGGGCGACAGAAGGGGTCACACAGCGCCTGCCCCTTCCCAGCCCCAAGAACTTCTTTTGAGAGCCGGCAGGGAGATGGGTGAGGACAGAGTGGAGAGGGCTGCGAGCACCAGTGTTGCTGCCTCAGGGCCCAGGGACAGAGCACAACACCCGCTTCCGCGTGAAACCATCACCCCACGTCACTTGAGGATTAGCACCACCTCTCGGGACCCACACCAGCAGCCTCCCAGTAGGCACCCTTGGCAGTAGGGCCTGTGACTCTCCCTCAAGATGCTTCATGCAGGGAGGAGCTGGAACAGGACAGAAAGGTCGGGAGAATTCTGCTTGGAGGCTGGGGCTGACACGCGGTAGAGCCACACAGGCAGAAATACTTTGGAGTGTGTGCCTTGGGGATGCGGAGGGGCCCGGGGAGAGTTGCAGGGTCCTAAAGGTCCCACATGGGTAGTGGAGCCAGAGGAAGGAATCTTTAATGTTAATCTGCCCCCATTTGCATGCACATGCAGGTGGGGCTCCCAGGGACACATGAGTTCCACACATGCAGCTGGCAGTGGAGCCAGATGCGTCTGTCCTTTTACAGCACAAGGAAAAATGGACGTGCAGAAGGTAGAGGCTGAGGGAAGTCCAGCAGCCGGCAGGAGTCAGCACCTGGGTCCCAAGGTGCACCCGGGACCCAGGCAAGCCTTCTACCTTCCCTCCTGCTACCCTCAACAGGACTGAGGTGCCCCTTCCCCTTTGGCATATTTACATTCCTGATCAGAATCTGGTTCAGTGAAAGTGAGTTTAGAAAAACCAGAAGAAGAAGAAGAAAAAAAAACTCAAGAAAAATCTACCCTGATAGGATCATTTATGGAATTGACACTTGTAAATGCCCAAGAAGAAAGTGACCTCTCTCCTATATTTCTGACCCCACCCACCCCATGACCATGTACCCAGCATATACATCACACACAGCCCTCAACCACTGTTAATGATTCTGTTCCTCAAGGGTGCTCTGACTTTGCGGAACCCAGAGTGAGGAGAGTAAAGAGATGAAACCCCCAAACAGTTCCAATTCTACTTTTTAAGACTTATAGAAGTACAAATACCCAGAAATACAATTAATACACACACTCCAACTATTCCGACTATGTTTTACCTTCCCGGGGAATGAAATCTTGCGTATTCTTACAGGAGAAAGCTACAAAGAAGGCAGGAGGATGGATAAACTTACATATTAAACGTACCCTTCTCTTTGCATTGGTTAAAATCTTGGGCTTCAGAATAAGACAAAATTGGAATTTACTTATTAATACAAAATAACTATAAAAACAGGGGCACAGAGAACACCTACAGAGCAAGGCATTTCAGATGCGTCAGTTCTGAGTTTCACCATGTGGGAGAAAATCAAGCCATTCTGGGAGACACTGGGACACAGGTATAGTCCTAAAATGTGAAGTATGATAATACAAGAGGATAAAATCCTTCTGAGTGGGGCTCCAGGCCCAGAAGATTTCTGCAAACTATTATCTAATTTGATTCCCCTCATTGCATTACAGAGGGATTTAAAACACATCACCTCCAGCTGAAATGGGTTCTGGTAAATTTCCTGAGAGCTCTCGTAGATCTCACGTCATCCTCCAGGTTCAGGGTCAACACTACATTAATGACCCACCATTTATCCACTGGGTAATTCACTCCCTGGCAACCTACTTTATTTATGCTGTCTGAATTCAGGAAGCAATTAATAGTTGCCACAAAGCAACATGATTGAGGGTGCTTTTCCCAATAAAACTGTGAAGCAAGGCACTTCTCTTACCCCAAGGCAGAGAAGGGTGGCAAAGCAGATTGGGGCAAAGTACTAAATAGCTTTGTTACATGTTCTATCCGCCCCCTTCCCCTGGTTCTGCAGAAGTTGAGATGACTCTCTGGCTTTTTCTCTTAGCACCTTATTTCCACTCCATTTCAAAGGAATCATCCCTGTTGGTAACAGCTGTCCATGTTACCTTTTTTGACATCCTGTTCACCTTCCGGCTCCGTTCAGGCAAAAGTAATTTAATAATAACGCCATAAAAATCAGGAAGAAAGAGAAGTGTACTCATTAACACAAAAAAATTTATCCTAATGCAAAAAAAGAACGAAAATAGGGGCACTCTTAGGATTTGACTTCATCTGCACTTCACAGGCAGCCGCCTAGATAGATAGCCAAGGCAGACATCACCCCATGAACAGAGAGGTTATGTAACTTACCCATTCTGGCACAGAGGGTCAGAGGAGAAATTCAAAATCAAACAAAAGCCACTGACCCCCGGTTCAGAGTACTGAATGCTAAGGCATTCTATTACTTCTCTAGGGTCTCCAAGCCATTTTCTTCCAAGCTGCGGCACTGCTGTTGCTTGGTTGACCCAACCCACGTGCTCATCCCCCTTCTCCCAATTTGTACTGTTAAGGGTTATCCATCTGACTTAATGAGATAAAGTGAAAGCCCCTGGGTGGCTCCGAGGAGAAAAGACTCAGCTGGTTTGACTCTTTGGCCTTTTACCCTTCCCTTTTAGCCCTATCGTCTTCTTCTTCCTGCCTTGAATGTGATTGCGAGGCTGAGCTGCGCAGCCTTTCTTGGCCATAAGGATAAAGGTCTATTAGCTAAGGATGGAAAGAAGAAATACAGAAAGAGCCTGATTGCTGATGGCATTGATGAGCTGCGGCACCCTCTCAGTACTGCCTACCCCCAGACTTCTTATAATGTGGAAAAAAACAAATTCCACTTCCATTTAAGCCAGGTTAATTGGGTTTCTGTTATTTGAAGCTGAATGTAATTTAGCTGAGATCTCTCTCTCTCCTCCACCTCTTATCTCCCTCTTTCCCTCTCACAGAAACACACACACACACCAGTGCCCACCAACCTTTTCATAGAAAATAAAACTATTCCTTAACATGATAAAGAATGTCAGGGGACTTCCCTGGTGGTGCAGTGGTTAAGAATCCGCCTGCCAATGCAGAGGACACGGGTTCGAGCCCTGGTCCGGGAAGATCCTGCATGCTGTGGAGCAACTAAGCCCACGAGCCACAACTACTGAGCCCGTGCACCTAGAGCCTGTGCTCCGCAACAAGAGAAGCCACTGCAATGAGAAGCCCGTGCACCGCAATGAAGAGTAGCCCCTGCTTGCTGCAACTAGAGAAAGCCCACACAGCAAGGAGACCCAACACGGCCAAAAATAAATAAATAAATAAATAATATTAAAAAAAAAAAAAGAATGTCAACCTTACACCTACAGCCAACACCATACTTAAAAAATCAAAAGGCATTCATTCCCCTTAAAATCTAGGGAAAAGGCAAGAATATTCCCTATTACCACCACTAAAGAAGTTCTGTCTAAAAAGTAGATAAAACAGACACAGAAACATACAACAGCTGGAATTAAGAAGATCCTACAGTCATTATTTGAAAGTGAATAAAACCAAGAGAGCAATGAAAAACTCTTGAAATTAATAAATTTAGTAAAATAGAGGACAATGTGTAAAAATTAATAATTTTTCTATGTTGTTAGTAACAAAATTTATGACAGAGAGAAAGGGGGATTTTAATCACAGCAGCAGGAAAACATACAGTATATCTGAATAACCCTAAAAAGTAATATGTGGGAACATTATGATGAAATGCAACTTCACTGAAAGATGTAAAATATCTGAATAAATAGAGAGACATGTTCTGTTCCTTAATGAGAAGAGTGGTTTACCAAGGCAGTAATTTCCCAAAGTTTAAAACAATCCCAGTCAAAATCATAATCATATTTTTTTCTCTAACTTGACAAAATGAATAAAACATATAGCATAAAGAATGAATCAAGGAAAACCAAAAAGTCTTTATTAAAAAAAAAAACTATGTTGACAAAGGCAGTCTTGCTCTATTAAGATATTAAAACATATATTATAAAGCTACATAAGTTAAAATAGTATGACACTGGCAGACCTAGAATTGATAGACAAATAAATGAAACAATTTAAGTCACCTTGAAAAATTCCCTCATGGCTGTGAGTTCAACTGATGACAACAAAAGCATCATAAACAAATGGAGAAGAGAGAAGCTTTTCTACAAAAGACATCAGGAAAACTGGATATTGGAGAAAAGTAATTTCTTCACTTGACAATATACAGTAATATAATTCTAGATGGATGGAAGAGTTAAATGTAAAAAATGAAACCCTAAAGGCAAGAATTAAGTATAAGTGATCTCAGGAGCTCTAAGCTCCATGAAGACAGGGACCACGTCTGACTTTCACTATAATTTCTCGAGTGTTTGCCACAGTTCCTGGCAGAGAGAAGGGCTTCCATACATATTTGTTTACTAACTAATAGGCATTAATGCCATGAAAGAAATCACAAAAGAAAATGAATATTTCATTATAAGATAAAATGTATGTATATGATAAAAATTTTAAAGCAAATTACAAACTGGGGAAAATATATCCATTAAATACAATAAAGGGTTAATTTATATATACACATGAAAGAGAGTGAAAAGTATGTTATAAAAGAAAGAATAAGAAAAGCAGAAAAGTACAAAGGGCCATAAAACATTTGAAAAATTCTTCAAATACATATGTAATCTAAAAATGCAATGTAACACTATCAATCATCACATATTTGTAAATAAAAACTGGTCAATGAAAAACAACAATGAGAATGTCACTGCATATCTATAGAATGACCGGAATCCAAACACTGACAACACCAGATGCTGGCAAGGATGTGGAGCAACAGGAACTCTCATTGGAGTGCCTGAATAATAATTCCATCAGATTAGTCAAAGACGTCATAAGGAAAGATAAAGGTAGAAAGTGATGACAAAATACTATTGAGTATGTAATATGAGTATCACATAAAAGCTAAACATTACATCTACACTAGAACTTCTACATGAATGGTTATAGCAGCATTATTTATAATAGCCAAAAACTGGGAATAACCCAAATGTGCACCAACTGAACAAAACAAAATGTGGTCTATCCATGCAATTGAATATTATTCACCATACAAAGGAATGAAGTACTGATACTTGCTATAACATGGATAAACTTTGAACGCTTAGTGAAAGGAGCCAAACGCAAAAAACCTCATATTTTATGATTCCATTTATTAGAACTGTCTGCAACAGGGCAAGCCCACAGAAACAGAAAGGAGGTTAGTGCTTTCCATGGTCTGGGGGGTTGCGGATAGGTAGTAACTACCAATAGGTGCAGGGTTCCTTTGGGGGATGATGCAAATGTTCTAAAATGAAAGTGGGAGTGATAGTTGCCCAACACTACGAATACACTAAAAATCACTGAATTGTATACTTTAAAAGAGCGTATCTTATGGTAAGTGAATTGTACCTCAATAAAACTGCTACTTTAAAAATAAACCACATCGTTTGAATGCTCTGTCCTCCACAACAGCTTCCTTGTTTTTCTCCCAGTTTTTCTATTTCATTCGAAAAATAACTGCCAGAATAATCTTCCCTATACTACTGCTGGGTAATGTTTTGTAGTCAAGAACCCAATCATGCCTCGCTTTACATCATATACAGAAAATTCACTCAAAATAGACCCAAAGGCCCAATCATAAGAGCTAAAACTCTAACACTTCTGCAAGAAAACATAGGAGTAAATCTTAATGGTCTTGGATTTGGCAATGGATTCTTGAATACAACACCAAAGGAACAAGCAACAAAAGAAAAAAATGGGAATTGGATTTCATCAAAATTAAAAACTTCTGTGCATCAAAAGACATGTTCAAGAACATGAAAAGACAACCCACAGAATGCAATATTTACAAACCATATAACTTATAAGGATCTAGTATCCACAATATATAAAGCTTCTTAACAATTCAATAAAAAAAGACAAAAAACACAATTCAAAAAGGTCTTGAGGGGCTTCCCTAGTGGCGCAGTGGTTGAGAATCTGCCTGCTAATGCAGGGGACACGGGTTCGAGCCCTGGTCTGGGAAGATCCCACATGCCGCGGAGCAACTAGGCCCGTGAGCCACAACTACTGAGCCTGCGCGGCTGGAGCCTGTGCTCCGCAACAAGAGAGGCCGCGACAGTGAGAGGCCCGCGTACCGCGATGAAGAGTGGCCCCTGCTCGCCACAACTAGAGAAAGCCCTCGCACAGAAACGAAGACCCACCACAGCCAAAAATAAATAAATAAATTTATAAAAAAAAAAAAAAGGTCTTGAATAGGCATTTCTTCAAAGAAAACATACAGATGGCTAATAAGTACGGTTGACCCTTGAACAATGCAGGGTTTAGGGGACCCAACCCTCCAGACAGTCGAAAATACACTTATAACTTATTAGAGTCAGCCCTCCCTCCCTATGGGCAGTTACTCCACATCCACTGTTCTACATCCTCAGATTCAAGCAACTGAGGGTCATGTAGTACTGTAGTATTTACTATTGAAAAAAGTCCACATATAAAGTGGACCTGTGCAGTTCAAACCCATGTTGTTCAAGGGTCAACTGTGTATAAAAATATTACCATCAAGAAAATACAAATCCAAACCATGAGATACCACTCCACACCCACTAGAATGACTATAATTAAAAAAAAAAAAAAAAAAAAAAAAAAGGAAAATAACAAGTGTTGGTGAGGATGTGGAGACATTGGAACCCTCATACACTGCTGGTGGGAATAAAAAATGGTGTAGCTGCTGTGGAAAACAGTTTGACAATTCCTCAAAAAGTTAAATATAGAAATACCATATGACTCAGCAATTTCACCCTTAGGTATATACCCAAGAGAAATGAAAACAGGTGTTCAAACAAAACTTGTACGTGCATGTTCATAGCGGTATTATTCATAGCAGCCAAAAGATTGAAACAACCCAAATGTCCATCAACTGATGAATGAATGACAAACAAAATGTGGTATGTCATACAATGAAATATTATTCATCCATAAAAAGAATTAATGTACTGATACATGCTATGGCATGGACGAACCTAGAAAATATTATGTTAAGTGAAAGAAGCCATATTGTATGATTCAATTTATATGAAATATGCAGAATAGGCAAATCCATAGAAACAGAAAGCAGAGCAGTGTTTGCCAGGAGCTGGGGAAGGAGAGAAAGAGGAATATCTACTTAAGGGGTACAAGGTTTCTTTTGGGAATGATGGAAATGTGCTGGAATTAGATATTGTGAATGTACTAAAAGCCACTGAATTGTATATGTTAAAATGGTAAATTTTATGTTATGTGACTTTTACCACAATAGTAATAATAATAATGAACAACCCACCACGTTTCCTTAACACCTCGTCTTTGAAAACTCTTCTCCAATTATTCCCATCCTTATCTTTCCTGGTTTTTCAATTCATGTGTAATCGTGCCCTAATTCAGTACACCAGTGTCTTGCTGTACCCATTAGGTCAGACCACAATTTGCTAATACTAACTCCATTTCTTCAGATGCCATCCCCATTACCTGGAATACCTCCCTTACTCTGCTGCCATGGAGTAACTGTTTCAGAAACAAAAGGCTCAGGATCTGATCCCAGACCACTACTTACTAGATGTCTCACCTTGGGTAAGTCAACTTCTCCAAACTTCATTTCCTTACATGTAAATGGGTGGTCAAAATTCAATTAATAAACATATATATTAAAATTCTACTTTGTGCCAGGGTAATATTACCTGCCCAGTCAGTGCACTGGACTATTAGGGCAGTTATGATGATACACCATATAAAATATATGAAAATGTTTTGTGAACTGTAAAGCACTAAACCTATGTAAGGTGATAATATCATCTCTGCCAGTGTTTCCTAAGCTTCAAGAATTTTCATGTCACAGACATGGTTTACGCCAAGCATCTCACCACCCGTACTACTGTAACCCTTTATTTGTAATCAATTCACTTATTTTACTTAAACAGATATATTTTAAAACAGAAACTTTATATCACTACCATGACATCCTTGGTTTGATGTTACCATCTTTCTATACGCATTAAAAGTAAAAACTGTCCTATTGCAATACAAAATGTGCACCTGCATGCCAGGTAAACTCACCATTTGTACCGCCACTGGCAGCAAAGCTTGGAAGCACTGGTCTCGGCCAACTGCCTTCTTAAAGACATAAGTCAAAACTTACCTCCTCTAGAAAACCTTCCCTGACTTATTTTTCAGTCCGTTTTAGTGACTCCTTTGCTCCTAAATGATAAGCCCTTGCATGTTTAATTTATACTCCATCACTTTTGCACTTGTTGATTTCACTGTTCCCAATACTTTCCCATCTGTGCTTTCAACTTCTTCACTGGATCATAAGACACTGAAAGGCAAGGATCTTGTCTTGTTTCTTTTATTCCCTCCCATAAGCCCAACAACAGTACAGCAAACATTTGCTGAATGGATAAAGGTTTAAATGAATGAAAAGTGCCCACTAAATACTTGTAGTTATCTTTTTATCATCTCTCTTTTAAAGACAGAGCAAAATTCACCCACGTCATTTCCTAGTCTATAGTGTGGCCGCATGAACAGCCTAATTCAGACACCAATCAGTGAGAAGGATGGTTTGTTAAAATAAGACTCAAGCCTGGCACATAACAGGCATTCAGTAGATTTGGGGGAATAAATGCTGAATAAGTGGGATGAATAGTTAGAAAGCCCTGCCTTCTCGGACAGACCACCTGCAGAAGGTAAGAGGGATGAGCACAGACTAGTCAGCGTGGGAAGACGAAGGCCCACCTGGGGCTGAATGTCTGGGCTTAATGGGAGCCTGGACCACACAGCTCAACCCAGGGCTCTAGCTTAAGCCTCCTTCCACCAGCCCAAGAGTGGCTCTACCCTGATGAGGGGCCCTGTTCTCAACCTGATACTCTCCTAATTAGAAGTAAATCCCTATAATACAGGAGAGACTTTGCGTGTCCACAGTGTATTTTGGCCATGAGTCTCAAAGCACTGACAAAGGAAGCTGCAAGCGAAATTACTGATTGAATACATCCAGACACAGAGCAATCCCTGTGTCAATGTTGACAGAGCAGCTCCTTATCGTCCAGCTCCAGGACGGTGAACATAAAGCAAAACCACCAGAGATGCTGGGAGAAAAAGAGCGTTTGCAACTAGAACCATGGAGCCTCATATTCATAAAACAACAATACCTAGTAATAATAACAATCACTGTTTCTAATCTTAAAGGTGTATAGCTCTTTACAGCCTACAAAGTGTTATTCAGATTTCATTATCTCCTGCAATCCTTACACCAACCCTGCCAGAGACATAATTTGCCCCGTTTTTACACATGAAGAAACTGAGGTTCAAAGGGTGTCTTTTAAACCTGGCTTTTCTGTTTCCAAATCCAGTGCTCTTTTGATCTCAAACTCATCTAGTTAAGCCAGTTTTCTTTTTTGTACTGAAAGACAGTAGATAATAAATATATATTCAATATAAGGATTTTGTAGTGCCTTCTATGCCACCATCATAATAAAGGGCTGACTCTAAGTTCAAAAGCAATGTTAGAAAGTCTTCCTTAGGTTAAGCTGAACGTCTCTCCAAGGAGCCCATCCCACTCCTTAGCGCCGATGGCCACCACCCCTTCATCTCCAAAACCCTCCAAAGGCAACTGCACAGCCCCCAAAGGGAACCCAAGGAAATGCAACCTTCTGGATTCCTAATGCCAATACCATGATGTCAGTTTCAAAATACTGAAATTCCCCCCCCAAGATCCCACTCCTCACTGTAATTCTCATCAAAAGTTTTGTATCTGACCTTCCCAGATCTGTATAATCAGTTTCTTCCCTTATTTAGTGAGTCTTGGATTATTCGTAGGAGTGAATAACTTCTGGGACGGAACTTGAATTTCCAATTAAACCATTCTATCTTTTTTATTTTACTTTCACTTTTTTGACATGTTGTACCAATGGTAACTAGAGGAGGAAAAGTATGCTTCCTTCCTGCTCTGTTCAATTTAGATCTCTGTTTTGGGTTTTTTTTTTTTTAAGTATTCTTTCCAGCGCTGCCTTTTCACAATCTCTCCAGTGCCCCCAAGATGCGGATTATCTATGACAGCCCCACGGTCCTTGGATGAAAGAGAACAGAGCATCCTCTTCCCTCAGTTAATTACCATTTCTTGCCTGTGCATTTGATTTCAATAAAGTCTCTCTAATTACTTCAAATATCACTGCTCCTGCCTCCTTCCCTCTCTCCTGTGCCCCTCTTTCTCTTGGATTGCCTGAGACGGATGAACTCAAACACACCCGCAAGCCTCAGGCATCTGCAGCAACCAGCATAGTGACTTCTCCAAGTTAATAAGCCAGGAGAGTTAATAAACCAGACTTCCCAAAGTTAATAAACCTGGAAAACACAATTATTACTATTTTCACTATTATTCAAATATTGCCGTTATCAGTGTTGTTGTTATTCTCTGCCTCTGCGGCAGCTCTCCTAAGCCCCTCCCCCGCGCCTGCCTGCCTCCCCTTCCTCCCTCCACCCTCACCGGTGGCAGTAATATCGTGTGAGTAATCCCAGAGGGGCTCCCCAGCACTGCCCTGGTGGAGGAAGCAATATTGGAGCTCGGGCAGCCCCCAGTCCCTTCAGGCTCAGCTCTGCCCTTTTATATTACACATTGTTCAGTCAAATCCATCACCGGCCTCCCAGATCTTTCCAATAGGCTGGAGGAGGCTGGATGGAAATGATGATTAAAGGACTTGGAGAGAGGGAGGAGGGGAAGTGGGCAGATGAGATAGGAGGGAAGATATTTGGGTTTTGGACATGCCTGAGCTGTCAGGAGTCCAATTTCCATATGATGGCTTCCAAGGCTCAGTATTTCGCTGCACCCTCTAGGCAATGTGTGGTTCTCTTAGGATCAACTAGGAATACATGCAAATAAGGGCAATATTAACCACAGTGCCTTCCAGCCTCCCAGCAAGTGTGTTCCTCCCTCACCTGTTTTCTTTCCCTTTGAAGGAATCGCTCCATCCATGAAGAAGGCAGCCTTTTCGAATTGGTCAATAGAATGAAACAAGTGGAGAAAGAGTCCCCGGGCAGCAGAACCTGAACATTCCTCTAGGCCAGCTCCTCGTTTTATGGATAAAGAAACGGGGGCTCAACTAAGTCAAGTGACTAGGCTGGCTGGTTAAGAGAAGCACCCAGTCTGGACCCTGGCCTTTTGAACTCTTTCTGCAAGTGACTGCATCTTTCTTCCCCAGCTCTCCCTAGGCCTTCCTCATCCTGTCTGCCACCAACACCCTTGCTATCATATCTCTAAAACCTAACTCATCTATTTCCCCAAACCTGCTCAGTTCCACGTGGTCCCCATTTCAGTGACTAGTATCACTACACCCCAGTGGATCTCACCGTGGGGAGATTTTGCCCCCCAGGGGAGACACAGCAATGGTTACAGATATCCTGATTGTCACAGTTGAGACTGGCATCAGGTGGGGAGAGGTCAGGAAAGCTGCTAAACATGCTACAGTGCACAGGGCAGTGCCCCGCCACAAAGAATTATCCAGCCCGAAATGTCCACAGGGCTGAGATGAAGAAACCCTGCTGAACTCACTGGTTCAACAACTTGGTTTCAATCTCCTTGCTAGAAATTTGAAAACGTGGGTCTGGAAACTAAGGTAGAGGTAAGCTTTTAGGTTTGGGATTCAACAATCACTTTCCAAGGGATGCCAGCTGCAATTAGGGGAGTGGATGCTTTCACCGGTTGGGAGAAGGCGGGCGAGAGAGAGAAAGAGAGGACTATGGGAAAGGACCACAGAGGGACCAAGAGGAGAAAGAAGCAGCACCCGAAGGAGAGAAAAGACCCCAGTGCAACCCAAACCCTGGGTTAACTCGACCTTTGCACATGATCCAGAAACAGCTACAGGCCCAGGCCATGTTCAAGGGGCTGTGACAGCAGATATAGACACCCAGAAAAAGCCCCAGGTCTTCCTGACCTCAATAGAACCAAGTCTGACTTCAGAGAGAGAGCCATGGACTGTCACACCAGCCCTCTGGGTGTGCAGGGCAACCAAGGTGCTGCTGAATCTCAGAGCGTAACACCAAACTCCAAATCCTATCCTAGCATCCACCTCAAAGGACATGGGGGGAAATTCCCTGGCGGTCCAGTGGTTAGGACTCCGCGCTTCCACTGCAGGGGGCATGGGTTCGATCCCTGGTCGGGGAACTAAGATCCCACAAGCTATGCGGCATGGCCAAAACAAACAAACAAAAAAAAGGACACAGGACACCGAGGGCGGCCCTCCTCAGCTGCTCTGAACACTCCACCCTTAGAGCTCACCTCCCCACGGACAGCCTCGGGTTTCTCTCCCCAAAGCCCTCCACCGCCAGGGAGAGAAACTCAGCTGGATGGCAGGGGCCACTCAGGGTCTGGACACACGGCCCAGCCAGGGAGGGCCTCCCACACTGCTCTCAGCCCAAATCCAGGCCCTTTTCAACAAGGTAGCTACTGCCAGCAGGAGGCTTTGGAAGGAGTCAAGTGTAATTAAAAGCTGTGAAAGCCGCATTGTCTCAATTGTAAATCCTTCTCCCCAAGAGGCCATGACTGGGCAATTCTCAAAGGTGGGGAGAGGCCAAAGCTGCCTGCAGCCACCATCTCTACTTAGCGAGTCCAACAAGGAACTTTAATGGAAAAATATTTCCATCAAACATGGAGGCCTGGAAATTGCATGGCTTCATTCATTCTGGCTCTGGGGTGGAACCTGGGGGAGAGGAAGAGCGATGAGAGAGGAAGGAGAGAGGAAAGCATGAGACACAAACTGGGAAAAAGGAAAACTCATTAACCAAAACGCCAAGCTGCGCCCCCATTCAGCTCTTTCTCACGAGTTCTCATGGAAGCGTCTGTATTGTGACCAGGTGCCTACCGGGCCAAGTATCTGCTCCTGTGATTAGTGCTGGGGACTGTGGGTTCACCGTATTGATGTCAATCCAAGCTACAGCAACAGCCTGTCAGCATGTGACTGAAGCAGGACACAGAGGGATGAGCACGGCTGTCATCTTGTCGCTGGGCATAGGGTTATCCCCCACATGTGGACAAGTGGGTACAAGTGAGCCCAACATACAAGCCCCACAGGCTGGAAAGCAAGCTCCCCATTATACCTCCACAGTGCCCTCACCCCACTGCAAGTCCGTCCCGGCACCTGGTCAGGAACCCAGCAAAGACAAACAGGTGATTCACCTGGCAGGGCCAGCTCTAGGGCTTGTGCACCTGTGCCCATGATGGCCGGCATCCTGCTGGAGGCCCAACTGTGAGAACGAGGCTCTGCAAAGTGACTGAGTTTATGCGATTCAGTCATACAGAGACAATTAGGGCAGACTTCACCTTTCCAATGTGTTCTAGGTTTCCAGTGTGTTTCCAGTGTGTACTATGTTTCCTGCTGCATAACAAAGGGAAACGCATACTGTATTCCCCAACTCTCTTGGGTCTCCTGTTTTATCTCAAGCCCATGTGGAAAGAATCTGGCTTCCGAGGACAGTCTCAGCTCATGGTACAATTGCCAGGAGAGAAGCAATTTATTTCTCTGGGGCAGAAATTTCAAAATACAAAACGGTGGGCATGACTGTATCAACGTGCATCAGGGAAGACCTTACCCCATGGTAAAAGAGAGCCCTGAGCTGAGAGCTGGATATGCAAACACCTGGCTTGATCTCTAAGCCAGACTGGGCTTCGCTGTCCCTAAAACAGGTCAGCAACCTGAAGGCCATTCAGTGAAGGGCAACGAGCATGACATGGGTCTGGGAAGATTAATTCATGCACAAAGTAAAGAGAGTGGAAGTAAAGATTAATTCATGCACAAAGTAAAGAGAGTTCCATTAAACAGGAAAAGAAAACAGAACAATGTAGTTGAAGGTAGTAAGTGCCCATATGCCAAAATAACTCCCCCCAAAAAGCCTCTCAGTGATGTAGGTGAATAAAGGGTAACAAAATGGGGAACAAAATGGGAAACAAAAGTTTTGGTGGCGTCTAACAGAAAAGGCTATTATTACTAGGATCTGTCAGACTGGCCTTTCACCCACCCCTCAAAAGAATCATTCCCATGGAAACACCTCTCAAAAAAAATCATTCCCATGGAAAAAAAATAATTTATAGAGTTATAACACACTGAATAATTAAAAATGTTACTGATGGGCAAATGGTTATCTTTAAGACTGCTATATTTCTTGTGTATGTACATGGAGTGTATGTGCAGCCCAGCTGGAGATTAGGGCTGCAGTGCTGGCTCTGTCACCGATCAGCTATATGATTTCCACAGATGCTAAATGAGAAGGCAGGACTCGTAATATTAACAGCAGCTAACATGGAGCAATGTCTCTATGCCAGAAATAACTCTAAGTGCCCTTACTGCACTTATTTCATCTTACAAAGTAGGTACTATTATTCCCATTTTACAAACAAGAGAACTGAAGCATAAAAGGTAGTAACAAGGTCGTATGGTAAGTGGCTGATTCAAGATCTGAAATAAGGTTCCTCTTCAGCAATGACTAAGTAGATCCCATCAAACCAGCTCTCCCACAGATAACTAGAAACTCTAGGCAAAATACAGGAAACAACTATGTGAAGACACCAGATGATGACCCAAAGCAGGCAGACATTGAAGAGGAATCAGTGCATGGAGGAATTGACTAGAACTGGGTAATTTTCCTGTTTTTACAGCTTTTAGTCACACAGAGTGACTCAGAACCTCAGATGAAAAAGCCACAGTCTTACTGGCCAAAAGGACCAAAGGACAGAATTTAGGGCAACCACAGCAGCTAAAAGTGAGAAAAGAAACCTGGAACTACCCAGAGAGGGGGAGCCCCAAATCTCTAGCTGGTCCCTGAACCCCATTTGTGCTGGGTAGACTCCAAGTTGCCAATTAAGGATCAGAGAACTGAACTTGAGATTCCATGTGTAGCCCACCAAAGGGAAGACAGAGTTTGCAGTTTGAGTTCATCCAAGTTAACTACCTACTGGAAATTTCTTAAAATAAATTACAAATACTCTTTGAGGGAACATAAGGATTCAGGTTATCTATAATGTATCATGTCCAGGATACAATATGAAATTATTACTATGACCCATACTCGAGAGAAAAGAAAATCAACAGAGGTCACCCCCAAAATGATCCAGATTTTAGAATCAGCTCATAGGGATCTTAAAACATCTATTATAACTATGCTCAAGGACATAAAGAAAAATATGCTTAAGGGAATGAAAAGATAGGCACTCACATCACAGAAATTCAAACTATAAAAAAGAATCAAATGGAGATTTTTAACAGCATTGTCGAATATAACTTTCCGTAATAACAGAAATGTTTTATATCTTTGCTGTCCAAAACAATGTGTCACTACCTACATATGGCCATTGAGTGCTTACAATGTGACTACTGCAACCGAAGAACTAAATTTTTAAACTGTATTTAATTTGAATGAATTTAGATTTAAATAGCCACATGTTGCTAGTGGCTACTGTACTGGGCAGAGCAGCTCTAGAACTATAAAGTACACTCTCTGAAATAAAAATTCACTGGATTGGCCTAACAGCAGATTGGAGATGATGAAGAAAGTGTTAATGAACTTAAATATAGGTAAGTAGAAATTGTCCAATCTGACAAACAGAAAGAAAAAAATAAAAAATACTAACAACTATAGCAAAAAAGAACAGGGTAAAAGAGTAAATAGATGTATACAGCAGTTCCAAGATTCTTACATGTTATGTGCAGTGGTACAATATTAACCCTAAGGACATTGTGAATAGTTATGTATGCATACTGTAATCCTGGGAGCAACCACTAAGAAAAAGTTAATAATAATCTAAGGAGGTATAATTAAAGAGCCAATAAGTAAATAAAAATGAAATTCTAAAAACAATATTCCATTAACCAAAAGAAAGCACGAAAGGAGAAATGGAGAACAAAAAACAGAGTGCACAAACAGAAAGTAAATAATAATAATAATAGCAATATGGTAGACTGAAATCCAACTATATCAATAATTACATTAAATGCTAGTGGACTAAAACAGTTCAATCAAAAGAAAGAGGTTATCAGAATGGATAAAAAAGCAAAACTCAGCCAAATGCTGTCCATAGGAGTGGTACTTTAAAAACAAAGGTTAAAAATCAGGAAATCTGTTGGGAATCTTCTGTTCTTAACTATTATACTATCCATGACCTATGAAGTACCTTCCATCTCTAAACTCCAATGATTCCACATGTATAAGTATATATGCGTATATATGTAAGTTCATATATAATACATATAATTTATTTTTACACTCAGGATACATAAAGGTCAAATCTATCCGTGCACCCAAACCCAGAAGAAATGATGGAAAGGACAATTTTCCAAGTTAACACAGCATCATTGCTGGTTTTGTTTCTCAATCAATGCTCACTGTGTCAGGTACTCAGATGGAATTTTTGCGTTACTGTGTCCAGAAAAATCACTTCACTTATTCTCGGAGAGCAACTTAAACCTATCTGCTCAGCAACAGAACTGTCCTAGAACTGCTTGAATTTAAACCTTCACAGAAGAAATTGGCATGACCTTTCCACACAGCCTGATGATTAGAATAGGCAGCATCCCCAGGGCTTTGCCACACAGACAAAGCAGCTGTGACATGGCAAAGAGCACTGGACTTGCCATTAGAAAGCCTCAGCCTGCTTCCCGTCTACACGGCTCAGAACCCATGGAAAACTGGGACCATCATTTAGCCTCTTTGAGCCTCAATTTCCTCATCTCAAATGAGACTGTGGTGATGATCACATGATATAGTGTCTGTTTTCACAGACTCTCTAGGCTTTTCTCTCTTTTACGCTCTCAAAGTCCAGTGTCACTAGTTTTGAATGGTAGATTCCAAGTAAATATTAGAAGGGTTGAGAGAAATCATATGGGATTTTTAAAATACAATACAAATTCAAAGATTTTGGACTCTCTCATAAAAGCTAAAACACACAGCATATGCATAAATTAATTAGTGCCATAGATACATTTGAAAATTGGCGTATACGCCCATTCACAAAATTACTATTAGCAAACTGATTAATTAGGGTTTATTCTATGGCCTTGTTTAAAAAGGATGATCAACAAGTTGATAAGTCTTGTCATTACGGGTACCTTCTGAGAGAGACTGAGCCTCTGTTGAATATCATACCAGACCTGGAAAGTTCACAGGTTTGTGAAATTCAAATGCATTATTTCCTTCTGACAGCTGTAATCAAGTCCGTATAACTCAGTTCAACCTTCAGTTGCCAACAAATGATCATAATTGTTGGCAAGGAAGAGTAAACATAAGCCTACTTAACAAATTTGCTAATTATCTTTCAGTTTAGGATTAATGTAACAAATAAATACTGGATGCCTGCAGCTTAAGTTTATCAGTCAGTTCATATGAACCCACAAGGGTAAGTGGATTTTTATCTGTTTTAAAGCTCCTGTTCTCAAACCAAGTACTTCTTGCTCTTGATTTTTCTTTCTGGAATCTGATGTGTGTTTCTACTTCACAAGGCAATCTGTTGGCCTTTATATCTTTTTAAAATATTAGGTATATCAACTGAGAATTCTTAGAAAAGTAATGCTGAGGTTTAAAAGTAATGAAAGAAACAAACCACTGGTTTGAGAATAAAACTGCCCATATGGGCATAATCTACAATTGGCTGGCAGTGCTAAACATTAGTGAGTAAATTATTAGTATAATTAGCTGCCATCTAGTGAGGATCTTTACTAGATGCTGGATAGACATGCATAATTTTTAATCCCTATAACATAGGTAAAGAGATAGCTTCTGCCTTTTAGCAATAAGGAGGAAGATTTCTCAGAGGTTAATTTGCCAAGTAACAGAGCTGGGATTCGAACCCTTGTCCATATGGGGAAGCAGGGGGTCTTTCTGCCGCCCATTCTTAAGATGCTGCAATCTCCATGTGAGGATTTGCCTAAAACTTTCCTTTTCTTCCAGATTACTAACTCTTATCCATTTGGGGACCACAAGAAGATTCCAGGATCTGATGAAAATCTATGGACCTTCTCCCCCAGAAACACACACACACACACACACACACACACACACACACACACACACACACACACACACACACACACACACACACACACACACACACACACACACACACACACTCCCTCTCTCTCTCTCTCTCTCTCTATCTTTCTCTCTCTCTTCTGGGAAAATAAGGCAAGGGATTCATGAATATCCTGACGCAAAACCTGGGTTTAAAAACCTCTATTCCAAATAGGGTTTCCAAACATCAACACTGCTGGGTTTTTCACTCACCTCCTTTACATTCCCCCCTCCTTTTTGGTTTCTCTGTAAGTTTTTAAGGAATAAAATAATGGAGCTAAGAAGTAGATGTGTTATCTTGTCCACACACAAAAAAAGTCTGGCCTCCCCCACTGTTGCCTCTCCCCTACTCTCCTCACATCTTGGCCATCTCAGTAAATGTACTCAGCTCAGGTGGAATATCTTGGAATCATCCTCTTGCCTTCACTTTTGTTCACCATGGGTCTAAGACAGCTTTACTGATGAATCAAATTACTCCAGGCCTTCCACAACGATCACTAGGTACCTATTATGTTCCAGGCATCAGACTAGTAAACAAAACTATGTTCCAGGCTCTCATCAGTGAACAAAATAAATACAGACAGACCTCAGAGATATTGCAGGTTCAGTTCCAGACCACCACAATAAAGCGATTGGCACAACAGAGTGAGTCACACGAATTTTTTGGCTTCCCAGTACATATACAAGTTACGTATACACGATACTATAGTCTATTAAGTGTGCAATAGCATTATGTCTAAAAAAATGTGCATACCTTAATTTAAAAATACTTTATTGCTAAAAAACGCTAACCATTATCTGAGCCTTCAGTGAGTCGTAATTTTTTGCAATAGTAACATCAGAGATCACTGATTACAGATCACCATAACAAATCTAAAAATAGCGGAAAAGTTTGAAATATCGCGAGAATTACCAAAATGTTACACAGAGACACAAAGTGAGCAAATGCTGTTGGAAAAATGGCTCGAACAGACTTGTTCGATGCAGGGCTGCCACAAACCAATTTGTAAAAAAAACACAATTTCTGCGGAGCACAATAAAGCAAAGTGTTTTATTAAATGAGGCATGACCTGTGTCACTGTTCTCATGGGGCTTAGATTCTAATGGGGGGAACAGTATATTGGCATAATAAAGAAGTATATTACAGTGTAACCTAGAAGGTGATTAGCAGCTGGAAAAAGGAAATATATAGAAGTTATAGGAGAATGAAGAGTGTCAGGGTGGGTTGCAATATTAAATACCTGGATATCTGAGTAAACACATGAAGGAGTCAAACTTGGGGAGATCGGGGGGGAGACATATTTTATTTGTTTGTTTATTGTCTTTCCTCCCAAGGTAAGCGCCGTAAAGTCAGGAATTCTCTAATTGTTCACTGCTCTACCCCAAGTGCCTATAACAATGCCCACAGCAGGTGTTCAACAAATATTAGCTGAATAAGTAAAGTAAATGAAAGTTAAAATTTACTTTCAGGCTGACCATAACTGAGGGTTGGGCCACAATCCTAAATCTTACCCTGAATATATCAACCTCCTTAATTAAACGGTAAATTCAAAGCAAAGAGAAAAGAAACCGAGTCAAGTTGGGGTCACCTTTTAGAAGGGAAAACTGAAAACTGACCTTACATGAAAAATGATAATAATCTGAATTCCCACTTTTAAAAAGCCAAATAAGAAATGGGCTTTTAAAAAAAACCCCAGGATATCCGATACCAAATAGGGTTTTAAAATTAGAAATGACCCTTGAAATATAGGACTCCTAAATGCTGACTGATCCATCAATTAGGCTCTCAGTGAGGTACATGGAGACGTGGCATGTAAGACAGAAGCCGCCAACCTGGGAAGTGCCAGCCACTGTGCCACACCATCCTCACCCCCAGCTGTACTCCCCATTACAGACCTGCATATGCAGATCACTCACTGTGTACTGATGCCCTTGGATTTTAAGCTTGGTTGTGGCTGATTAGCTCATTTACTTATCCCTTAGTGCTGGTAAGTCTGAAGACATGGGTTGGGTCTCCATGGAAACCAAGAGACACTGATTCAGTTATCTGGCCACAAGTTACAACTCTGACCTCGCCCAGTGATCCCACTTAGGTACGTCCTCAGTTACACAAAGGGACAGAATATGGTCTGTGTGTGTTTGTGTTACTACCCCCGAAAAAGAGCAACTCAAAGCACATGCTTCATGTTCAAGAAGGCTACAGGTGGCTGTTGAGGACTGACCAACCTCCTCAGGCACAATTACAACATCAAACCAAGGCCCTGGATACAAATCTCTCCATTAGCTTCTCCTAAAAACACTATTCAATTCGAAGAATAAGTGCTATCTGGACGAAAGCCACAAACAATTGGAGGGCCACAGGCAGGACATATTCTCCCTCCATCTTGTCCCAGAATTAGCTCAATCTGGTAAAAAGGCAGGAATATGAGCTCCCTGGATTCCATGGCATGTGACTTTATTGATGGTGGGTCTTACCACGTTACAGGTAATATGAGCTTCAGAACCTTCTTTCCTCTCTAATTAACCAGCAACGGCAGGGTAAAAGCTGAAATCACCTCATCGTAACAGTTCAACCTCTGCAATACCGTACATCATTAAAATTTTAAAGGAGCTCCTTGGGGAACTCGCTTAATAACTGAGTTGGAGAAAAGGGGCCAGAGATGAAGAGCGTTTTCCTGAGCTGATATTAACTAGGTTTGGCTACTAATGGCTTTCCAGGAATCCCACTGTGTCCACGTTGCCATTTAAAAGAGTACATTCCATTTGGCCCTTGCCCTTTCACTGTCAAGAGGGAAACTGAAAAATAATACATCATGAAGTATTGCAGTTTGTATTACAGTTCTCCACCCAATTCTCCCTTCCAGCACTACTGAGCTCGGTCTAAACGGAGCTCTTACAGCCAGGTGACAAGCAGAAAAATTCATCCCATGAATCGGTTGGGTGTCTATGATATCAAATAACGTATCACTGAATGATATATTTTCCACTGAATTTACTGGCCACAGAGGCAGAGCCATTGGAAAATACTCAGCTTCCTTGATAGCACCAATTTTAGTTTAATTTCCTTCTAAGTTAGGTGGCCGGGCCCCTTATGACCCTGTCACCTTTCCTCTCCTAGGGTCACACAGATACGACAGCCCTAGACCTAAGGGAGGATTCCCACCCAACCATACACTGCTCTCCCACTCCTTGTCAAAAACATTCCCTCTCCCCCACTGTACACATCAGGCAGTTTGTGATCAGGCTCCAGACGTCAGAGAGCTCGAGGTAAAGGCGCTGAGGCTGATGGGAGAATCTCAAAGAGGTTAAATGATTTGCCCGGGCCCACCCAGACAAAGCAGAGGCAAAGGAATTACTGAAGCTCAAGGATTCTGAAAACCCACTGTTATCCACTATAGGTCACTCTAGCCTCCAGTCTGGGAAAGTAAATATACGAACCAACCATATGAATAAGACTGTAAAACAGAGTGATAGTGGGTTAAGAGACCAAGCCACTGTGGTCTGGTCAATAAGGAGGATGGTGCCCCCATCCTGGACTCCCCTTCTCTTGAATGTTCTCCTGAGAATCACGGGAAGCAAAAGCCTATCAATGGACGAGTGTATGGATGGTCTAGTTGCCAAGCATAACTGGCTAGTTCCTGGCCTGGGGAGATGTGAACACGTGTCCTGGGGAAATCAGCCCCGTACTGTATACCTTGGACTATGCTGTAACCAAATAGAGGTCTGCACGGTAGAGGAGCAGAAACAGGAAGATGATATGTAAGTTTTACACCAAGACAACTGGATCTGAAGAAGGACTCAAGCTTGAAGCCCCACTCTGCCGTCACCCCTGGGCCCATGAAGCAGGGTGACCTCGAGAAAGAAGCTACATGGGAAGCTGCAGTAGCCACCTTACGAGAGATCCTGAGGAGAGATGGGAAGTGGACCCACCTTCTGCTGGCCTCTGTTCAGTGATGATCAGTTCTGGCTAATCCACAGAGAAATGCACAAGAGAACAGAGGGAAAGAATGGTTAGGAAAGACCAAAGCAGGAGTTCAACATGTACCCTAGATGTATCCCTGACCCTCCCCAAGCCTCTCCTCTATCAGCTGGAGGCCCCTCTCTCTCCCAGGTCCTCAGCCCCCTCCCTTTCCTGGCAAAGCTCACCTTAGCCATCATATAGCCTCAAAACTACCCTATCCTAAAACATCTCCCCTTTATTCTACCTCTACCCCAGGTACTGTGTTCCCTCCCATCTTTCTTCCACTACCCATCTTTCTTCCACTACCCATCTTCTCAAAAAAGTTGGCCATATCACTCCATTTCTTCTTTCTTTTATTGTAAAACCCATCAAAATGTTATCCTGATCCCTCCAAGCTTCTGACAAAGCTATTCTTGACAAGGTTACCCCCGACTCACTGCCAATTCCAAGAGCAAATAGGTGGCCCTACTTTTTAAAATTCCCCACCTCTGCCCTGTCCTCCAGAAGCCCACTCACCCTGGTGTTTTCTCCTGCATCCGTGCCATTTCATCACAGCCTCTCCCAGGGTTCCCCAAAGCTACACCCTTGGGCCTCTTCTCACTCTGTGTAGGATCCCCTTGGGCACTTCTCATATTTATATGATAACATATCCTAAAGCTTCTTGTCCAGGATAGATTCTAGATCTTCTTTTACAACTGCCTCCTGGACATCTCCACCTGAATGATTCACATTCCCATTCACGCTCCAAGAGCCAATTAACATATCACCTCTTCCATGAAGCCTTTTCAACAACCCCAAGCAAGTCATTCATTGATGCGTTTATCCATTCAGCCAACATGTCTAATGCCTATTATTTGTCGAGAACCACGCAAGATGCTGGAGATACAGGACTTAAAAAACAAAACGAAACAGAAAGAGGAAGGTCCCTGCCCTCACTGAGCTTATGATCTTGTGACACAGATAGTAAACCAACAAATAAGTATGTACTTCAAATTATGATCAGCACTATAAAGATAATGAATAGCACATAGCAATAGGGAACCAAGGGATTTAGATAAGCTGGTACTCAGTCCCAGTGGCCATGCCTCTCTTAAAACAAGTTTACTCTTCTTTCAAGCCTCTGTTTAATTTATATCTCTAAGCAATCTCTGCTAGATAGTTAACACATCAGTGCTTTGTTTTATTCATTTTTACATATCTGTCACATACAGGAATTTAATAAGTCTGATGATAAAAGGAATGCATGAGTAATTTAATTAATGAACCAACTGTTTATAAGATTCCATTTAGTTCTAAATTTGAGAAATGCACATACAACTAGGTAAAGTGCATTCCAATTGCTGGTGTATTACCTGAAATCTCTAGTTTCATTAAACGTCAGTTTACAGAGATTAAATTCAAATGTACATTTCATCTCTCTAAAATTGACTGGACCTACCTTTAAGAGAACCAAGTGTCGGCAGTGGTGAGAGAAATACTGCAATACAGGAATACTTAGTTTCCTCAAAACCCAAGATTCCATTATCCCTTTTTCGATACAGCCAGGCCAAGTAATAAACAAGAGGGAGTGAATAGTTTGGGAAATCAGCCTCACACGGGGGCACAGTGGGATCTTTCCTAGCTGAGGCTGAGGCTTGTTTGAAAATACAGCACAGTTCAGAATAAAACTTGGAAAGGGGTTATCTGAGGAATGGATGGACAGCTGCTGGCTAGTCCCAATGGAAGTATGCCTAGAAGGCTCCAGATCTGATAGTTAACAGTTCTGCTGCCAAACGTGCAGACAGGCTCCCAGAACAAAAGTCACCAATAGCAAACTCTGGGAGCTGGAGAGGAGGAAAACGGATGCTTGTCTCCCTTTGTGTCATTCTTCTGGTGTGGAAGAACAGCGATGCTGGCGGACAGTGGAGACCGATGCAGATGGGATGGAATAGGAGAGATGGGTAGGACAGCTTTGCGCTTACGGAGGAGTTTGATAAACAGGAGTGACGAGTGTATACTAGCAGCTTTCACACACACACACACACACACACACACACTCACTCACTCAGGCATTCCCCAAATCCAAAAAACTTCCTTTAAAACCACAGAATATATAAACAGCTGACCGTCGGAAGGCTGCCGGAAAGCTCAAGTATCTAGCAGGTGGGGACTTGTTTTCCAAGAGCTAGTTCAATAGGACAGACTGAGAATTGTGATCTCACTGGGGTGTGAACACCAGAATTCAAGGAGCAGATGGTGTGATTTAGTGGAAAGGCCATTGGACCAGGAGTCAGAGGCTTCGGATAGCATCTCAGCTTCTCTCTCAGCTACAAAATGCAAAGGAAAAAAAAAACAAAAAAAACCCCACCTCTCCTTATCTAACTTTTTAAATTGTTGTAAGGTCCAATAAAGATAATATCTGTGAAGGCTCTTTGAAAATTCAAAAAGATACATTTTTTTTCCAACACATCCTTTGATGGCATTTTCTATGAGCCAATCGTTGATCTGCATGCTTTAAAAATATTAACCCAAAATGACCCTATGAGGTTGGTTAGTACAATTTTTTTAATTCTAGTTTTATTGAGATATAATTAACATATAGCACTGCATAAGTTTAAGGTGTACAACATAATGACTTGACTTACATACGTCATGAAACTATTACCACAGTAAGTTTAATGCATATCCATCATTTCATATAGATACAAACTTTTTATAAATAGGAAAAAAATATTTTTCCTTGTGATGAGAATTCTTAGGATTTACTCTCTTAATAATGTTCATATATAACATACAGCAGTGTTAGTTATATTTATCATATTGTGCATTACATCCCTAGTACTTATTTATGTTATAACTGGAAGTTTCTGAGGTTGGTACTATTCTCATCCCCATTTTAGAGAGAGGAAACAGGCACAGAGAAAGCATGACCTTCACCCAAGGTAACACAGCTAGCAAGCAGCAGAGCAAGGATTTGGTCCCAGACACTCTGGCTCCAGAGTTTATGCTCTTAACCACTAGACTGTGTTATTGTACACAGCTTCTAAGAGTATGTATTCTTTTACTCATATTAAAAAACCAACAATAATAATACCCAAGCCTGTATAGTTCTCCACATTTTACCAAAAGGCTTTTCAAGTTCATTACCTTATGTAATCCTCACAATAACCGTATGAGGTTGTTATTATTCTATTCCTTTGTATAGATGAGGAAATTGTGGCTTGGATATCTCTTGACAGTAGGACATGTGTTTCATATTATTTTTCCAGTAATGCAGAGAGCTGTGGAGTGCCCAAACCATTCATATCCACCTGTCCAACCCCTTCCATCTATGGACGTGGACTTTTAAAATAGAAGAACCCAACCAATAACAGAACACAAAGAAAATAATCTGACTGAACACCCTTCCAGTTAAAAAGTATCTTTGGAAGAATATCACAGTACATCCCGATGTGAATTATTTCATAACATCCTCTCCATTTTGACAGCTAGCGGAGAGCAGGCTCTAGCTTGCACACAGCATAATTTGAAAATTAAAAGGTCATAAGATAGGTTCTGAGCATAAGACATGCAAGAAGGCAAGGCTGAGCTAAGATTCTGAAAACGGGGTTGGAAAACCCATGCTGTGGTTGAACTCAGGGCTTCCAGGTGCATAGAGCCCCAGGGGAAAGATAGTTGCAGAGACCAAGCAACACTCCGGCCAAAGACACGCAGGGAAGGGTCTCCTGGGATGTTCTTCCCCTTTGGATTTCCAATGTCTACTTCATGGTACCGCCCATGAGGCACTAGCACGGCATGGTTTATGTCTCTGAAGAGCTGAGCCCTTATCCCTGTGAAGACGGTAGCCGTCACTGCGCATGGTACTGGGGAATACGTGCACAACAGGAATCCCTGCTACAATGTGAGGAGGGGCAGGAGGAGAAGGGGTGAGGGGGAGCCAGCAGCAGGGGAGGAAACTCTCGATGGTTATGTTAAAAAGGATTTGTTCCACTGTCAAAACCAGAAAGCTCTCCCCAAGAGCCAGCTTTAAGGAAGGAAGCCTGAAATGACAGAGACCGGGGTGGGATGTATTGAGGAGGCCCTTTGGAAAAGAGGCTGCAATAAAAGAGAGAGCATCAGGCAAAACGCAGGTGTAGCTGTAAAAATCCACCTCTGGACGATGATGGCCAGCAATGCCTGGCAGCTGAACAGAAACTGGGCTCTAGTGTTTCTGTTGGGTCCTAGTCAAAAGGGATCCCAAAGCCATGCTGACTCTCTAGGGCAAGGACAGTCCTTTAAATCTCGCCCATCACTGGTTCTTCCCAGCGACTGGGGGAGGGTTCAATGACTACCAAACTCCTGAAAACTGTATGAGCCACACTTTGTCCACTCACCTGCCCACTCCGTTTTCTGGGTCCCACCCTGTCTGTCCCCAGTGACATCAACCTCTTCTCTACCCTGGAGCTGGGGGCCCCAGGCCAAGGCGGCATCAGCTTCCACTCAGGTTTAGGCTGTTGAGTACTCAAACAAAGACATATTTGGACCCTCCTACAGAGAGAGAGGGGACTGTTTATGGGCCCAGAGGGAGCTGGCCCTAATCTGCTGCACACCAAATGAGGACAACAATGTTAAGAATGAAAATATGGTTTGGGGGGATAGTCCCCAGGAGCCCAACATTTTGGTATTTAAAGGAACTTTAATGAGCTTAAGAGGCTAATCTGGAGTTCAGGAGGGGGTGTTTTGTTTTGTTTTGTTTTGAAAAATCCTTTTAAAAGTTCCTGAGGCTTGATAGGGAGGAGGCAAGAGAATTGTGAGTCAAGGAGTGGCTACCGTGTAACTGAAGGGGCCAGATGGAACTATGAGAGAGGCCGCTCCAAAGATCCCTTCTCACTGCAGCAGCAGACGCTGGTGCTCGAGAGATAAGGGATGGTTCTTTCCAGGATGGAGAAGTGTGACACCCAAAGAAGCAGCAAAACAAGTTGAGAGTGAGTACACACTATTAGAGTGCTAGCCAGGCTTCTCACCAAACGACTCCTCGTCCTGGTTTACTGGTGACAACGTCAGACTCAGGCACTTCTCCGACCCACTGAAAAACATAACCCAGCATCCATGAAGGTGCCAGGCACACTCAGAAAGATGTTCAGGGGCCCCAGTTGGTCAACCAAAGAGTGTGGTCATGGGATCATGCAAACCTGAGCGTAATGTCCCTCACCAGGTATTGTAGCTGAGCCCTGCTCCACAACTGGGTGGACCATTATGTTGTGTATCTAAAAGACAAATTTATTTCCTCCAAGTGAGAAAAATTAAAAGAGGACTAACAGTCCATAAACTTGGCATGGGGGAAAAATGAGGCAGTTGATGAGATGGTGTTAAGTAATATCATGTGCTTGCAAGAGTCAAGTTAGTAGAATTCCACAGGACATAGGGGAGCGAGGGGGAGGCAGAATGGGATGGGGCTAGATGTGAAGTCAGATATGGCATGTGGCCCATTCCTAGCACTGCTGGATGTCAAAGATCTTTTTTTATAGGAAGAGTTTAACTGGCCCATCAGACAAGGTAGTCCAATCCACAGTGGCCAGATACCTACCAGGGTTTGTCCATTATAGGGTAATGATGATAAAATACAAATCTATCAGGGTAGAAAGCCACTGGAGGCCTAGAGAGTCAGAAAAGCCAGACATATTTACTGTTATCCAAAAATAGGATCCCCCAACTGGAATCTTGAAAGGCTAGAAGAGACCAAACTCTTTCATGTGACTTCAGTTAAGGACCAGGAGAAGCGCAGCCCATTTTGTATTTTTAGTTGTTATGACATTATGGTGCAATAATGGGGATTCTGGCAAGGGTTCCATTCAATTCTAGCGAACCCGAGCATGGCAGCCAGGTGACAAGCTCTACAGATGATCTGGTTGCCTTGGGTCGCAATTGCAAAGTACAGCACGGAAGTAGGTTTTAAAAATCCTCTTTTAACTGCCCAGATGGGGCTATTTGCAATGGGACCAAGTCTACCAGAAGGTAGGAAACCAATGTTGGGCCACAGTTTTATTCCTCTGATAATGTCTTCACTAATACTTCACTGTTTCTGCTGCATTCCAATTGCATCTGCTGTCTAATGCCAAAAGAAACTTAATCCCTGTCCTAAGTCTCATTTTATTTATTTTCAGTAGTGTGAAAACAAACATGCAGCAAGATTATAGTGTTTACACCTCCTTTTTAGCTGATATAGCTCTAATCCTCCTGCTAATTAATGCCAGGGCCACAGCTATTTTATTAATTTCATCTTGGTTAAAAATATAGAGACAGATAATTGTACTTGACTAAAATAACAATTTGACATTTGGAAGGTGTTTGCTTCATTTCAGCAAGACAGTTGGCTGGGTTTCATTTAATATACGACAAAGAGACACAAAGCTGCAGCTGACATTGGTCAATGATAACATAACCAATTCTAATTGTGATAAATTGACTAAACTGTCCCACATCGCACTAGTCAAGGAGACGAAGGAGAAAATGTAAATTGTGAGGCGTACCAAGTTTCTCTGTGGGTTCCAGAAAACAGGCACAAAGGAGAAAAGGGCCTCTTTTCTCCAGAACCTTTTCTACATTTTGTTCCTAAAATTACCAACTTCCCCAAACTGAATCTGAAAAGGCTGCTGGTAACGCTGATCTACACATTGCTAAGAAACTTTCAGAAAAACATACAGGGCATTCATTCCTAGGGGGAAGCCTCAGGCATGCTGGAAACTGGACAGGACTTTCCCACATAGGACCCTTTCTGCTTCTGTGCAGGGTGGGGTGAGGGGTGGCACTGCCCACCCCATACAGCCCCCAATCCTCCATACCCCACCCTGCAAGTGGCTTACCAAGAACTCCCATCTGAAGATATGGGCATTTAAATTTCCATGTTAGAAAGGTATAAACAAAAAAATTGCAAAGCATTAAAGTAAAGCTAAGATTTCATAGTTAAGGCAGAAATTACTTTTAAACCTTTCTATGGTGGATGTGATTGCACTTTTTCCCCCATAGTTCATTTCCCAGTATTGTACAACTATATTTAACAATCAAATTAACGTGATTCAATATGGGTTACTTCGATCTTGATATAAAGCAACAATGACATTTTGTATATCAATTTACTCTAAGAAGCTTTAATAAATTCCCGGCAATATAATGAGTATTTTAAATCCTTGTCTATTTTCTCACTTCCAAACAGTAGGACCCAAATAATTTCTTTGACCATAAAAATTAATTAGCTGATAATTTAATGAATGGAATTGTTCTCATTAGAGAAACAGTACCTACTCATTAATTCCAAAAAACCTTCCCAGAATTAAAAAACAACAATAAAGAGGGCTCTCTAAAATTAGTAACAGTATTTTAGGTCACACAAAAGTTATAAATAAGAAAAATGAAACTAAAAAGCAAGACAAACAATGAACCATCAGAAAAGCTCTTGTCACTGAAATCTGAACAGCAAAAGCAACTCCTTAGCCAGGTGGATGACAAAATCCCAGAACTCTACAATATGTAAAACTGGATAAATAACTTTTTTAATGTGCTCCATTTACGTTAAGGATCAAAAGAATCCCACAAGTCTACTCTGAAAGGCAATGTTCATATCTAATCCCCAGAATACTATTAATATCCACTCCTGCTCTCTAATTCTATTTCAACATTTTAAGTCTGAGATTCAGAAAGTCCTACACTACGAAATGTAAAATAGATAGCTAGTGGGAGGCAACCGACTAGCACAGGGAGATCAGCTCTGTGCTTTGCAACCACCTAGAGGGGTGGGATAGGGAGGGTGGGAGAGAGGGAGATGCAAGAGGGAAGAGATATGGGAACCTATGTATATGTATAACTGATTCACTTTGTTATAAAGCAGAAACTAACACACCATTGTAAAGCAATTATACTCCAATAAAGATGTTAAAAATAAATAAATAAATAAAGTCCTACCTACGGACCAACACATATAAAAAGAGAAAACACCTCTGAACAAGGAGTGTTTCCAATCACCCTCTAAATAAAAAAAGAGATAAGTCAGCCTGCACAAACACAGCCACAGTCCATGGACGGTGCTTATCCCAAGCTAAGCCCCCCTGCAATTTAATGCAGACATCAATTTATCACCTAGCTGTGTTTGATTTTTATATTTCTAAATTTTATTATGCCAGGAGTGAGGCCAACAAAAGATAGAGTAAAAATCTAACAACTGCCTCTGTAATTTCATCTGTGGGCTTCTTTTATGAGGAGCTGATGCCCAATTTTGATCTCCAAGTAATGTCACAGTAATAAAACCAAACTAACCCTCCTCCCTACACACACAGGCTACATACACTACCTTGATAAAATGCAGTATTAGTTCATTACTGATCCTAAAAGAAATCATTACCTCAGCCATTTTCTCCTCGGGGCTGCCAATCAGCAGGTCGAAAGAAAAATACAGAGAAAGCTCTAAGTGAGGGATATATGTACTTTGGTTCACTGGAGTCCCTTTCTTCAGAAAAACTGGTCTGCTCCAAAAGAAAGGGGAGAAAACATGGACTGGCCCTCTGAGAGAAGGTTTCCCAAGGCCTGCACTTTGCTGACATGTTGGGAGTTATGATGTTATAAGAGCAGCCCTGATGACAGCAGTACTATCCCACACTGCTCCTAGGATGTCCAGAACAATCTAAGGGGTAATGATAAACTTCATATGTGAGGGGAGAGGGCCCCGCCTGACACACAGAGCCGCCAGGCACATGAAAGAAACAATATAAACTTGATTTAAATGTGGGATCCCTTCCAGAAGGCTTAATTATCTATTGTATTACCACATTCCTGTTATTCAGCAGCCTCTTCTTTCTCCAACTTAAGTCCAACTACAGTATTTGTTTGGAACAAATTCAGGGAAAACTCCAAACTAACCAGATCCTAGAGGACTCAGTTAAATAAGGAACAACAGTTATGTAAGTAGAAGTTCCCCAGGCTGGAAAATACTTTGGTTGTCTGCTAACTTTCGGGAACGCTGAAGACAGCTGAGTCCAACGTTTAAACACCCACACCTATAGCATCCTGATGTTTTATGTGACATGATGCCCCTTCATCAATTCTGTGCATGTACCATCCCACCGAACTCGTTATTTTTCTTTGACGGCACGTCACGAACAATAAAGGTCACCTCCAGTTCTTAATTTCTGGACATTCATAAATCAGTTTTCTGCACTCCAGCCTTAAATGCTTATTTGTTTTGGATGCTGAGGAGATAAATTATTCCTAAGAGTGTCACAGTGTATGACACAAATATTTAACAAAATACCCTGAAGTCTTCAAATGAATGGCTGTACGTCTAAGACGTCACTGTCAATTCAATTCTTTAAAATTAGACAAATATGGTGTTTGACATCAAGAAGGTGTAACAACTAGTTGATAGAGTAGAATTTTCACTTTTTAACTGGCTGCCTGACACCATGAAGAGGCAGCTAATAATTCAAATGCAACAGTGCTCAATGGCCAGAAATGCACATACAAATGGCTAACATAAATAGGATAAGCCCACTTTGTTAATATTATGTTTATGAACTTCACTGAAGACTGTACATTAGCTACATGTTCTTTTATTTTGATGTGTAAAAATAGCATTTGAACTCCATGAATTTTGGAGACAAGGGCACTGCCTGAATATTCATTTTCGATGAATTGTTCCATAATTTACCACCACCATTGTCCTATCACGCTAACTTCCATCTTAATTTCCTTTCCACTTGCCTTGGCTGGGCCTCAAATTTTTAAAAAGATCCAAAGAAAAAAAGCAAAAATTATTTTTACAAATGTATTTGTTAAAGAGGAAATGTGCTCTCTGTGACTGTTTCATGACTATTATCTAAAATTGAATTGCATCCTCCTGGAGGATAAATTTCTGGTCATTCCAGACAGCTTCTATTCAATACTTAGTCCTGCAGTCTCAGTAGAGGTTTTCAAGAAATACTCAACAGTTAGGATAATATAGATGGAAAAAGTGCTAGGCTATAATATAAGCCTCCTGAAGGCAGGCTCCGAGACTTTTTCTCAGTATCCTCCTATCCCCTAGCCTAGTGCCTTGCCTGTAGAAGCTCAAAGAGCTTGTTGAATAAAGGAATTTGTCTTGAGCCTAATTTTAAAACAAACAAACAAACCACCCTTTCTTCTGTTATAGCAACTACCACGCAGATGAATGCCATTAAGATTATTAAATATTTTATAGCCCTGCTTGGTTAAAGAAGAATGGGATTGGGATGGGGAACAGAGGAGAGAAAAACGGAATAAAATTAATCTGAAAAAACAGTGGAGGCTCTGGGCACAGACAAGTGCTGACAGTGAACTAAAGAGACAAGCAACTCCATTTTGGCCATCTGTGCTTCCAAAATATATGTTCAAATCAAAATTAAAAACCCTCACTGTAGCATCAACACCTCTCCAAACAATGTAGCTCACACTACTCTGTAAAATCTTCTTGGTTCTGGCCAACAGCTGGCAAGTTGATCCCTGCAATTTTCCCTTTGCAGAAATAGCCTTGTGCGGGGAGAACTGACCCTAGTGGGCTAATAAGCCCAAACCGCTCCAAACCTGGGAGGCTGAAATGGAGGGGACATTGTTGTGTTAAGTACTTTACAACAACTGTTTCTTCTCCTCTTGACACAGCCTGACTTCCTTAAAGAAGATTTGACTGGCCAGACAGCTGTGTTGACCCTTAAGCCTTCTTTGATTCGTGATTTTTTTTTTTCACAAACAATAGAAATTCACCACCCAAATCCTTTCCTAAGCTCCCATACTTTTGAATTTGCTAGTGTTGTGCCTGAAGGATGTGGACATTTCGGTAATCTATAAGCACAAAGATAAAGATTGGGACTACACAATCCCAAAACCTTCAGATGAAAAGCAACAGGGGAAAAAAAAAAAAAATAGAAAAAAAAAGAGCAATCAACCAGAAGCTTTATCCAAAGGTGGTACTTGAAGTTGTGTGCACAAAATCTGCTTAATTACCTAAAAACAGCACTTTTCGCTCAGACACTAGAGTACTAAACAATCAAGAACAGATATAACCACATCTTCTTTTTTAAAAAATTGAAACCGTCATCACCACTTTGGGTAATGGTGATGCATTTTCACTTCTTTATATATTTCTGTATTGCCCAACTCATCCAAAATCAAACACCTATTTTTTTGTGTGCTGAGAAATGTAAAATTATCTTTTCAAAACAAAACGAAATGCCTAGTACTCTATCCACATGGGGGTAAAATTCAAGCTTGCTATAGCAAAGGCGCGTGAGCAGCAGAAAGAATTTTTTTGTGTGTGGTCACTGCATCTGATTGCTTTGTCAGTCTGTAGGAAACCTCAGAGCCCAGGCAAATCAGAAAAGAAGATATTTCTGTTCTCTCTCAGAGCTTTTTGTTACATTGAGACTTCTCCTGGACACCTCCTTTCATGGTGTGTTTTTAATAACATGATAGGAACTGCTTTTCAGGAACACTAACCCTCCCTTGATTATCCTCATATAGTGCTGTCCCTTTCATTCACCAGTGACAAATGCAGAATTTTCCTGCCCGTGCCCCGAGGGCACTCCGTCACTTATCCAGTCCTCGGGTACAAAAACAGAGGCCCCTGTTTCAACCACGTTTCTTTGCTTCAATACCCCGCACAGCTCGGGGAAGTCAGTGTCCCTGTTATTGAGCTATTTTGACCAGGAAAGGCAGTCCCCCTCCAACCCCCCCAAGCCTACCCCCACTTAGGTCTACTAAGCAACTCAGGGCCGGCCTGGCCGGAACCAGGAAATCCTTCAAACTCCCACTCCCCAGCCTCATCCAGGCTTTAGACATTATGGAGATCTAGAATCGAAATAACCCACTTTCTTAAATACCTGTCTCCTAGTTCTCCTCAAAACATACCAGAACGTTCGCGTCGACGGGAGGGAACTGAACCTGAGGCGTGGCAGAAACGCATATCCAGATGGGAATTAGGGAAGAGGTGGAGGATGGAGGGCCTGGCCTAACTGCTCCCATGGCCCGAGGGTTTTGCACACAATGGGGAAGGGGCTGGGGAGAGTACAGTGAGAGAAAAAGCAAAAGGGGTGTGCGCTGCCGCGGAGCTCAGAGGGGCAGCAGCGGTGCTTCCGAGCCCAATCTGTCGGGGACCCCAGTGGACAAAGCCAAGCCGGGTAAGAGCACAGGGGACCCAAGTTATGGAATCAAGACCACCTCAGCTCTGCGCATAAGCGTGTGGGTGGCGCAGACAGGTGGGTAAGGTAGAGGGGGAGCCGGCGAGCAGAGGTGGGCCCCTGGCCGCCCCCAAGGGCAACCCCGTGAAGCAGGGAGGGGAGAAACAAGGTTGATGGGGTGGGAGTACCCACAAAGGAGTGTCCTCGGGGAATGGCCAGGTCGGGAAAACTGGGCTAGCAGACCACAGCGGGAGCCATCCCTTGCGCTTCTGCGGGGCCTGGGCCGTGGTTGCGTGCACCGGCGCAGTCCTCTGCCGCCCTGGGGAGCGTAGAGGGTGCGGGTGAATGGGCACCTGCGCATCTGGGCACTCGGGTGCATCTTGCTCCTTCCAGAAGCATATGAGGGGGTAAAGAAGGACAAAGTCTCCCTCGCCCGCTGATCCAGTGTGTGGGACGCGCTCCGAGGCGAGGGCACTTACTTCTCGTAGTCATACTTGCAGTAGAGCTTCTTGTCCCGGTAGAAGCAGGTGGTCTCCAGGGGCTCTTTGCAGGAGGTACACTGCACGCACTGCTCATGCCAGAAGCTGTCGTTGAGCCGCAGCAGAAACCTGTCCGAGATGACCCGTTGACAGCCCTCGCAGACAGACTTGGGGCTCACCGCTCTGCCTACAGCAGCAACAGACGTCCGCCCGTGAGCCGAGCCGGCCCAGCATCCCGGCCAAACCCGGCCCGGACCAGCTACGGATCTCTCCACACCCACCGATTTACCCCCGCGTCCTCCCACCCTGGGAAGCCCCCTGCTAAACATCCAAGCTGAGATTTGGAGAGCAGAGCAAAATCAAACCAAATGGCATTTCTAATAAACAGGGACTATGTGGAAAGGTTTCAGTTCTACCAGGGGAGGGGGTAGAAATCAATAAGTGGCCTTTAATTATCAAACCTACCCTGGTATGTGCGCAAACTTGCGCACATCCTGTAAAATCGGCCTGCAAATAAATGTGTGCTCCCAAGTTTATCACGTAATCATTAAATCACTCACTATGCTTGTCTCTATTGTCTATTATTAAAACTGTGAGTGTGTAAAAAGAATTTTCTGCTTTGTTGTTTGGTTTTGTCGTTTACTAAAACGCAATTCTGTTCTATTTTTTTTTAAGAAAACTTTACATTTTCTTTGCTTCCTAAAAAGTCCCGTGCGTGCAGAAAAATACTGTTCTCGCCCTAGGCAAACTAAGTATTGTTCAAACCAATGAACCCCAAGCTGCTGGCTGGAGCGCAAATTACAGATGGGTTTTTTCATAATTAAGAAGCATCAAAATGGAGGGAAGGAAAAAAAAAATGGAAAGAAGCAGGACTCGGAGACGCCGCGGAGTGTCCGACCAGGATTCCGGGAATCAGGCGAGCTCAGCAGCCACGCGTGAGGGCGAAACCGCACCCAAACCGACTCAGCGCGAAAGGGACTCCTCTCCGTCCCAACCCTTGCACTTCTGTCAGTTTTGTCCCTTTAGTTTGCGGGTGCGGGGGGGCGGCTTTTTTTTTTTTTTTGAGGGTGGTGGGATGCTCAGCCACCTTTGTCGCTTTGCCGGCACGTTTCACAGCTATTTAAAGAAGGCCTAGTCCCCCGGGTAACCATACCTTTGCGCGTGGTGTCCCAAAGGGCCTGACCCTTCCCAGTTCCCCTGCTACTCGGTCGCCTTCCCCTTAGGAGACGCAGCCACCGGCTCAGGAGCGGGGCCGGTCACCTTGGGGCTCAGGCAGGGAGGACTAGAATTAGCGAGGTCTTTAAAATGTTCCCTCTTCTTTCTGCCCTTTCTCGGCGTCTAGGGCCACGACCCGGGCGCAGAGAGCGGACGTGGGCCGGGCAGGGAGTACCGGGCGAGCCGCGACGCCCGCTGAACGCAAGAAGTTCGAGCGCGCCCTGCGCCAGGTCTGGGCCAGCTCTGACGCCCTGGATCTTCCGAGGCTGTATGGAGTCGGTAAGTTTCCGAAAGGGCGGTTGAAAAGGGGGAACGCGGTGCACGCGATTTCGTTTCATCTGGGGAGTTGGGGGGGATTCCTCCCTCAGTCTGGTTTCGCTAGCCGAACAGGCTCATGTTCCGCCTCCGCCCCGCTCTAGCGGTTCCGAGTCAGGGAAAGAGGCAAGAGGTTTAACTGACAAAACGAAAACCCCTCCCGCTAAAAAAAAAAAAAAATTAAAACACCCATTCACCAAACTTGAAAAGCATCGAGGGCGGGGTGCGGGGTGGAGGGTGGGAATCCCTGGCCTCAGCTCGGTTAGACCCGCGTGTGGGTCGAGGCCCTGGGCTCGCCGCTCCTCCGTGGTCGCTGCGAAGAGATTGGGGAGACCCGGGAGGGAGGGCGACACGCCGGACCCGAGATCCGGCTCCAGTTAATTAAAGCCGAGGCAAGGGCCCTGCCGCGCGGGCTAATCCCCGCGCTGCGCTGCCCACCGGCCCGGAAAAGCCTCTCCGCGGTGCTTGAGGCTGAGATTGGGGCTGGAGTTGGTTGGAGGCGAGAAGCCGCCTCGAACTTGGGTGCTCCGTGACTGGGGTTTGTGTGCTCGTCCCTCAGCCTCGGAGAAGACGGCGGCATTTATGAGACGTCGATCAGCTCTGTGATTAAAAATCCAGTCCTGGGTATTTTTAATCATTTGCCACTCAAAAGCCTGCAAGCAATCTCGCCCGCCCCTCGCGGCTCTGGGGAGTTCGGTGCCCGATGCGTGAGGCCTGGGGTGGCTTGTCGGTTAAGGGTAGGAAGGACCCACAGAGACTGACGGCTAGACAGGGAGTGGGCTCAACTGAGTGCATGAAGCAGGCCGCTAGCTCCCCTATTGCCGACCGGGTCCAAGGAAGCTGGGCTCCAGAGCTGGGGCCTGGCGGAAAGACGGTGCGCCCAGGCGCATGGCCTGAATACTCACCCAGCAGCGAGGAGAAGGAGGCCGACGTCTCAATGGCGCTTTGGAAGTTCTCCTCCATCTTCAGGCCGTCCAGCATGTTCGGGCCGGGCCGGGAGGACCTGTAGAGAGGAGACGACGCTTTAGGCGTCTGTGCCCTCTGGGACGCGGCGCCCGAAGCCGCCGCACTCTTGGGAAAAGACGGAGGGAGTGTCCAGGGTGACCAGAATGAGCTGGGAGGGTAGAGTCCAGCCAAGAGAAATGTGGGGTGGGAGGAGAGAAACGAGTCACAGCGAACTGCTCTGACTGATCTGATTTCACTCGAAGTCAACGCGTTAAGTACTTAGGCCTCCGCCCCCCAACTGCGTTTCTCCTTCCCCTGCCCCCCAACCCCCTCCACCCGGTCCCCAGCCCAGGTTTCCCATCCCGAGTCCGACTCCGCCCCAACCTATACTAGTGGGGGCCCGAGGGACGCCTCTGCAGGAACCCAACTACTGGGGTAAGATGGAGATTAAAAAGAGTGGGTGTTTTCCCTCGCGGGGCCCGGCCCAGGCACGCGGAACTACGAGGTCTATAGCCCGTGCCCAGACCGGCCGCGTTGCGTCCCTCACCTGCCCCGGCCGAGGAGGGGCAGAGTAAGCGACCCGGAGAGCGTCCCGCCAGCTCCCGGACTCAGGGCACTGGGATCTGCTGGGGGCGCGCAGGAGCGGGCGTGCTGGGCGCGCGGGGAGGTCCTCCCGCCGGTCGGCCGGTGCCGGGAATGTCTGCAGGAGCAAAGAAGTCGCCTCGGGGAGGAGCCGCGGCTGGCCCTGCTCACTCTTGGATGCATTTCAAATCAACTTTCAGAAACACGCCCGCCCGAGCTGGAGCCTAGGAACAGGCAGCCTTCCTTACCTGATGGGTGAGCTCGCTCCCGGTGGCAGGAGCCGAATGAAGTTGCCGAGCGCCGCGGGAAGCTTCGGCCGGGGGAGGCGTAGGCCCTCGAGGCTGCAGCCAGAGCGGCCGCCCCCGGCTCCGGCGCGCCCGGGAGGGAGCCGGAGCGAGCGCCGGCCCCTGGCTCCGCTCCTCGGCGCGCCCGGGCCGGGCCGGGACGTGGCCGCGGGCGGCCGGCCTTCTCGGGACGTCCTGCACGCCCGCGTCGCTCCTCGGGAGGAGGGGAGGGCCCGATGCTTCTCCCAGGCTAGAGGGAAGGCGGAGGCCCACGGTCCTGGGTGCGAGTCGGGCCCTGCTTGGCTGGGGCGGATCCGGTCGCTTCTGACAGGGGCCGCGGCGCTGCGTGCGCGGCGGAGGGAAGGGGGTGGGGTGCGCAGGGAGGGGGCTGGGAGCGCGTCCCGTGGAGGGCCCGTGGTGCTCGCTTCCCAGCCTGGCTGAGCAGCCCAACCTCGCGGCCACCGCCGGGTGCGCCCCTCGGCCGCTGCAACCTCCCGGGCACGCAAAGTTTCCTCCCCTCCACGTGTAACCGCTACCTCCGGGAGCGCTGACCCCAATGCCGCCCGCGGCCCCGAGCCCCCGCTGCGCCTTCGCAGAGATCTCCACGCCACCTGGACCGCGGCGCCGGCACGCTGGTTCCCTGGCCGCTCTCCAACCACTGCGAGTGGTAAAAGCACCGCAAACCTCACCCGGGCCGCCGGAAAGGCCAAGAAGCTATTTGCCGCGCGTGGCTGCGGAACCCTGCAGCTCCGAACTACTCAAACCCCTTCTTGGTCACCCAGGGCTCCCACAAGTTCCCAACTTCCGTTGGCCTCAAAACCCCGTTCACCGTTTCAGTTCGAAAGCCGTTCACAGATGCAGATGCCGAGGATCCAAGGCCAGAGCTCGAATCAGGCTCCTGGTAGCGACTAGGTGGGATCTGACCCCCAGGAGATGAGCTCGGAATAACACTGCGCTGGAAGTCAGCTAAGGGGACATTCTAAGGGGAGCAAAGTATCTGGGGGGAAATGTTAGCTCACTACACCTCCTAACCCTAGCCTCCAGTGATAGGACATTAGCCCCTGCAGGAGCACAAACTGGGTCTCCTGTGTATCTCAGGAGGTTACCACTGTCCTGGGCTTCAAGTGGAGGCTCAATTTAAAAAAAATCATGACACTGGCTAACATTTATGGAACATTTATTTTGTTCCAGGCTTGGTTACATAGTTAACTCATTTAATCTTTACAGCAACCCTGTGAGGTGGAGACATTATCCCAATATTACAGGTAAGGCAAACAGAGCACAGAGGGTACCTGAATACTACGGGAAGTTTCAGTTCTCTGGGGTTCTCTGGGGGCCCCTCAGTTCCTGAACCGAACAGAAGTGAATTGGAATTCCCACGCACTTTGGCAGGGTGAACCTGAGCAGAGGACATGCCACAGAGCAAGCGTTTTCTATTACCTGCTCCAAGGACAGGACCATTTCCTTATTTTAAAAGAAAAAGTACCGGCAGCACTTGCTGCAATGTGCTTAGGGGCAGTGACCCCATTTTCAGTACTTTATGCCAGCAAGCACAAGCCAAACACTGAATATCACTTCAGAGAAACAAGGGAAAAGGGCAAAGAGTTTAATACTTTACATTTGAACGCTGCTTTATACTGTTCAGGTTACTTTCACATACATGATTTTGCTTGATCTTTACAATAAACCCATGAGGTAGGCAGAACAAATAGTTTTATCCATTGTTTCAGATGATTTTGGGGGGCTTAGCAGGGCTGGGAGATTTCTCTGATGTTGACCAGATGGCTAGTGGCATGTCCCCTGGCACCTGTCCTTTGTCCTTTCTGCCACCCCAGATAGAGCAGGGTGTGAAGAAAATGTATATGAATGACAAGTATTCTTAGGAGAATACATAAAATAGAAGTTAGGCAAGAAAAAAAGAGTTAGGCAAATACAATCATAAAGAATATTTTTAAATGTCCAGCAGAGTTTTGGTTTCACTGAAGGTCTTGAATTTATGAAATATGTTAACTAGTAGTGAGAATGTTTCTTTTAGAGAATATCCTGAAAGTGGGTAGATTCTCACTGGATCTGGGACCCAACTTTTTTCCAGTGGTCCTTGCATCTGGAAGGCAGCCTGATTAGTGTAGATTACACAAGGGTTTGGTAGGAATGTCTTTCCCCAGCTGGCCCTTGGGCACCTCCAGGACAGAGTTGTATCTCATTATACATTATAAGTGGTAGGGTCCTCGGTGCAGAGCTAGGCACATATATGTGATCAACAAGTACCCTTTACTTAACTGATGGATGAGGGATGCACTCACTGTCTGGGGGGGAGGGGGGAAGCGCTGCAGTAAAGGTGAAAACACAGTGTGTCAAGAATCAAAGGACCTCAGTTTCATTCCCATCTCTGCCACTGGGTCAGTCAGGCCATCAGTTCACCTCTCTGGGCAGCAATACTTCCTCTCTGAAATGATGGGGCTATACTAATATGGTCTGTAAGGCCCCCCACTGTCTGAAGTTTGTAGAATCAGACTTCCTCTGGACAATGGGATAGCCAGTAGAACCAGTGGATCCTTATGTGCTTTGCAGAATTTGTCTAGGTGTGGACTAGCTGATGTGTCCAAGTGATGTGTCTAAACCCATATAGATACACCTTGTTTATTCGGAGTTTTATCTTCTACGATTTATTTTACCCCTAACAATGAATTAGGGATCATGAATCCCACTCCTACCCCCTATTGTTTCACTTTGGCCCTTAGTCAACCCAGTGACATGAATGAGTGAACAGGCATATTTCCATCTGTGAACAATCCTCCTGATCATGCCTCATGGTTTTCCATTTTTAACTCAAACACCATTATTTTACCTTTTTAATGAAAAAAAGTTACCACAAAGCCACCGTCCAGAAGCTCTTTATGAAAAATAAGCCGTGTTCTCCCTTTTATCAGAAAGAAGTATTTTTTTCACTTTCAGAATTGGAAGTGACCTTAAAGCTCATCTGGTACAACTATTTTATTTATATGGTCAAGTTCATTCCCCTAGAATTGCCACCTCAGGTCCATTGATTGCTCAGGGCTGGGCACTCACAATGTCAAATCCTAGTTCCAAGATCTGTCAGATGTGGGCAGAGCGGCCTCCCCCATCCTGTTCACTTTTCTCTGAACCCGCTCCAGTTTTTCTCTATCTCTCATAAATTATGGCAGCCAGACCTGTTGCAACTTTCCAGTGATCCTATGTTCAGGGCCTCCTCTCCTTTCTCTGGCCATAAAACATTCATTAGCATGGTCTGATTTTATGTTAGCATTTTCGGTGGCTGGCCGCTGTTGACTCACATTGTACATGTTATTAACAAAACCTGCTCAGTCCTTTTTCACACGGGCTGCTGGTAGGCCACATCTTCCCCAGATTGCAATTATACAGTTGGTGTTTGGCCTCAAGTGTGGAAACTTCCATTTATCCCTGGTAAGAGATAGACAGCCATTCCAAACGTCAGGAATCTTGCAACTTCAAGCAGATTCCAAGAGATCCAGGGACTGTGTCTTAAGCCCAGAACTCCGCTTTAAGGAGAAAATGTAGAGTCCTTGTCAGGCTGGTCCAGAAATTGCTGTCATGGGAGGACAGGCAAGGGCAACGAATGAGGAGTAACCATGGGGCCCCAAGAGGGTGTGCCGGAACCTCGTAACCGGGGGTGGGGGGTTACTTCTTCAAGTGGGAGGCGCCCTGATCCCGTTCAAGTTCTTTCCCCTCATCTGTCTCCAGTCAAGTAGCGATCTGTGGAAGATGCGGGCGAGACATGTAGACCAGCCGTGGAGCTACCCCTTTTCTATGGCAGAAAACGGAGAGGCGACACCATCAGACTCGTGAATCTTTGTGGCTGAGATCTGGGGAAAGGGGTGGGAAGACCGATGCTTGGTGGGAGGGAGACAGAAAGTGAGGGAGAAGGACGTCCTGCTACAGAGTGGAGATGACAGGAACATGTTTTTTTACTTTCCTTTTCTTGCTCTCATTTCTGTGTTTTATTAAGGGAAACACAAAGGGAAAATTGTGTTATTTGTTAAAAAATGTCAAAGTGCATTTCAAGCGAGAGGAAAAAAAGCAGACACATTACTGCCTAGACAGAGAAGGCAGTACGCTAACGGGGGCGGCTAAAGACTCGTGTGGCGGGGAACACACTGGGAATACAAACTCTCCTGACCTCTGGATTCTTTTCCCGGGAACCTCCTGGCCCTGCGTTGACATTCAGATCTCTCGAAGGAACTGGAGGACAAGGTGCCTTGGGGATTTCTGGGGTGAAAGGGGGTATCCCAAACCAGCTGCTTGAAAAGGAGGGAAATCAGGGGATGCCTAAACCAGATTCTCCCACCAACATGACAAGGACAGCCCGAGGCACGGAGGAGACTCATCCCGCCTAACAAAGGCACCATTTAAAGCACCGCATTCTTGGATCTTTGTAGTCGAATCATCTATGTGCCCACTTCATCTGCCTCTGGGACTGTGAGGTCCTTTGGGAAAGGAACCATGTCGGATTCATCTGTGATTCTCCTGTGCCCAGCACGATGCTTTACATACCAAAGAGACCCAATGAATATGTGTTGACTCCATGGAGAATGCCCTAAAGTTTTAGTCTACTCCATGGCATAACTGGGTGTACTGGAATGAACATGCCTGGGCTTTGGGAACAGAGAGGTCTGAGTTCAAATCCCCGCTGGGACATTTGTAAACGGTTTAATCTTAAATCACCCAACCTCTCCATTTTCCAGTTTCCTTACCTGTACAAGGAAAGGAATAAAATATTCCTCAAGAGTTAATAGAGAAGATGGATGTGAAACCTCTAACTATCTGTCTGGTTAACCTGAAGTTCAGATATCCTCTCTGTCTCGCTTTAACCTCCCCATGAATGAGCAGATATAGCTTCTCAAGGAAAATTATCTTGGCTTTGCCCTGTTCTCATGAGCGAACAGGAGCCACGCCAGCATTTAGACAGAGCCCATGTGTCTAATGACAGCAGTTGTCACTGGGTAATTGAGGCATTTCTGTGCCTGGGGTAGGCTGTGCCCTCTGGTTGGGAGGATGCAAGGGTGGTTACAGGATGGGTCATGAGGTCACACAGACCTGAGACTGAGCCTTGACTCTGCCACGTAGGATGACCTTGGGCAAAGTTTCTTCATCTCTCCAAGCCTCAGTTTCCCCATTTAATAAACTGATAAAATAATTGAGTTGTTTCTCTGTGTGTTAAATGAAAACTACACACAACCTAAGTAATAGGCACGTCGTAAGAGTTCAATGAATTTCAGGTGCCATCATCATCACCATCATCAGACATTAAGCATCTTTAGGACTGTGTTTTATTTACATCTGTGGCCCTAGTACCTAGCACTTAGGCAGTGGTATCCAAAGAATATGACTGGAATTAAACTGAACTGAATACTGAATTGAATTGAAGACAGTCTTTGGCATTGAGTGAAGTTCAGGTGCTGTCTGGCTCTCAGTTCCACCTGCAGCCTGAGAAGGGATTTCTTTTGGAACAATCCCACGTGCTCCTAACAAGCCCCCAGACTGCAGGCTTCCTGCATAAGCCTCTCACTCCTGGGCTCTGACAAGCCCCCTCTTGACATCTACATGTGATACTTCACACTAGGTACCAGGAACTTGGATGTAATGGGGGACGGGTTACAAGGAGTAAACTCCCCAGGCACCTAAATAGAGAAGGATCTGTGAAGAGACAGGTCTCTTAACATCCTGTGTCTGGTTCCCCTGCCCACCTCACCTCAGTTGTGTGCAGTGAATGGTGAACGTGCATGTGGATTGGGAGGAGAGCCCTGGATTCAAGGCCCAGGGGAGCAGTTGGGGGGGCCTGGCTAAAGCCTTTTGCAGCACTGGGGTGTCCGGTGCTAGGGTACAACAGCTCTGAACAAGCCCCCCTGGCAGGCAATGCCCAGAGGCAGCTCTGCAATAAGCAGGTGCAGAGACCACCTCCACCAACCCAGTAGTAAGACCCCAGCTACTTACAGGTATTTTCAGGAAGGAAGGGACCCCACCTGCATCTTCACCCATCAAGGATATGAAACCAGAGTGGCTGCTGCCGGAACACTGAGGACACCCCTTACCCCTTAGCCTACACACCCTCTCATTTCTTCTGATGAATATGCCCTGTTTATTCAACTGTTAATTGATTTACATAATATATCCCATGTGGTTTCCAAAAAAGATTTGAGGTTGCATATGAATACCATCAATATTGAAACGGATTTTATAAAAATTAAAATTATATACTGGGAACAGAAAAGCAAATCACCCCCCAAATAATAACCCGGGGCTAATCTTTTGATCGTGATAGAATGTTAAATGTCACTCTGAGTTTACAAGGCGAAACAGAGAAAAGTAAAGCCCTACAAAATTGCTCTGATCACATCTAACTGTGTATCAATTATATTTATATGTCTAGTTGGCTTTAGGAGAAAGTCTATAATAAAAGAACAAAACTATATAGCTCATGGCAATAGAGATCAAATCTGTGACCTCATTAACAGTGCTGGAACATTTTTACCTTTATATACTGATTGTATCTCTCTTTTTCCGAAAAGTATTTAACATAAAACTGAAGCTGTATACAACAAACAAATAAAATAGAACTACAAGACTGGGAATAGAGAAAATGGATATGCTGAATATGTGTTAATGGTCACATCTTGCCGGCAGGAGCTATGTCTATGTCTTGCTCACCTAGTTTGATCTAACATTGTTCTGAGTACATTCTTGGCACCTGTTATGTGTGACTGTCTGAATGAGCAAATGAATACTGAGAGTCAAATTTGCCTTTGAGCTTCCTGGTAGCTAGAGCAAAAAGGGAAACAGCTACTCTACAGATATTTTTGCACCAGTATTAGAATTGTGATTGTGGGTTTGTTTGTAACCTTCATCCTCATAGCTCTAGATCCCTGTGCCCAAGTGGGTAAACAGTGAAACTTTCCACCCCAATCTTCAGCACAGTTTCTTGCACAAAATGAATATTTCCTGCATGAATACATTAACAAGACCATTAAAAAAGAAAGATTCTTTGATGCATCTAAAATATAGTCATTTCCACCTTTCTTATCCTGTAAATAATTTATCTACAATCCTTTTTGAACCTTAAAGAGTGGAGGGGAAATTTGTCAGGAGGTTATTGAAAATGAAGGCATTCCAGGCAGATGGCAGGGCTTGAGTGAAAGCACAAAGGTCAAAAAGCCAAGGTGAGTTGGAAGATCTCTGTGAACACAGGGAAGTGAGGCAAGCCAGGAGGGCTGAATACCGGACCTTAGAATTTCTTACTCTGTAGGTAATAGAAAGCCTTTGAAAGTTTGGGACTGGCAGAGTAAAATACTTAGTCATATGTTCTAAGATGACTAAATCTGGTAGCAGTGTGGCTGATAATTCAAAGGAAGAAGAAGAGGGAGGTAGACAAACTTTACTACTCTACTATAAGTAAGAAATCCAGGGCCTGGACCAGGGCAGGGGCAGCAGACATGAAATCAAGGGGGATGAATGTAAAAGACATCTCAGAAGCCAAGTCAGAAAAGCTCAGTGTCTGTTTAATTGTGAGGTGAGGAGGAAGGAAGGAGAAAAGGAATCGAAGAAGCTTGGGGTAATGGTGAGACAGAAGTGGGAAATGCAGGAGGAAAAGCAGCTGGATGGGGTGCAATAAGAAGTTTGGTGACTTTTCAGAATGTTTTCACATTCATTATCTCATTGATTTCATATGTAAGTGGAGTAAGACCCACCCTAAACGTCAGCCTGAAAAATAACACTGCCCCTGTTTGGAGCTGCCAAGTTTCAAGGACAAACCTTGGCCTCGGATCCTTGCTGCGACAGCAGGGCACCCACCTGCAGGTCCCGTACACATTCCAGGCAGCCCAGTGTCCTCACCAGGACTAAGCCACCCCGTCCTGGTTCTGGGCCAGCAGCAGCTCAAAGCCAGGTAGTGCAAACACCCCGGGCTGCCATGCTTGCCAGGAACGCGGATGGGTGTGCCCCAAAGTTCAGCCAGAGTCTCCCAGAACATCTGGGCAGGGTGGGGAGGGCGGAGCACAGCCATCAGAGTTTGGAGTTTCTTCAGCGTCTCATCTTTCTTCCCACTGGGTAGCAGGCTTCGGTTTCATCACTGACTCACTCCCAGGCACAGGAAAGTGGCTTCACCCCGGGGCTGCATCTTCTCCCCGGAGCCCCAGGGCAGATAGTATTTCTCACGCCCTGAGAAGGTAGGGCGTTAACAAGAGGGTTCTGCGTGCACCTGGCAGAGCCTCAGCTGACAGGGTTGGCAATCACATAAACAGAAGAAACACTGACCTAGTCATGAAAAGTCAGCCCTGGAAGGAAGGGTCCCCGGGCTCAGCGAGTCCCACCTCCCGCCTCAAAGATGAGGGCACCTCCAGGCTGCGGCTGCTGCCCAACGCCGTCATCAGTGGTGTTCAGACATACACGTGGAGCCCTCTGACGCATACCCCATCCCAAGAAAAGTCTCAATTTTTTTCTTCTCTGGCCCCAGTCAACTTTTCTAGCATCATCTCTCCCTCTCCCCTGCTCTCTTCTCCCCTGTCCCACTCGACTCCATGCACTAACTCTCTGCTCCCACCAGAGCCTCAGACAGACATTGCCCGGACATCACCCCAGCACATCCCTGTGCTTGGGTGCAGGCTGTGTCCTCAGCCAGGAGCACCTCCGCCCAGCTTTCTTCTCTGGCCTGTTGAATAGCTACTTCTGATGCTCTCCGACAGGTAATTAGCACTTCCTCTGGGTCCCTTCACAGGCTGTTTCGCGTTTATCATATGACATGACCAGTTTTCCTTTAGATGCCTGCCTCCTTCACTGGAAACACACACATCTGTGTCCTATGGAGCTCTGTGTCCTCAGAGCCTGGCAGAGTCAGGCCCTGCTGACAGGTGGGGAGGAAGAATGGAAAAGGCCGATGCTGATGGGGTTCAAAAATCAGGGAATAAAAACAGATGCAGGGAGGCTGCCCTTCCACCCCCTTCCCACAGTTCTCCCCAACATCTATCAGATATTCAGTTTTTCTGTATCCTTCCAGAGTTGCTTTACATAAGTACATCAAAGAAAACACAAATACAGATCCTTAACTCCGCCCTTTGTTACCTAAAAGGTAACACTGCTCGAAACTTTTTCTTCCACCAAGAAATCCTTTTAAACCCTTCAAAGCTCTTCATATTCATCCTGTCTCCATTTAAATCTTCAACTTGTAGGTTTCAATAGCCACGAAACAAAACCACACATTGAATGCAAGTTACAGTACAGGAGCAGTTTGCTTTTCAAAAGGATTGAGTTCCTGGTAAACCATATAAAAATCACATTGTCACCAAACCCATATTTTTGGTTAAGGGGTATATTGTTTAAAGATATCCAGGTGTGATTCTTCTTATCAATGAGGAAATTGAGTACTGTGGTACTCCTCAAACTATATTAGGTTCCGATTTGTTAATACCTCGATTTGTTAGAACCCAGAGACATATTTCAATGAGAACGAGGTTTAATTAGGAAAAGGGTAAAATTTAGAGTCTCTCCCACGGACACCCCCTCAAACCTTTAAACAGGGGACCAAGAGATGGCTGGCCCCATGGCCCATGGGACCCCAGGAGCTGGATCCTGTTGGTACACAGCTACTTCCTAGAATTGCAAGATAACACAGAAGCTGCTTCAGTGAGTTTAGCTCACAATGGCACCACCCAATGACTGACTTGTTAAAGACTGTAAATCAAGGGCCCATCAGCTCTAGCCATGGGCCCAACCCAGCTCACTGCCTATTTCTGTAAGCCTTGCAAACTAAGAATGGTTTTTACATTTTTTAATAATTTCATAAAATCAAAAGGAGAATAATATTTTGTGGCATGTGAAAATTATATGAAATTTAAATTTCGGTTTCCCTAATAAAACTGTATCAGAACACAATCTGCTCTCTCATTTGGTGACCGGCAATGGCTGCTCTCACAGTACGATGGTGGAAGTGAGTAGCTGAGACAGAGACAGTGTAGTCGCAAACCTAAAGTATTTACTATCTGGCCCTTTAGAGAAAAAGCTTGCCAACCTCTGTTTTATTTTATTTTTTAAATTTATTTATTTATTTTATTTATTTATTTTGGCTGTGTTGGGTTTGTGTTGCTGCTCACGGGCTTTCTCTAATTGCAAGCAGGGGCTACTCTTCATTGCAGTGTGCAGGCTTCTCATTGCAGTGGCTTCTCTTGCTGCAGAGTACGGGCTCTAGGCACATGGGCTTCAGTAGTTGCAGTATGTGGGCTCAGTAGTTGTGGCGCATGAGCTTAGTTGCTCCACGGCATGTGGGATCTTCCCGGACCAGGGATCGAACCCGTGTTCCCTGCACTGGCAGGTGGATTCTCAACCACTGCATCACCAGGGAAGCCCCCAACCTCTGTTTTAAAAGATGCTCCAAGACCCAAAGCAGACTCTCAGTTGTCTCTCTCAGTTTTGGGTGTCTATACCTGGACAAACAGGCCATTAGGTTCTTTGGGCAATAGATCCAGATCTCAGTGATGAGACTTTTATTCCTCTTGAAGAAAGGCATCGTCACCATGAATCAGTGGTGAGCGCTCCTCTCATCTGCATCAGGGGATCAAATTGACCTTTCCCAGCTGGTCCTTCCTGGAGTTCAAGATGGGAAGGTGAAGTCGCCAGCCGACCACAGGTCACAACACCCTCCTGCAGAACCACAGGTTTCCACAAGAGGGCGGCCCTCTCCTGTCTGCAGTATTTCCAATGGCCTTCCCAGCTTTGGAGAGCAGCCCTCAGAGACCTCAATGCCTTGCCAGCTTCCACGGAACTTTCTCTAGGTTGATGGTCAAGAATGGGGCCGTCTTACAGTGCAGGAACCCACATAAGCCTCCTGGCCCCAGGCAGCCAGTCTGACATCTTAGTGGTTGATCATCAAACCTGTTAGTCTTGAAGTGTCAGCAATAAAAAAAAGGAAACGAAAAAAAAAAAATTCTGGTTGAGTCCCTCTCCCATCTTGCCCACTCCTGACCCCCCTCTGCTATTCCAGTCAAGCACACTGTACCCGTTTTTAGGCTGTTCTCTCTCAGCTCTAAACTCAGCCTTGTCATGCTGGGTCCAGGACTCTGCAAACCACATTTCTGTTTTCCAGATGCTTCCATGTTAGGCTCTGCTAGGTCAGGAGAGTAGAAGAAGGGATTCACCTCGTCCTAGAAGTTTGCTTCTTTGGGCTTCCTTATTCCTCCGTGTTGCTCTAAGGGATGCCCCAGCAATGCTTCCCCACCCTGGTAGTAATGATGCCTTCCCCTGAGAGCAGCAGAATCCACTTTGCATCTTCTCCACACCACAGAGCCAGCTACCCGTGTCCACTTCAGAGACACTCAAACCAGCTGGCCGTGCCCCATCCTCCAAGGTCAGGGGCCTGGGTTCCCTAGGCCTCTTCTCCAAGGTTCTAATTTTTATAGTTCCAACTTCTTCCCATTGTCCCCAGAGCCCTATGGGTGGTAGAGCTTCTTGCAACTGCTACATATGTGATAACCTAGTGTTCTCTTCCTGCCTCTTCAGTGATATAATTAGCAATGTGATGCCTAGTTAACTATTCTTCATATTAAAATCTCACTGTTCAAGTAACTGGGGTGGCTTCTGTGTCCTAACTGGTTCTGACTGATACATAACTCTTCTCAGGTCTAAAACTAACAAGACATTTAACTGTGATTATTGGATCACAGACGTTCCTAAGGCCCACCTGAAAAATTAAGTCTACAAATGCCTAATACGCACCTGCATGGGAAAGACACTGGGCCTGAAGCTGAGAAATGGGCACCACCAGGTGTCCGAGGTCTCATACTCTTGGGACCCTCCACACGGCCTGGGACCCTAGCTCTCTCTGCCCTTGTCCAGCAGGGCAGCTCTGTGACTGTGCGGGGGGGTGGGGGGGAGGAGTTAAAGAATGCAGGTTAGCTGGCCTTTGTCCCTCTTGCTCACACTCACCCAGCCCACCCAACCCCCACATCCTGACAAAGGAACCCAGAAAAATAAAAGTACCCAGTGCCCCACAATGGCCTGGTGCGAGAGAGTTGAACTTTCGCTTTGAAATTGTTTCTGGTCTGGCAGAGAGCCCTAATTCTCAGACATGGTTCCTTCCAGGCAGCACCATAACTGAGGAAAGAGCAAGAAGCCACCTTGGGCAGGAGAGAAGGGGGCACAGAACTCCCTACCTGCTCAAGTCTGACTAAACCTGTCTAGTGGTTACCACTTAAGAAAGACCAGACTACGAAGGAAGGAGGAGCTTAATGCCAGGAGCAGATTTTAGAGCTGATAGGATCTCAATTAAAAATTATTTTCCAGTGAAAAATAAAATTTGAAATAACAATGTCTGGCAGCAGATTTGGATCAGTGCCGGGGGAAGAGTGGGAAAAGGAGGCCGGCAGGGACTAAGCAGGAAAGGGAGGTCATGGTCGATGTGTCTCCACTTAAAACCCAGCTGGGCTCTTTGCAGATCAACTCCACCAGTGTAGTCAAACCCTCTCTTCAGGAGCCACTGAAAAGACAAACAGTGTCTCCAATGGCATTTAGAAAACAGAACCTCCTCGCTGGGAAGCACAGGCTCAACCAAAGTACTTTACTGGGTTCTTTTTAATGAAGTCTTTGCCCCTCTTTTCCCAGAATACCTCCCACCCAGGTTCTAGCAGCACTGGACATTGCTGTGAACTAGAGCGCCCCCTGGTGGCAGATCGCTGCAAAGGCATGAGGGCCATCTTCCCAGCCTCCATGCCCACTGGGGCGCTCAGCTGCATTGAAGATGAAAGTTACTTTACCCAAATCTTTATGTTCTTTTCCCACATTCCTATGGAGTTAAGCAAATCTTAGCATCTTCGTCTCCCTCTTCTTTCTGATTTTTCTATTCAGCTTTTTCTCCATTTGGCCACTGCCTTGGTTGACCCACCTCAGTCCCCTTTTTGTTTGAAGGCTGAGTACTTAACCCAGCCAAGCCTTGGCTCCTCAAACTACCAAGAGTAAGCTCTTGGGTCATTGATGGGAGAGGTTGTATTATTGGAGGTTTTAGAGGCCTGTAAGAAGAAAACCAACCCTAGGGACTAGGGCACTGAAACTACATTGGGTAAATCATCCCAGGCGCAGTCTTCAGCTGACCTCAGGCTCCAAGATCCTAGGACCGACCAGAGAAGCTAACTGGTCAACCACTCTCACCTCTTCTGAAGAGGTATGTGCCTGGGTAAACACAACCCATCCCCAGAAGACTTAGGTATGGATCCCTGTTTCAAGAATTCACTTCATTTTCTAATGGACAATAAGAATTCAACTTTCTTGCTTGAGTCTCCTTTCCAAGAAATTTTGGGGGAGGCAAATATTTCTTGAGCACCTCTCTGATCTTCCTCTGCCCTCTTTTCTCCCTCTTCACTCTGGCTGTCCAATTAGAGGGTGCAGGTGTGTGCAGTGGCCAGATCAGGGTGGGGTGGACACAGTCAGGGCTGAAAGGACAGGAATAACTGTAGGTACTTATCTCTCCCAGCTCTTATTCCAGTGTCAGCTAAAAAAGAGATCTCTTGGAAACCTGAATATAACATAAATGTCTTCTCTTGAGACCATCCTACTTCCAGGATGGCAAATATGAGGTCTCCCTTCCATCCTACCCACCCACATACAGACACACAACTAAATGATCACAGCACTCAGCTGACATGCACTCGTTGCTCCACAGCGAGCTCCAGACAGCCACTTTAAATTAGCTGGATTTGACAAATGAGATAAAACCTTCTCGCTGATCTTGGCCTATTTTAAAACATAAATGTAAACATAAATGTGTGATTTATTGTCATCTGGAACATTCACTATTCCAAATCTGAGTTCCAAATCTGCTTAACTATGGCCTTGTAGATATCTCAAATCCCTCCCCATCCTTTTGAAAATATGGGTGTCTTAGTTCTTTCCATATGTTCTTGAACATAATCTCACCTCAGGGCCCTTGCACTCGCTTCCCTTCATGCCTGTCCCATTCTTACCCTGGAAATAAGGCAAAAGTGAATTATTGGAAAGTCCAGACTATTAAAATTGTTAATGCAATATACTTTTATTATTATTTTCAAATTCAGGGACACTCTCATTATTCAGCACTCAGACACTTAATCTCTCAATTCAATTTAATTCAATTCAACTGCCAAGAAAACCCACAAACCTAGAAGTAATCAAAGAGTCCTTCAGGCAACAGCAGCAATGAAAATATCCCCAAATAGCCAAAAGCAGGATATTTGCTGAGATTTGGTTATCTTGTTAACCAAAAGAAAGGGGTCTTCACTGACTGTCAATGCCTGTAAAGTGAAACTCTGCCAGCATCCAAATCAAGAAGAGCAGAAGGAAATAGATATCATAGTAATTATATACTAGTAACATCAAACAACATTGACAACTAATATTTATTGAGAACTTATTACATGACAGGCCCTACTCCAACTGCTTTACAGTTTACATAAGTAATCTATGTAACAATCAAATCAGATAGGTATTACTATTGTTCCCATTTTACAGATGAGGACACTGAGGCACAAAATACAGCAATTAAAGGGGAAAAAAAGAGAAAACAAAGGAACCAAATTTTAGATAGTTATGACTACAAAGGTTGAAATGACAATTTAGATTAGAAATACATTGTCAATCAAAGGAAATGACAACGGAGAACAGAGGTGGCTAAGAGGGGAAGAAAATTGAATACATCAACTACACAGAAAGCTCAGAGGAGGGGCATTCAGTGTCCGGCCCCCTCAGTAATTCTGAGGGCATTGCTATTCTGTTGGACAGGTCAGTAATGAGTCTCTAAGTCAGCCCTCTCCCATAAAACCTCCAGAGTGATTACTAAGGTGAGAGGGTACTCAATTTGTTTGAATTTTCATAAACCAATTATCCAGAATATTACTTGTCTAGAATTTCTCCGTGAGATGTGTTGACAACTTAAGTTATTGAGGAGCTGCTTTAAACGTTTGAATTGTTGTAACCAGCACATTTTATTTTATGCAAAGAATATCCTTAAAATGCCTTGAATGTTACTTGCTCTCAAGTAGTTTAAGCAATCTCCATAATTTTATTCTCGCCATTCACCTGTATTTCCTTTTCTTTTTTCAGTGTGAAGGTGGATTTCACATGGGAACATTTCTGCATGATCACCAATTCTGAATGCAGGAGACTCTGGTTGTGTGTGTGTGTGTGTATTTCTCCTGCAAACCTGGGCTGTCCAGAATCCTCTGACAAAAGCTGATATCAGCTCTTGCAAGCAGGAACCACCCTCAAAAGTGAATTTCCCCATTGCTTGGGGAGAAAGCAGAGGCAGGGGGTGGGTGGTAATTTGGAGGTTTAGGGCGTGACAAGTGGACTTTTGCCACTCCTATATAAAATCTGTCAACGCTCAGCCTGGAATTGTAAGCAGGACAAGTGAAATTTTCTAGGTTGCCATGGTTCTTTCCAAGTTGTTCATACGGAGCTGATGGGATGCACAGGCTACAATTCCTGGGAAGTGTCCTAAACAATCCCTAAAAGAAACTCTTTTAGCCCTTACATCTAGTCCACCGCGTGTTGAACATTCTTGCCCAGGACTGCTTTTTTCCCTCCAGATTTCTTTGAGTAACTTGTGAAGCAACTCTCAGTTATTATTTCTATTCATAAATTAGTCTCAGTTCGTCCCTTAATTTATAGTGTGGCCCCAAAGTACCCTATGTAAGCCAAGCCTCTCACGTACACGTGTCATGAGTACTTCAATGTCAGGGCAGACCCCACGCCTAAAATGTATCCATTTGCTCTTGGAGGACAAGGGTAAGAGCAAACCGGGTCTGCAGTAAGACAGGATCTCTAAGGGCTGCAGGGGCCCAGCTGGGCCTCGTCAGTTTCACAGCACACTGGCGTCTCCTCTCCAATCACAAGCCAGGACTTAGGATTGGTCCTCCCACCATCACCACCCCAGTGGAGCCAAATCACGTCATGGATATTCAAAGTCTCGGTTGCCTCGTGGTGCCCATGTACATTGATGTTTCCAGGGGCTTATGTCCTCTTTTCAAACCCCCTTCCCCTTAAGGACTGGAACTTGGGGTGTCACCACCCTTTCCAGTAGCAGATGGCCTTTGCCCTCAAACCTGCTTGTCCTCATCAGGAGGCCTAACAGAGACCAGAGAATCTAGCTCATTCTCCAGAGTGCTGCTGACTCAGCTGGGGACCCCCAAAGAATTCCAGCCTCCAAAAGACAGAGCCAGATGAAGTCCTTTGTTCAGGCTTGGTTTAGAGATCACGCCGGTGACGTTTTGCAGCATTCCAACACTTTTGCATATGACTTCGGTTGCCTAAGGTTAACAGTGGTTAAAGTTTGAGTTAGACGACTTAGGATGGATTTTTTTTCCCTTCCATTTAGTTTTCTGTGAACACGAATTTTTCATGTGTACATATTACCTTCAGAAAGAAAAACAACTTTCCTTAGTAAAAAGAAATATACAGAGTTTAGATTTGCTATGAACTGATTCCCTGTGTGTTTTAAAGAGATGTTCAATGGTTTATTCCAAGTCTGTGTTATTTAAGAGTAGATATTTATATTTCATACATTGACCTATTTACTTGGAAGATCCGTGATTCTGCTCTGCGCATGTCCATCATCAGACTTGCTCCCCTCCATCCACCTGAGCGGGAGGGGCGGCACCATCTCTCCCTTTCCTGGCTGGCTGTCTGTCACCGGCAGGGCAAAGCACACAGGCCTCAGACTTGGCATGTTCTCTCCATAAAGCTCCCCATGGGAAATTCTGTAAGTTCATATTTTCCCTCATCCTGAGAGATGCACAAAGGCCAGACACAGTAGTTTCAGTTTTTCAGGTGAGAAAACCCAGCTACTGGGCGTGAAATCCCCTTGGATTTCCCAGTTCATGCAGTACTGACAGCAGGTTTCGCGTTCCCATCTTTTAAGACAGATCCCCCTGGGCTGTGATCATCTGATAGGTTTCCCAAACTCTCTTTAGAGTCATCAAGGGTGGGCTCCATCAGCCGACAGGAGAGGGGCTGAAAACATATTTCATGAACGCTCACAAGTTAATCGCCTTCCAAAATGAAATTACCCAAATGGATCACAAGATAAGCCTGGCAACAATTAAAGCTTGTTTCCTTTTGAGTCAATCACACTAGCAAACATCTCACCTTTGTTGTACTTACCTCATGTGGCTGGGATGTTGCAGCCATCCTGCGTGTTGAGAGAAGAAAGGAGAGGAGAGGGGACCGTTTGGGTAAAAGATCCTCTCATCCCACCCACCTCCACAATGTGCCCCACCCCCACTGTGCTCGCTGGTCACGCCTATCCACCCATTCAGTATGCAAATGATCTCTGGTGGGGCACTTTCTATGGCTCCCAGCTGGCTGCAAGGTTGCCTCATGCCAGCCCCTCCCTGCCCCCAAGCAGCCCACAGACTGCTGGAGGAGACTGCCAAGGAAAGCAGAGGTTTCAGAGCAGGGCAGTGGGTGCTTCAAGATAGACACAGGTGTGGTGGGAGCATAGGGTGATGTCTCCAAGTAAGACCCAGCCAGGTGTGCGTTCCAGTCATTCCAAAGTGGCATGGAATGACACCCTCCAAAAATTGTTCATGGAACCCTTGAAGCATGGCTTTGCCTCCTAGCATTTTGTGTTAAATCCCCTTCCTTGGTAGTATATCTCCATTTTTCAACTGTCCTATATGTCTATTGAGTTCAATTTGATAAGCCCATTAAGCAAGCCTTTCTAATTTTATGGGTTTTTATTGTGCTTTGAATGTGATTGCTTTTTAAAACATGAAATATTTTATTTGATCGGTCCATAATAGTGCATAAATAATCAATGGAAAACATCATCGTAAAAAGTTCTAAGACATGGGGGCATGCAAGCCCATTGTCAGGACAAGCCAGCACAGCATTACAAGAATGGATGAGAAGAAAATCGCCCGTTACACCCCTCATATTACCTTTCAAGGTAGTGCTTGAGCACACTCCCACTTATAATGAATAACATTAAAAACTAGTACTTGTTTAATACAAATCACAGTACTCAGAGCGCTTACAAGAAGTCTTCCTGCATCTGAGTTTGACAGCAAACCTGTAAGTAGGCCGGGTTCTATCACTCACATTTTACAGATGAAGAAACTGAGGCTTGGGTGAGCTGTCGATCTGCCGTTGGTGGGCTGAGCCCCGCCCCTCCCCTCTGCTCAGGGCGGCTGGTGCTCAGTGGCCGGTGCAGGCAGCCCAGCTTCTCCCGCTGCGCTGGGCCCGGAACGCTGCAGGGAGGAGTCGCCCCCGTGGAGGGCAGGCGCTGGCGAGACTCGGGGCTCCCCAGGGGCGCTCGGGCCCCGCCCTGCAGGCTCAGCCGCTCAGCCCTTAGCACGCGGCGTTAGATAATCTCCGGGGCAGCCAAGGCGCTTTTCCTGCCAAACCACAGGGAGGGACGAGGCCGATGGAGGGAGGGCGCTGGGAACTGTTTGTTGTTGCTTTTTCTGAATTAAAAGAAAACCGGGGAACAGAGCAAGAGAGGGAGCAAAGTTCAAGGGAGAATCTGGCGAGTCACCTTGGGCAGACCCCTGGACCACTTCCAGAACTCTCTCTTGGAAAGGGTGAGGCTGCAGAGTGTGTGATGAGCGCTCAGTGAGTATTCATTGTGGATGATGGATGACTGGCCTGGAATCCTTCCACACCACAAATTTGTTCCTCTGTACACCCAGGCAACCGAGAAGCCAAAAGAGGTGGGGGGATCGGGGTGCTGCCTAAACGGCACTTTCACTCTGCTGCTGGCACCGGAGCTTCTCCAGCTCTGAGCCCCGCCCTCCCACATCCTCTTGGACTCTTCCTTCCCCCGCTCAGACCGACGGGTCCCTAGAAGCAGAGCTCAGAGTGAAATTTCCTCTCCATGTAGCTCTCACAAGTCCCAGTCCCAGCCCAACCTCCCCAGGCAGTGATCTGGGCAAGAGTCTTATGGCTAGAACTAGCGAGGACAGCCTCTCTGCCTCCCTGCCTCCAGCCTCCTTCCCTCTGCTGCTCCCCTCCCCCCACCAGCCTCGGCACAGCTGCCAGAATCGCATTTCCGTTGCCTGATTTTGATCTTGTAACATCCCCACGTGGAAGATCGGCTTCAGTCCCAGTGGCCTTATATGTCAAGTCTCAATCTTTAACCACGCATTCAGATCCTCCTCCACAGCTCCCCATCTTGCCTGCCCCACCTCGAGGCCCTCTCTCCAAACTCTTCCAATGCAGAACTGCTCCGATTATGCAAAACTTTATAGCCACTCCCTCCCCTGCCCCACCACTTTGTCATTTGGTCAGTATTTATTGAGCATCTACAAAGTGACACCACTGAACTATGGGCTGCAAATACAATAAAGAACAAGAAAAAAAATCACCTCCGCCCTCACAGACTTGTAGGGTCAAGTGAGCAAGACAGTTAAGAAAGAAAATTTTCTTGGACTTCCCTGGTGGCGCAGTGGTTAAGAATCCGCCTGCCAATGCAGGGTACACGGGTTCGGGAAGATCCCACATACTGCGGAGCAGCTAAACCCACACACCACAACTACTGAGCTTGCGCTCTAGAGCCCGTGCACTACAACTACTGAGCCTGTGTGCCACAACTACTGAAGCCTGCGCCCTAGAGCCCTGTGCTCCGCAATAAGAGAAGCCACCGCAATGAGAAGCCTGCAAAACAAAGAATAGCCCCCGCTCGCTGCAACTAGAGTAAGCCCGTGTGCACCAATGCAGACCCAACGCAGCCGAAATATATATATATATAAAAGTCACTACAGAGTTTAAAAAAAAAAAAATGAAATTTTCTTGCTCCCAATTGCTACTGAAACGACATAGCTCATATTTAAACCTGAGCACAGCTATGTAAAATAAACCATTAAACAGACATGCACAGATGAATGACTGAAAGGAAATACACAAATATAGTTGTCCCTGGACAGCTAAGTATCCAGATTAGGGTAACTATCTCCTTCCTCTGCTTTTAGGTAGTTTCCAAAATTTTAATACTGATCACATATTCATTTTATAATAAAGAAACGAACTGGGCTTCCCTGGCGGCGCAGTGGTTGAGAATCTGCCTGCCAATGCAGGGGACACGGGTTTGAGCCCTGGTCTGGGAAGATCCCACATGCCAAGGAGCAACTGGGCCCGTGAGCCACAACTACTGAGCCTGCGCGTCTGGAGCCTGTGCTCTGCAACAAGAGAGGCCGCAATAGTGAGAGGCCCGCGCACCGCGATGAAGAGTGGCCCCCGCTTGCCACAACTAGAGAAAGCCCTCGCACAGAAACGAAGACCCAACACAGCCATAAATAAATTAAATAAATAAACAAATAAATAAATAAATAAAGCATGACAAATTAAGCAATGTGAATACCATCAAGCTTTAAAAAAAAATAAACAGTTTTGTGATAACAGTTATCAAAAAGTAAAAAATAAAGGTAAAAAATTACCTTTTCCTGTCATTTCTTTTAAGAAAGTTTTGCAATGACAGAAAGCATAAATAAGAAAATAAAAATCATCCACAATTCCAATATTAATATATAATAAATATCATTTTATTTTATTATGATCTAATCACTGTTCTGTTTTTTCCAAAAATTAGCCTCACATTGTGCACAATGCCCCATAACCTATTTTTTACTTAGCATAACATATTATACATTGTTTTCCATGACATCGAAGTGTTCCACGACGTCGTTTTTCACGTCTTTATAATATATGACATATGAACCGTAATTGGTTTAATCAATCCTTATACATAAATCATGGTGTTTGTCCCTAAAAAGGGAGAAAATTGTGGAGGTTGGAAATAGGCTTTTGGATCACTCAAATGTGGATTCAAATCCTGGCTTTACCACTTGTTCACTATAACTTTAGGCAAATTAACTAACTTTTCATAGATGTCATTCTTCTCACACACAGCATGGTGATAATAGTATCTTCCATATAGGGTTATTGTGAGAACAAAATACAAATTATTATTTACATAAAGAATAAATTATAATAAAATAATTGCTTTGATCATACCTGCACCTAGGTAGTTGTTAACTCTGATTATTTCCTTGGAATACATTCCTAGAAGTAGAATTTTCCGGTGAAGTGGTTTGACCATTTTGAAGTTTTTTGAGGCTACTGCAAAGCTGCACTTTTTTAAAAAAGCATATAAATTTCATTTAAAGGAAGGAGGAGGCACGGAGAAATTTTTAAAAATTGAACTTGCCTTGAGCCCTGTGTGCCAGTGCTGTCACAGGCGCATTCAGGAACAGGGACAGAAGTGAACCCTCCCAACCTTTCAAATGTTATCATCTGGCTGCTCCCCAGCCTTGTCTCCACAAGCTCCCTCCCTCTCCTAAAAGTTTCCTCCTCCGTGGAGTATTCCTAGACAGATCCTCTACGGCTTCCTCCAGGGAACCCCTCTTTTAAGACCCTTCTCTACTGAACACTTTGCTTCTTCACCGTGTGTTGCTTGAGATTTTTGCAGTCTCTGCCACATGCTCCCACCGTCTCCTCCATCAGACTGTAAACTTCTGAGGCCCAAGACCAAAACTAAGCTAGGAAAATGAACTCGCTTTGAGCTCTTTGGTTAACCATTTGCTGTTTTGGAAGAGAATAAATTGTCCCCAAGTCAGAAGTATTCAAGAAGATCTGAATACCCGAAAATGCCGTACTTAAAGATGCTACTTCACAGGTAGAAAATTGGGGCTGCAGCAGGGGCTGAGCCCTTCCAGAGGTCACACATAAGCCATAGAGCCCCCTCTATCGACATTCCCAGTCACTCTGCATTCCTCCTACCATGGGGCCACCTCCCACCAGTTTGCATGCTTTATGGCTCAGCCCGAGCCCTGTGTTATCCACCGCGCTATCTCAATTTGAAAAATCTTGCCCTTGACTCTTGCTTTCATGCAGCCTGCTGCCCTGCTATCTGTCCAGATCGTTTCTCCCCTTGGACACCACACTCCCACCCACCACCCTTCCTTGAACTGGGGGCGATAACAGAATCTGTGCCCACCCCAGCATTCCTGCGCATCCCAGACATGAAAGCAGTTGTGAAGCACGCGGAATCCTCCCCGATTTATTTCTTTTTACCTTACATCCCTTCCACTTTGATGTCAGGAGAATATCTGAGAGAAAAGAATCTAACCTGACCTACTACCCCGGAATGCCAAGATAAACAATTACCGGGCCGCCGATGCAGTGCAGTCAGCAGATGGGGGGCGAGGATGCACTGGACAAGGATGGGTCTGTTTTCTGAACTCCCGTCCCACCTCAGGGCTGACCAGCAGGACCTTTGGCTGGAAGCTCCCAGAGCTCCCCACTTACTGTGGTCCAGGGTCCTACAATCCATCCAAAGAGGGAGAGGCTCCTGTCTTTCCCTCAGATCCTCAAGCTCTTAGCAGGGCTCAGTAAGAGCCCTGGAAACTTCCCAGAAGTAAAGTAGATTAAAAAGCCCTGAGAATTGTAAGGCTGGGTGGTGGAGTGGGGTGGGTAGAAGTAAGGAGGGCGGGGAGGGGATCTGCCCTCCTCCCACACCAGCCACTGAGTCATGCTAAAATGCCTCCGGGAGACACTGAGGGTCTTCGTGGAGCTCCGCTCTCTCCTGCCGGAACCCCAGGGCCTGCCATGACCAGAATCTCTGCAGTTGCTTATGGCAACCGTGCCCCTTTGTACAGCAGAGTGGTGTTGGATGATGAAGGTCTGTGTGGGCTTTAAAAAGGGCTATATTTTGGTGCATCAGAATTTGAGCCTCACCATGGACAACAGGCTCCCCTCAGTGTGGCCCTTCATCCCCTCCTTCTCCTCCTCTTGTTCACCAGGTCACTGAGTCACTGTTACCTTCTTGTTGCTCTTCAAACAAGCCAAGCTACTTCCTGCCTCAGGGCCTTGATACTTGCTGTCACCCCTGTCTGTATGGCATGTACAACTTAGTGCCCCAAGAATGTGCCAACCTGCACAAAATATGATGGCTTATAACCTGCCCTGCCTGTGACCACTGCTACTTATACACACACTCACACACTTACACACACACATCCTCTGAAATGAATACTCTGTCATATCTTAGCATTCCTGGCACCTTCTCTTCATTCACCTCTCTGATCAGTTGTGTCCTCTTCAGGAGGTCTTTCCTAGCCACTCTGTCTAAAGAGCACTGCCCTTCCCCAACACAGGTCACGCTCTCTTCCCTTACCTTGCACTATTGTCTTCCTCATGGACTCTACATAAAATAGAATTCTTTACCTATGGGTTCCCTTGTTTGTTTTTCTATTCTTTTCTCAGAATGTAAACTCCATGAGAGCAGAGAATTGTTTCACTCATTGGCACATCCTGAAATCTAGATCAAAAGCTGACTTATAGCAGGAGCAGAATATAATATGCATATATAATCAGTCACTAAAAGAACTTCCAGGTATGTTTGTGATTCCTAGGGAAGAATCCTATGTATGCTGGGAGAGTCTCGGTTGCTGAATCTCTCCCCTCTTCCCCCTGAGCTTTTTGATTTTATTTTAATTCATCAGTGTTTCAGTGGACCTGCTGTCAGAGCAGCTTCTGCAGAGCTGGGACACCCCCCAAAATCCAGGGCTCCCCCAGTGAGAATGATGACTATTCTTCTGGAGGAGGCTGGCTGTAAGAGGAAGTCTTTGCAAATGACTGCTCAGGGACCCATAATGTAAACTTACACCCCAAGTCAAAAGCATGTATTGAAAAACGATATATCTTTTGTTAAGTCATACCTCAAATTCCATTGTTTACAGAGGAAGGACTATTACTGACAAGCATAAGCCATTTAGAAATATGACAGGAGTTATGAACCCTGCAAGAAGGAACAATCCTTGACCTGGACGGCTTGACAGTGGAATTTCATTCCATTTGCTCGGACATTTTGGTAACGCATTGGAAATATTTCTCTTTGGCATTTGACTGGTGGAGAAGCAAATGACTCGGAAGGGAGAGGAGTTCGTGCAACAGAAAACTGCCCATCGACAGCTGCGTGACGCTAGGAATGGGATTCAGCGTCTGAAGAGAGTCCGGGAGGCTGGGCTCTAGTCTCAGTGTGCTCATGTCTCTTTCTGCTACCTGGACAGTAATAAGTCCTTCCATACAGGGATGGGCATTACTAGTGCTCCTCAAGGTTCCAGATTCTCTTCTCCTTCTGATCACGTGTCCCTCAACGTTAGATGTGTTTTGGCAGCTGACTTTGGCCAATGAAATGTGAATGGAATGATGTATGTTAATTCTAGGGGAGAACTTTCGAGAGCCGGCGTGTGATTCTCCGTGTTGTGTTTCCCTGCCACTGTGAACCCCAAAGCCTGATGTTGAGCTGGTTGTAGAGACCCTGCCAGTTTGGGTCCCAGAGTGCCTACCATCAACAGAGTCCCACCGTCTACCACCCCTTCCTTGAGCAGGTAGTGTGTGAGAGAAACAAAGCCTTGTCTTATGCACTGAGATTTTGAGGTTTGTTGTAGCAGCAAACCTAGCCTATCCTGACCAATATCGTATACCTAATAAGCCAGATGCTTCCACCTACGTTAATTCCTGTGATGGCACTGTAACCCTCTGAGGCTCATTTGACACTTGAGGAAACTGAAGCTCAGCAAGGCCGGGATTCAAAGCTCAGATTCAGGAACTGATTCCAAAGCTGATTCCCTCTCCATGATACTATGACGTCTCCTACTCTGGAAGAGAGTCAACTTTTATATTTCTCCAGACCCCATGGGGTCCTCAGCCCTTGTTCTGGAACGATGACTTAGAGTTTGATTTGTTGTGGTCTGTGGCCTCATGGACTTTATGATTTAATGAGGGAATCAGAGAGACAAGTAAACACATTTGTTTTCCTAAAAAGCAGGTTAAAGAGCAGGCATAGCATGAACCCATGGAAAAGCACTGCTGTGCAGCTGAGTGGGGTTGGGAGGTTGGTCGGGGGGTCCCCTGGGGGTGCAGTGCGGGTGGGCGTGCAGGCTTCAGCCAGGGCAGCCTGAGGGTCACGGGTGATGTAAGACTGGCCTGGGCGCTGGAAGTCTCGGGCTCCAGGCCTGGCCCCTCCAGTCTTGGTGAGTCACCTTTCTGGGCCCATTGCCCAGAAGTGGAAGAAGCATCTTGGATTTGAACGTGGCCTACACATGAGCACCACCTGGGGAGCTTTAAACAGAAATATCCAGCCACCCTCAGAGATGTGATTCAGTGGCTCGGGCAGCACACAGGACTACATAGTTTTCAAAGGCTTTTTTTTTTTTTTTTAAAGGACTTGATACATGGGCAGATTTGGGTATCATCGGACTAGATCATTCCAGGACACTTTTCTGTTATTTCAGAAAGGCCACCGGACTAACACTGCTGGGGTCTGTTTTTGGTCAAGTGCGTTCCAGCCATTTCCAGAGTCCACCTCAGACCTCTGGGAGAAAGAGGTCCATCAGAACTCTGGGGGCCACTCAAAGTCAGAGGCTCCAGAGGGGCAGTGGGGTTCCTAGGGGCTCCAAACCCACTTCTCAAGCGATACCATTGTGAATAAGGCCTCCTTTTCTGGGTACAAAGGGCTGGTGGGGCTAGGAAGGTTAGCAAGCAGAAGACTTCCTGGGGACAGCCCCTAAACATGCACGGTAGGTGACGCTTCTGGACCAGAGGGAGTTCATCATGAAGATGGTCCTTGCGCTCCTGCCTTGGACATCGCTCTCACTCTCAAGTCCCATCTTCCAGGCCATGTTTTCCTGACCCACACAAAACTAACAGCCGACCTCCAAGCTTCTTCAGATCTGGCTCTCGATAGAGCCCTACTCCAGGGCCTCCTTGCGTTTACAACGGTCCTCCTGACACCCGGGGCATTAGCTGTGGGGTTCGTTGGAGGAGAAGCCACAGCAGTGCCAGAGAGCCAGCAGAGATGACCTCCAGTTCCCCGCAGCCTCTTGGCAGAGCTCAGGGTGGCCTCTTGGCTGACATGCCGCAGCCAAGCTGCTGGGTACTTGCCTGGTCCTAGTGCCAGACCCCACAGTGGAGGGCAGAGTGTGTGGCTGCTTTGATGGGTGAGTATATTCTGGTTCCTAGGAGTCTAGTAGGATCATGCTGCAAATTAGCCATCCAATTAAGGCAACCAAAGGCTAACACCTACTTCATCATCAACACAGGCGGTGCTGCATAAGGTAACAGAGGAAAAGCCTCACCTGGCTCCACATCCCTCCCTGTGGCTCCTGAGCCACACCAGGAACATCCAGGGTGGTATCAGCAGTGTGGTCTTTCTCTCCAAGGCCAGTCTCTCTTGCCTGAAGGTACTTAGGGCATCCATCGGCTGCCTTTGCTCCCCTTGTTGGCATAGCAACCTCATGCAACCTCCATCTCCTCCATGCTACACAGTGCCAGGGAGGTTCACGTTTTGGACACAGTCCTGGTGCCACAAGCCACACCTATATCTTGGCCACTGCCTCTGTGGTGTGACTTGAGAAGTGTTGACGAAGCCCGAGATCCCAAATAACTCAGTTATCTGCCCATCAGGGTACCAAAACCTGACTTCATCACTCACTTAATTAGTTTCTACATCTTGCCAACCTCCAAAAAGAATTTGAAGAGACGTACCATAAGTGACATTTTTACCCATCAAACTATTAAGAGAAAGGAAGGAGGCCAAGAGACAGGTATTGAAGAAGGCTGGGGTGAAGGGGAGAGATAAGAAGAGTGATTGTACCAGAAGACCAAACGGAAGGTGTTCCCACAGTTGACCGTAAGCATCCTGATGGCCAACATAAAAAATAGGAATAAGGGTACATTACAATGTCCTTAGTTTTCTATAAGAGAAAATATAAGAGATGGTGTGGAAAGGCAAGCATTTCCTAGCTCTGAAATGATGAGAACATTTTATTTTCAAGATCTTTGTATAAATATCACTGAACGATGAAATAGTATCTCCCAAATTAGTTTCACCAAAAGGGACCTGTCTAGAAAGAACAATGATAAATTGTCATTTTGTGGTGATATTTCTATAAGAAGCTAGAGTACTATATATATATATTTTCAATTTTATTTTATTTTTTTACATCTTTATTGGAGTGTAATTGCTTTACAATGTTGTGCTAGTTTCTGCTGTATAACAAAGTGAATCAGCTATATGTATACATATATCCCCATATCCCCTCCCTCTTGCGTCTCCCTCCCACCCTCCCTATCCCACCCCTCTAGGTGGTCACAAAGCACCGAGCTGATCTCCCTGTACTATGCAGCTGCTTCCCACTAGCTATCGGTTTTACATTTGGTAGTGTATATAAGTCCATGCCACTCTCTCACTTCGTCCCAGCTTATGCTTCCCCCTCCCCGTGTCCTCAAGTCCATTCTCTACGTCTGTGTCTTTATTCCTGTTTTGCCCCTAGGTTCATCAGAACCATTTTTTTTTTTTTTAGATTCCATATGTAGAGTAATATATTTTAAGATTATAGTTTGCAGTGATTAGGCTGGGTATTTGTTATTATGGATATATATTTATGGCTTCTATGGGGCCTGAAATGGCTTCTAGGGGGTCAAACCAAGTATGGCAATCTGGGTTTCAAATTGCACGAACCCTCAAAAGTAGGAAGGTGCAAGTAGGTAAAGTATAGGAGAGAATAGATGAGGGTGGTTGAGGGATGAGAGTTCAAGAACCAGGTTCTACCTTCCTACACTGTTGGTGGGAATGTAAGTTGGTGCAGCCGCTGTGGAAAACAGTGTGGAGGGTCCTCAGAAAACTAAATATAGAATTACCATATGATCTATCAATCCCACTCCTGGGCATATATCTGGAGAAAACCATACTTTCAAAAGATACATGCACCCCAGTGTTCATTGCAGCACTATTTACAATAGCCAAGACATGAAAGCAACCTAAATGTCCGTCAACAGATGAATGAATAAAGAAGATGTGGTACATATATACAATGGAATACTACTCAGCCATGAAAAAGAATGAAATAATGCCATTTGCAGCAACATGGATGCAACTAGAGATTATCGTAATAAGTGAAGTAAGTCACAGAGAGAAAGACAAATACCATATGATATCACTTATATGTGGAATCTAAAGTATGACACAAATGAACCTATATATGAAGCAGAAACAGAATCACGGACATAGAGAACAGACTTGTGGTTCCCAAGGGGGAGGGGGTGGGGTTAGAGAGAGAGTGGGAGTTTGGGGTCAGCAGATGCAAACTAGTATACATGGGATGGATAAACAACAAGGTCCAACTGTGTAGCACAGGGAACTATACTCAATCTCCTATGATAAACCATAATGGAAAAGAATATATTAAAAAAAGAATGTATAACTGAATCACTTTGCTCTACAGAAGTAATTAACACAACATTGTAAATCAACTACACTTCAATAAAAAAAAAGAGCCAGGTCCCACTCCAATCAGGGACACATCATTTTGTTCTTCTTGAGAAAAATTGCTAGCACACAAGCACGTACAGAGCCACACCCACAGCCGCCCTGGTTCCCACTGTAGCATCTGACTCTCTCACTCAGCTTCCCCTTTGGGCTTCCTTGGCTGTATATGCTCTTTCTTCACCTCCTTCACTGGTTATTTCTCCTCAAAGGTGCATATTCCCCAAAGTTCTGTCCTGAGCCTCCGTTCTCATCCTGGGGGAGACCTTAAACTACCGTGTCCTCTCTTCTTCCTGGGGTACCAGGGTGCCCCATCGGCATCTCAAACCCACCATCGTCTCACTGCAATCCTTGTCCTGCCCCGCATGTCCCATGACGGTCAAAACCACCACCGCCAGTGGCTCAGGCTCGGAATCTCAACATCATCTTATAGCCTCTATCCAGTTAACCGCCCTCACCTGCTAATTCTGCCTCTGTTTTTCCTATTCTCTCCCTTTTCCTGCCAACATCCTACTGCAGGTCCCTAGGTCCTCTGATGGGATCCCAAATGACCTTCCTGCCCCCGCTCTCTCCTCTTCCAACTAATCCTACGTGGTTCTGCCTAGATGATCTCCCCAAGTCACAACTCTCAGGCTGCCACCCCTAAGTTAAAAACCAAAACAGAATTCCCAGTTGCTCCTGTTGTAGGGTAGGTCCTCTTGAAACAACTTTAAATGGGAGAACTGCATGCAGAAGATTTACTGGGGAGTCCTCTTAGGAGACAGACCTGTAAGGAAGTGAGGGCAGGATGGGCCGGAGGCTGGGGAGTGGGGAAGCGGGACCACATGCGATGGTAGCAGAGGTCTCTGCTGATCTGATGCAGCGTTCTGGATCTGGGATGGCTCTGCAGAGTGGTCCCAAATTAAGACAAGGGTTCAGACGTCAGCCAGTTACTGGTCACAGTCTGCCACCTGGAAGGGGCCATAACTCTGGGCAAGGCGGCCCCCTCCAGTGCAGGGAGAGATGCAGCTCTGAGACATCCGTGCCTGATATTCCCAGCTTCGGGGAGATGGCTGTGTGGACCCTGAGGAAGGCTCTAGGCAGGGAACCCCTTTTCCACTCCATTCCCTCAGCCTGGTACGCATGCCCGCCTCCCACTCACCCATAAGACCCACTCCCTCCTTTTTTTTCTTTCTCTTAATTGTGGTAAAACTTGTATAACATAAAATGTGCCGTTGCACCCTTTTAAAAATAGACTTTATTTTTTAGAGCAATTTTAGGTTCAAAACAAAATGGAGCAGAAGTTACCAAGGTATCCCATATACCCCCTGCTGCCACACATTCATAGCCTCCCTCATTATCAACATCCTCGACTAAAGTGGTATATTTGCTACAGCTGATAAACCTACACCCACACAGCATTATATGTCCATTATGTGTCCCAGAGTCCACAGTTTACATTAGGGTTCACTCTTGGTGTTGACAAATGTATGTACATTGTAACCATTTTAAGTGTACAATTCAGTGGCATTAATTCTATTCACAATATTGTGCAACCATCACCACTATCAATTTCCAAAATGTTATCACCCCAAACAGAAACTCTATGATAATTAAGGAATCCCCCATTCCCCAATTCCCCCAGCCCTGTAATCTCTAATCTTTCTGTCTTGATGGATTTGCCTATTCTAGAGATTTCATATCTGTAGAAACATACAATATTTTTCCTTTTGTGTCTGGTTTCTTTCACTTAGCACAGTATTTTCAAGGTTTATCATGCTTTAGTATGTATCAGAGCTTCATTCCTTCTTATAGCTAAATAATACTCCTTTTTACGAATATACCATGTTTTGTTTACTCATTTATTTGTTAATGGACACTTGAGTTGTTTCTACCTTTTGGCTATTGTGAATAATGCTGCAATGTACACTGGCATACAAATATTTGTTTGAGTCGCTGTTTTCAAATTCTTGGGGGTGTACACAGTCATTCCTTAATATCCGAGGCGGGTTGGTTCCAGAACCCCTCGCAGATATCAAAATACAAGATGCTCAAGTCCCTTATATAAAATGGTATCGTATTTGCATAAAACCCATGCGCATCCTCCCATGTACTTTAAATCATCTCTAGATTACCTATAATACCTAATATAAATGTTATGTAAATAGTTGCTGGCATATGACAAATTCAAGTTTTCCTTTTTGGAACTTTCTGGAATTTTTTTTCAGTATTTTCAATGCACCGTTGGTAGAATCTGTGGATGTGGAACCCACAGATATGGAGGGTGGACCGTGCTAAGACATAGAATTGCCCACTCTTCCCTTTCACACACCTAGGTTTACACTGAACAAACCACCTACCAGTCCTTGAACATGACTCGTGATTTCCTGTTCCCAGAGCCCTGTATATACTGATCTCTCCACCTAGAACACTTCTCTTCTATCCTCCACATCACGAAGTCCTCTCCATCCATGTTTGGTAGAAAAATCCACCCCCCACCCCGCCAAAGATATAGTCATTTCCTAATCCCCAGAACCTTGAATATTACCTTATGTGGCAGAAGAGTGATTAATAATAATCCTGAGAGAAGCACTTTATCCTGGATTGTCTGGGTGGGCCCTGAATGCAATTACATGTATCCTTGGAAGAGGGAGGCAGAGAAATATTCGACAGACACACACAGAGGAGAAGGTGATGTAAAGACAGAGGCAGAGATCAGAGAGATGCAGCCACAAGCCAGGAAATGTCAAGGGTTGCCAGGCATCCACAAGCAGCTAGAAGAGCGATGAGTGGGGTCTCCCGGAGCCTTTGGAGAAAGCACAGCCCTGTCAACACCTTGATTTGGGTCTTCTGGCCTCCAGAACCGCAAGAAAATTAATTTCTATTGTTTTAAGCTCCAAGTTTGTAGTAATTTGTATGGCAGATCGAGGAACTATGATATCATCTTTCAAATCCTTCTCAGACCTCACCTTCTCCATGAAGCCTGCTCTGATTACCTCTGCTGGAAACTGCAGCTCCCTTTTCTGAGCCCCTTTACTCTCTGCCTGTACCTCTTTATGAGACTTGTCATAATCTGTTTCGTAACATGCTTATAAATGTGGATGTCTGGATTTTAAAATCTCTAAGAGCAGGCACCAGGCCTTCTACACCAAAGTGTTTAATTTAAATTCACACATTAATTACTTAGCATGAGCCAGGCTCTGTTCCAGAGACTTAAGCCCTCCATTTGGAGCACATATGTTTTTCCAATTTTTTTATTTTATAAATAATTCATTCATTTAATCAATAAATATATATTTAACACTTACTCTGTGCCAGACACTGTTTGGGGTTCTGGGGGTACAAAGGTAAACAAAATAGATGCTCCTGGTCCTTGACATCCCCCAAATAGTTTTCATTTCTTCATGAGGGAGACAGAAAATAAACAAATATGTATACATTTGTAAGTATTTAATGACAAGAAATGACAAATGTCTTGGAGAATTTCAGAAGTGATATATAAATACATGCTCATTGTGAAAAGAAGTAGAGAAGATGATTATAAAGTAAAAGTACACTTTAGTACCACCTCTAATTCCACTCTGCTCCCAGAAGTAACTATCATTAATAATGTACATCCTTTCTTTTTCCATGCATTTATATATACCATATAAACCCATATACAGTTATTTTTTCATAAATAGAATAGTACTTTATGCATCACCCTGTTACTTGGCATAGAATTTCACATAGAGTAAACGTCTGTTCTACATATAGTGGCTGTTTGATGAGTATTAAATTTCTTAAACTTCTCCAAAGGCCCCCCTAATGCTGAGCATCAAGGCTAGGTCCTTCTGGCCCCTCTGTTAATGGGCATGTGCTCTGGCGAGCCCCTTGGGTACAAAGAAGGGGTGTGAACAAGGCAACAGTCAGCTGCCTGGGAGAGGTTTGGGTGGCTCCTCCTGAAAGGGCACCCGGACTTCAATGTGTAGAGTCTTTTCTGCCCCCCCCCCCCAACTCCACCCTGGCTCCAGCACTCCATCACACAATACTCCCTGGAGATGCAGAAGACTCTGTGTCGAAGATTTGGGACAGCCCCCAGACCAGCCCTTAACCCTGGTCTGAGAAGTGTCATTTATTCCCTCAACAGACATTTGCACAGTAGGTTATATATGGGGTTGGCCAAAAAGTTTGTTTGGGTTTTTCCATAAGATGTTACAGAAAAACCCAAACGAACTTTTTGGCCAACCCAGTACTAACAGTGTGCCAGGCTCTGGTCATGTCTGCTTACAGAATATTCCTAAGAACGGAGCAGAGTGGGATACGAGACAGATAAAGATCCAGGAGTCTGCATCCTGCTTGTCACGTGGTTTCATCTGCCCTGGACAGACTCAGACAGAAACCAGTGGCTGTGACGTCTGCAGCTGCTACAAATGATACACTCCTACATGGGTGGAAAACGCAAGCCAGCCCTGCTCCACGCTGTGGGAAATTTTCCTATTTCCACCGAAGCCTCTTGTTCTCTCTTCTACTGCATCCTGCGGCGCTGCCTAAATGGCTACATTCTGCGTGTGCCTGTGTATGTGTGAGTGGGTGCACGTGCACAGCCTCTCCACACGCTCCATGCTGCGGCACCCATGATAAGGTGGAAAGGCCCTGAAGAACCACTGATTGGAAGGGACACCCCAAAAAGCATTCCTCTGCCTCCAGGAAGACTGTGTCTAGGTCATGGACAATAGCTGGGTGTTTTCCAGTTTTTAAAGCTCTTTGAGGAAATGGAAACATGCCTGATCCCATCCTGGACCAAATTTCAACATACATTTTTGCAGACAAATCAACATCCTAGTGTGTCACCTGAGTTTCTCCTAAACCCCGCCGCCTCCCTGCACTGACCATGTGCCCCCAATAGAAGATTTTGCCTTCTCGTCATTACTGAAAAATTTTCAACTTTGCTTCCAGCTCATTCCTCATATAGGACTAATTTACTTTAGACATTTGACAATTCAATTTTGAAAGGAGAACTACAAGTCACTTTAAAAATACATAGGAAATATTTGTTCATTTTTGTTCAACTTTCATCTTTGCACATTTCCACATTTTTTCTTTTTCTTTTTTTCGCATGTGAATTGGTGCTCTGCAACCCAACTGATGCGCTCCTGAGTCAGCGTCCCTGTTTCTAATTATTGAACATCTAGAAGCAGTTCCAGACAACTGCTCGGCATTACGTTCCCACCACCAAAACCTGAGGGACAGAATTCTTGGTTACAGAATGCCGGAGTTAAGGGTTGAAAGACAACATCCATTATAACCTTCTGTTTTCACTCACTTATAATTGTCCCCAAATTGTCCTTTTGCTCCAAATCATTCTATGCTCTGTTTCCACCCCAGGGATGAAATTGCTTGGAAAGTCTGAACAAAAGTGGTGTAGCCAGTTTGGAACCAGGCAGCTTGGGGGGGGAGAATATTTTTCTTCAGCTTTAAAACAAAGTGTGTCTCCGGCCATGGACAACCCCCAAACAGCTGTCCCCTTATAACATCGGCTCTCCCACGTGGGTGGTCAGCTTTTTTCTAAGGGAGGAAGTGTCTGTGAGTGGAGCGGAAATCCAGAATTTCAAGACAGAAATCATAGGCAATGAAAGTATGGATTTGTGCTTTCTGTTCTACAATTTGGCAATGGTGGTGGGGGGAAGGGCTTATGTTGTATTATCTGCAGAATGCAGGCAGTCCTCTTTCCCTGGGATTAGCTGTCTTATTTCAACAGTGTCTACGTAGCGGTGAATGGTATGTGATTTAAGTGAAGGCGTTCCTGAGTTTGAGTTTAGGTTCCATCCCTTACTAGCTATGTGACCTTGAGTTAGTAATATAGCTTCCCTGAGCTTTTCTATCCTCATCATTAAAATGAGGCTCATGGTGGTACCCACCTCACGGAAGGGCATGGAGGACAGAGTGAGGTCATGTATATAAAGCCCTGAGCCCGGTGTCTGGCATGCCGTGTGTGTGCAGCATAGGTGCCCGGGAGTACAGCAGAGGCAGTCACAGAGAGATAACATAGGTGACTGCAGCTTGCATTTGCCAGTTTTGTTGACATCTTGCTTTTTTGGCCTCTCAGCATCCATTCCCACCTCTTCCGGTGACCATACCTCCGTTTTCATTTCAGTTTAGGAAACCACCCCTATATATTCTCAGCCCCTGTGATTCAGGTGTCGCTGTTCCTACCGCCCTCCCCATGTGTTGTTCTGGAACTCGATCTCAACCAATTAGAGGTTGTGAACGCCTGCTCCAGGATTTCTGCTGGAATAGGGGAAGAGAGAAATACTCTTCTCTTTCTGCCAGGGTCGCTGGTCTGTCAGGATGCCCACTTAGAGCTCCTGGTAAGTCCTCTTTGGTCAAACTTACCAAGAATGGCTCTAACAGAGAGAAAGGCAGACCCAAGAGATGGCACATGGAATTCAAAAGGCACCATCCAGGTGCACGGATCCTGCTGTGCCTAGAGCTGGACCTGCCTTTAGACTTTTCTGCTGGGGAGACAATACATTCCCTTTTTTGCTTAAGTCAGTTTGAGTTGGGTCTCTGTTGTTTACATTGGTCTCATTGGAACAGAAGCTCAAGACTAAAAGCATCCAGCAATTAGGCAGAACCCTTCCTGACATGTTTGGAAGACACACATCCTCTGCCTCTGATTTGCTGGCAGCTTCAGACAAGTGCCTTTACTCTCTAGGTTCTCAGCAGTAAGATCAGGCCACGGTGACGAGTGACCACTGAGGCTCCAGTATCCTGGGAGGCAATGATTTGAGGAAGATAGAGCATGGAGGGGATCAGAGTTCGTCCCTCTGTTTGGGGTCACAGAGGAGAAATTAAGAGCTGGTTTTGAACTCTGGCTGTACTATTCCTGTGTGACCATGGACAAGTTATCAACCTCTCTGAGCCTCATTCTCTTCAACAGTAATACGAAGATATTCAGACTATCTAGTGAGAGGAATTGTCACACTTCCCTCCTCTTCCTAATCTCACATTGCCATCTCAGCCCAAAGCTGAAAGGCTTCTGCTTCTCGACTGGAGATAGAAGTACTGGAAAAACCATTCAGCTTCTCTCTCTGTCCTGTCACTTGTTCCTCCTCATGGAAGGGAGAGCGATTAGTCTGACTGGTGGGAATGGAGCGAGCAGGCACTCGCTCAGCCACGTTACCCTGGATCGGCAACGTGGACCAGCACAGCCCTGGCTTGCTGCCTCGTCCTGTGTGTGTTCAAGTGCGTGAGCCACGTGCTCCAGGGACCCAGGGGATGAACCCTCGAGCAGGGCCACTCGCACCACTTCAGGTGCCCATTCTCCGGCTTCTCCACCTGGGAAGGGGCTGGGGTGAATCAAGTCAGCCTGCACTGTGGATCTGGACGTCTTTAATCCAGGAAGAAAGGCCTGTCATGTCTCCAGTCTAAATCTACCCCTTACAAAGCAGATACTTGGACCCTCACTTGACTCCTGGAGTCTGTGGTGAGGTTAATTTACTACATACTTTAGAATGAGAACATGTTTCTAAAACTTTGGGACGAAAGAGATTTCTGCAACAAGGCTCCAGATTTGCACACCATAGAATGGGAAATGGATGGATTTGACTACACCAAAATTAAAGATTCTGTTCAAGATAATAAATGATATTAGATTGGGAGAACGCACTTGTAACATCTATAGTTTTCAAAGGTATAATACATAAATTATTTAAGGAACTCCTGCCACTCTGTAAGTAAAGGTCAAGAAACACGATAGAGAGCTGGACGAGGGACATATATATTGGGCACTTGCCAAAAAAGAGTAACACCTGCCCCCCACAGGCCAGGCCTAATTTTTAATTAAGATAGGCAACAAGGCAGAAACTTCGAGATCCTTTCAAATTTTAATTCACTTTCCTCTTTAGTCTCTACCCAACACATTATTATTCAACCCAGAGATTTACCATTTGTATTTCAGTCCTCTTCCTGAGATTTACTTTTTCTTGTGCCCAAGCAAACCTGGACCCTTTCCCCAAACAGTTTTAGGGGCCTTACCTGTACCTACGTGTCTGCTTCAGAATGTGAGAGGTGGTTATTCCAGCACCCTCTTAGGGTAGCAATGACTGGCAGTGTTAACAATTAGTCGGAATCCCATTGGTCACCTGAGGCTCATTAAACAAGCAGCCTCCTCTCTGTTCTTTAGCAGCTGCAATGAACAGCAAGCTGGTCCACATTTTGAACAAAATTCCTCATAGGATCTTTGCATGCATGATGTATTCTGTTTGTTGCCAAGATGTGAAATTTATCTCTTGGAGGAAGCATATAAATCTTGCTGTAGTCTATTTAAGTAAAGAGATAACAGGAACAACTTACTGAGCCCATTGGTTTCCGGTGAGAAAGAAAAAAATAATCAATTTTGGGAATGTTGGGGGGCTTTGGGTCACTGAAGAGAATTTGGTCGAGTCCCTTAGAACACTATAAATAGGAAATTCGTGGAAGAGGAAATCTGAATGGCTAAGAAGAACACTGAATGGAGCCCAACTTTTTCAGTAATCAGAGAAAGGAAATTCAGAGAAAAGTCTCACTTGATGTGCAACACACAGACAAAATTAAGAATTTGACCAAATGCAAGGAAGGATGTGTAGAAATGGGCCGCTCAAGCACTGGTGGTAGCATATATTGGTGAAATTCTTAGAGAGCAGGGTGGAAGTATGAGTGAAATGAACATGTGACTACAATTAGGCAAGTCCTGCCACTGGGATACGCCCCAGAGAAACTCCCATACAGGTAAACAAGGAGACTCTGAGCAAGAGTGCCTGTCATGGGAAAGGATTCTAGACCACTGACGACTCTACTGGAATAGTGTGCAGCAATCAGAAGGAATTGGCTAGACCTACGTAGAGCATCATTGATGGATCTCAAAGCATAATGCTGAGTAAAACAAAGAAGAAGGAATCAAAAGGAGATTGATAGCAAAAAAACCATTCATGTACATTTAAAAAAACTTATTGAAGTATAGTTGATGTACAATGTTGCATTAATTTCTGCTGTACAGCAAAGTGACTCAGTTATGCATATATATATTCTTTTCCATTATGGTTTTTCACAGGATATTGAATATAGTTCCCTGTGCTATACAGTAGGACCTTGTTGTTTATCCATGTACATTTTTAAAACATACAAAACAATACTATATATTTCCCATATATGTCATATGTAGACATAACAAATGGAAGGTGGATTTTCAAGGACCTACTATAAATACATAAGAAGAGGGTACCTTTGGGAGTATTTCTATTTGAGATAGCAGATGAAGGGGAAAAAGAAAGAAAAGAGGTGCCTTGAATGGTCTTCTTTGCCATCTATTGAGAAGGATAAAGTCAGTTATGTCCACTGGGGTTAGAAACCAGCTATATGGCTCTATCATTTGACAGAACACTAACCCATAGTAGGTGCAGGTGCTCAATTAATAATTTAACAATTTTTAATCTATTTGTTTTATCCTTTAAATTCGGGACTTTCTAAGATATAGGATCTTTCAGAATTTTCTCTGGAATCAGTGCTGAGAGCTCAGGGTGATCCCCTGCTTCCTTATAAGGTCATGAAATAAAATATCAATCAATTTCTAAAAGACATTATTGATTCAGTGAGGTAGAGAGAACCTTAGAGATCTTCTTGTCAGAATCTTTGACCCTGCCCAGGAGGGATCTGAAGTCCTGAGGGGTCCAGTGACTGCCCAAGGTCAGACACGGAGCCTGCTGCCTGTGGCCAGAGGGGGACCCCAGTCCTCTGACTCCTTGTCCTTTGCTTTTTTTCCACCAGGTAGCCTGACGTTAGCATTGCTACCTCCAAGTGTGCCACGACTTCAGCTTGCTCTGAATGTCCATGTCTGTCTCTGCACACTTGGGAAGGGTTGATCTAGCACTTTAACACTCTACACTGCAATTGGCACATGGCCTCTACAGGAAAAGAGCAACAGACCCTATAACACAGTCCCATTGAAGACTCACATTCAGTCACTCTCAAAAGTCCCCAGTTCTACCTCTCAGAAAGAAGTCTAATTGTCAGTGTTGCCATGGGAACGTCCCTTGTTGCAATGAACCAGTCCTGACGTGGCCTTGTCCTGGGACTCCATATGTAATATTGGTGGCTTAGCAGCTACAGGTCTGTGTTTCGTTCACCCAGAAGATTGTTCCTTCCCAGCTTAGACGAACTCCTGTTTCTAAGCATTCTCCATGAGATTCTCCATTCTTTCTTCTTTGAGATTCCTCTTCTGAGCCCATTTCTCCGGAAGCTAAACCTCCATTGAGTGAGTGCATATTTGACCTTCTGAGTCCACTTGAGGTTCGTTTTTCAAACTATTATTTGTTTTCCATTTAAAAAATCCCGCCCCTCCTAGAAGCCGCTTTCTCCGGAAAGTGACTGTGATGCTCCGAGCCGGCAGCAGAGGGCGCCCATGCCTAACAATCTTGGCACTGAACGTTCAGCTGGGGCTGAGCGGGTTACAAGCCTCCCGCAGCTGCGCTGACCGAGAAGATCCTCCCCTGGGGGCCTGGACCTGGGCCAGCTCAGTGTGGTCGGAGATGGCTGTGCGCTCCAAAACTGTCACGAGAGACATTTCCATGGAGTTTTCCATGGAGAGGGGTGAGGGTCCTTTCCCAGATTCTCCTTCCTGCCTGCCTTGGGGAAAGGGGGAGGGGAGTGCTTTCTATTCTGTTCCCTGCTCAGTCCCTCCCAGGAACGCCCTAAATTAATCCTGTATCAGGGGCCCCAATCTTTCTCCAGGGGGGAAGGCATTATTGGTTTTTTGCCTGAAATCTTGAGATCATTTAGGGGAAGCATCCTCCAGGGCCTGAGTCCCAGTCTTTTGAATTACATCAGTGGTGACAAATTAGTACTCACATAGGGTATATTTGATTTTTTTGGAAGCAGCCAAATCTATTAAATAAGGGATGAAATAAAGCTGGAGGTACGAAAGTACAGAGCCCAGGACCTAGTGTATAGTGGGTTCTGGATAGATGGGGGTGACGTGAATCTGGGTCCTCTGGTAGTTATTGCAGTTGTCATTTAATGAGCTTTTGATTTAGAACAATGAGACCATTTTTCTTAGGTGACCTCTAAATCAGTTCTGAAGACAAATGTAAAAGAGAACTATCCAAAGAATATATCATTGCAGCCAAAGTTTCGAAGATTTCAAACATAAATGTGATTTGTTTGCCCAAGTCCCACATGTATTAAAAAACACTTTATTATTTTATATTTGCTTATTGTATTTATCAATCCCTTAACCTACGTGTATTTCTTGGACATCAAATACAAAGGTAGTGCTGAAGATATAGGACCAGAGACCTTGGAGTTCAGTGGCACTTGCTCTCCATTGGCAGTGAGGGTGGCTGAGGTCCTTATACTGCCCACCTGGAGGTCCTGGGGCAAGTCATGAATCTCTAGGGTCTCAGTTTCTTCATCTTTAAGATGGGGATAACAAGAGCTCCCCTGCCTATTTCTCTGAGCCCAGATTACAATTGCAGACCTTTATGTGCTTTGTGAACTCCAAAATGCTATAGACATTTCATTTCTTAGTATCCTGTGATCTTTGTGCTTTCTATTTTCTCAATTATAAGCTCCTTGAAGGCAAAGAACGTGCCTCAACTTCCTGGTCACTGCCCACCATGCCATGAAGAGTAACTCGGAAGACAGTGGGGACCTTATACCTTCTGTTAACAGTCTACCCAAGGCTGGTTTTCTGACTCGTGGCTCCAATGGGGAGGTTCCTGGGCTTGCTATGGGACTTCTACTTGCGACGGGCTGCCATCTATTGGGAATGAAGCCAAAGGTACCAATCCCACTAAACATATTTTGAACACCACCTTGCACTCTGCTCAGAGTTGTTGTGGATACATAGTTGAATCAGACATGATCTCTGCTCTCAAAGAGTTTACAAGTAAAGTGGATAGTACATACAAATGGCCAATAATGCAGAACACCATGTTAGTATAATCAAAATGGAGGCCCCAAATAACGATAAAATTACAAAGACAGAGAGACCAGGACAAGCTTCCTAGGGATGTTGCATTTGAGCTGGCCTTAGAGGATGAATAGGCCTTGGATAAGTGCAACTGGTGCAGAAGTCGTGCCAGGCAGAGAAGACAATCTGAGCAAAGACATAGTCAGCAGGTTGTTGGAAAAAGATTACACTGGGGGGAAGTGAGCGCTGGGCGACGTGTAAGAAAGAGAAAGCTGGCAAGTTTTGCCTTGGGACCTAGCCTTGGGGAGCCTTGATTGTCCTGCTAGAAAGCCTGGGCTCATCTCAGAAGTGAAATGAAATCATTACAGCTGATGCACTCGGCCGAAGGGCTCAGATGGGCCATCTGGGCTGACTCCGAGGGGAAAGTGGGCATGGCATTGCCAAGGCAACCAAAGAAGGCAGAGTCAAGGTGCCTCGACTGGTGCAGGCTGGCCCCAGTTTTGACCAGTGCAGTGGTACTGTGAAGCCTCTAACGTCAGTGGGATATAGACAGGAAAGGGCTTTCTTTCTTCCAGCCACAGCCTCCAAACTGCCCTGTGGTATCTCCTTTCTTTGCCCACTGATGGTGCCTCAGGCAATGCTTAGAACATTTCACTTTGGTTGTTAAAAATCCAGTCAAATCTGAACTTCAGTCTTGCACTGAATTCAAAGTCCCTTCCCATCGGCCTGACCGCTGGCCCAGGGACCTGCTCTGGGAGGAAGGTGAGGACTACTCCTTCACTCTTCCTCCACTTTTCTCCCTCCTTCCTCTCCTGGGTCTCCCTTCCCTCTCTCCACCAGGGAATCGGGGCCCTGGAGAAAGGATGGGAAGACAGGGAAGGTTCTTAAGAAAGTTCTTAAGGATGAAGTGCTATCAGTGCCTTCGTGTAGCAAGTCCCCGCCAGATGTCTCTTGTTAGGGGCATATGTGAGTTCTTCAAGAGGCCCCACTGGGATGTTACGCTGCCCAGTAACCAGGTATGGCCAATGCATGCTCAGCTTGACCTCCAGTTTGAGATGATGTCAATCTCTGTTTGACCCTTAGTCACTGCCTATAGGAGTTCAACCAGTGGCCTCTTACTAAGGGGGTCCCTTGAAATTGACTGGCCGTCCCCTTGAACTTGGTACCTTTAGGGTATTCTAAGCATGACTTTCTTCCAGGATATTCACTTGACTGAAAGAAAATAATGCATCCTGACCATACCAAGTACGGGGGGTAAGGCGTGCACTGCTGCCCTCTCTCTCTACCCCACCATCACCCTCAAGATGGACTCCTGTCTTCAGAGTGCTCTAGTCAAGAAGAAGGCATCAGTCTGTATGTTCACAGGTATCTCCTCTCCAAGCACTCTCTCACCCCCATCAAGGTGGCTCTGTGTTTCTGCCACTCAGCAAGCATCCAGCCAGGAGCGAGGGACCAGCCTCCCCTTCTCGTAGGTACCTGCATCCAGTCTCAGTGAAGGGGTTCTTTTCTGTCCCCTTCACTTGGCTTGGATATGGGGGTCCCTTCCCCCTCCTGGGCCCCCTGAAGGGGTGGGGTAAAGCCACAGCATTGCCCCCGAGTACCCCTTATTCTTAAATTTCAATCCTCTATGAATATTGGCTCAAGAAGTATAGGGTAAAAGTCACAGAATCGGCTCAACATTTTTTTTCTTTTATTAAAGTATAGTTGCTGTACAATATTATGTAAGTTACATGTGTACAATATAGTGTTTCACAAGTTTTAAAGGTTATACTCCATTTATAGTTATTATAAAATATTGGCTCTATTCCCTGTGTTGTACAATTAATATTTGTAGCTTATTTTATACCCAATAGTTTGTATCTCTTAATCCCTTACCCCTGTATTGCCCCTGCTCCCTGCCACAGCCACTGGTAGCCACTAGTTTGTTCCCTATATCTGTGAGTCTGCTTCTTTTTTGTTATATTCACCAGTTTGTTTTATTTTAGATTCCACATGTAAGTGATATCATACAGTATTTGGCTTTTTCTGTCTGACTTATTTCACTTAGCATAATGCCCTCCAAGTCCATCCATGTTGCTTCATATGGCAAAATTTCATTCCTTTTTATGGCCAGTAGTATTCCATTGTATATATACCACACCTTCTTTAACCATTCATCTGTTGATGGACACTTGGGTTGCTTCCATACCTTGGCTATTGTAAATAATGCTGCCATGAACACTGGGGTGCATATATCTTTTCAAATTAGTGTTTTTGTTTTTTACAGATATATACCAAGGAGTGGAATTGCTGGGTCATATCGTAGTTCTATCTTTAAATTTTTGAGGAACCTCCATACTGTTTTCCACAGTGGCTGCACCAATTTACATTCCCACAAATACCATACATCAGTTCATCTATCTTAATAAGTCCTGTGTGGAAGCATCTAGTAGTTCCTCTTTAGACTATGAGGGGACCTCCTGGCCTCACCTTGGGGCTTGAGCCAAAATTGTAAAACAATAGGAAAATTCCATTCCATTTTCTGTTCCATTAGTGATGTGTGAGGGCAGAGTCCCACTGTCAGCACGATTGACATTTGGGGGCTGATAGTTCTTTGTTGTAGGGGCGGCCCCGTGTGTCATAGATGTTTAGCAGCATCCCTGGCATCTACCCAATAGATCTCCCCCGGTTGTGACAACCTCTTCAGACATTGCTAAACCTCCCATCCCCTGGGGGGCGGGGAGGTAGCCAAATTGCCTCCCGATGAGAACTACTGCCTAACAGAAAAAAGGAAGTCATTGAAAGTTTTTGAGCAAGGAAGTAACATAAAATTATCATCAAATATCATTTGATTGGTTTCACCGAATGATATGGACAGGAGCGGCCAAGGCCAAGAAATGTGTGCTGTGCAAATGGCATCTTTTTAATAATCCCTCATAAGGTACAACATTATATACATTACATTATCTCACTCATTTCCACAGCCACTATCTGAGGAAGGCAGGGGACCGTGTTTCACTGATGAAGTGTAAACACAGAGGAAGAGGCTAATATGGGGAGCCATCAGGCTGAAGAATAAGGGTTCGGAGGAGAGAAGTGGAGAGGGGGTTTTCCATGGAGTCTGGGACTTTCTTTTCAGAGCAGGAATCCTGTAGAAAATATCTGGATCAGTAATAATAGGTACTGTAACTGAAATTAATTGAGAGCTGACCATGGGCTGTGTGTCTCATAGATCCCCCACTTAAGTCTCTCAATAAGCCCCGTGAGCAGGTAATATTATTATTCCCAGGTTACAAAGTCTAAGTTTGCAAAGACTAAGTTCCAGGAGGTTAAGTCATGTGCCGAAGGTCACTCAGTGATCAGAGATGGAATTTGAATGGAAGCCACTGGGCTGACTCCAGAGCCCTTGTTTATAACCAGGGCAACATCCTAAACTAGTTTCCAGCATGTAACTCAGAACATAGGCTCTACAGTTTCCAAACCTCTTCCTCTTGTGTAGCCTTCGCAGCTCACACAAGGCTCTCCCATGTGATGTGTAGTGTCAGCACTGATAGGTAAGTGGGGCCTTAGTCCCATTTTACTGATGAAGATACAAACTAGAATACAGGGGTTAAACCAAAACTAGAAACCAGAATGGCGTGATTCTTTGCACGGTACGTTGGATGATCCTGACCAGAATGTGGAATAGAACGTTCTGTAATCTCAGAACCAGAGATTAAGTTTTAACTACAGTCTCACACTTCAGAAGAAAATTAACTAATACTTTTGCCCATCTTCTATGCCAGATACTGTGATAAAAGCTTTGCACACATTATCTATATCATCTTGGCAGGAATCCTAGGGCAAAGAGTATAATTATCCCAATTTACAGAGCAGGTCATTGAGGCTTGGCAAGACTGATGTCCATCACGAATGGCAAAGTCAGGACTCAAACTCAAGTATGTCTTGTGCCAAGGCACATACAGCCTGTTACACTGGGCTTCCTGCATCTTTTTATCTTTTATCCTTACGAGGTAGGTATTATTATCTGATGTTTGCAAATAAGGGAAAGAAAGAAGAGCCAGAAAGGTGAAGCAACTTCCCCCCAAGCACAAGACCACCAGCAGGTGGATCCTGGAGCCAGGCTCTGGCTGGCTGTGTCCAGAATCCATACTCTTCACCCCGGAGTCTTGGGTCTCGGCTCCATGAGAACTCTTGGGAACACAAGACTGACTCCCCTGATGTTGTTATCTGTGTAAGTCAGCCTGGGGAGTATGGGGCTGTGAGTCTCAGGGAACATTAATCAGCATTGTTGGGACGATCTGTTCTCTCCACGAGCCGACTCCTCTTGTCGGTGACGTGAGCTGAATGAGGAAAGTCTCTCATCCGGGGTGTAGGCTCTAGAAGCTTCTCGTAGCTGCTGTGGATCAGAGCCTTAAAGAATATTGAACATTCACTCAGTTGCTCATCCTGGGGTGTGAGGGGGACCAGGTCAGGAAGGAGGTGGCCTTAGGGACCCCGAATGTCATGGGACAAGCCTGGGGAGAGATGCCTGACCAGCTCCTGCCTAACTCAGCGTGTTCTGGGGCAACGATTCCAGGAGACACCACGTGATCTATGTTCAGACGCCCTGCTGGGCATTCATCAGCCTGAATTTTGCTCCAGGCAAGAGCTAGGGTTCAGTGAGGAAGGGATCAAAGATTGGAATGGAACTCGGGTTACCACACCTGGGGCATGATGGGTTTCCATGGAAGCCCCATGCTACCTATAAGGCAGCTGAAGGTGTCCAGTGAGTTATGCTGGCAGAGGGAAGAGGTCAGGGAGCCCAGCATTAAATTCTAGTCTCCTCCCACCCCAATCATTTTCATCACGGTTCACAAATAAATGCAGATGAAAAACAAAACGAAAAAAACAGCATAATTGATTTTAATTCCATTGCTTAATGTCCAAGTCTAAGGAATCCCTAAACTTTTCTTTCCCAGGAATAAAGCAATTTTTATTTCTCCAAAATTGCATGATCACTGATGAATATATTTGGACTGGAGAGTTAGCCCTGGGGTTTTTCTGAGAGGACAAGTTGCTGATGCGGAATGACGCAGCTGCCATCACAAAAACCTTTAGGGAATTCTTTCCAGTTGTGTGGAACCCAATTCAACAACACACTTTTACTATGTGCCTATTGCATGCCAGACCCCAGGTCAGGTTCTGGTGGTATGAAGAAGGTAAGCCATGTGCGGCTGTTCAGGTTGCATACTCTACAACCCTAAGGGGCATAGAATTGTGTATCCATTAAGTCCTGTTTCTGCAGATGGCAGGAAGGTGACTTGAGCAAGATGGGCTGTATAGGCTGGCTGTGACGTCAGTTAGACACAGTTTCTACCCTCAAGGGGGTCACTGTCCAGCAGACAGCAGGGCTCTAAGACACTAGATGATCACAGGCTAGAAGCTGGAAGAGATTTTCTCTCTTCCCCTTTTAACACATTATTGACCGGGGGATTTTTGCAGAAACTAATGCCTGTGGCCAGCAATTTGTTATGTAAGTGAATATTGTAACACTCCGGTCAACAATGTTTGGGTAACAAAAGACGTATTAATATGTCTCTGGTCAGTAAGTTGTTAAGAATAGGCTACATATAGTTAGATAATGATGGAAAACAAATTTGGTGCACTCTGGTCTTTTTGTTATTGTTGCTAGTTAAGGCCAGAAAATCCATTCCTTTACCATTACCAAAATCCATTACCACCTCCCACCAACTCCCAGGACCCGTGCCTTCCCCCATCAAGAGCACATCTTCTCTAACCTAAATAGGAAAAGAATTTGAAGAATAGATACATGTGTATGTATAACTGAATCACTTTGCTGTACACCTGAAACTAACACAACATTGTTAATCAACTATGCTCCAATATAAAATAAAAATTAAAAAAAAAAGAACATCTACTCTTGCCCTTATACTCCATTGCCCCCAGACGGGACAAGGCTGTTAGTACTCATTATTCTTAGGAGGAAAAGAGCAACAAACAAACAAACAAAAAAAAAACCAAGCTGGCTCTGAAAGACAATGTTTCTTCCCAATCTCTCCAGGGACTACCCTGGGGCAAAGCTAGCTGTGCCCAGCTTAGACATGGGGTATCTAACTGTGGGATTTATTGTTTCAGGACCCCAGCCCCATCCCCCATTCCTAACCCCCCATACCTTTCCTCCCACCTCTGAGATAACTGCCCTGCTGCACAATAATTCACCCCATGCTCCAAGCAGTGCCAATATCACATATATTACTTTATTATTTGGTCATTGGCTTTCCAATGCAAGTGAAAAAATAATTTAAACTAATTATATGTACAGAGGCTTGGTTAGTTTTCCCAAGAACTTCCAGAAAGATCCCCAGCCCCTTAGATAGCAAAGAAGGGTTACCGTTAACATCTATACAAAACTCCACCTATAAAAGTCGCATGTGTAGAAAGGTTTCTTTATTATAAGCATCACGTTTGGGGAACAGGAAGGGTTGGGGGTGGGAGGTGGAGGAACGTGTGCAGGGGGGTGGTCCACACACACCTGCCCTGACTAGTCCTGTGTAGGAGGCTGTGTCTGGTGAGGCTCAGGTGATCTGCAGCGGGGTCTCCAACATCTCCATTAGGAAGGTGTCAATGGGTGTGTCCCCGATGAGCTTGAAGAAGAAGAGGTGCTCCAGGCATTTCAAGCCGATGGAGCGCAAGGCTGGGAGGCGCAGCAGCAGCTTGGCAAACCTGTGGAGAAGCAAGGAGACATTAAGAACTGGGGGACCGGCATGCACGGGGCAGCTGCTGGCAGGGAGCAGCTGCTGGCATGAGGCAGCTCATTTGGTCTTCTTGACCAATCTGTGATTAGAAGAAAGAGCCTGGTTGGGGAGACTAAGGCAGCTGGAGAACCTCTAATTCTGGAGAGCTTCAGAAATAGGCTAGAGGTCTTGTTATGCTTCTTAAAGGTGGAAGTTGGATCCTGTGACCTCTTGAGAATCTCTTGAATTCTGTGGCCGCATCCCAGAATTGCCCTCAGCACCCCCATTCGTGGTGGGCAAGAGGAAGGGCCAGCCTGCTTATGCTGACTCACATCTCCAACCTTAACCAGCTGGTGTTCCTCACATTCTCTGTGCCTGGGGGTTCCTGGGAAGATTTGCCAAAGCATTTAGAACAGCACAGCACGGCGGATGTGCAGGATCCACAGGGGCTCTCGCCATTGGCTGAACGTGTTTGTGTACAAACCACGCACCAGGCACTGAGATAGGTTCTGGGATCCAGGATGAGCCCCCCCACTCTCAGGACCAGCAGTTCTCATCTCCTCGCTGGACTATGCCTTTCCTCATACCACACTTACTTTAAGCAATGCGACCTCAATGTGCCTCAGTTTCCACATTTCTGTTACCCGTTTATAACCACTTTGTATATCAACTTCGTAGTCTGTGCTTACTTTTATTTTGTTTTGTTTATTTTTAATTTTTTTGCCTAAGTGTGACTTTCTTTTTTAAATTTTTTGAAAAGTTTTATTGAAATATAGTTGATTTACAATGTTGTGTTAGTTTCAGGTGTACAGCAAAGTGACTCCATTTTATATATATATATATATATATATATATATATATATATATATATATATATATATATATATATATTCTTTTTTAGATTCTTTTCCATTATAGGTTATTACAAGATATTGAATATAGTTCCCTGTGCTATATAGTGGTCCTTGTTGGTTGTCTGTTTTATATATATTAGTGTGTATATTTGAATCCCAAACTCCTAATTTATCCCTCCGCCCTCTTTCACCTTTGGTAACCATAAGTTTCTTTTCTATGTCTGTGAGTCTATTTTTGTTTTGTAAATAAGTTCGTTTATATCAATTGTTTAGATTCCACATATAATCAGTGTCATATATTTGTCTTTCTCTGTCTGATTTACTTCACTTAGTATGATAATCTCTAGCCACTACGGAGAATAGTATGCAGGTTCCTTAAAAAACTAAAAATAGAGCTACCATACGATCCAGCAATCCCATTCCTGGGCATATATCTGGAGAAAATTCTAATTCAAAAAGATTCATGCACCCCAATGTTCATTGCAGCACTATTTACAATAGCCAAGACATGGAAGCAACCTAAATGTCCATCAGCAGATGAATGGATAAAAAAGATGTGGGGGGGTGTGTGTATATACACACACACACACACACACACACACACACACACAATGGAATACTACTCAACCATAAAGAATAATGAAATAATGCCATTTGCAGCAACATGGATGTGCTTACCTTTCAGTTAGGAAGAGAGAGAGACAGAAAATAGTAGCCTTCACCCCTGAGGGGCCCACAGTCTGGAGAGATAATACACACACCCATGCATACACACACACTCACATATGCCTCCCACACATGTGCACACACAGCCCCTCACCACTCTCACACATACACACACGTGTGCACACACACTCACTCTTATACACCCTCACACACATGAGCTTGCACATATTCACACGTGTAAAAGTATACACACACATTCTCCTCCATTCTCACCTGCCCTCACACACTGGTACACACACACACACACACACACACTCTTCTATAATTAAGGACCTTAGCTGTGAGGCTCACCAAAGGGAAAGAGACTAGTGTGTGAAGGAAGTAGCCTCACACACACAGGGTCCCTCTCAGGCTCCTCAACCTGCCTCACTTCCAACACGCTTCTGTGGTCCTTCTTCATCTCTCAAAATCCTTTTTGCCAGTGAAGCTTATTTTTAATGTTATTAATGATAATGACTGGAAATCAAATAACTCTACTCACAATTTCCAATAAAAAGTACAGGAATTGAAATCTTGTTAGTCACGGTGGCCTTAAATCAGCAACTTCCGGTTGGGCCGGACCTTCACTGGACGTCACAACGTTATTTCACGAGAAGTTTTCAAATTGGAGTTTTAATACTCCTCGAAAATGCGTATAGGTCTATATTCATGCCGAAAGAAGTTTTAAGGAAATGTGGCAATATAAGAAGAACAGAGTGGCACCATCTAAAAAGGTAAGAATTACCTCCCTACATGGAAAAGTTAAAGGTCTATACCAAGGCCAACACCAACCTTCAAAACGTTTGGTTAGAAAACCTCTGAGTGGGACTTCCCTGGCGGTCCAGTGGTTAGGGTTGTGCGCTTCCACTGCAGGGGGCACAGGTTTGATCCCTGGTCAGGGAACTAAGATCCCACAGACCTCTCGATGTGGCAAAAAGAAAAAAACAGGAAGCCTCTGAGTGCATCTGAATGGTATCACCATTAGATAAGAACATGGTCATGGCTCTGCCACGAAAGAGGTCTATGTAATTAGGCAAGGGAAACGGCTTCTTTATAAAGTGTGAAGTTAGGCTGACGTTAGCTCTGAAAATGTATTTTTTTACTCTAAAAATGCCAAAGTTTTACAATGTGTTAAATGCTAACCATTCTAGACGCAAACTCTTATATATAGAATGGATAGACAACAAGGGCCTACTGTATAGCACAGGGAACTATATTCAACACCTTGTGATAAACTATAATAAAAAGAATATGAAAAAGAATGTATATATATATATGTATATATATATAACAATCACTGTGCTGCACAGCAGAAATTAACACATTGTAAATCAACTATACTTCAATAAAATAATTTTTTAAAAAATGCTAACCATAAGACTGCTGTCTTTGCTGTCTGTCCCAGGTTTAGCAGCTAAGATCAGGAGGTAGAAGTAAACACACCCGCTAATAGCCATAGCCACAGGGCGGCCGTCGCATTCCTCGCTCACCTGTTTGGCAACAAGGGGGACTCACAGCCTTTGAAGGCACCTGCTGTGTGAGAGAAAGAAGGTTCCTGCAAGCTCTGCCCCCTCTTGAGTTTTGATCTCTGCTTCTGGCTGGAGGAGGCAGAACCCGCCCCTGTGAGGTGTACTTCTGAAAAGCCTCCACAGAGTGGCAGCCCTCCACCACCAAGAAAATGGCCTTGACAGGGCTTGTGTGCCACCAGGAACCCCTTCTACCACTTTCTGCAAACCAGAGGTGACCAGCCTTCGGCACACTCGCCCACCTGGTTGAGCCAAGTGACATCCCTGATGGACCTGCTCAGCGTCAGGGTGGTCACCCGCTGTGCAGGCTGTGCTGGATTCACCCAAGGGACGTGCAGGGGCCCCGTCCCTGCACTCCCTCCCTGAACTCCCAGGCCCTGCCCTGGGCCAGGCAACAAGTGTTGGCATCTCTGCCTAGTGCCTGGGGGACGCCCAGGCCCCTGGCAGTCCCCTTCCTGGGAAAACAGGCAAGTTCCAAAGTTTTTAAAGTGTTATTCATTAGAAACAATCTAAATGTCAACCACAGAGCGATGACTAGATACATACAGGATACACCCATCCTGTGAAATATTACAAAATCATTGAAAATAAGAATTTTGTACTTTTCAATATCTGATAAAATGCCTAAAATAGCTAATGGAGCAAAATAATACGCCAAACCATATGATTTCAGATCTGTAAATATACATTTCTATGTATACATACATTGATACACAAAGCTGCTAGAAAGAAATATACTTCCCAAATTTACAATCAATTTATATTACCCTATTTATTTTAAAAAATTGTCCTTATTTCCTACCAAAGCATGCTTGGCTTTTATAATAAGATGAAAAAGAGTTCTCTTTTTTAAAGAGGTAAACAGCACTACCTAGAGCCAAGTCCAGGAAAAGGATGAATATGAGCCTTCCTAGTCCTAATGCCTTGCACACAATATGTGCACACACACACACACACACACACACACACACACATGAGTAATGCTGCCTTACAGCTGGGAGATTCGGTGGATATCATCCAGCACAGGGCTTTCAGTCAGCTCTCACCGGCCAGAAGCTGGGCTGATGCTGGCAGCCAGGCCCTGCTTGTTGGGTAGGGCTCTTTCAATCTCACCCACTTCAGATGTAGGAGAGACTGCCAGGTGCCTAGCAAAATCCATTCTCCCCTTCTTCCTTGGCATCCAGCTGCACACATTCTCCAGTCTCCTTCTTGGCTAGCTGGTCCATGTGACCAAGTTTATACAGTGGAAGTGAGTAAAGGGAGGGGGTGCCCTTTCCAGGTCAATGTGTTGCTCACATAGCCTCACCTCTGTGCTCCTCCTCCTCTTTCCCTTCCATCATCAGCATACAAAACACAATGAGGGCTTCCCTGGTGGCGCAGTGGTTGAGAGTCTGCCTGCCAATGCAGGGGACACGGGTTCGAGCCCTGGTCTGGGAAGATCCCACATGCCGCGGAGCAACTAAGCCCGTGAGCCACAATTGCTGAGCCTGCGCGTCTGGAGCCTGTGCTCCGCAGCCAGGGAGGCCGCGACAGAGAGAGGCCCGCGCACCGCGATGAAGAGTGGCCCCCGCTTGCCGCAACTAGAGAAAGCCCTTGCACAGAAACGAAGACCCAACACAGCCAAAAATAAATAAATAAATAAATAAATAAAAAATTTAAAAAAACAAAACAAAACACGAGACTCGACGACATGGTGGAACCCCAAGAAGGAAGGAGCCTGGGTCCCTGAGTGATGGTGTGGAAGAAAGTCACCACGCTAGATTGATTACCCATCCAGGACTGATTTGTGAGGAAGAAATAAACTTGTGTTCAACTACTGACATTTGGGAAGTCTGTTGTCACAGCTTAGTCTCCATACACACAAAGCCTGCACATTTATTGTATCAACTGGCTGGACCCCACTCACACAGATGCATTCATTGCCTGTGATAAAAAACGAGCTCAGCCTCTTCTGGACAATTGAGAGATAGTGGCTTATGATCCAGGAAAAATGGGCTAATGGAAATTAGACTCCACAGAGGAATAAAAGTCATCAGTGAGAATTGGGAGCATAGGTAATTAATCCTAAAAACAAACTCATGCCTTTAAAGAAGTATTTTTCAAGTTTCATTTTTCATTTTCTGTGAGGTTTGAGGATCATATTCTCTCTTTTTAACTAGAGTTAGTGGAGGAGGAAAACTTTTATTCAGCTGTACTTGGGGGAAACATTTGGGAAAAGGATTTTTTTTAACCACTCAGGAATACTGGTAGATGGCCTCAGAGATCCTCTGACCGATGTCTTCCTTCTCAGACAAGAAGCCCAGACCCAGGACCTTGCCAGAGGCTACAGATGGCACCCTCGGAGCCAGCAGTCACCTCGCCTGGCTACCAAAGCCTGTACCTTTTACTGCATGGGGGCTTCCATGAGGGCAAAGCAGAAAGCAATGCAGTCACACTGAAAAGCACAAGCTCTTCGACATCAAGCAAACTTGGGTTCACAACCTGCCCCACCATGCACCAGCTCTGTGACCCTGGGCAAGGTTCCTTTTAGAGCCTTGGGACCTCTTTAGAAATTGGAGCTAAGGATTCCCACCGTATTTCGTTCACTGGGGTGTTCATTCAACATTTAAAGATGAATACTAATTGTTAGGCTCTGATGCCAAAGTGGTGAACAGTGGGTGAACAAGACAGACGAGACCTCCGGTTTCATGGAGCCAGTGTCTGAGTAGCTTTGAGACGGTTGTGAAAAAATCTAGACAGTGCCTGCTGCATGTCGCCATTCATTAATGGCAGATCAGAAGAGTTGCTGCGGTTGTTACCATTCTTCCAGGACTCCCTCACCTCCCTGGTTGTTCCGGGTACTTCTGCTTGGTGTAGGCCTCGAGGGTGGCATAAACCTTCTCTCGCAGAGTCTCCACCTCAGAGGGGTTGGACAGACCCTTGGCATCTGAAAAAGACAGCTGATTCAACCTCTCCTTACACACCTCTGTGGGACACCCTTCTACAGAGTCTGTCCCCATTCACACAGGCCACCTCCCGCAGAGTTACAAGAGACACGCTGGATGGGGGACATTGTGAAATACACAAAGCCAGCCCTTTGTGCCCTCACACCTCCTTCCTGTGCCCAATCTACCCAATAAACTCTTGGAGCAAAGGTACGCACCGCTGACTCCAAGGAGGAGAGTTTTTTTTTTATCCCGGCCAGTCTAGAAATACTACCTTCACACATTTATTGACTGCTTACTATGTGCTAAGTATGGACTGAGTAAAGAGATGGGGTACAAAAACCGGACAGACCCACATCCTGCATCAATTAACAGACCACCTAATTCAGGAGGTGAAGCATGTGCATCAATTACTATGTAATTCTGAATACTCATCTTTCTTGACCCACAGCAGCATCTGAAGAAGCTGATCACTTCCTCCTTCTTGAAATGCTTTTCCTCCCTGGGCCCCGCAGGACACTACTCTTTGGTTCTTCCCTGTCTCACTCACTGCCCCCTCTTAGGCTTCTTTGCTGGCTCTTCCTTTTCTCTGCAACCTCTAAATATCACCATGCCCCAGGGCTTAGCCCTCAGCTCTCTGCTCTGCAATGCCTCTACTTTACTCCCGGTCTCAGAGCCTTGCATGCCAGGTCTAGGCTGATAGCTCTCAAATGTACATCTCTGGTCCTGCCTCTTCTCTGAACTCCAGACTCACATAAACAATTGCTTCCGGGAGAGCCACTCTTGGGCGTTTACTATCCATCTCAGATTCTCCTGTCCAAAGTCTTGATTCCTAGCCACCCACCCTTTGAACCGCCGTTTCAGTAAATGAAATCTCTGTTTTTCTGAGTGTTCAAGAAAACAAAATGAAAAATTCTAAGAATTGTATTTAATACCTCTCTTTCTTTCACACCCTATCAGCAAATCCCATTGGCTCTGCCTAAAAATATATGTAGAACCTGATCACTTTTTACGGCCTTCTTTGCTACTACCCTAGCCCCTGGCATCTCTCGTTCTCCCCACTTGCCCCCAAACATGCACACTCCACGCCCATTTGAGACCCTTTTCAAGATGGCTCGAGGAGCAGAGGCCATGAAGAGTTGACTCTTTGTCCTCCCGAGGATAGGTCTCCTGGCCCTCCCTTATCTGTCTCTGCTGAGCTAGAGGACTAGAGAACATCAGAGCACTGGGGGCCGACCATGGAGGAGAGCTAAGCACGGCGCACTCACCTGGGTTAAATAGCACGATGGCTCGTAGGCACCCCAGCTCCGACTTATCCATCTGCATGTCTTTCATTTTGGAGACCAGCTCAGTCAGAACTCTGTTCACAGGAAACAATGGCAGGTGATGAGAAAATCATGAATACCAGGCCAAGGGCTGATAAAATGAATGCAACCAATATTTATTATGTACCCACCCCATTTTCCAGTAGATGCGCCAGGTACTAGGGGCACAGAGATGGATAAGATACAGTCCCTGATCTCAAAGAGCTCACAGTTTAATTAAAGAAGCAGACACAGAAGCAATACGTAGCAGCAACACAAAACCAATAACTGCCATGATCAAAGTCCCAGGGAACACCAAGGATGAGGCAGTGAACATAGAGAGGGAGCTGGAAAGGCAGCCTAGAGGATTTGTGAATTGGCAGAAATGCAACGGGCAAAGCAGGGTGAGGGCATCGCATGTCTGGAAGAACACTGCAAAGGACGGCGTTCCATGACAGGGCAGAAATTTCTAGACACCATCAAGAGGGCTGAGTCAACTGAAGACCGTGATGGTCTCCATGTGGAACATGTTGTGGGAAAAGGCAGGGAAGGAGTAGGGACATCTTAGATGGACATGTGCATGGCCCTGGAAGACCATTTATGATGGGGTTGGGAAGGGACCACAGGGCCCTGGCACTGGACAGAGACACTATTTTCAATCTTACTCTTCCTTTCCCAGTTCTCCATCCTGTCACCCACCCATTCATCTCTCATCTCTTTAGATCACCTGGCTTAATTTTCTTTCTTTCTTTTTTTTTTTTTAACATCTTTATTGGAGTATAATTGCTTTACAATGGTGTGTTAGTTTCTGCTTTATAACAAAGTGAATCAGTTATACATATACGTATGTTCCCATATCTCTTCCCTCTTGCATCTCCCTCCCCCCCACCCTCCCTATCCCATCCCTCTAGGTGGTCACAAAGCACAGAGCTGATCTCCCTGTGCTATGCGGTTGCTTCCCACTAACTATCTATTTTATGTTTGGTAGTGTATATATGTCCATGCCACTCTCTCACTTTGTCACATCTTACCCTTCCCCCTCCCCATATCCTCAAGTCCATTCTCTAGTAGGTCTGTGTCTTTCTTCCCGTCTTGCCACTAGGTTCTTCATGACTTTTTTTTTTTCCCCCTTAGATTCCATATATATGTGTTAGCATACTGTATTTGTTTTTCTCTTTCTGACTTACTTCACTCTGTATGACAGACTCTAACTCCATCCACCTCATTACAAATAACTCAATTTCGTTTCTTTTTATGGCTGAGTAATATTCCATTTTATATATGTGCCACATCTTCTTTATCCATTCATCCAATGATGGACACTTAGGTTGCTTCCACAGAATCCCAGACTGAGACTGTCGCTCTTATAGCAGGATTCCCCCAGAGAGCCTGGTGCAGAGACCAGCAAAACCTCAGCTCATCTTTCCCAGATTCCTAAAGTCAGATCCTAAACCTTCATTCCCATCCAGGCCCCCTTGGGTAAACAGTTCAAACTCCCCACTCCCACCTTACTAGGTAATGTCAATAATACAGTCTCTTCCCTGGAAACCTTTAGGGATAATAGGGTCTTTCATCTGTTAGCAACTCTGTTGACCTGTGACTGACTCCATCTCCTTGGATTACCATTTCTTTTAATCCCTTTCTCATTCCTCAGGTTTATGTTTTCATGTGCTTAATGGTCTCTGCTTCCAGCCAGTACAGCTGATTGGGCTGTCCATCCTACATCCCAGCACTACCCACAGGTACACACACACACACATGCACACATGTATACACACACACATACAAGCGCCGGAAGCAGAATAGAGCCACCTGTCAAAGATGGAGCCAACCCCAGCACTGTGGGCACTGCTCCGGTGGACGTGTAAACCCGTGGCCAGAAGGATGCCATCCTGCACAGAAACCGAGCGGTGGGAAAAGGAGGCGATCAGCAATTCATTCCACCCTGCAAGAATAAGAAGGAGGCCTTGAGGGAAACCTGACCACACTCTTGCTTCACTGATAATCATCCAAGGCATGTATTATTATCCTTTGGAATAAAAGCAGAACCAGAAATCCAGGGAGGTCAAAAACTAGTTCCAGATGACACCACTAATTAGTGGGGGAACAAAGGGTAAGACTGGGGTCCCCTGACTCGTGGGTATGCTCCTCCCCCACAGTCTCCCCAGTGCAGCCCAGAATGGCAGCTTGAGGACAAGGACTCTTTTTTTCCCTCCAATTCATCAACAAATATGGATTGAACACTTAAAGGGTAATGGTCACTATGTTAGCTGCTATGGTAGATAGTAAAGAGCTGTAGTAAAGAGCTGCAGAGTATACCCTGCAGTGTCTGCCCCCAGGACCTGACAACCTAGCTTTACTTCTTAGGCGTTGTCTAGTAGCACCCAGCACGGCATGTAGCCTTCCATCGACACTCAGGGATCGCTCATTATCTAATAGGGCTGAAATAAGTGGACTGCCTCCCCAGGCTCAGCGAATCTTCATGAAATTTCCCTGCCGGCTCCATGACAAAGAGGAGATTTGGCATATGTCAACTGCACAGTGTCCCAGAAATGGGAGGCTAGAGAGATTACAGCATGTAGAATCTTAAAATAGGAAGGGACCCTGGAATCCATCTAGTAAAAGCCTGAGCAAAAATCTTTGGCTTCCCCTATTTCACCTGTGAAATGGGAATATCTCTATTTTCTAATTTCATAACAGTAATGAGGCACACCTTCAGATTGTCTTGAATAACAATTGTTTAACTGTCTTTGAAAATTAAATGCAAATTATAAAGGCTGCATAAAAGTTGCATGGAAAAAGAGCCTTTCTTGGTCACTAAAAGGATTCTAGGAAGCAGTTTAAGAGGACGAATGGACAGAAAAATCTCATTAAATAGAAAATTCTCACCTTCTTGTAAACCTGCCTTGTTTTTTTAATTATGCGTGTGTTTAAAAAGTTATTTTTCTCTGATAATAAAATGCATGTAGAAACTAATAAAAATTTCTTTAAGTATAAAAGAGAAAATTTAAATATTAAAAAAAGAAAAAGAGTCTTACTCCTCCATTAACAAACAGTGTTTCATTTGGAAATGAAAGTTTTGGGGGAGGGCCATCCAAATTTCAGAGCTTACCAATAATATAAAAAAGAACAACCTCGCATAGGGTTATCCTGTCTCAACAAGGTGCACAGCTTGGATGGGTTACAGCTCCATCAGGTCACTTGTTTTAGGATCCCAAGGGTAATTTCAAAATGGCAACCCAAGAAGAAAGGAGCCCTGCTATCGCTTACCTGCCCGGAGCAGAATGACCTGGTCCTCCAAGGTGAGGTCAGAGAAGTGGGGAATACGCTTGGCCCATTCAACGAGAGTAAAGAGCTGCTTGTCAGCAGCATGGCATATGTTGGTGACGGGGTCATTTGTCTAAAAAAGGAACAAGGTACTCTGAAAGGACAGGTTCTAGGACTCAAACATACTCCTTCCTCACCTCCAGCCCCCTCCAAGAAATGGGAGATGGATGGAGATCTAAGACCACCTACCGAATTCTCCATGTTCATGTCACCGTAGGATTCTGTCTTTGGTTCAACAGCAAGTTCAGCCTCCAGAATCCTCTCCACGGGCATATCTTCATGGCCACTACTGGCACATTCTGCCTCACTCTCAGCCCGCTCCCGGCTTCTCTGCCTTTCTTCTTGCACAGCTGGCAGGGACAAGGACGTGCAGACGTTACCATATGCCCAGGACAACTGTGGGAAAGTTAATTACAGCCCTAAGCCTCAGTTTCCTCCTCTGTAAAATGGGCATCATGGTGGTAATGAATCAGAGATGCTGTCATGTTAACAGATGAAACCAAGAAAGCAGAGCTCAGCTGTTTTCTCATGCCTGTGCCAAACTATGGGTTTTTTTCAGTCCGTAGTCTTTCCAGTTCATTATGGGGACCACTCTAAGAAATGCGCCTTTTAAGCTTTAATAACCTCCAATTCTGCCCTTTCTTTTAATGAACCACTGTCTCCTTGCATGCTGTCTCCCTTATCCTTCTTCCACCTGCTACCTCTAATAAACTGTGAGCATGCAATAGTTAAGTAACAAGCACATTACTCTAAAAACTCCCTCTGTCACATCCTGTGCATCATCCTTGGCATTCACGTCCCATTAGGTCTGCCCCTAGTGCACCGGCCTGAACACGGCATCACCTGATCTGACTTGTCAGGGAAGATCTTCAGGGAGCCATGTGGGTATTTAGTAAGCGAAAGGGTGGAGTAATGTCACCTAGATGACATTTCAGAATCAGCAGCTGATTTGGGGGGTGGGGAAGGGTACACAGGCAAAGGCGGAGGCTGGAATTTTCTCAGATTCCCCAAGCTTAGGGTTTTCATCAAAGAACCCTCTGGGTCTGTACATTAGAATGTCAGGCAGACCCCTTTCCCAATTCTGTGCTCTTCACTGGGAGAACAGTCTCTATGGGGTTAGTTTCCATCCTCTCGAAAGCTTCAGTTTCCATCTTCTTATTCCCAGTAGCAATAAGCAGAATTCAATATTGGCACACATTTTCTAAATCCCGAGAATCAAGAAAATTATACTCTAAGCAGTGGCCAAGAGGGACCTCAGTGACAGCTACTCCATGAGCAATTTCTACCTCTCATCTCCTCTCCTTTCCTCCCCTTTGTCCACTTTCCAAGGCACCTCTTACTCTCTGAGCCACAAGGCTGCGGAATGAACTGGGACCGATGCTGGACATCTAGTTTGTCACGCAAGTGATATTATTGATCTCTCAAAGTAGGTCAGAGAAGGGTCTGACAGCACAAATACGGCTGATACATCACCGTCTCTAATAGAGACACACCAAGAAACCTCAAGATGAGAATGATATTCAGGGGTTGAGAGGGAGGGAGGGTAGGAAGGAAGGCGTAAAGGAAGAAAGGAAAGAGAGATTAAAGCAGGAGAGTAAGAAAAAGAAGAAATGGATGAGAAAGAGAGCAGAGAGGACAAAATAGGAGAAGAGCAAAAATCATGTACCTTGGAGTCAAAGAAATCTTTTTCAAAATGGGCCCGACCACTTCCTAGCTAGTAACATCGGACATGGTACTCAGTTTATAAAGCCTCAGTTTCCTTACATGTACAGTGGGGATTATAGTACTTACCTGAGATTGTTTTATGAAGATTAAACAAAACAATTATTTAAAAGTTTTTTGAGAAGTAGCATTTCCCCTCCCCTTGGCCTCTCTTTCCACTCTCGGGGTCGGCTCTGGTCCTCTCTCTAACCCCGCTTTTGACCTCTTCCTCCTTCTCCCTGTTTCTCTTTTCCCCTCATCCTTTCTTTCTGTCCATTCTGTTAGCCTTCATTCACTGACAACATACAGAAACTCTCATATGTGTTTTTATCATCAGTTGGATTTGCTGGTTAAAGTTGAATGCTTCTTGTATTAATTTTTTTTAAAGGTAGATTAATGGGCTTCTATTTGTCTTGATTTGAAAAGATGGACGAAAGCAAACCAAGTTCCTCTTGTGGCCCTCAATTGATTTCTTCTACAGACTTGTAACACTCAAGGAAAATAACCTTCAAGCTCCAAAGAAAATAACCTTGTCTTCAGGGAATTAGATTCTTATTCCAATTTTGCAATTAACTGAGTGATCCTTTGCTATTCAATTCTCCTTTTTGTGCCATAAATCTTACTGTCATCAATGAGGAGTCATGTATCTGTTGTTGAAAGAAATCTTCTACAGCGCATTTTGAGCTACTGCTACTCAGTACATCAGGGTACATTGAGGGGCCAGTGGGGCCTAAAACAGGATTTTCCGTTAGCCCAACACACATCTATTGCGATGTATTAAAAGAGCCAAAATTTATGGAGCCCTTTTTCTGTGTCAGAATTATGCTCAACACTTTTCGTAATTATATTTCATTTAACCCCCACAAGAGCCCTCTGAAATGCTATGAGCCACAGAGAAGTTAGGTAACCTGCCTGAGGTCACAGAGCTAGAAGTGGTGAAGCCAGCATGTAGACCCAGGCTGGCTGCCTCCTGAGCTTACCCCTGACTCCAAGGCTCTGGGCTGGTTGGATTAATAGACCCACAGGAATGTCAAGTGCTGACCACAAATTGCCTCAAAAATAATCCATTCTCTTACTACCCAAACCTCATTATATGACCAAAAATTATGGAAATAGACTTCTCCAGAACCCTTGAGGATTGTTTGGTGGCCTGGAAGTCAGAGCGTCCCAGTCCTACACCAGCTCTGCCATTAGCTTGCCATGTAAGCTTAGGCAAGACCCTAGCCTCTCAGAACCTCTGCTTCTTCTTTCAGGAAATGAATGTGTTACATCAGACAAGAGCAAATGTCCACTCCAGCTTCGCCATTATGTACCCTGGCTTTAGGCAGGTGAATTCTGAGCCCACCCCAATTTCATCTCTGTCTGTCTGTCTGTCCAACTCTCTAGGAATGTAAATTCCATAGTATCACTCAGTTATCTGTTCCAGGATTTTATTATTCTTGTCCTCAAGAAAGTGTCTGAACTGAGCCCCAAATTCTGTAAATGAAGGCCAGAAATGATAGTGGCAAAGGAAAGGCTGCCCAGTAACATGTTTAAAGTGACCCTCCATATAGTGAGATGAGGAATTGATTCGCTTCTTTGCCTTCTCTTTGTCAGGGTAAATAGTATCAATTCCTTTAGCAATTTCTCAGAGAGCCCCTTTTCCCCTCCTAATCTTTATTACTCAGCTTTTCATCACTCCTGTTGCTCCACATTATTATTATTTTTTTAATGCAGGAACCAAAACTGGACCCAATTTGCTATGAAAGAATCATAATACTAGGTTTAAAAGAAGGACTGCCCAGGCTCTTACAATCCACATGTCCCTGTTTGACTTAAAGAACCACGCTTCCCATCATTTGCTCTGTGAACCACTCTGACCCTAATTGAGCCAGAAATATTCAGGTTGAGCTTTGAGAGTCAGAATTAGACTGTGAGGCAGGAGAATCAAGTATAGGTGATTTGCAATCTGCAGCAATCATGCTCTATGCTGATGAGAGACACACTTTGGGGGCATTAATTTTGTTTTGACTATCACGGTGGTGGAAGCTACAAAGAGTATCAATTCTATCCCAGTGAGGAGAAGACAGTCTCGACCAGCTGATTTTTCACATCACATGCTCCAGTCTAGAAAATTGTTGACCCCTCTACAGCAAGTATGACACAAGCATGAAGTAGTCACTCAAGTCATACTTGATGAATGAATGACTGAGTGAATGAATCATTTTTAGAAGCTCCTGCATTACTAAAACTTATGATTCCAATATTTAGTTTAAATCACTCATCCATTCTCTCAACAATTTTTTCTTAAATGTCTACTATGTGCTAGTCACTGGTGATATAGCAGTGGGGGGTGGGGGGGAAAGGCAGGAAAAATATCCCTGCGTTCTTGGAGACAGACAGCAGACAAAATTTTAAAGTATGTTCGATAGTGGTAAGTGCTGTGGGAAAGAGACTGGGAAGTATGAGGGTGTTTGGGGCAATCTGAGACAGTGTAGTCAGGCAAAGCTTTAACAAGAAGTTGACAATCAAGTAAAGGTACGAAGGAGGAGAAGTGAGTCATGCAGGTACCTGGGAAGAGGGCAGTCCAAGCAGACAGAACAGTAAGTGCAAAGGCCCTAGGGTGGAAGCACCCCTGACGGCCCAGCAAAGAGACTGGGAAGGCTGGAGCAGAGAGACACGGGGCAGCCAGACTATGTATGACCTTGAAGTCATGACCAGAATTTTGCCTTTTTTTCTGAGTAAGAAGGGAAGGCATCAGAGGGTTTTGGTGAAGGAAAGGCTTCACCTGACCCACTTGTTCAAGGCCTCACTCAGGTTGCTTTGATAAGGAGAGACCGGAGGAAGATAAAGATGGAAGCAAAGAAACTTCTTAGGAGGCTATTTGTATTATTACAAAAAAGAATGGTGGCTTGGTGATAACAGTAAAAATAGTGAGACATGGAAAGATTCTGAACATCTTTTGAGAAAGAGACAAGATTTCCTCACCCATTGAATGCGGTGTATGAAAGAAAAAGAGGTGTCCAATGGCTTTTGGTCCGAGCAACTGAAAAATGGCTATTTCCTAAAATTGGGAGGACCGTGTGATGAACAGGTTGGGAGGGCAGATTTGGGGGTCTGTCAATTTGAGATTCTGACCTGAGAGTAAGAGGTCCTAGTCTCTGTTCATCACCTACCTTGGGGACCTTGGAAAACTCACTCCATCGGTCCAAGCCTGTTTCCTTGGCTGTAGAATGGTTAGGGTTATTAAGTTATTCTCAAGGGCCACCTCCGTCTCAAACATGCTAGGAATATCATTTTTTTTCCTTCTTGGTAGCATTTTCTCTTAGAAGGGGCTCAAACTTTTTCTTCATTTGTCCTTTCAGCCAGCCTCCCCCCTCCTCACAGAAAAGAAGTTCTTCAAGAATAAGAAGCCACCTGGGAGGGACTAAACTCCTTGTTCCTATTTCCTAGAGAGAGAGGCAGGACCTCCTTACTCTGAAATCTATTAAGATTCACCATTTACACCCTGTACTTGCTTGAGTTCACTAGCTAATTAACTGCCCAATTCAAGTTATTTGTATTACTTAACGGAAAGACTTTTTGATCTGTACATAAACAAAAAGCACTTTCAGATTTTTTTTTCTACAAAAACCCAGCTAACCCACACTGTAAGTTTGAAAGATGTAACATTTAAAAACGCACGATGATGATCTCTCTGAATGAGAATGCGAAGTCTGATTAATTGGTAATGCCAATAATCCCCAAAGACTTTGGAATACACCAATCTCAGAGGATTTGTAGCAGACCAAGGTTATAAAAGCCCAGAGAGATTAATCAAACCAGCAGGCTTCCCCAGAGTGAGGATTAGAGGGGAGAAGTCAGCTCTGCCCAGAAGGTCAGTCTGATGTTCCATTACAGGGCAGCACACAACGACCCCGAGACCTCAGCTCTGATGCTGCCTGGCTATTGGAAGAGCAAGGGAGAGGGTCCAGTTTGGACCATCATCTGAGGTCCAGGAGAGGATAGGTGAACATGGAAGAAGAAGAGGCTCTTGCTCTCTTTGCTCGGGGGTACACATTTATCAGGGCAGGAAACATTCAACTGAAATACTCGAGAAATCATGGTACCCAAAGTCATTCCCCCCTCCGCTTCAAACCTCTTCCACATAGTCCAGCCTAGCAGGACTCTTTCCTATGTCCTGCACTTGTTTCCATTATTTATATGCAAACTGCTCTCCCCCGAGTGGAGGGAGGGGTAGTGGGGAACCTCACCTTCCCTCTTCATGCCCATGACAAGGCACTTCTGATAGCGACAGTACTGGCAGCGGTTGCGCTGACGCTTGTCAATGAGGCAGTCTTTATTATCCCGACACGTGTAGATGAGGTCTTTCCTTATGGTTCTCTTGAAGAACCCTTTGCAGCCTTCACAACTGTACACACCGTAGTGCTTTCCTGGTCACAAGAAAAGGACATTCCATAAGTTATTCTTGTGTTTATTTGGGTCTTTCATGCAAAAGAACCCCTTGGCTCTTGCCTAGGGAAACTGGCACATCACCTAGGCAATGGGACAGAAAGCAAAGCAGGGAAGGCAGGCTTGATGACAGGAACCAAACCAAGACAGAGTAAATATGCCCTTCCTCGTGTCTACCCTCTGGAAGCGATTCTCTGGAATCACTAATTCCAGAGAGCATTATTAGAAAAGTCCTGACCTAAGATTTTGCTTACATTTATTTAATAGGGCAACTCATGTTTAGTTAAGCAAAATGTTCTGCCTTCATTTAAGACATTAGTATACATAAGAAATAAAAATATTTATGCTTATTACGTATTACCTAGCAGGAAAAGAACCTCAGCTTCACACATATTTCCCCATAATTGAAGCCCAAGGACTTAGGAATCTCACTTAAAAGTATTATCCTCTATCATAAACTATGAACAAGAACCTGAGTTATAAATTTTTTAAATACTACTGCCTATTGGAGGAATAAATAGGTATATGATCTTTATGGCATAATATGACATATAATCTTGAGATGTGACATAAAGATCTGATGGAAGGTAGTTTTGCTTGATCCAGAATAATCTGTTACATGTTTCATTGCCCTTATTACCTGTTCCACACATCAAGTTTTCCATGACTTCAGACAGAGATGGCTAATTTGGTCAGGAGAGCCACCATACCCATGCCCACATAGGCATCAAGAGTCAATCACCATACTCTTTCTAAGTAGAAGTCTTCCCAGTACTACACACCATGCAGCTATGCTCAATGGACTGGAATTGTGGAACTTGAAAAATATAATGAAACAGATCATTCAAAACATATTTATGTCTGATTCTTGAGTATATGACATGTGATATTGTTTAGTTATAGACCTGACATGACTTTCTAATTTGGTTGTATTTAGGCTGATATCGAAGTGAACTTGAAGTCCCTAAGAACTAGCCAATGTAAATATCTGCATCCCAGGAGCTTACATTTCAGAGGAAGCCACTCTAAGATGCAATGGTGGCTAGAGATAGCCTGCTTGATGAAGTTGGTCTGTGCCTAATCAGTTGACTATACTAATTTCCTGAACTCATAGCAATAATAAATATGGGATTTTATCTTGGGCTCGAAGAACCTAATGCTCTCAGCTCTGAAGTGTTTGTCTTTAAGAAACATGGGACCAATTTGTCATTCCCGTGGTTCTTCCATATACGAAAGAACTGCCCAACTTTCAATTAAACCATAGCAGAAAAAACTCTCTATCAGGATGGCTGGAATTCCATTGCTATGGCAATGGTCAAGTCTGCATGATTTGGAAACAACTTTTTGAGAACAAGCAAACATCAGCCGTGTGGCTAAGTTCCAGGCACCTGGAACTTTCAGTGGAGTGACATTTTGCAGTGACTTTGGTGACAATAAAAAAATGAGAAAATATTGTCAGCCATCATAGACAACTATAGAAAAGAATCTTCCTCATTCATCAAATCAGAGATTCAAATGTCATCAAAATTGTTGAGATGGGGAGTGGTGAGGCGGGAATGATGGAGAGGTAGGGAAACAAGTCAGGAAAGAAATAATTTGGGCAAAAATGGAAGAGGATCAAAGAAGATAAAATCAGTGAAAACACACTTATTTCCACCTATGGAAACATGTTAAAAACCTAGAATGTTGTAGAAGGAAATTCGCTAAAATATCAAAGGGTTTATTTTGTTGGGAACACCATAGATAACTCTTTGTTTTCACTGGTACTTTTCTAGTTCTCCCACATTTCCTATGTTGGGGTATTATTTTTAGAATTATAAAAAATATTTTTTTAAAAATTAAAGAGACTCTAGCTTGAGATACTTGCTCATTACAACAGCTTCTCTATCCCAGATACACACGCAACACAGTAACTCCAGGGAAGGGCTTCTGAAATGTTTTCTATAAATCTAATCTCACCACATGAAATTATGCTTTAAATTCATTAAGGCTGTGGTGACAGAAATTTACAGCCTGGGCCCCAAGCTGAACCATCCCCAAAGACCCCTTTTCTCTCGTTGGGTACAAAGGAGCCAAGTGGGCAATGGAAGAGGTGTCTTCTCTGGTATCCCCATTGCATGGGGCACTTGGGAGGAGTGTCTGCTTCTGTACATACCTGAGGATCTGTCCCCACAGATGGCACAGATGTGTTTAACCAGAGATCCAGGGCTAGTGGATGGGTAGTTCATGTTTCCAATGCCAGGAAGCCCTGGTAAGGGTTTGATGTCCTCTGAAATGCTGACACTGTTGACCACATTTAGCTGCAAGAGAAAAAAGTACAATAAAACACAGAGCCAGGGTAAACCCAGTCCCTGAGGCAGAAAGCAATAAGGCCATCCTTGAGGGAAAAAAAGTGGTTCTATTTCAAGAAGTAGTTTCCAAGTACAGAGTATCTAAAATTGCCTATGAGGGATGTGAATTTAAGGGAGAAAAAGAGTAGCATAGAGGAACTAAGTCATTTCTAAATGCCAAAACCTAAACCGAAAATCACAACACATCTACATCAGAGCTCTCAGCTTTTACTCATTTTACTCATGTTTTATTTGAGCTAGAAATCCACGCTGAACAGCACACTTAGGACAAGTCCTCTGTGTATTTTTTAATTTTTTATTAACTACATCCTGCTTATTCAGCAGTACTCCAAGGGGAGCTACGGCCCTCAGGCAAAAGACTTAGACTCGGAGAGAACCAAGCAAAATATGCAAATCCATCCATTTAGTGAATCAACAGTCCTTCACAAGCACTCACTATGTCAGGCACTGTGCCAGGCTCTGGGATACAAAGGTAAATAAAATGCACACTCTTAAGACGTTCACAGTAAAATGGAAGAGACAATAAGTGTAGTGGGCATCTCAACGAGCCTACTGAGGACGGTAAGCCAAATGCCCAAATCATTGCAATAGCACCAAAAATTAGGTTAAAAGTCCCAGATCATGTTTTTGAACTTGTCTGTAAGGAACAAATATCTTCCCATGAAAATATAAAATCTTTAGAGCCAGAGACCATCTGCCTTGACTTCCGGGTGCCTGACGTGAACCCAGAATGTGGTAGGGAGTTGGTAGAACTGAGTGGCTGAATAAAGGAATGTGTATGTATCCCTTTCTTCACCCCTTATCACAAGTTAACATTAACTCCTCACCGCCACCTGAGAAGCTGCCTCTACTTGTGTGTTTTGTATTCATCAAAGAAAAGTTAAATAAATACAAGCCAGTCGTCCAATCAGCAGTGTTTCTGTACCCATGGGTACAGGTCAACATTCTAGGCACTGTGAAGGGAGATATGAAACGGAGGTCTGTCTTTCATTCCTCAAAAATGATCACAATCTCACTGAGAAGTCAGAACGTGCCCCAAAATAAAGAACACTTCCAAGTAAGTTCAAACAAAGGTGGTGCTGAGTAAATGTGAGTTAAGTGCCTGGTAGAGGCACCTGGTGAATATCTGGGGGTTTAAGGGAAGGTCCGCTGACTTCCGCATGGTCTATGTGACTTTTGCCTAACTGAAGTGACTGTAATTCCCAAACTGAACCAAAGGTAGGATTTTCTTCTCTATTCAAGGCCTTTGGGACAGAAGGAATGATCAATAAAACCTAAAATACAACAGAGCCTGAGTTAGGTTCCTTCTAAATTTACTAGCTTTTCAATTCACTAAGCAAATATTTATTGAGCACAGGAAGTGGGCAAAGGCTCTGGGTTAAATGCTGCAAGGGATGCAAAAAAGAAAAGACAGCTTTCAGGGCCTTGCTTTGAAATCAAAGTCACCAGGAATTCTTAAAAATTAATTCATATGAGGGATGAAAACACATACATGGTGGGAGAATTCTCTCTCCTCTTCCTCCTTCTCCTTCTTCCTCCTCCTGCTCCCTCCTTTTTTTTTTTTTTTTTTCTAGCCATGTTATACGTTAGTCTTTTTTTTTTTTTTTTAATTTTATTTATTTATTTATTTATGGCTGTGTTGGGTCTTCGTCTCTGTGCGAGGGCTTTCTCTAGTTGCGGCAAGCGGGGGCCACTCTTCATCGCGGTGCGCGGGCCTCTCATTTTCGCGGCCTCTCTTGTTGCGGAGCACAGGCTCCAGACGCGCAGGCTCAGTAGTTGTGGCTCACGGGCCCAGTCGCACCGCGGCATGTGGGATCCTCCCAGACCAGGGCTCGAGCCCGTGTCCCCTGCACCGGCAGGCAGATTCTCAACCACTGCGCCACCAGGGAAGCCCCCTCCTTTTTATACAAGGCTAAGGCAAGACATCTAGGTCTTATGTTCAGTATTTTGTTTTGTTTTGGTGTAATATAGTGGTACTCAACCCCAGAGGTACACCTGGGAGCTTTGGAAAAAATTAATTCCAGAGCCCCACATCCAAAAGTGGCCTGAGGGCCACTGTGTGCTAGGAATTCTGAGTGCCTCAAGGAAATAGTTATTAGCACTTAGATCCACCCCATGAAAGGGATGTATTTTAGAAGAGATGACCCCCCAAAAAAGAGCCCTCTACCTAACCATGACTTTGTCTGCAAATCCTCAGATGAATAAGAAAGGTCATGGGAATAAGGAGGAGGACACCATCACCTCGGGCTCAGGAGGCCCTCACCCACCTTCCTCTCCCACTCCCATCTCCAACAGGACCAGATCCACCACCTCCAGCCCACAACAATCACAGAACAGTAATTATTGTTCTTGCTACTGTTAGTGCTACTGTCCAAGGAAAGTTTGCTCAGCGCTAATTAACTATTTTAATCCTTACCACAACCCTATGAGGTTTTCCTATTTTTCAGATGAGGAAATTGAGCTGTAAAGTGGTTTATTCTTAAGTTCATTCAGAAATCTTGGGATACAAAAAGCAAGAAGACACAGGCACTAACCCAAGAAACTGGCCATCCATGAGATTAAAAGCCAGTTGGGATAATTTAGGAAAGCAAGTGAGATTAGGGAAGATGTCCTGAAGGAAGGAGCATTTGATCTGGGACTTGACAGCTTTAAAAAACAGGGAGCACAGGGAGATCAGCTCGGTGCTTTGTGACCACCTAGCAGGGTGGGATGGGGAGGGAGGGAGGGAGAGGCAAGAGGGAGGGGATATGCGGATATATGTATATGTATAGCTGATTCACTTTGTTATAAAGCAGAAACTAACACACCGTTGTAAAGCAATTATACTCCAATAAAGACGTTAAAAATTAAAAATTGGGTAGGATTTGGATGGGCCAGTGATGGACAAAAGGTTTTGACAACAAAGGCCTGAAGGGAAGCCCAGGTATTTGTGTCCGGTGGATGGATGGGAGACAAGGCTGGGAGGCGGGCTGTGACAGAGCCCGAGACTTGATTGCCCGGCTAAAGAGAGTGGATCTAATCTGAGAGGCAATGAGGAGTCATGAGGTTTCCAGCAGAGACAAAACGTCCTCAAAGTATGAGGCAGCAGCAGGGGGAAAGACTGAAGGAGAGAGACACCAAGACTATTGCACCTGCCCAGGTACCAGGTTAGGTGCCTTCCCAGATCCAACAGGTTGGAGCTGGAACCCTGGGCTCCTGGATCTCAGGTCATCATTCCTCCTTCCCCACATTGTCTGTCTTGTGTGGCGGGAGCTCCCCAGACCGCCCCTGCCCTGACTGCTTCCTGCCCGACTTCATTGGCAATGTGCACGAGAGGAGCCGACTTGCTTCTGGTCACTCTTTCCTGGAAGCCTCTCTCCAACACCCCTCCTCTTCCTGAGTTGGGCTGGCATTAGGAGGCAGTGGTTGGGACAGGTGGGTTGATGCCCTCGTCTCCATCAGCCTCTTTGCCGGCTTGGGGTTTGCGTGGGATCAGAGCAATGGTAGATGAGATTGAAGGTGGTCACCAGAGCTCAAACCCATTAGCTGCATGGTCCCCAGTGCCGCGGCCCCAGCTGTCTTGTTCCATTAGAAGCGGCTCTGCTGAAGTGAGCACTTTAGAGCCGGGATTTACCAGGCGGCCGGCTGCTCCTGAGAACAGGAGAGAAACACACTTGGCTGGCCTGTCTTCCATTTGCAGACTCTCAGCCAAGGACTGAATGCATCCTAGATGCCCTGGAGCCATCACAGAACATTGGGAGCCACATTTCTGAGCGGCTTTCAGCCCAAATTATTCCACTCAAGGCAGATACGTGGCCAGACAGGAAGGCTGCAGGCAGGCGCGCCTCTTCCAATGAGTGGTCTCCTTAGAGTGGCATTTCTTTAACTGAGTGAGGGTCTTTGTCAAAAAAAGTACAGAGCCTGGACCTGCCACTTCCTTGCTGTGTGATCTTGACTGGATGACTTCATTTAGAGAAGCTGTTTCCTCATCCACAGACTAGAGCAGTGGTTTTTGAGCTCAGAGAGTGTGTATAGCAGGGGGTGGCGAGGTTGAGTAAGAAGCCTTCACATTTCCCACCTCTAGTTCACCAGACCTGTTTTTATTTAACATGTAATGGCTTCTAAACATACTTTCACTTGAAGGAAAGACTTTATGGCTTTTTAAAAAATCATTAAACAAGATGATCTTTAAGGTCTGTTCTAGCTCTAACATTTGCAATTTTTATTATCAAAGTATTCTCTGTAAAAATGCAAGCATCTGAAAGGCTAATAATTTGGTTATCAATCACTATCTGGGCAGGAATGATCAGGGACAGAACCCAGGTCAGGCAGCAGGGTCAGGAGAGGAGAAAGAGGAAGGAGCCTTCCAAAGGTAGGGCCTGCTTCGGGGTCGAGCCAACAGATATCATACTTACAAAAATGTAGCATTACACACACACACACACACACACTCAGAAAAACGTGATCTAGATCATTCTGTCTGAAAGCTGCATAAATATCTTCTCAATTATATATTTGGTGTTTTGGGAAATTGTTCACTCCACTTAGATACTCCCCAGGGAAGGGACTGAGTCTTAAACATTTTTTAAATCTCCAGTGTTTAGCGCAATGAATGATTGTTGAAATGAACTTCTCTAGAACCTTTCAACAACAAAGTACACACACCTGAACCAATGATCACATAGTTGCATAATATACATCACCTAGGTGTATGATATAGCACCTAGGTATAATAATATTAATAATACCACATTATTGCCATAGAGCATCATAAGTGCTTAAGCAGTGACTTTTCAAATCCACATCTCCTTTGATATTCATAAAAATCCCTGTAGGGTAATCAGGGCAAAATGTGTTGCCCCACAATAGAGAAAAGGGAACTGAGATAAATATAAGTTAAAGTGGTTTGCAAAAGTTTACCCAGTCCCTGCCTCCGGAGTATCAGTTCATTTCTCTTTATTCCTCAAGACTTAAAATCCAACAAGAGTAAAAAAAAAAAGAAGCTCAAACACCGGGAAGACAGAGCACAGAACGCGACAACCCCCCCTGCTGCTCCCACACCGAGCACTTCCCTTCACCCGCGAATTGCACTTACCCTAGACCCAGGTCACAGAAGGCGCATGTTTCCCGGACAAGTCCCACTCAGCCTCAATCCTGGGCAAGAAAGGCAGGCTGCATAGGAATCGTCTATCCAGTGTTCAGAGGCCAACTCACCGTGGCTAACACTGAGAGCGCTAGATATCATGTGTTATCTAGTTAATTGGGCAAAGTGTCACTGCCGTGTGGCTCCAGAACCCAAGCCCCAAACGCTGCTCAGCTTCACCAGTGCTGGCAAGCTTAATATAGCTCCCAAAGCCAAACTTGGCCTTGGCCTCTGCACACAGCCCAGTTGGCCAGGACCAAAGCTTTCAGCTGACCTTTCAACCCCAATCCCTCTGTACAGACATATGGTCCAGGAATAGCGGCCCTGCCACTCACATGGCTGTGAAGCTGAATTTATTGGCCAGGTTTGGCTCAATTAGACTGGAGTGTGGTTGCTAAAAGCAGGCTTGGAGGGCCGGTGCCTTGCCCCTTCCCCACCCACAAGCCCTGTCACTGGTCATTACCTCACCCTGTCTTATTTCTTCCTGGATACAATGATTGCCATTTGAAACTATCTGGTTTATTCATTTCGTTTTTGTCTGTCTTGCCTGCTACAGTGTAACTGCCATGAAAGTACAGACTTATTTAGTGCTTGTCCCCAGAACCTAGGACAGTATCAAGTAGTGCCTGATACAGAGTAGATCCTGCTAAATAGTTATTTGAATGAACGTGAATGTCCTTTGCAAAGTTTCACTTTTGTCCCAGAATTTCCACCTCTCTTTCTGTCTCTAACCTATTGACTTTGATCTGCCTTCCTGGCATCTGTTCACATGAATGAAAATGAATAAACCAATCTCTTCAAGTCCCACATTCTAAAGGGTATGGTATCACCAGCTCTGCCAATGACAGTGGGTGAGGGTGGCATAAACCCATGTCCCTCCCCACCACTGTCTGGTCCCCACTCATCCAAGTGGTTGACATCTGGAAGACACAACAGGAAGTTCACAGGGCCCTTTTCTATGTTCCCTTCTGTTCTGCCCCTACACCTACGACAGCACGTACAATGTTAAAATTTATCTGTATGATGTGGCACGTCCCTCACAAGACTCCTTGGGAGCACCGATTATTCATCTTTTAATCCTTAGCAGCCAACAGGAAGATCCTGGGGTCACTGGTTAAGTCAGAATACACCACAGCAGTGGGCAAACGCAGCATCATAAATACTGAGTGGGGGTGTGGAGACTTGGGGTCTAACCCTGGCTCTGCTGTGACTGGTTGTGTGAGGTTGGACACATCACCTGAGCCCACTGAGTCTATGTGGGCTGAAGGACTTAGACAGAACTAGTGGTTCTCAGCTGGGCAGGGGTCAGGCAGTTAGAATCCTCTGTGGGGTTTTTACAACCCACACAAGGGCCAAAATATGGGATAAGGGAGAAATGTGTACTCTGAAAAAGATCCTACAGGTGAGAGCCATTAGATTACAAATTGGGGTTCAAAGGGCTGGCCAAATGGGACCCACAGAAGTACTCTGCTTGGCCCGTGGAGTACTTAAAGTCTTTGAATTTGAACGGCTTCAGGGGAGGAGGGCAGCTTTGTACAGACCGCACCAGGCTCATTCACCTACCTGTGTTACCCGCCTGGCACCTGGCTCCTGCAATCCCTGCACTAGATGATCGCTAAGGTCTTCTCCAGATTCTCTAATCCATAGATGAAAAAATTACTGAAGTCCTTACTGGCTGTAAAATTCTATGACTCCACATGGCTTTGCTTTCAGACTCTGAGCACGTGAAATGTCTTGGAAGGGACTCTAGGGATAGTCTCTGAAGTTCTCTTTGTAGCAGTAAGAAATGTTAACACAGCGGGAGTCCTGCCTCTTCTTAGAACTATAAGTTCAAAGGAGGCTACAGGACCTACTAATTCTGCTGCTAGATGTCCTGAGGGACCCTGGCCCAATAGTGAGATACCAGAACAGTGAGAGAGGAGAGTCTGGTGGATGGGATCATTGTTCCTAATTCTTCATATCCTTTGCATTGTGTCTTTGTAGTTCCTCCCAATAAAACAGGCACAAACTATTCCCCTGTCCCACCAATGTTGGAGTTGGTCACACAGTTTTCTTAGGCCAATGGGATATTAATGGACATGATGTGAGCAGAGACTTCACTGTATTTTCCTGATTTGGTTTAGACTTTCGCATTCCTGGGAGACACCTTGAGAGAAGCATGCCCCAAGAAGCTGCTGCTTCTTTAGTCTGGGACATGAGGAGCTGACCTGCAGACAGGCTGCAGCCTAGCCCAGCTCACCCACCGTCTGAAACAGAACCTTCCTAGCCAACACATAAACTTGTGAGTAAGAAAAAAATGTGTGTTTTTGTAAACCATGGCAATTTGGGGATTGTTTGTCATGCAGCATCATTACAGCAATAGCTGACCACTACAAGAAGGGAAGGTTGATAATCTCAGTGTGACATTGCTAGAAGGAAGTACACAGCATCTGGCCATCCTGTAGGTTCCTCAGAGCAACAATGTAGTATCTACCATAGATATACATCCTTGTCTCTGTTGTAGCAAAAGGCACTAGGAATTAAAATGAGGGTTTTTTTTTTCCCCGAGTTTCCATAATCTTTACCTCTATCTCAGAGATAGCATGTAGGTAACACAGTCTGCCTTGTTCTAGATTTATCCATGTGGCACACCTGCCTATTTCCCCTCTCAACTGTAAGCTCCTGGAGAGCAAAGACCACATCCTGATCATTTCGGTATCCCCTATAGCAGGGGTCCTCAACTGGTGGGACCCTAGACTGGTACCAGTCCGCTGCCTGTTAGGAACCTGGCCGCACAGCAGGAGGTGAGCGGCGGGCGAGTGAGTGAAGCTTCATCTGCCGCTCCCCACTGCTCGCATTACCGCTGAACCATCCCCCCGCAACCCACCCCTCCACCCCCTCATCCGTGTAAAAATTGTCTTCCACGAAACCGGTCCCTAGTGCCAAAAAGGTTGAGGACCGCTGCCCTATAGCATGTCATAGAGCACTGGGCACTTCACTGACTCGAAGAATACCTAGTATTGAGAAGAATCAAGGGGGTCCACCCCAGGGAAGACAAACAGGCCTGAGAGACACTGAAATCACAGCCAGGGCTGAACCATTGAAACCACAGGGGTGGCTTCCTTTCAGCCACGGTTTCCTGGACCATGAGGCAGCATCAGTTCTCTGGGGCTGCTCTGCCCGAGGGCACACGCAATGAAGACCCTGCAAGAGGGAAGTCTGCAGAGACAACCCAATCCCTTTGCAAGCATGCATTAAGCACCTGCTGAGTGCTGCCTCTGTGCCAGGATGAAACTATTTAGGATGTCTGGAAAGACGTTGGAGAGAACAGACGGACACCTACCTGAGAGCTGGGCGGGGCAACCAAATTGATTCCTGGAGGGGCTGCCAGAGCTCCTGAGGGTGGGCCCATGGCAGAAGTGATGACTCGATATGGAGAGCCCAGGGCATTGAGGGGGGGCCCCACTGCACTCAGAGTCCGTGGGGCACTCACTGGGGTATCAGTGTAGCTGGCGTGGCTGTCCATGGGCTTCCCTGTGGACAAGGCTGCCGACGGGCTCATGGACATGGAGCCAGAGTGGCCGGGGGAACCTGTAAGGAGAAGGTCAAAGGTGATGAGAGGCTAGGGGAACACAGGGATGGCACACTAGGACAGAGCCCCCTCCTCTTGTTTCCTATATCCTTCCCCTCCTTCCCGCCACACCTGCACGCCTGTGAACACCCACAGTTGGTAGAATAAAGGCAAGCAAAGACCAGAGAGGGGAAAGGGCCTGCTGAAATACTCATTGATGTGCCAGTTCTCTGGTGCACCACATGACATTCACCTTGAATTGTGTCAGATCAACAGCCAGGGCCACAGGGGCATAGCCCACATGTCCCCAGGCTTGGGTGACTGTGACCTGAGCCAGCCAGACAGGGAAGGTGAGTCAATACCAAACCCCCAGTTGGGGGATGGAGTGAGCAGGTGTCCAGGTTGCTCCAGAATTCCCTGCCTCACATTCATATTGCTCTGAGAACTGGGGCAGGGCTGAACCTATAAAGTCAGGAGAAATTCATTCATTCATATGTAACGAACATCTATTAAGGTGCAGGAACTAACTACATCAGGTGCTAGGGATTCAGAACCGAAGGGAACACAGTTCCTGCTGTTGGGAACACATTCCATAATGACCATGGGGAAGGCAGAGGCTGTTATCATGCCCTTGACCGCCAGTAGCTTTTGCAGCTTCATGCCCATAAGGTTCTTGTCCTGCCAATCTCTTGGAAGGTTAATCAGCGCTCAGGGAACAAGACTCAGGATGGTTGGGCATGGCTCAATGGCCACAGAGGCCCAGGAAGGCAAGCGCAGCCAGGCCTGCCCGGAGTGTTTCTACCTCCGGGGATAGGGAGCTGCGGCCACAAGTGTCTATGAAATGGGCTCTGGGCAGATGGCACCTGGTACCATTTTCCCCAGATAAGTTGAGCCCGAGTTTAGCTGCAACTCAAGATGAAAGAAAAGAAGGGTGCCCCACTGCCATCTCAGGAGCTTGGCGTGAAACATTCTCTCCAGAAGGGAGCTGCGGCCACAAGTGTCTATGAAATGGGCTCTGGGCAGATGGCACCTGGTACCATTTTCCCCAGATAAGTTGAGCCCGAGTTTAGCTGCAACTCAAGATGAAAGAAAAGAAGGGTGCCCCACTGCCATCTCAGGAGCTTGGCGTGAAACATTCTCTCCAGAAGAGAGGAGCTGTGAGCCTGAGTGTCCGCAGCAGCAGAGTGGAGACTGGGGAAATAACAGAGAAGCCCACCCTAAGCCACAGTGCCGCTGCCCTGTGTGGCTGGCATGCAAGAACAGATTCAAAGAAACCATGTGTTAGGCTCCACCATGGCACCCGTGCTGTCCTCGTGGATGGGACATGAGAGGATTAAGGGGAGAGGTGGTCAGTAAGCGTGGTTTGCTGGAGAAACCATCCAATTCTCTCCACTTCCTACTGGAGCCTAACACCGCGCCGGGCAGATAGGATGCTGAGGGGAGTAAGTCACGTGCCTGACCTTAGGTGGTTCACTGTTGGTTCAAGGAATATCTCTTGAGTGCCTTCTACATGCAGAGAAGGCACTGCATGTCTTAAGCCTTTCGGAGACCTCAGTAGCACTGAGCGTAGTATGAGGAACAGAATTTAGGGAGGGAGGTGCTCCCTTCACATTCTGGAGGGGAGCGTGGAGCATCAGAGGTATAATTGTGCAGCTATTCTTAAACATAAACGTCCCACTAGAAAAATGTCAACCTGGAGTTGCCCTTGGAGCATCTACTAACTTAGTTAAGGTCTGCTTATGGAGAGAACAGTCACTCCCATGTCTGAGGAGGCTGTGCCCTTCTGGTGATTCTACTTAGGAGTTTCAGTCTATCAGGTGTCTTGTCTCATAAACAGATGAAACCCAATCATGATCTTTTAAGTACCACACCTGAGGTGAACCAAATGCTCTGGGTCCACAGAGAAGTGGTAAAGGGGTTTAAATGAACAAGTGAGACACTTCTTATGTGTCCTGAATAGGCAATTTCCATACATTAACTCATTTTATCCTGATAATAGGCCTATGAGGATCATCTCAGCCTTTTACAGAGGAGACCACTTAGGCTCAGTCTCACCCTCATGCTGCTCCCAGTTCCGGGATGACTTACCCCCACCTCCTTTGTCTAGAAAGTTCCGATTCATCTTTCAAGGTTTAACTCAAGTATCACCTCCTCCAGGAAGTTTTCCCTGGTATTCCTACTCTGGTTTAATGCCCTTTTCTGTTTTGTAAGTAACAGCTTGTGTATTTCCTTGTAGTTTTCACTAAATTGAGAGGGGAAAAAAGGGTCTGTTTATGTATCCTCACCACTAGCACTGTACTGGCATTAGCCGGGAAGTAAGCGGCAGAGCCTAGATTCAAACTGCCAATCTGAAGCCCGTGCTCTCTCCTGTGTGCTCTGTCAAGGATAGCAGAGATGATTCGGAGAGCCATCGTATCACAAAGTACAAGATGACTCAATTATGAAATGATCTCATGCTGAAAGTTCATCTGAAGGAGAGAGAAGAGGGCACCTTCCAAGAACTCAAGACAGAAAAAACAAAAATCTTCCCAGACGGTCACTGATTAGAAAGAACGATTTTAGACTCTTCTGAGGCGCTGGAAGTCTGTGACATTTAAAGAGGCCAATGTACACCTTGAGCCTGTAACTAAGATAACATGTGACAGGTGAGTTAGGAGCCAGCCCGAGTTGATGGGCAAGGAGCCGTGAACTTGGCTGGGATGACAGCTGTCCTTCCCCACAGCCAGGCCATCTGAGGGAAACCGACTTTCCCTTCCAGCGTCGGCTTTCCAAAAATGGACCAAAGGGCCCTGCATATTCTGTTTTAATTGGATCTCAGAGACTACGCCTTTCATTTCTATATCTCCAAGGTAAAGCCCAGTGCCTGACACCAGGCTCAGAGCTATGGGACAGACAGGAACAAGATTTTCCTTCACACATTCATCAACCTGAGAGTTCCCAAGGTATGGAAACTGCAACACCAGTGGTAAGGGACATTTTAGCTGGTATTTTAAGCGGTATGTAGGCAAACTTTTTGAAAATATTAATAGTTTTATATTCATTTTCACTGTCTCCTATTTACAGCAAGTGACTCTGCTTCCATTTTTTATATAAAATGATGTTCCTCAAAATTGCTATTTAAGTTTTCAAAAGAAAAGTAAATTGACCTCAGAACACTTCTAAGTACAAGAACACATGTTCAATATCATGAAAATAGTATGCAAAGGTATGATGTTTAAGAAACATGAACTGTGCAAAAATATAAAAATATGGACTTGGGGAAATTCACAACTTGTTTCCAGAATAAAATGGTATGTGAGAGAGATTTGAAATTTAAAAGTACATTGTTTTTATTATAATTAATAATAAAATAAATTAAGACAATCAGAATATGCCTTGACTACTCAGTGATGACAATAGTACATTGCTGAGATAGAATGAAACACAGCTAAAGTTTGATTTACAATGGCCTTTAAAATGTGGTTTGTTTCTGTTGAGTCAATGACCCAGAAGAGATGGGCTACTTTATAACCGTATTTTTTTAAGTAAAATTCCAAAAGACAAATACATCTTACACAAATGCATTTTGGTTCTTTGCCTCTCACAATGACCCAGCGTTTCTTAGAAATAAACAGCCTTGCTTTTAGGAAAGGTGGAAAACAATGCCTATGATGACAAAAGTGTTTCTCAATGGAAAATTAATCCATTCTCCCAAATAGACTCTAAAGCATACCTGTCCATGACATTTCTATCAGCCTCTTTCGCTCTCACTCCTTTTTTTCATAGCCACGTGGGAATTACAGCTAGCACAAGTTTTCCAGAAACCTGGGTTCTAGTCCAAATCCGAAGTGAAGTTTTTCTCTAATGTCTTTCCCTGGCTCCTCTGCAGAGGCTGGGAGCCCAATTCTCCAGCCTCTGCAGCCCATCAGCCTTGCTCGCTCCCTGACCACACACCCTCTTGATCCCCGTCAGCCCCTCACACTGTGCCCACTGTCAGATGCCTGGGAAATACACAAAATCTGTACTCTGCAGAGTTCATTCTCTTAGCACAGCCATGATTTTTATAGAAATTAACTTATCTGATGGGAGAGGACTTTCTCAGGAGCTTCTCTTCTCTCCTGGCGACACACGGAAGAAACGCCTTTCGTATTCCCGGGCCTCATTCTCCCCAGTAAGGAGCCAGCACCCAATGGCTTCTGAGATCCCTTCCAATGCTGTTCCATGAACATTGAAGTAGGTAGCATATGGCTCACTGGCATCTAAAAGAAGTGCAGGTGGTGGTCTGGAATGGTCTGAGTCTGGACCACTTGCCGAGGGGCCCCTGTCATCATCAGCTGGAACATGTTAGCCCTTCAGGCTGTTTGGGATTCCAGATTGCACTTTGAGATGCAGATAGTGTCACCAGGAAGCAAAGCTCTTTGGAAATCTGCAGGGTGCATACACTCTATTGATTTCCGAAGCCTGTATGTGCATTGTATGGGCATTAGGGGTGCAGTCTATGTGGCATACAAGCCTCTGAAGCCCAGAAGCCCTAGGCTGGATTGAGGTTGTACCACTTTCCAGTCATATAAACTTGAGCCAGGAACTGGACCTCTCTCATCCACAGTTTCCTCGGCCATAAATGGAGATATACATGCCTATCTCAGGGGTGCTAAGAGCATCTGAGACGACTGGCCCAGTGGTAGCAGCTGCAATTACTCACCTTACTGTAAAAGTGGTGAGGGAGACCTGAGTCTGGCTTAAATACCATTGTAGAAGATTATGTAAGTAAAGGGTTTAATCCAAGCCATGCCAATAGTAAGTGCTCTGTTAAGGATTGTCACTACCATACACTAGTACATACATACCAGTTGTTTATAATATTAGCCACTCATCTGAGCCCAGAGTGCCCCTCCATTATCCCAGCCACTCCAACCCTTCCCCTGGGACCCTCCAGATCTCCCCATAATCCATCCTAGCACAAAGATATCCTCCATGCTAACATCCATTCTGAGTACCTGGTGACCTACTGGCTGTCATATATTTTAAATTTCACCACGATTATCATTGTGGTATCTAGCACTGTGCCTGGAACATGCTAGATGCTCAAAAAATATTTGTTGCCTAATCAATGAATGGAATAGTTTTTTTGGTTAATTAATGTATACAACTATATATAGAGTTCATCGGTAGAAATTATTTGCATAAGAAATCTATGTCCCTGATGTTTACCAAATCCAAAATCTCTGCAATCTCTAGACAACAAATTGCATGTGTGTGTTGAGGGAGTACTTATTGAGAAAGAGAAGCCCAGGTACTTAGAACTACAGAATTCTTACCAAGGCAAGGAAGTTGCTTAGCAACCTTATCCTCAGCCAATAAACGTAAAATGTTAAGCATGAGTCTTTCTAATTGGCTAGACAAGGGAACAAATGACTTGGTGTTTCCACCCCTTTGCTGCTGTACCTGGGTAGAGAATTCACTGTCCCAGCTTCAGGATGGAATGGAAACTTATGATGAATCATTGATAATGGTTAATACCCACCCACAGGGAAGGGGACAGAGGCAAAAACTTGCTATTTCTAAGAGTCAGAACTCCCCATTTGAAGTCAAGGGAACATCACAGGGCCCTACCCCACTCTACTCTCTGTCACGGTGGGCACAATCTGACACCCAATCTGCCTCCTTTTCTCCAATGGAGGAATGTAGTACATAAGCCTAAGAATCACAGAATATTCAGAAACCTGGCCTGTTCTTCCTAGTTGAAGGGAAACTTGCTCACACACCCTTTCCCAGCTTGGCTTGTAATACACAGACAGGCTGCAAGAGAGGTAGGCCAGGGTCTGCCGTATGAAGACACTTAATTGACACAAATTTTATCTCCTCTACTAAGTAACAACAACAGATAATATTTATTAAGCAATTGCCATGAGCCAGACATGGTTCTGAACACTTTACAGATATTGACTCATTTCATCCCTACAAATCCCTTTGAGGTCACCAACTCTCAGCCCTATTGTACAAATGCAAAAACTGGGGGACAGAGAAATTAAATAACTTGCCCAAGAGAACATGGCTAGTAAATTACACAAGTGGCATTAGATTCTAGGGGAAAAGCAGCAGACCTGGATTTTAATCCCAGCCCCACCATATACTATACTAGCTGTGCAGCTCCTTATAGCAGTTACTCAGGACCACTCTTCCATCAAGCCTCCCTGGGCCCAATTTCTGTCTCCAACTCTGCCCTTCCTAACCCGATTCATGGCCTCTCTCAGGACTTTGACCTGGCACTTTCTTTCTTTTTTTTTTATTTTTTTATTTTTATTGGAGTATAGTTGACTTACAATGTTGTGTTAGTTTCAGGTGTATAGCAAAGTGAATCAGTTGTACATATACATGTATCCCCTCTTTTTTAGATTCTTTTCCCATATAGGCCATTACAGAGTATTGAATAGAGTTTCCTGTGCTATACAGTAGGTCCTTATTAGTTATCTATTTTATATATAGTAGTGTGTATATGACCTGGCACTTTCTGACTAGAACACTTCCCATCTGACTCCAGCCTCTCACATCAAACACAAGCTCTGGTTTCCTTCATCAGGGGTCCCAGCTCAGCCCAGCCTTTTCCTCCCTCTTTCTTCCGCAGAAGGGGTACTCAGATGCCAGGGGCTGTCTAATATGCATTTCTTATATTTAAACTGCTGTGGCATTTTCAAAACCCTTTCATATCCACATCAGAGCCGCACAGCCACCCTGAGACCGGACGGGAAGGTATTTTACAGGCACTGAGCTCCACATTTAAACAGATGTGGACACCAAGATATTAGTTCTCAGGGAGTGAGAAGAAGTAGAGGCTGCATCTCTTAACAGGAAACTTTCTCTGCTACCAATGTCCTTTCTGGCTTTCTTGATGGGGAGAATGAAGAAACGTGATGGAAGTGGCTAGCGAGCTGTGGGAGAAGAGACACTCCTTCTGACCCCGAGGCTCAGCCCCCTTGGCCTCTCAGCAGGAATAAGAGAACACAGCAGCTGATAGGCTGACACCGCTGTGTGCAGCCCTGGCCAACTGGCCAGCCTTTCTGGGCTCACACAGCGTAGCTCTGCCTGATTCCTGCAGTCCCCAAAGGAGAGCTGGCTGGCTGTTCAGGGCAGGGGCTGGAGGTTGCTTCTCCTCGTGCCTGGAGAAGGGGGAGGGGGAGATTGGCATCCTCCACTCCCCCCTCCATCCCTCCCTTCTCCCTCCACCCCCACCCCCTCCCCTAAAACCTGTAATGATGGAGGGAGTGAAAAGCAGGCAAAGATTGATAATCAGCCTCATTATTACCAGCATTATATATAATTATAGCAAAACCTCACTCATTTGGATCAATTGAGAGAAAAATCAGTCTAAATTCATGACAAGTTGGCAGATTACTTTTAAATTACGATTTTATTACTTCTAAGTAACACACGTGAAGAGTTTGTGCTTCAAGTACCACAAGCTAATGGTTATTAAGTGGGGATTTTATAAAATCTGCTTTAAAAGACTCTTTTGTAATTAACACTCCGTTAATATGCTAATGAGGTTTCTACTATGCTTGCTTTTTAAATTGCTCGAAAACGATGTAACTTAAAGAGGCTCAACACTTCTACAATCTTAGTTGCTTAACAAACCTTTTTTGTTATTTTTTCATCAATGAGCAAATACAAACTAGCTTCTGCCATGATCAATTTAATCACCATTCCAAATTAATTCTGTCATAAATTAATAAGGCCATATTGTTTCAGGGAAGAAAACAGATTTTCAGGACTTGAAGAACCACCTTATTTTATAGAAGAGAAACTAATCCCAGAGAAGTTGCATGACTAGGTCGAGGCCACACAGGACAAAAACACTCGGTCTTCCGCTCCCAGGTCCAAGCTTATTCCATCCACTGCATACCGCCTTACATTCATAAAACTCTTTATAATTATCTGCTGTGTATTTCCATATCAATTATTGGTTCCGTCAGTCAAAAAATATTTGTTGAGTGCCTACTGTGTGCCAGGCTCCGTGCTAGGCACTACGGATATAGCAGTCCCTTGGAGGCCACTGTCTGTTCCATTCAAGCTTCAAACTGACTCAGAAGAGTTGGAAGGGCAGAAATTATCTCCATTAGGCAGATTAGAAAACTGAGGTTCAGAATGATAAAGTGACATTTTCAAGTGCTTATTGTGAATTATTAGAGACCTAGAATCTGAGTCTAGCATTATTTCTGACAACCTTCCTACATGTAATTAATGGCATTTGGCCTGCAAACCAACCTTCCCACCCAGGACCAAATTTGAACTTCTCTGGTACAGATGGATATTGTGTCATCCCTAACACATTCGAGGCACCAGGGGGTACTGGAGCAGGGTCTCCACCAACCAGGACAGGCTGTCTGTCCCTTTAAACAAGTTCCATGCACTGATACACCACGTACCAGCCATTCCACCAAGACAAATGCCAGGAAGTGCTCCAGGCATTTGCTGAAGGTGCCCCCCCTCTCACCCCTTGTTCCTGAAGTCCTTGAACACCAATTCTGCCCACACGCAGCTCTTGAATCCATGACTTCAATCCCTTTCTCTGTCTGTATAGGCTTCTTGTACATATATGCTCTCCCTAGCCTCTCAATATGGACTGTCTTCTAAAGACTGCAGTTGTCTTAAAATACAGCAAACCGTATCCCTAGTGCAACGTTACCATTGGGTAATGGACATGGTATCATTTGTTCTCAGGTTCCAGGTACCTAAATTCCTTGAATCTATTCACTTAACCTCAGCCCCAAGAAACGTTTCCAGGAATACTTCATCTCTAACTGTTCTGCTGACCTCGGATCTTGTAACTGGTTTATATACTCCTTCAGGGCAGAGGACGGGTCTTAGTCCTCGGTGTCCCGCACAACTCTTGCACAAGCCAGACGCTGAGCCAAGGTGTGCTAAATGAATGATTGACAGGCATTCCCGGAGCAGTCTGGATATACTTTCCCTCCTGAAGATATCTAACCTTTGCTCTGCTCCCCATGTCACTGGGGCTGAGAAAGCATAGGTACCGTGAGCCGCAAGCCTTCCAAGAGACTGCTTCCTCATGACACTAGTGACCAGCCGAAGGAGGGACAGAAGAGATGCTGAGTCACAGAAATGAAACCCAGGCAACCAGCCTAGAAGAAACAGGCTAACGTATTTATTAAGCACTTTCTTTGCCGCTCCTCTTTTTGTAAATGCTTTTTTAATCAGAGATCACAAGCTTGGGGCTTCCCTGGTGGCGCAGTGGTTGGGAGTCTGCCTGCCAATGAAGGGGACACGGGTTCGAGCCCTGGTCTGGGAGGATCCCACATGCCGCGGAGCAACTAAGCCCGTGCGCCACAATTACTGAGCCTGCGCGTCTGGAGCCTGTGCTCCGCAACAAGAGAGGCCGCGATAGTGAGAGGCCCGCGCACCGCGATGAAGAGTGGCCCCCGCTTGCCACAACTAGAGAAAGCCCTCGCACAGAAACGAAGACCCAACACAGCCATAAATAAATAAATAAATAAATAAATAAATAAATAAACCCAAAGTTTTAAAAATTTATTAAAAAAAAAAAAAAGATCACAAGCTTTTCCATTTTTTAAGTTTAAATGCTGAATTCTGAAATCCCATCAGGAATTTGAGTTTGGTCTTGAACCTAGAAACTCCTGCTCTCTCCCTCACCCCTTTCTCTGTTACAGTATCTGATAAAGGTAGCCAAGGGCCCCAGGTTATGCAAATTGAAATTGAGGAAACTCAGGGGGACATGACTCATTAAGGACACTGGCCTGGGGCGAAGGTATCCTGAAGATTATAGGGATGGGAGGTCCCAGGTCACTGTTCTGTTTCTGCCAGATCTCATGAGTGTCTGCCCTGGAATAACTCATTAAAATGCAATTTTCTGTAACTGGCACAGAATCGATGTCTTCTTTACTTCATTTTGTCAGCCTCTCCTACTGCACAGTCTGACACTTTAAGAACAGGCATACCTCCTCTAAGAAAAACCTACCTACAAAATTTTAGCTGAACTTACTACCGTAGTCTCCAACTTTTCTGAAGTAGGAAAGAGAAATGAACTTTTATTGTGTGTTTACAATTATGCAGGCTTTATTTTATTGAATCCCTACACTGTGGAAAGTTAACCCTGACCCTGTGTAGTTGGAAGCACTGTTATTTTACCAACGTGTTGGGGGAGGGCTCTCTGTGGCTTAGCCTCCCTCTACCCCTCTTTCTGCCACCCCAGGTGGCCCCCGAGGGGGCTCAGGGGAACCCAGTTTGAAAACCGTAAACAGCCACAGGTCCTGGGCAAGCCCCACCTGCTTTCCCAAGTGTCCTCATCTGTAACTGAGGGGTCAGAAAGGGTGAGAAGCAAGTCCTTCTTCTAGCTTTAAAGATTCAGCTCTTGCAGGGAAGGGAAGGGGTGCAGGGGAGTTATTTAGAGGGAGTGTTGTTAATCACGATAACAGGGGGACAATCAGAAACAGTAATAAAACTTCTCTGGAATGATGCCCTAGGGGTTGGCAAACATACTCAACAGGGCACATCCCTGTGCATTAGCTTATACGTTTGACCACAGCTGCTTCCTCATCACAACAGAAGACCTGAGCAGTTGTGGAAGAGACTATAGCCGGCCAAGACTAAAATGTTTACTATCTGGCCCTGTAGAGAAGTTTGCCAACCTCCGCCCTAGAATACAAAATCAAGTTCCGTGTATTAAGATCAAGTGAGGTTCACCTGGAAATTTTTTTGACCTTTGTCTTATTAGCACCTTTGAGGGCTCAGTCCCCTGCCCCCCACCCCTGTCATTTTATTCATTTGCTGCAAGTATGCATATTCAAGAAAAAGCATTATGATCCCTAAATAAGTTGTGAAGAGCACAGAGTAAGAACTGAATATGTTAATTGTTGTTCTTATACATAATTCACCCATTTGGGGTGGATCTGGGACTCCACACACCCGCCCCCTCCACCTCCTCTCCACCCTTCCCACCCCCTCTGCCTTCCCCAGCAAGCTGCAAGCGGTATGCACAGTGTAGGGTTAAGCACAACACTCCTGACGTCTGCCTGGATTTGGATCCTGGGTCCACTCCTTACCAGCTGGGTGATCTTGGGCAGGTTACCCAACTTCCTTGTGGCTCGACATTTCTGTCAGTAAAAATGGGGACAGGGATAACAACGGTCCCTTACCTCCTGGGGTCCTTGAGGATATTAAATGAGATGGTGCATGTAATGCCCTTGGCAGAGGGCTTGGCACAAGGAAGGTGTCTAATAAACGTCAGCTATTATTTTCACTCTTTTGAGAAAATAACCGAACCAAGACCTGGGTCAATCTCATGAAAGCCACCCAAACCCAGGCATTCTAGAACACTCACTTCTTAGATTCCCTGGGCCTCTGTGTTTTCTACTTTCAAATAAGAGGAGAAAATAGCAGCTTCCTCTGGGAGCCCCTGGCATCCCAGCCACCCAACTCTGGTGGCTAAATTCTCTGCAGCTACAGAAGCTACATAATGAAGGGAAGGAAGAGGTGGAGAATTTTGATTACTCTTTGCATAATTTCTTCCCCCAGTTGCTATTCAGCTCTCTATCTCTTGGTAAGATTGTAAATGTTTCAGAAAATAGTTTATACTGAATATGTTCCTTCCTAAATCTCGTAAACAGTTATTCCTTCCTACATAAACCCTAACCACTTACACCCGTGGTAGGTCCCTATTAGCCACCCACACATTTGTTGGAGGGGAAAAATATGTTCCGGCGTGCGCACACACACATACCCTCCTCCCACATCCTCATATTGCCCTCCATACACACACACACACACACACACACACACACACACACACACACGCGCGCGCGCGCGCACGCACCTCCAACTCAACCCCTCCTCTATGGCTATTCTTAGGTGAGAAGGGGAGTATTCTACACAAATGGTCAGAGTCTGTAGGGCAGGACTCTTACACATCAGTAGGCCCCCAGAAGAAGGCAGCAGTTAATTGTCCAGAGGCCACCATTGCTCCTGAGTGACTGCTAACCTATCCTGCGCTTTATTCCTCAATGCCAGGCTACTGTGTCTGCAACCATTGGGCAGTGCCGTGGCTGGCTTAGGGCTCTTCACCCCCTCAAGGCGGGCGCTGCTGCCTTAGCTTCCTGAAGCAAGTCTGTGGCCCACAGAAGCCGTGAGAGGCAACTCAGCACGTCCTGGACTCTGGAGCCAGACTCCCTGGGTTCAAAACCTTGGCTGTGCCATTTTCCAGCTATGGGACCTTAAAAGAAGTTACTGTACCTTGCAATGCCTCAGTTTCCTCGCTGATAAAAGGAATGTGATAATATTGGTAATAGTACCTACTCACTGGGTTGTCATGAGGATTAAATAAGATAATGCTAGTGAAGTGTTTACAGTGGTAGCTGGCACTTAGTAAGCGCTACTGCGTGCTTGTTAAATGAAACAAGAGAAGTCCCCTCTCCCCTGATCTCCTTCTCACCCTGAGGATTACCGCACAATTGGACAGGGAGATTACAGGCTTTGTTTTGCCGTCTTCTTAGAGGCAGCAACTGTCTCATGCAGGCAAACAAATCTCTTACTGGGCAGCTGGCAAAGCCAGGACTTGGCAGAAAAGGAGAAGAAAAGGGCTCTCACCTCATCACATGGCAGGGCCCAGAGCTGGGAGAGTGGGCACGCTGGTAGGGCTGCTGCAACCCAACTACTCCCCACTCTGTGGCCACTTTGACCAGTGTCTTGTTCACGGATGGGGGGAAGGCCTGATATCTGGTAAGCACAGCCCAGATGCAAATCTCAGGTGTTGTTTCCCAAGGGTGACATTGTTTCCCTAGAGATCCTCACAAATCCCAGCAGCCCTCTGTGGTTCCGTTTGCTAATATGGAAAAGGGCAGGGGTTATGCACTAAATCATTTAATATGTGCAGCACAACTTGCTGCGTTTGGGCAAAGGTGGTGAGAGGCTGCAGGCAATGTCTGCTCCCATCCTCAGGTTTCCCCAGTGCCTGCGGGTGGGTCCTCCTCCTTCCTTCCCTCCCTCCCTCACTGCTGCAAGTTCTCATGAAGACCTCTGTTTTCAAGGGGTCCCTGTCCTTTGCTCAGTGCTTCTGCCTCTTAGCTGGCGAAAGCAAACAAAATGGAAAACATCAGCAGAACTATACAAAATAACTGTTCTCCTCCCTCAGGAATGGGGAGGAAAAGAAGCATTAGGGGGAGATGTTTCAACAGCCTAGATGATCCTTTCTCCCCCACCCCTCATGTTATATCAGCCTACTTCTTCCATGGTCCAGCCAGTTGTGTTTCCTTTTATCTGAAACCTAATTACACTAAATACCAGAGCTCTCACAATTATGAAAATTTAAACCAGCAACGTCTGTGGGTCTTCATGGATTTAATTTTATTTCCCCAGATTCCTAATTCATTATTCTACAGTAATGTCTGATTTTTAGATTAATTCGCATGTTAGTACTTGAACAAAATGAAGCGGATGAAAATATTAACTTTTACTAAATACCACATATACAGACAACACTCTAGAGCTGCTTTTTCAAGCATTTGCACGGTTAATGCTCACAACCATGATCTGAGGATGGGATGTTAAACTCCGTTTTAGAGATGAGGCTTAGAGAGGTTCAGTAACTTGCCTAAGGTCACACAGCTAGTAAGTGAAAACCTAGAAACCAAACTCAGTTCTCTTTCTTTCTCTCTCTCTCTCTCTCTCTCTCTGTGTGTGTGTGTGTGTGTGTCTTTCATGCTCTTTTCACTCTATCAGATTGAAGGAGCACTATCAGAAGTTTGACTCAGGGGTTTTTCCAGAAGGGCTCTCCCCCTCAACTCCACAGAACCTTAAACTATTCCTGTCTTTCTTGAGGCCTCAGTTTACACATCTATAATATAAGAGGGCTAAGATGCCCTTTGAGGTCCCTTAGGAGGCTACCGTCCCAAGATTCCAGGCAGCAGCCCCCAGCGAATTCTGGACTAGATCTTCTTTCTCCAGACCTTCTCTCCCTACGTCTGTCCACCTTCAATCCTTTTATTCACCCCAACTGTCGCAGAAGGTCTCCTTGGCAGTCATGAAGCCATAACCTCACAGACCTCAGGGGTCCCAAGAATCTCATGGATAAGCATGTTCTTCAGACAACTGAACTCAGAGGGAAAAAGAAAAAGTACTTCTCGGCTGTGAATGGGACCAAGATGGGAGCTGAAAAGGCTTTTCACACCCAGGACCCAACTGTAAACTGGAGATCAGATGTCCAGGTCACAGCTTTGGCCACCACTCTCACCGGGTCATGTCACAATACTGGCCCCAAGAACTTCAGCATTACCGCCTCCAGGATGTGTGTCCATGGCCCCCCACCCGCTGTGTCCAAGTGGCAACCTCCTGCTGCAACAGATAGGGCACATGCCATGCAGTATTACAATGTGTCTGGGTAATAACAAGCTTGCCCAGTCCAAATAGTAGAGACTACATCTCATGCACATCTGTATTACCAGCGCCTAACTCCATGCTTGGCCCACAAAACCACCCAATGTACCCCAAATGAATCAGCAAACCCCCTGGCTTAATGACTCCAGGACAGGGACCCCATCCACTGGCCACGTCCCATCACACCTTATAGAGGGGACTGCCCAGAGGGGGTAGGCAAGCTTTGCCCCCAAGCCTTCAGATGAATGGCCTATCTGTCCCCACAGGAGGTGGGGAGAGCAGGGACTTTTCAGTTCTCAAGACCTGACGAGAATTTCTGCTTTGTCTTGCCTGCCAGCATCCGCGGGGCAAAAGCTCTCCCCTTTGGCTCCCAAGAACCCGAACTATATGCCACCAGATGCCAAGTGAGAGGCCAGTTGGTCAGCTGTTGGTTCCATGAATCCAAAGCTGGGCGGCCGTGCTGCTTCTGTCACTGAATGGAAGGAGCCTTGGGACCAAAGTGCTTGGGTGTGAAGGCAGCCCCTGGGAAGTGCCGCCCAGCTGCGCTGCCTGGCTTGGCAACTTGGAGCTCCAGCTCGCCTGTTTTCTGCTATGAGAACCTGGACCACCCACCCCCTCCACCAACTCCCAGATTCTGACCGATGGCAGCGACCCTGGAAATGGAATTGGGGGCAGCAGCAGGGGAGGGAACAAGAGGCTATTAGCAAATCAAAAGGGGAGAAAACAGAGGAAGGAAAACAGGGTGGCAAATAAAAGTGCTGTGTTTTCTTTTTTAAAAAATCCAATTCTAAGGAAATCTGCTTTTAAATAAAACAATCAGTCCCTTGTTATGAAGTATCCCAGGGACCCTTAACATAGGCAAAACCTTTTTAGTCACATTTTTTTTTTCCCCCGCATGGCAAGTTGGATAATAGGTACCTCCTAGTAATTTCCCCTACCTTTTCCACTCTTCACACCAAACACACCGGGTTAAAACAATGCACTTAGTCTACCTTTGTCTCAGACATATTCCCAAGCAAGTGGGTTGAGGCTCTCCTTAGAATATCCCCATATCCTCCCATCTGTTCACTCATTCTGATGTGCAAACAGATCTTCACCTACGGACCATTCTCTCCCCCTCTCTCGCTCCCTCCCTCTCCCGGTCCCTGTCCCTCTCTCATGCACACACACACACACACACACACACACTCACACGGAAACACACTGTATATGCCTGTAAACATATATGCTCTCCTAATTCAATCCTAATCCAGTTATCCGGATCTCCCCATCTCCGCTCCGTCTCTCCAGACGGTCCCCACGGTGAAGCCATGTGAAATACTCACCTCCGAAGCCTGTGGGAAACTTCATGAAGTGAGAATAATTTCCATACATGTTGACTCTTCAGTTCATAGTCCTCCCGGGCGCGTCTGCTCAATCGCTCGGCCTCTCCCGGCTCCCGAGCGCAGCCGGGCTCCCTTCAACTTGGGCTAGCAAGAGTGGTCATCGCTTCCTACCAGCCCGGGCAGCTCGGGCTGGGCCAGCCCTCTGGGATTAGTCAGGAATCTGCCTCTCGATCTGAGAGTCCACATCGTGCGTTGAGCCGGCGGTGGCGGCAGCAGCTGGTGCCTGTCAGTAATCACGCATAATGCCGCCGCCGCTGCCGCCGCTGCCACCGCCGCGCTGCCGCTGGAGATCCTGTTGCTAGTTTGATTAAGTCGGGGCTGGGCTGCTGCGTGCGACTCTTGCACCTCCCGGCTGGTCCCCAGAGGTCCCCACCGGTGGTGGCACAATCTATTATCTGGGAAGCCAATCGATGTGTGACCGCCCCAGAGTAGGTCAGGACAGAGGAGGGGGAAGTGGCCGGGCGGGGGGAGTAGGGGGGGGGGTGGTGGGACTCTTTAGGTGCCTTTTCTTTACTTGCAGCCCCCAAAATCAATGGGGTTTTATTCAAATGCATTTTCTCACTGCGGCTTCTATCTATGCAATGCACTTGGTATTTGATCTGGGAAAGGCAGTGGGGATAGGGGCCAAGAGAGAACAGAGCCCTTTCATAAACCCGAGATCGGCCAAGTGTGAGAGGCCATCCCCAGCTTTGGAAAACTAAACCAGAGTGGCCCTTAGATCTGGGGTGGGCCCCTCCTGTTCTGGTGGCCGGAAGTGTTTGTCTGAGCTCTAAAGGTAGAAGCTTGACAAGGGCAGTTAGAAGCCAGAGCTTGCTGACACAGAAAACATACAGGTAGGGAAGACAAATGGGGTGGTCCTTCTCTGACATTTCACTGGAGGGATGCATTTACCTTACATACCACTGTCATCAGGCCACCCGTTCAAAAAGCACCATTGAGTCCTCAGTGGCACAGAGACTCTTGGGTGCAACCAACCCACACATGAAAAAGCCTAAGCATCCCTTTGATGTTTGGATCTACTATACAGTTTTCCTGACAAGCCACTGCTCCACCTATACTTGAATACCTCCAATAATGGGGAGCTCACTACCATTTCATTCTATTCCATTTCTGGACAGCTCTTACCATGAGAAAGTTTTTTATTAAGCTGAAATCTGTCTCCTCCCTGCCGCTTCTGCCCACAGGTTCTAGGCTACTCCCTGGAGCCACACAGAGAAACCTGTGGGGCCTTTCACAGTAGGATCTTCTGCAAAGTCAGAGATAAATCTCCTAAGCCCATAGGCTACCTTCTCGGGGCATTCTGGCCTCTTTTATTCATTCCACATATCACCAACTGTTCAAGTCTATTCACAACCTATCCTTTTTCTATAAATATACTTCAATTTACAGAGATTCCCTTATGGTAGGGAAGGGGGTAGGCCAGACTTGGATGCAATACTCCAGATATGGTCCAAATCTTCTTGTGGTGTATGTATTGACAGGGCAATGGGAGTGCTATCAGCACACCCTCCAGGGGTCACAGTCATGGACTGAGCTCTGAGAGGCTGAAACAAAGATGAGAGGTTTTCTCCTGATGCAGCATGGCTCATAGTCAGAGAGGCAGTCAAATCAGGGCCCCACGGGGAAAAAAAACCCAAGATTCACATGCTAGGAGAACCCAGAACAAAAACTGAGAATAAAGGGCAAGAGGCAGGAACAAAGTCAGGATGACAATGGGGGAAGAGGCCAAGATGGACGTCAGAGCAAAAGCAGGTCAGGAAGGAGGAAGAAAGATCAGGCCGTCACTGTGAAAAGTCTTGGTGACTGGAGCTCCCCTGGCTAGTCACTGGTCTCATAGCATCAGCTGAGAACCAGCGTGGACGTGACCAGTGCAAAATACACACAGAATGTCATTTGCTTCCTTGCATTAGCTTCTGGGCAGCCCCACATGCTTATTCATGTTGGAATTGATAAATCCCACACCCCAAGTTGTATTCTCTTTTATGCATATTCTCCACCCCATTCTTGGGCAATTGTTTTGGGAGTCAACACGCAATATCTTCCTATATTCCTCTGAAATGAAAACGTTTAGATTCATTCATCAGCCCAGATTTTTTGAGATCCTGCTTCTTTTGTCCAGTGTATTTTTTATTCCTCTCCCCATATCATGACTTCTGAAGATCTGATGAACTGCTTTCCATATTTTATCCAACTTGTGGGTAAAAATGTTGAAAAGGACATAGCAAGGACGTCTTATAGCGTACCACCAGAAAGTCCATCCATTAGTACCAGTGACACTTTGTTCTCCCACTTTCTAGTTTTACGTCCTGGAGAGGGTGTACCTAAAGAGAAAGCACCAACTCAGAAGCCAGCCTTGCTGGCAAATCCCAGGTCCATTGCTTATAACCTTGTGATATTGGCAAGTTACTGAATCTCCCTGAGCCTCTGTTACCACATAGGTTTGTTGTGAGAATTAAAGAAGCCAATACATATTAATCACTTAGAATGTGTCAGATACATAGTAAATGTTCAATATGTGTAAGCTATTTTGATGATGATGATGATGATATAACTTAAAGCAAGTCGATTTACCCCTTGTTTCCTTTTTCTCATTTTTAAAAGGATGGAGTAGGTTAGATGAGTTCTAAAATCCCCTTCACCTTTAAAATTCACTGCAAATTAAAACATATACACACTACTATACATAAAATAGATAACCAAAAAGGACCTACTGTATAGCACAGGGAACTATACTCAATATCTTGTAATAACCTATAATAGAAAAGAATCTAAAAAAGAATAAATGTATATATGTATATTTATATGTATACATATATACACGTACATATACATATATATATAACTGACTTACTTTACTGTACACCTGAACCTAACACAAAATTGTAGATCAACTATATTTCAATAAAAGAATAATAAATCAAAAAAATTAAAAGAAATAAAGTGGAAAAAAATTCAGTGCAAATTAATCCACCACCCATCCTGTAATTGCCCATTTTCTCCAGAGTGGTATCTGAAACAAGTGTCTTCCTGAAGTACAAACTAAATTTTCTATGGTACTCCTGTCAGAGAAGAAAATGAGTTGCTCCAACATAATTGGCTTTTTGGTGAACCAGTGCTGGCAAGGGTTCTTCCAAGCACTCAAAAACCATCCTTTAGAAAGCTCTCTGTAGAGTCTTGTCCAAGGTCCAGGTCAAGATGACCTGTTGGCGGTTTGTGGTGAACTCTGCTTTCTTCCCCTTGTGCTAAATTGGGTGTACTGTCTACTTATTTTCTTCACAGAATAAAGACCAAATTCCTTAGCCTGGAGTGGAAAGGCTTCACCAACGCATCTCATCCTATCTTTTGAGCCCTACAGAGGAAAGTGCTCTGGGAGAGTAATGCGAGGCGTGTCCCCCCCCCCCCCCCCCCCCCCCCCCCCCGCTGTCCAGCTGTGTGCCCTTGGGCAAGCTTATTTACCCTCTGGGGGAAACACCCATACCCCCGACCTCACTGAGGTTTCTGCATTTGGTTTTTGTTTTGTGGATCAAATGTGATGAGAATTGTGCATACGTTTTGGTTTGGTTTGGGGCTATGTCTGTTTGTTTGTTTCATATTATAAAGTTCTATACAAGCAAGGAAGTAATATTTTCTTGCTTTTCTTTCTTCCCTTTCTCCAATGGTCCCTTCTGCTCTTGCTAATTTGCTCATTCACTGTGGGAGCACAATATGTTCATTCCAACTTCTGGTTCGTTGTTCATGCCCGTTTACCTTCTCCCAACTGTTTCCCCACATAAAATTTTCTCACATAAACGTTAGAACACACAATAGATGCTCAATAAATAGTTTTGCATTAAAAAATGCTTGATATGATTAGACCCAAAATATCCCAGCCTGCTGTCCCTGTGGGATACCTTCCATATGGTTTAACATTCCATAACAAGCCATAAAGTACTAAGCCTAAAGTACAAAAAATACGAATGTGGCTTTTCTTTCTAATCCACATTTTTTGCTTGGCACCACTGTGCCTTGTTTAAGACCATTGTTGATATAACAACTTTATCCTAACTTAAGCCCTTCCCAGACAACCCTGTGTCTCAGTCCCTCCAGTGTCTCCAGCTGGTCCTCAATTTTCATTAGGATGTAAAATTAAAAACCAAATACTCAGTATCCATAGTGGGAATTGGCTAATTCATTCATGAGAATCCTGAGCTTACTTCTTGTCAAGGCTAATTATTTATTCCCCTTAAATGATACATTCTGCTTTTATGAAAGCCATTAGTGCCTTTGAGTAAATGTAAAGGGCATGTGTTTTCACTAGTATGTTCAACACAGACTCAGCATAATATCTCATAGTCACTCTGGTAATGAAAGGATATAGCTTTACCACTGGTCTTAACTTTTTTTTTTTTTTTACTTTTGACCAATGGTGATAGAAAATAATTTTTGCAGCAAACGTGAATGAAAAACTGAAGTCACTTATTTGCGAATTGCCAATAGACATTAGATATACAATTTAGATGCAAATATCTCCACACTGATGCTATGGATTAATATCTTTATATCTGTGTAGTACTTTACCTACATGACAGTGTATGAAGTGCAAGTGTTTTTCCCAATATTGAAGATAAATAGGGCAGGCTGTATTATCACAATTTTATAAATGAGGAATTTGAGACCAAGGTTGTGACCGCAGAGAAGGAAAAATAGCTACTCTAACAAATTGCATTTTGGATGTGGTCTCACAGTTAGGTAGTGGCAGAAATGAGTATAAAAACCAGGCCCCCAACTCTGACTCCTAGCCAATGTATCTTGCACCAGACCATGATCCTTCTCTTATTAATGACATGTTTCTGTTTTATGTGTGCACATATGTAAGGGGGGGTTTCTATTTATATTGCTTTTTCTCTTTGCTGTCACTCATTCATTCACTTAACATTTAGCCAACACTTCTCGAGACCTTTTTGCCTATCAGTTACTGGGGATACACTAAGGGACAAGATAGATAAAGTCCCTGACCTCATGGAGCTTATGCAGTCGGATGGAAGAGATGGATATCAAACAAATGGTCACAGACATAAATATATCATTATAACCCGTGTTAAGTACAAGGAAGGAAAATAATTGGATGAGATGAGAGACTATAGCAGGGGAATCTAATTTCATTTGAAAGGCCAGGGCAGACTTCTTTGAGAAAATGACAGTTATACTCAGATCTGAAGGATGAGTAGGATTCAGCCGAGGGGAGAAAAGAGAAGTTGGGGGAAAGTGTACCAGACAGAGGGAACAGAGGATCTAAGAGCCCTGAGGAGGAAGTGAGCTTAGTGCATTCAAGAAGTTGAGGAATACACTGACATTAAATATCTAAGCCATAGTTGACCTCAACAGAAGAAAAGTCTTTAAAAAAAAAAAAAAAAGAAGTTGAGGAATAAAAATATTCAGGTCTCCCCTTTAGAAGAGTTCCATGGTTCCACTGTGTCACCCACAATTCGATGTCAACTGTGTACTGCTGACAACCTTCCTTCCTGGCTTTGTCTCTCCTTCACATGCTGGTCAAATTCAGATGACTTGCCATTTTCCCATGGCACCACCCCAGTAATCCATCTTCGTTCTGCTCCTCTGCTCAGAATAGCCTTCCCCTCTTTCTTCTCTCTGTCCAAATAACACCCATTCCCCAAGGCCATTCTCATGAGGCCTTTTATGTGGCTCTCTGCTTGAACCACTCTCTCTCCTAGACTCCCATAGTCTATGGTTGAGACCACTCTTGTGTCACTCGACATTATTATTAACTCCTTGTGTTATTATAATCATGAATGCAACTGAAAACCCTGTCTTACTAGACAGCAGAGCTTAAATAACCGTCAACTTGGTCTGAGTCATTTTTGTAGCCCCAGCTGTCTTTACAAGAGAGTCTAACACATAATAGAAATCTGGTAAATGCATGATTAGCAAATGACTAAGTTCATTGATTAGGCTGAGATCTCCTGATGTCAACTCCAGGGCACTGGACAAGAGGAGACGGGTGTTCCTAAGTCTCAACAGTCTTTACAGCCCAAATTTCATTTTCATGAGCTCTTTTTTTCTGGAATCACAGACTCACATGTGGACAGGCTCCATACTGGCATTAGTACAGTACATCAGTCTTGGTGACTGAGATCCCCTGAGGACAGAAATGAAGTACCTAATTCAGAAAGAGTGCTGATTAGCTTTAAATTAGAACTGTCTCAGTTATCATAAAAAATTGGGACATTTCCATAATGTGTCCAAAAGCATGTGCTATATCTACAAGGTGTCATCCATGGCTTTGCAACCAGTCACATTTGTATTGTAGCTAACTGCTCCAGTCACTGGCAAAACCAGCTGACTGAGTTAAGTGTGCCTTAAGGAAGGAATTTCCAAACTTGTCTGTGCATTAGAATCAACCAGGAAGCTTAAAAAATTACAGATACTTTTGTCTACCTCCAGGATTATTCACTTGGTCTGGGGCTGTGGTCTGTGTTTTGGAACCATTCAGAGAATCCCAGGAGATTCTAACACGCAGATGAGTTTGGGAACTATTGACTTAAGGAAGGAGAAGTTTTCCACAACAAGAGGCTAAGAAGGACCCATCAGCAGAAAATGAGAAAGCACTTCCCAAGATAGTTCCAAGGAACCAATAAGATCCACTTTGCCCATCTGCTAGTATATCCAACTGGGGCTTATGAACCCAAGAAGCTCTTGCTTAGCGGGAGATCTGGTGGCTGAGGCCATCTGCTGCAGAGACTTGCATATACTGACTTGAGGTTTGCTGGCACTGTGTTCTCAGCATGACATGCTCACATCCCACCCCGTCTGCTGTCAAAATCTTACTCGTTAAAGACACTATCTAAAGGCCGTTTCCTCTGTCAATCTTCCTTTACAAATAGTACTTCCACTGCTTTCCCAAAAAAACTTGCTTAAATATTTATTACAGCACTAGTTGAATTTCCCTTTGTATCATAACTAGTTGTTAAACTGGAATCTTCTTCCTCAGTATAGGGAGACCCTCTTGTTCATCTTTATGCTATCAAAGAATCTAGCATTTTGCTTTGTACACATTAAGGGCTCAATAAATGCTTATTGAATGGATGCTGAGATTGCAACTATGAACAGAACAGGCTTTGTCTCTGCTCTCATGGAGCTATGAGCCGAGAGTTTAAGGGTAACTTATAACGACCCTTAACTCCAAACTAAATAACATTGTCATAAAAATTTCAAGGTAGAAGGAACATTTATAGAGATGCCTCCATCTCTTGGTTCCCAGTCAAATGACGATCATAAAACCCTCCCTGTCATAAACAACTCAACCACAGCTGCAAAGCACATGGGAGCTCTCAGGATACAGAACAACTGTGATCATGCTGAGAGAAGAATAGGGCTGAGACCAGAGGGAAACATCTGGTCCCTTCCAGAGAGAGGCCAGCCATGCGAATATGGGACACTCTAAGCCAGACTGGGTCCAGATCCAAGGAGTCCCAGCCAAAGAGGTGGATGTCAGCCCTAGACCTCAGAAAGGCCTGTTCAAGTCCCTGCAAGGGAGGAAAAGTACTCAGGCAGAGCCCAGCCCCCAAGACCAGGCCACTGTCACTTGAATTCTATTGAACCCATGTGTATTGAGCTGGCTACGGCCTACATGTATTCAGGTGTAGAGCTGGAGGCTGCAACCCAATCACACACAGGCCAAGCAGTCTATTTTCAGATCTCACTTACTCTTGGGGAAGAGGCTCTAAATATACCATCCAGTGACTGCTTGAGGCAGACGATCATTGCTGGCAGCTGAGCTGGGCGGGGCAGACAGGGATGTTAGGAAGCTCACCATTAACCTCAGCACAGCCCTATGGCCCCACCACTTGTAGAGCTATATTTACAGAAGGGCAAGTGTCTGTTATATTTGACTGGGTTTTCAGTTAGGAGTGCTTGGGCATATGCTTTATATGGCAGTAAAAACCACTATTTTGCCCTCTCCAAAGATCCACTGAGCAAAGCATGTAGATGCAGCAAAGGAGGATATAGGCGAAACTGACCTTGTTCTGATCTCAGGCATTTGTATCATAGCAAGATCTTGCAATTATATAAGCAATAGTACTGAAATTTCCCATGTGTATAACACCTGAGAGTCTACAACATGCTTTTATAGCTTATTTATAAACAGGCACGAAATACTGTTAAAAGCAAAACCCAAGTGGGTTGCAGTCAGAAAGAATGTTGGATATTAAGACATGAGAATGTATCTTGCTGTGATGATTTTCTCCATAATGGGGAAGGCCTTTTGAGTCAGTGTTCAGGCGAGACATAGTCCTCTAACTGCCAAAAGCCAAACACTGTATAACCATCTCCATTTCCAGGCAGCTGTTCCCAAAAATCCAAAAGGAATTTAGTTTCAGAAGGAATTGTGTGAGAGCTGCATTAACCACCAGCATTCAGGTAACTCTGTCCAGTAGCAAAAGTGAATAGAAATAGCTGAAGACAGAGAGATAGTTGATTGGGGGTGGGAGGCAGGGGGGATACTGGGGTGTGGCACAAGGAAGGTCTTAAAGTCAGAATGTTTAGCAATATCAGACAGAGTTTGAGTAATTGGTGTATTTAGTGTATCATATTAGCCTTAGAGGAGGTAGTAGTGCCAATTTTTGCTGGCATCAACCGTGGAACACCCAAGAAGCTGGGGTCTGAGACGTTCCGCCTGCAGCAGCGTTGCTCAGAGGGTCCAGGCACATCTGCATCAGCCTCACGTGGGGGGCCTGTTAAACACTGAGACCTCTAGGCCCTGCCTGGACCCTCTGAATCAGAATCTTTGTGGCCTGGACATGTGTCTCTTTAACAAGATCCACAGGTGAGTCCTATGAGCAGTGAAATTTGAGAATCACAGCCTTACAGAGTGGTGTCTAAAGAAGGCCAAATCTTAACTGGGTATGTATGCCACTTTTCAGTATTTGAGATTATTCATTGGCCCCTCCTGGTTACTCTGCAGGCCAGCATGGATGCCTTGTCACAACCTAACTGATTGCCTAAAGGCACAGTTATTAAGTAGTGGAATCAAGCTCGGAAACCAATTCTTTTGACTCTAAATTTTGTGCTTTTTCCACTACGTTTCACCTCACCTTGGAGATGTCATGCTTGAACTGTCCAAACTTCTGTCCCTGGCAAACAGGAAGCCCAGCCTCTGGTCAGGTGAAGGTTCTGAAAAATGGGTTGAGTATGGGGGTCAGGTGGGAATGAGGTGGTGCTGGCCTGCAGCCACAGGTTTGGAAAAGACTTAGTTGGGAGAAATAAGCCCAAGAGACAAGAAATAGTTCGAAGCGTTTAGTATACAGAGGGCCGAGTAAAGAGGTACCGCCTGGCAAGAAAAATGCCAGAAGATCTCCAGTTAGACAGACTGAGCTAGAGGAACTGAAAGGTTGGCAGGGATTGGGGGCAGATCTAGAAGCAGTTTGCCGATGCAGTGGCATGCCGAGGGGAAGGCTTTTCTGGCCCCCTATGACTTCACCCATGAGCAGCTGTTAAGGATGCAACGCTATTTCTGAAATCGCCCAAACATCAGTGACTCTCAAGGTGTTATTTCAGACACTTCAGCAGGCTGGGGCACAGATATTTAGGGACTGGAGCCTTTCTGACGCCGAGTCAAGAACTATGTGTGAGCTGCTATCACCCCCTCCCCCCTTGGCCTGTGGTGATGCACTGGGTCCAGCCCTTCGCCGGCCTCAGCCAGCCAAGATTGGGAAGATTGTGAAATCAGAGATGGAGAAGGCAGCGGCGGCAGAGAGGTCTTCCCCTTAACATCCTGGCAGGTAAAAATAGCTCCCGAGGACTTCAGGCCACCACAAGTGAAATCAAAAAGGGAGGAAATTCAATAAATCCAACAAGTAGTTCTTGAACATCCATTATTTTCCCAGCTGCTTGAGGGGCAGGGATATACCCTTTCAACGCTTCAGGGAGGGATCCATCATGACTGGTAATTAAGAAAAGCAATCATGATGAGTGCTAAAAATGAATCACCCTTTTTCCATTGGAGGGCGGGCAGAGGACTGTTTTAAAACTTCCATTTATTGATCAGTCTGCCAGTGGTAGACCAGGAAGACGCCGTGAGTGAGGTGGAGGGGCAGCTGCCACCTTCCTCTCTCCCTGTCCATTCATCCTGTTCACTCCTGGCAGGTTAATCCTCCTAATGCACAACGCTGATGGGACTCCTCAAACCAAATACTCTTAATGGCTCCCCTTTGCCCACAGAGGTATCTGCACTGGGTCCCCTCCCACTTCCCCAAGCCCTCAGATTCCCCTTGACTGAGCACATTCCAGATTCTGGAAAAGTGCACAGCTTACTCTTTCCCCGAACACACCCTGCACGTTGCTTTGTTCCCCCTTCTGCTCTGGCTGCTTCACCCTCTGGAATGCCATCGTCCCTACTACTTATCCCCTTTAGCTGAATCCTAGTTTATCCTAAATGCCACCTCTTCCTGATCCTCCCCAGCTCGTAGTCTCCCCCTCTCTTCTCTCTGTGTGTCTCTCTGCGTCTCTTTCTCTCTCTCCCTGCCCTTGAAACTCCCACCCTTACCTCCCATCACTGAGAACCTCCCGGTTCTGATCCACAACCAGCTCGGTCACTTTGGATTTTCTCAATGTGAAGCATTCTCACCGATTGATACCACTGAACGTGCTGCTACTGAAAACCCACCCCTCATGCCCTTTACTTTCACCTTTTTAATCCACGCTGTCTCCTCGGCCTCCACCACAGACTTGGCCTAGTTGTGATGAGGCCAGGACCTCAGTTTCCTTCTGGGGCGGAGGGGGGCCAGGGAGCAAGGCATGTCACCCCACCTCTTTGGATCAAATTCTTTTCTTTAGGAAGCTTTCTGTGTTTCAACCCCCAATCCTTCCACCCAGCCAAGGTCAGAGCCTCGTTTCTATGCTCTTGTTGTGCACCCATTCTTCCTCCCCAGCACATATCACAGTTATTATTAAATAACTGTGTACTGTTTGTTTAACACCTGCCTCCCTCCATGGACAGAAGCTCCATGAGGGCAAGGCCCACGTCTCTTTTATTCATCAGTGAATCCTGGGCCATAGTTGGTAGGCAATAAATAGTTGGTGAATGGATGAACGGCGTTTATAACATGCCACGTTGGATGACAGCTTGTGTGTATAACACGTCTCATCCCCCCTTCACTGGCTAAGAATATAGACGATGAAGGAGACTCTTTGTCCTCCCCCAACACTTCCAACGGTGTCTTTTTCATAGTATGTGCCAAGAAAGAAAGAGGGAAAGAAAGAGGAAGGAAAGGGGATAAAGAAGGGAAGGGAAAGGAAGGGAAGGAAGGGAAAGGAAAGGAAGGGAAGGGAAGGGAAGGGAAGGGAAAGGAAAGGAAAGGAAAGGAAAGGAAAGGAAAGGAAAGGAAAGGAAAGGAAGCAAGTGATGGTAGGTCAGTAACATCACATTTGATTCAAAAGCAGACACAGTAGTCCAAAAAATCAACAAATCATTATTGAGCATCCATTCTGCAGAGGCATAGAATTATTTGTCTGTCTATCTGTGTATCTGTTTGTCCACTGTAAGTGAGGTAGTTGTAGGGACAGCAGAGGGTCAGGTTTTGAGTTCTTGCTTTGCCCCTGAGTGTCTCTACAACCTTGAACAGTCAGACCACTCTGAATGTCAGTTTCCAGTACTCTCAGCCTTTAAAAATGAACACAAAATTCTTAGTTCACAGGGATATTGTGAGGATTGAAAGAAGGGATGTGTTTGAAAGCCTTTTGTAAAATGTGACGTGTGATAACATGTATAATTATTATGAGTGCATGATGAAAAGGAAAAGGCAACAAAATGAGACATGGCTGGGAGCGTCTCTAGGCAGCAGGGTACAATCCAGGAGTGGGGCGTGAGGTCCGAGCTCTCTGGGCCTCTCTGTCCTGCCCCCTGACAAATCCCTAAGCCTCCCAAAACACAGGTTCATCATCTTGTCAAATGGGCTCCAAGGCGCCTGGCTTCCTGGGAGGAGCGGGCTTACTAATAAAGAGATTATTTTAATAATGTGAAGTACTGGGTGCTATGGTAACGGGCATTACATGATCTGGAGAAGAAGAGCACCTTTTGATAAGAATAGGGAGGCTGCAGTTGCAAAAGGGGGGTGGGGATGCACACAGGATGTTGGGGGGGGGGGAGGAAAATGCAAACATTGATAGGCACAGAGTAGGCACCAAAGGGAACGAACAAACAGTACTGGTGGTTCCTGCCTCTCATGCAGCCTCTCTTGTTTGGGCCCTGCTAGCTGAAGGGTATCTTGAGCATCTCCAGATTTCCTGCTGCTATTGCAATTTAGGAGCCCCCTGTGTGCTTAAGCTGGTGGCCCTGACATTTTTTTAAAAAGATATAAGCATATGCAAAAATCTAGATAAAACCAGATTTGGGGTGATTTTACCAAAAAATTAGAAATGCAATGGTTTTTTTTTGTATTCTCCAATGGATGGTTTTAGGAAGTTCTCTTATAACTCCATTTGGCATGACCTCTTGGTTGTTGATGTTCTCCCTGAGTCCTACCAATGTGGAGAACCAGAAAGTTTGTACACTGTGAATAGAAGTTCAATGCCAATGCTGAAGTCCATACCATCAAACTTGATTACCCTGTCCACCTGAGGACACACTGCACAGCATGGAAGGCTGCCAATGCAATGGAAAGCATATTAGATGGGCAAAGAAGGGGATTCATGCCTAGTGAGTTGTCTAATTCATGCCTAATGAGACATTGGATTGGGTACTTTACCCACACTAGCTTCTGCCAGGGAGTCCAATATCTTGGGTTCTGGGCCAAGCTTGCCACTAGCCAGCTGTGAGATCTTTGGGTTTTCTCAAAGAGAAGAACATCTGTTCACAGACACTTTTTATGATTCTGTTTTTAAAAGAGTTTCCTCTTCTGGTGGTCCCTAAGTGTCTCCTATTTAACCTTTGCTTTCTTTTTACCTCCTGCTAGTGCATCTGTTACGGGGGAGGTCCTGAGACAGTCATGATGATGAAGAGAGCTTAGTCCCCTCTTGGTTTTTTCTCATCTTATGGCTTGGGCTCCTTCAGTGAAATATTAGTTGCCTCAATGGCAAATTGAGTGTTCCTATTTTTGTGTTTATTGAATATATAGATGTTTGTATTGTTGCCAGGACTAAAGGAGATGGGTATAAAAAAGAGGAGGGATTTAGATTAGGAAACTGAAAGAACTCCCTGGCTGGTAGGATGTGGGGTCCACTGGAATGTAGTACCAGGGCTGGCTAAGAACATTCCTTTTCTATGGATTTTTAAGAAAAACTAGACTTTTCCCTTCTTCCATTACTGTAAGATCAAATGTGCTTGCGGAAAAAAGAAGGAACTGCCTACGATTCCTTTAAAGATTTTATGTGAATTTAAAGGAGCTTTGGATTTTTACAAAAATGTTCTTTAGCCTGGAATAGAGCAGAATTTGAACAATGATTAACTCCAGGGCATAGAATTTTAAGACAATTTCTATTTTCTTCTGCATACCTCTCGATATTTTACAAGTTCTCTATTACCTTTACCTATTACCTATTACATTTACAATGAGAAAAATAATTTAAATATTTAAAAATTTTGAACAACAATATTCTTTAGTCTTCAGAATTATTTGTTTTTGCCATTGGTATGTCACAAATCACAGCCCCTTTCCTCCATACATTTTATTTCATAAGGCAAATAGCTAAGGAATGACAGAACAAACAAACAAAAGAAGCCTGGAATCCTTACCTCCCTAAAAAACCCACAAGGGTTGAGCCCAAACCCAACATTTTATGAGCATACCTTTGGCATAGCCTCTCAGCGGTCCCCTCACCTGAATTACATTAGACTGTCTCATCCCATTAATGAATCAATCTCTTCAGCTGTCCCTCCCCCTCCTCTCTCTTCCACCCCCCCCCACCCAACCTGTGATCATTTAATTATCATCTGTTTTTCATGTCCCTTGAAAGTCACTGAAAAGACACATCATCAACATTCTTGGACCATTAAAACCCATCTTGTTCCTCTTGCATCCTGCTGACTTTCCATATGCCTTTATAAAGTGTGTGTCTTGTGAAATCAGAAGACCTAGGTTCAAATCCTAACTCTGCTATTTACAACACATATATGGCCTTAGGAGATATACTTACTCTCTCTGAGCCTTCATGCTCTCATCTATGAAATGTAAACGATAGCTGTGAAAATGAGAGAGTTGTGAAAAGATAAGAGAACATGTAAAAACACATGGCACAGTGATCATTGCATAGTAGGTACTCAGTAAAAATAAGGAGGGTCTACGGCTGTTCTTATCTTGAGAGGACAGTTCAACTCTAAAACCAGTACCTAGGGTTACTCAGAAGTCCCACTGGATCCTTTTAATCTTTCCCAAGTAGAACCTTCAGCAGCTTAACCCCCAAGAGGCCAGGGTGATAAAGACAATTTACACAAGTCATAGCTGTCAACAGTCTGCCGTTATGTGGACCTCTGATCGGTCTCAGCAACAGCACTGGGGGCTAAGTGTTGAGCCAGCTCTGCCTGCCATGGAACATTAGAATGGTTCTCCCTTTTTAAAATTGATTTTTATACAATTTTTAAAGGTTACTTTCCATTTACACATATTACAAGATATTAGCTATATTCCCCGTGTTGTACAATACATCCTTGAGCCTATCTTACACCCAATAGTTTGTACCTCCCATTCCTCTACCCCTAAGTTGCCACTCATCCACACTGGTGACCACTAGTTTGTTCTCTATATCTGCGTCTGCTTCTTTTATGTTATATTCACTAGTCTGTTGTGTTTTTTAGATTCCACATATAAGCGCTATCATCATACAGTATTTATCTTTCTCTGTCTGACTTATCTCACTTAACATAATGCCTCCAAGTCCATCTATGTTGCTGCAAATGGCAAAATTTCATTCTTTTTTATGGCTGAGCAGTATTCCATTACATATATATATATATATACACCACATCTTCTTTATTCATTTGTCTGTTGATGGACACTTAGGTTGTTTTAGAATGGTTCTCTTTAGAAAGTCTCTCTAAGACTTTGTATATTCTCATAGATTGGTTGGATCAACTACCATGTTCCACTACTGGGCCAGACGACAGAAAGAAATATAAAAAGAAATGGTCCCTGCCCTTCTAGAGCTCACAGTCTAATGGATAACACTGATGTGGAAACACTATTATGCTGCACTTCTCTTTAGCTTCTGCCCTCTCTTCCCCTTCACAGCCAGTCTCTCCAAGGTGTTATCTAAGCATTCCTCTTCCACTCCCACACTGTCCGTTTGCTCTCCTTCACTTGCTTCTCAACCCACATGGTCTGGCCACCCCTCTAATAAGACCACTCTTTCCAAAGTCATTCAAAAATCTCTTTGTTTCAAATTTGAATTAATAGGTCTCAGCTACTGTTTCTTGGACAGCATGACAGCATTCAACACGCTGACCTTTCTCTTTCCTTCTTGAAGCATGCTCCTTTGGCCTCCATGGCTCCATTCTCTCTAGATTCAAGTGTTCAGAAGCCTACTGGACATCTCACACCTGACATAACCCAACTAAATTCATGATCTTACCTCCAAATCTGCTTGTCTTCCAGGGTCTTTCATCCCCAAATGGCACCTCTATCTACCACTTTGCTCATGCCAGAAGTCTAAGAGTCATCCATGAATCTGCTTCCCCCCTTGCTCTGTATATCTCCTCTACCATCTAATCCTGTCAGTTTTTCTCCTCATCTCTAATGTACCCATGGTGATCTACCATCTTTTTCTGCCTGGACCACTACAAAAATGTCCTAACTTCTTCCCCTGCTTCCACTGTTACCCTCTCCATTCCATTAGCCACACTACAGCCAGAATGTTTTTATTAACATAAGTCTGATCATATTACTCCCATGCTTAAACTCTCTCAATGATTTATCATTGCACTGAAAAATAACCTATAACTTGATTTTCAAGGTGCCATGACCCAGCCCCTGGCTACTTCTTTACTCTAAACTCATGGATTCTTGCCCTTGATCACTGTGTCGTAGATACACAGGTTTCTTTTCAGTGCTTAAAACATGTCATACCCTTTCCTGCCTCCAGGGCCATTAAACACGCCATTCCCTCTGCTTGGAAGGCTCTAATAACCACTCTGCCTGGCAACTCAAATCCACATTTCAGAGCCCAGTATGGAGGTTACCTCCTCAGAAAAGCCTTCCCTAAAACTTCAATCTAAATTAGATCTCCCAGGTATGCTCCCTCATAAAGCCCTGTTATTCTCATCAAATATTATCAAAAATATATATTTATTTATCCCATTATGTATGTGATGTTTGCATCCCTAAGATGATAACTAACATGAGGGCAGGCACTTTGTCTCTGACCTTAATTGCCTTCTGTTTAGGAAAGAGACCTGATAAGAAAGCAGGACTCTACACCCACAAAGGAAATTCGTGCTGGCTTCAGAAATTAATACATTTACTCTTTCATTCAAAAAATATGAGTGGACTTCCAAGAATCACTAGGTATTTGAAAAAAATCAGCATCACAAAAGAATCTTGATACATTAAAAACCCCAGAGGAAACAAGATAGAAAACAACTTTTAAAACAATTCTAACTAGTGTGTTCAGAGAGATTCAGGGAGATGCTACATTCATAAAACAAAAATAGTTCTTATAAAAATAAAACCTTCACAGAGCAAGAAACAGTTATTGCACATTAAAGACACAATTGTTAAAGAGAAAAGGTCAATAGAGTAGCTGGAAGACAAATTCAAAGAAATTTTCTAGAGCACAGATTAAAAAAAAGACAGGGACTTCCCTGGTGGCGCAGTCGGAGATGCAAGAGGGAAGTGATATGGGGATATATGTATATGTATAGCTGATTCACTTTGTTATAAAACAGAAACTAACACACCATTGTAAAGCAATTATACTCCAATAAAGATGTTAAAAAAAAAAGAATCCGCCTGCCAATGCAGGGGACACGGGTTCGAGCCCTGGTCCAGGAAGATCCCACATGCCACGGAGCAACTAAGCCCGTGCGCCACAACTGCTGAGCATGTGCTCTATCAGCCGGCGAGCCACTACTGAAGCCCATGCACCTAGAGCCTGTGTTCCGCAACAAGAGAAGCCACCACAATGAGAAGCCCGCACACTGCAATGAAGAGTAGCCCCCGCTCGCCGCAACTAGAGAAAGCCTGCGTGCAGCAATGAAGACCCAGTGCAGCCTAAAATTAATTAATTAATTAATTTTTAAAAAAAGACAAAGAGATGGAAAATATCAGAGAAAAGTTAGAAGACTTAGATGCTCAATCCAGTAAGTGAACCATCCATTTGATGAGAGCTCCAGAAAATGAATACAGAGAAAATGGAAAGAAAGAAAAGAAGACAGATGCCTGGAGCTTACAAAAACTACAAACTAGGTCCACCACTCAAATATATCCCAGTTAAAGTTTAGAAACACCAAGGACAGAAATGATCCTAATAGTTTAGGCAAAAATAAAACTGGTTACTCATAAAACAACACATATCAGATTGTCATCAGTAAAACTGTATACTAGAGGTCAAAGCAGAGAGAAAAATTATCTTAAACCTAGAATTCTAGCCAAACAAATTAGGAACTAGGGGTAGGGGTGGTGAGACAAACAAAGGCCCAGAAAGCTGGCTTCCAATGCACCCTTCTGTAACAATCATTTCAAAGCACACTCCAGGCAAGCAAAACAGAAATTTAAGAGTGGAGAGCATGGGACCCAGAAAAAGTGGAAGTAAAATGTGAAATGAATTGAAATCCTAGAGTGACAGTTCTTTAGAGGGCCTAGAAAGTAATGAAGCACATTAGGAAAGGAGGACAGAACTTTGAGAATATCTTTAAGAATCAAGGAAATGTCCTGTAACAAGTCATTGGAATTAGAAGCTGAATGATCTTATTGAGAAGATAAAAGAATATCACCATTTTGTGAACAAGAAGAAAGAAAGGTAGTTAGAAATGCCAGGAAAAATAAAATTAGGAAAGAGGTGTAAAAGAAAGTCACAATCCAAATATACAAAAATGAAAATGTTATGATTCTGAGCATGGATAGAATGTATGAAAACAGAATTCATCTGACAGTGATTCTGGGATCGGTCTCCTTTGAATGGAGGAGTTTTAACAACATAGTGTTAAAAAGATAAACTGAGGCACGTTAAATTTTTGAAGAGTTTATCTGAGGAAATATCAATTTGGATGAGGCAGTGCTAAACTGAGAATGGTTAGGGATGCGGGGCCAACAGGAACTATGGGAGAGGCTTTTACAGAGCAGACACAGGATCAAAGCAAGAAAATGATTCGACTGGCTAAACAGTTGCCTTATTTGGGAAGGCCCAGTTAATGGTGATTGTTGTCCTTGAATTTCATTTTCTCAGATACAAGCACACTTACAGGAATTGACTCTGGCTCGGACTTTGGTTTGCTTAGTAGACTACCAAAGCATTAGAGTCACCTCGGTCTAATGCCTCCTTGTTCAATTACTTCAACAATAGAATTGCATCTTTTCCATGGGTCTAATCACACTGCTTGGTTCTGAAGAAAATAATAATTACATAATCATAATGTAAATATTCATTGATTTTCAATCTATGAAATCAACATATAAGCAAAACACAGAGGACCTAATGGTGGTTACAGACCAGAATGTAAATATTTCATGCCATGGGCTTCCCTGGTGGCGCAGTGGTTGAGAATCTGCCTGCTAATTCAGGGGACATGGGTTCGAGCCCTGGTCTGGGAAGATCCCACATGCCGCGGAGCGACTGGGCCCGTGAGCCACAACTACTGAGCCTGCGCGTCTGGAGCCTGTGCTCCGCAACAAGAGAGGCCGCGATACTGAGAGGCCCACACACCGCGATGAAGAGTGGCCCCCGCTTGCCACAACTAGAGAAAGCCCTCGCACAGAAACGAAGACCCAACACAGCCAAAGATAAATAAATAAATAAATAAATTAAAATGCCTTTCCCTTTAAAAAAAATGCATTATTAGGGAATTGGAATTAATTATTAAAAAAAAAAATATTTCATGCCAGCAACGTAAAAGTGATAAAACACTGACAGAAGTTAGAACGTGGAGGGCGGTGAAGTCCTTATTTTACAGTGCAGAATCAGGAAATATTGTCTGAAATTGAGCTATCATGAAATATAATCTTTTAAAAACATAAATTTCAATTTATAATTTAAAATTACATAAGTAAAGAACAACAAAAAAGCAAAATTTGGAGGAGAAATACAATTACTGCAAATGAGTTATATTCTTCCTCTTTTAAGTGAAAAATCAGTAAACACTATTTCAAGCTGAAAAACAAGAAAAAGACGTAAAAGCATTTAAAGTTTGGAAATAACCACCAGAAGAACTAGAAACAGAAGTAATTAAACATAGGCATAGGTGAGGGAGAGGGACGGGACACTTTTACTTTTCATTTTCTGTTGTTCTATGTTGCTCGAGTGTTTATTACTCTGTGCATACATTACATTAATTAATTAGTGGGTGAAGAACATGCAAAACTAAATGAATAGAACTCCTGGGGTAACGGAGTCAAGCTCAGAGCTCTCGCAGAAGGCACAGTGAACAGAGCAGTCTTATGAGTAACGGCCCACCTAGGGAGCACCTCCAGACTCCTCCCAACGTGGGCACCCTTCCAGCTGTGCCCTTCTTACATCTGAAATACAAACATCTTGCAAATCTGAGATGATGGCTGGCATTTCAGAGAATAAGAAGACCTAAGGATTTTAGTTGGCCACAGCTAAAAAGGAACCAATCATGTAAAGTGGCTCTAAGCTAGAGACTCTATAAAGCAATGGTGGGCTGGGTGTAGGTTGTACGACTTAGTGGTCAAAATTGTAGACGGTCTCATCTGGACTGTCACTTACTAGTTGTGTGACTTCAGGCAAGTGACGAAAATAACTATACCCATTCCCTAGAATTTTGTGTGGCTTAGATGAGCTGATTTAGGTTAAAATGAGTGTTAGCTGTTACTATTTTTGTTTGTTTGTTTTTCAACATTATTTTATTTTATTTATTTATTTTTATTTTTTAAATTTATTTTATTTTTTTATACAACAGGTTCTTATTAGTTATCTGTTTTATACATATTAGTGTATACATGTCAATCCCAATCTCCCAATTCATCCCACCACCACCAACACCACCACCCACCCCAGTTTCCCCCTTGGTGTCCATACGTTTGTTCTCTACATCTGTGTCTCTATTTCTGCCCTGCAAACCGGATCATCTGTACCATTTTTCTAGATTCCACATATATGCGTTAATATACGATATTTGTTTTTCTCTTTCTGACTTACTTCACTCTGTATGACAGTCTCTAGGTCCATCCACGTCTCTACAAATGACCCAATTTCGTTCCTTTTTATGGCTGAGTAATATTCCATTGTATATATGTACCACACCTTCTTTATTCATTCCTCTGTCGATGGGCATTTAGGTTGCTTCTGTGACCTGGCTGTTGTAAGGAGTGCTGCAATGAACATTGGGGTGCATGTGTCTTTTTGAATTATGGTTTTCTCTGGGTATATGCCCAGTAGTGGGATTGCTGGGTCATATGGTAGTTCTATTTTTAGTTTTTTAAGGAACCTCCATACTGTTCTCCATAGTGGCTATATCGATTTACATTCCCACCAACAGTGCAAGAGGGTTTCCTTTTCTCCACACCCTCTCCAGCATTTGTTGTTTGTAGATTTTCTGATGATGCCCATTCTAACTGGTGTGAGGTGATACCTCATTGTAGTTTTGATTTGCATTTCTCTAATAATTAGTGATGTTAAGCAGCTTTTCATGTGCCTCTTGGCCATCTGTATGTCTTCTTTGGAGAAATGTCTATTTAGGTCTTCTGCCCATTTTTTGATTAGGTTGTTTGTTTTTTTAATATTGAGCTGCATGAGCTGTTTGTATATTTTAGAGATTAATCCTTTGTCTGTTGATTCATTTGCAAATATTTTCTCCCATTCTGAGGGTTGTCTTTTCATCTTGTTTATAGTTTCCTTTGCTGTGCAAAAGGTTTTAAGTTTCATTAGGCCCCATTTGTTTATTTTTGTTTTTATTTCCATTACTCTAGGAGGTGGGTCAAAAAAGATCTTGCTGTGATTTATGTCAAAGAGTGTTCTTCCTAAGCTGTTACTATTATAAAGAGATTCAGATTCCAGCTTAAAGGAAACCCTAATATCAATAATGAATATTTTGGAGATTCCATTAAGTAATTATCTCCTATAGCTTTTTCCTTCCCAAAGTACTAGAGGGACAACTTGATTTTAGCTTGGGGAAAGAGAATACCAATGTTGGGAACAACAAATTTTTTTTTTTTTTTTTTACTTTTTGGCTGCATTGGGTCTTCGTTGCTGCGCTTGGGCTTTCTCTAGTTGCTGTGAGCAGGGGCTACTCTTGGTTGTGGTGTGCGGGCTTCTCACTGCAGTGGCTTCTCTTGTTGTGGAGCACAGGCTCTAGGCGTGCGGGCTTCAGTAGTTGTGGCACATGGGCTCAGTAGTTGTGACTCACGGGCTTAGTGGCTCCGCAGCATGTGGGATCTTCCCGGACCAGGGCTCGAACCCATGTCCCTTGCACTGGCAGGTGGATTCTTAACAACTGTGCCACCAGGGAAGCCCCACAATAAACTATTAATACTAATAGTACTAATAAAAGTTAACATTTATTGAGCTGAGTGTCTACCATGTGCCAAGAATTGTGCAAAGCACTGTACACACATCCTCTTAGTCCCACCTTTACCACTGTCAGGTGAGACAGACTTTACTATCTCTGTTGTTTTTATTGTGGTGAAATACACATAACAAAATATACCACTTTAACCAATTTTAAGGGTACAGCCCAGCCATGTTAAATACTATTAAAAACAAGGCAACAGGCCCAAAATGGAGTTGCTTATGCTAAGCCCCATGTCACCAAACCCAGACTTAACTCGATTAGTTTCCACTCTCCCAGAAATGGAATCTTAAACCAGCCAACCTGATTAGCATTAGGTAGGTAATATGCCTTATGAACCCCTGCCATGCCCTGTAAGGAAAGTAACCAGTCTGCTTTCCGCCTAATATAACTTCCCTGTCCCTGCTCCCTTCCTCCCATAAAAATCTTTCATTTTGCACAGTTCCCCAGAGCTCCTTTCTATCTGCTAAATTGGATATGCTGCCTGATTCATGAATCACTGAATAAAGCCAATAAGGTCTTTAAAACTTACTCTGTGGAACTTTGTTTTTTAATGGTACATTCATATTTTGGGGCAACCAATCTCCAGATCTCTTTCCATCTTGTAAAACTGAAACTCCATACTCATTAAACAACAATTCCTTTATCACCTCCGTTTTGGAAAAAATGAAACTCAGAGGGATGATTATGTCAAACCAGGTGAAAATGTTGTTATCCAATCATTTTTTACCTATGAGTAAATGGCAATTTGGAATAATTCCATTTAAGAGGCCAATAGCCCAAGCCGTCTATGAGAAAAGCCAGCTTTCTAGCCTGACTTCGAAGCCCTGGTGTTTTCCATGCTGATGAGAACACTCCTGCAGGGACAACACAGGAGGGCATCCAGGACGCTGAACCAAGTCATATGGGAGAAGATACAGGAAACACATGGACTCAGACTGTTCACGCCATGAGAAAGAGGCGTTCACATCATTCTCAGTTATTCTAAGGCAGAGCTACAGGGGTGAATCCAACTGAATCAGCTGATGCTGATTCAACTGGAGAGATCATCTTTTTTTAAAAAAAAAATAATTTAAATGTACAAATATAGTATTTTCCACTTCTTTTCTTCAAACTCATCTCTGCATATGACTTTATAGATGCTTAATCACCATGGGTGCCCGTCTCAGAATTTTTATGAGCCTGACATGCATCGGGAGGCAGAAGAGTGAAAGGGTTAGAAGTCGCACACCTTTTAGAGCTGTGGGGGCATTCACGCATCGCCCTGAAGCAGAGGCAGGCTCAAAGTCCCTGCATCCCTCGGCCCCTGTCCTCCTTGAGCCGAGGCAGTGGCCTCGGTAAAAACTCAGCTAATACCCCACGTGCACCTTGGACACCGATGCACGCTGAAAGGTCCCTTCAGCCATCAGTGTGTTCACTCAGTGATGTTTTTACCCTCACCCCCTCCTTACCTGCCTGGCCTCACATTCTTTCCACCCTCCCTCCTCTCTCATCACCTCTCAATACATCTCTGCTCCCTGAACCCTTCCGCACAGACTCAGGCTTCCTTTTCTTATTACTTTCAGAAAATTCTGTAGGTGGAAAGAAATTTAATCAGTAATAATAAGGCTTTCTATTTTTAGAGCTTCTGCCTTCTGAGCAACCCAAAGAATGCCACTGCTATAACGGAACCGGTTAAAGGGTTGAAAGGGTCTTCTAAAGGTCTTCTAGGAAAGTCCCCTGCTGTGAGGCAAAACTTTCCCAAATCCTGCCTGGGGCAGGTGCTGACCTCCCCTAATCTGACTCTGGAGTCAAACTCAGCTCCACGTCTGGTGGTCTCAACATCCAGACTCTTTCCCCACACCCAGCCAGAACCCTTCTTTCCTTCACCGCCGTAGTTCCTCTCTCTCTGGCGCCGTTGCAGCGGACTCCTCACCTTCTCCCAGCCTTTAGTCTCTCATCCAATGCATCTCCAGGCCACCAATTCAGGATCTTTCTAAAATGTAGCTCTGGTCAGACTTGGAATGCAAAGTTACAGGTGCAGAGTGTTATGGGAAGACAGTGGGGATGGAGGTTAGGGAAAATGTCACAGATTGGGACTCAGAAGATCACAGGAGGTCACCACTGTGGCTCAGCCTCTTCAGCACTAAAATGCAGCAGAAGCACCTCCTTCCTGGCGTGGCTGAAAATATCATAGGAAATAATGTATGTGAAATACTTAGGACACACAGACAGAGCCCAGCAAATGCAATTTTAATATAAATTTTGTTGCTTTCTTTGGGGTCCTCTCTATATTCCCCAAGAGCACCTGTGAGTCCTGTGTCCCCAGACTTTCAGGGAGATGTATGCAGACTCCAGTTAACAGCACTTCTGGGACCTCTCCAGTGGGGCTTTCCTTGGATTCTCTGGCCTGAGTTGGATGAAGCTGACACTTACAGAGTGGGTTTATGGGGATGATCAGGGTGGTGTGTGGGTACAGGTGTATCTGTGTATGTCAGTTCTGCTGATGATACAAAGGAAAGGAGGGGGAATCCGAAAGGCAAATGAACACAAAGAAGTGGTGCCCAATCCAGCTGTGCAAGAAGAGGGTTAGGGTAGATTAGAGGCTGGAGGTCCAAGGGGAAGGGATCAAGGTCCACCTTGCTCAGTCCTCCATTGCCTGCCTGGGTGCCTCACGTGGAGAGCGGAGAAGATGGCAGAGCGCCCAGCCCTCTCAGTGGGCTCTCCCACTCCAGCCACTCAGGCCTGGACGGAGTGCTTGCCCCAGTGCACTGCTTCCAAGCTGCAGAAATTCTCCAGGGCCAGCATCTGGGGTTCGGGTGGAAGGGGGACGGGCCCACAGTTTCCAGCACTCCTTCCAAAGACAGACTCTCTTGACCACATGCTTTTCCGTGACATCACTGTCAGTGACCTTTGGGGGCCAGCAGGGTGGAGTCTGAGGGGACGGGTACAGGCCACGATTCTCTGGTGGTGACAAAGGTTGGGATTGTGAGCCGCCCAGAGCTGGAGAGGCGCCTCAATGGGGACAATGTCTCTCGCTGGACTGGGAATGGTTCCCCTGCCCTAGGATATTGCAGGACTATAGTGGACGTGTTGTCTCTGCTCCTTTTCTAGATTAAAAAGCACATTGTTAAGCACAGAGGCTGTGTGTGTGCGTGCGTGTGTGTGTGTGTGCACAGAAGTGTAAAGAGTCTCGGAAAATTGCATTTTGCTTTTAGAACAAATGATGATGATGTGGAGTGGAAAACTTGCCGCCCAGCCAGCAGAGAGAAGCGTGCTTTTGCTTTTCAGAAGCCTTGGGAAGGACAGGAGGGAGGAGGGGAGGAGGAGGGGAAGACTTCCGCTGATGCTTCATGAACACCAAATAGCGCTGGAGGAGATCAATATGCCCAATGAGTCCAAAGCTGATTACAGCAAACACAGCCAACGGCCCTGTGTCCACTTAAAGTAATAGCTTTAAACACTTGACGGAAATAACTCAATTACCTTATCGATTTGGGATTTCAGTCACCTCCCCCAACATACAACACCCATGAACACTACCGCAGACCCATGCATCTTATTTTCTTTCACTTTGATTCTTTTTGAAAAAACTCACGTAATTGTCATGACCTGCACCACCAGCTTGGAAAATAAAGTTACATCTGTTTCTTATCTGTGCATTAATCACTCAGGTCCCCACCTGCCCAAATTGCAGGATGGTCAATAGCATCTCTCTTGGGACCTCCTCTCCACCCCCAAACTAAAGAGCCCCAGGTGCTCGCTCAGCCCAAACTGGTTAGTGTAAAGAAATAATTGAGAAATCTGATCAGTTCACCAGCCCCCTTCTCCCCCTCATTTCCTGCCGTTGTCACTTCGAGGCCCTGCCACATGGTGCTGCTGATGAAATCACTCAGCCCCACACAGATGGATGGCTGCTGCGCCCGTGCCTGGCTAACCCGGACCACACTTAGGAGGCGGGGATCCTTGAGCGAGGACAGGCCTGTACGCACCCACTCACTGGTCCATTTACCCTCACGTGCGGACCCACTGTCCCAAAGCCATGTCCTCCACGACGGAATTGGAGAGAGGCTTCCACCGACAGCCAGAAGCAGCCCAGCCTGAAGATTTTCCCCTGGAGGCCCCAGTGCTCAGGGGCCTGCAGCAACTTACATACCTTGCCTCACAATGCTCAACAGGGGCTGGAAAGATCCTCAGACATCATCCAACCCACCGTCCTTGTTTTCCATATGAGGAAAACGAGCAAGGTTAGGTCACTTCCGGCTTCACGCCACCAGCCTGGAGAATGTGCTTTTGTGGGAGGTGGAGGTGACATGCGTTACGGTCTGGGGTCAGCATCTGAAAGGCTTTGGCACGCGTGTAATGGTGAGCTCTTAGTAACTTGTCCTTCCTCTCCAGCAAAGCCACTCTTTGCCACTGCCTGGCCAGGCCCACCGGACGTCCCAGGAGAAGTCCTCTGTGTGCCTCTTCCCACAGCCCAGGAGACCCCTTCGCCCTGGACAGACCGGGAAGGGTGCTCAGCCAGCACTCTGCTCCAGTGAATAGCCTTTCTCCAGCCTGTGTTTCTGTCTTTTCAAACTCTCCCTCTCAACCGGCTCCTTTCTATCAGTTCAAACCTTTCTCAGATTAAACAAACAAACAAACAAACAAAAATAAAAACAAACAAAAAACTCCTTTGTTCCAACATTTCTCTCCTCCTTCCTCACCTTCCCCCTTTGTCTCCCCTTCTGCCTTTGCCTTTACCTCTCTTTTCTGTTCTGTCTTCTCCCATTTTCCTTCTCTCAAAAAAATTTTTTTTGGATGCACACTGTCTCCCACCCCCATACTCACACCCATGTCCATCTTCCTTGTGCCAGCGCTGGGCGAGAAAGGCCACAGGGAAAGGCCATAGCTTCCTCAGGGGCCACTGTGCTGACCATGACCAAAACAGACCCAGGTGGGGAAAAGCCTGGGGCTCACTAAGCACTGAGAAGACAGGGGTGGGCACGGGGGGAGGGCAAGACCAGGCTGCTGTCCCCAGAAAATGCCCACAGCCCTGCAGCTCTTCTGTTGTCAGGTGGGTAGAGCCCAGACTTGTCCCATGGCCTGAGGACCCCAGGTGTCCAGCTGCTGAGGCAGAGGACACCTCCAAACCAGTTCATTAGGTGGAAGTAGGGCATTTGTTCTGCTGCTTCAGATTAAAAGGTCACCAGCCCCTGCCCCTCCCCGCCACCCACTGATCTTTCTTTTTCTGAAGGAAAGGTGTTTATAGCGTCAGAGCTTCTTCGTGATATGTGCATGTTCTGACCTTCATGTCATCGTAGGAGATTTCTTAAGAGGTTAAACGAGAGCCTTTATCTTCCTGACACTGAGACTGACAACATGCTACTTACTGAGAAAAGGAAAGAAAAGAAACCGAAATTGACTAAACACCTACTAAGTGCCAGGCATTCCTATGAGTTAGGGACACAATGGTGAATGAGACTGACATGTTCCCTGCTCTCGTGGGGCTTACATTCTACCAGGGAAACAGACACTGTGCATGTACACAAATAAAATCATTGTAGATGGTAAGAAGACTTAGGAAGGTAATTAACAGGGCGCAATGGCTTATGACAACACCAGGGACTTCCTTAGGGTATGGGGAAGGTCCCTCTAAGAAGGGGACATCTAAGCTGAGCCCTGAATGATGGGGTTGAGGACAGAACTCAGGACGGACTTTAAAGCCATGCTCACTACCTCCTAGTAATGTCTGCGTTATTGTCATCCGCAATTTACACATTAAGAAATAGAGGCTCCGAGAGATGAGGTAACACACCCAGTGGCATGTTTCACACCAAAGCATGCTTTCTCTGTTACCGCCCCTCCTTGGGGGTTCTTGTGCCTTCATTCTGATTAATAAAAAGCACCTGGGAAACTTTGGAATACAGGTGTGCAGATTCCAGCTGACTCTTCTTTGAGATCAATGTGCAGTCCTGATAAAGTATAAGTATTGGGCACCTACTACGCGCCAAGGAAGGTCAAGGCTGCTGTCTCTTCTCAAGGTTCTTGGAAGATAAGCCAGAGCATAACCCAGCGCCCAGATATGGCCAGGAAAGGAGTGCAGGGTAGGGCAGATGACTGAGGCCAGAGTCCTTGGGCAAGGAGCTCTGCTGTAAGCTGGCTCTGCAAGCACAAAGTGGTCTGGCCAGACAGAAAGGAGGGGGTGATAGTTCCAGGCAGGAAAGGGGTGAGCTCTTCCAGAAGAGAGGTGGGGGCTGCAGGATGCTGACTGGAAGAGCTGCCAGACCTTCCCATGACCCACCACAACAAGAGAGAATAGAAGCACGGGTCCAGTGCCCTGCATGAGTCCATCAGTCAGCACCTTCTGAGTGCAGAACTTGTGGGTCCTAAGTACCGCATGAGGTACTGTGAGGACAAAGAACATAGAACCATGATCTCAGCCCTGCAGGATTCGAAAACCGCCTTGAAGAGAAGTACTCAAGGTTATGAAATGACTGAAGAGCACTTGCACCCAGCAGCCAGGCAGCACGTTGGAAGCCACATGGCTTGGCCAGGTGAGGCTGCGAGGGAGGGCTTCCTGGAGCAGGCGGACCATGTTTTAAAGGTGGGGAAAGAGCCAGATTGGCAGAGAGGTAGCAGGGAGGACATTTCAGGTAATGGATGTGCCATTTACAAGATCACAACGCAAGGCTAGCTGGAGGAGGACAGAGAGAACACAAGAGACGGAGCTTGGGAAGCCAGAGTCTTCTTGGGTCAGGGAAGAGTAACTCACTGAAAGTTCTTGAGCACGGGAGTCACAGGATGAAAGCAACACTTTCTAAATTAGAACAGTAATTCCTCGCTTGCATGGAACCGTTTGCAATACTCAGACCAGTCCACATACATTACTTCACTTGAATCTCATAACCACCAGTGAGGGACAGAGTTATCATTGCCTTTTGTAGCTGAGGAAACAGATGTGAGAAGTTTAAATGACTTGCCTAAGACCACACATCGAAGGCAAGGAGCTAAAACTACAGCTCCATCCACTGCTCTGTGGTGTCATGGAAAGGGCGTGGCTTTTGAAACCAGGCAGATTTGAGTTCCAGTGCCAGTTCTGCCGGTTACTAGTAAGCTGTGTGGCCTGGGACAGGTTATTAACCTCTCTGAGCATCAGTTTTCTCCTTTTTAAAATAAGAATAATAATACCTTAGAGAGACACGGGTATGATGCGAGGCTTGAAGTAACGATGGCTCAGCAGAGAAGTCTTACAAATATGAGTTACCTTCCTCTTTTTTCTACTGCTGCCCATTCAGATCCTGAACAAACTATTAACCCAACTTCCCTCTATCCCCTAATGGTGCCAGTGAAGCTCTGGAGGCAAGTGATTTCACCCTCGTGACCAAGAGGCATGGATGCCAGTTTCAGCGAGGCGACAGCCCCATCCCAAGCCATGCAAGGGAGGGGTCGCGCCAGCTGGAGGGCGCTCAGCCGAGCAGCACGTCCCACCTGAGGGCAAGCTGCTTCGGGAGAGAAGGGCTGAGCCACAGAGAAAGGGGTGATTCCGTGATCTGTCCAGCACGCTTCCACTCTTCGTTGATAGGACAGGCCAGGATTTGCTTTTCATTTAAAAAAAAAAAAAACAGGATTTAAAAGAACAGCCCACACAAATGACTTCTTAGAAATCTCACCCTGACTTACCATTTGGAATCAAAACAATTTTTTACCCTGGCAAAGCTCTTTATTATTTTCGGAACACTTTCATATACATTATTTCATTTGATCCTCAGATGCTGAAAGGGAGACTGGCAGGGTTTACTGTTCCCTTTGAACAGATGGAAAATCCATGGCTAAGAAGTAGGGGGGAGGGGGCCCCAGAGCTCTCAACTCCCTGCCCGTGGTGCTCTCCCCTTCCTCCGTGCTCAACTCAAGAGTCCAGATCCATCCACAGACGAGCTCAACTCTGACGTTTGAAATCCTCCCCCACCCCACTCAGCTACTGAGTCATCAGAGATGCCCACGTGAGGCTCATACAACGGGTGGGCATGTGTGGAGGGCTGGGTTATGGAAAGAGACAGCTAACCCTGGGCACATCCTCCAGAGATGATGAACTCACGACTCAGGGCAAACAGGGATACCTGAGCCACCACCCCACTCAGGAGCCCTTCCTTGCTGCTCCAACCCCCTCAAATCTCTCTCAACCTGGGAGCCTCAGAAAAGTGAAAGATTCATTTGGAGTCAGCTCACCTGAGGTCTGTGGTAGGCTGAGCCTCCAACTTCAGCGGGATCGTTCGTTGCGGCACGCGGGCTCTTCGTTGCAGCTCTCGGGCTTCTCTCTAGTTGTAGCATGCGGGTTTTCTCTTCTCTAGTTGTGGCGCACAGGCTCCAGGACCCTTGGGCTCTGTAGTTGTGGTGCACGGGTTCCAGGGCACGTGGGCTCTCTAGTTTGTGGCACACAGGCTCTGGTTTCACTCCTGAAACCTAACTCAGCAATCCTAAAGGGAAGCTGGGGCTGCAACCCAGGCCACTGATGAGCTCCTAGGTCAGTAGACTTGCTCCATCCAGCAGCAGAGAGGGGCTGAGGATGAGAACAGCAAATGAATACTTATCAGCAACCACAAAGTGTTCTAGGCACCTAGGTACCTCAGTGAACCCAGTTGCCTTCTTTTGGCTTATATTCTGTAAAGGGAGACAGAAAAAGCAGAAATGGACATAATCAAGAAGTACATGAAGAGGTAGGATGGGTGATGAGTGCTACGTGAGAAAAGAGTGTTGCAGGGTAATGGGGATGGAGCACACGGGGGGAGGACGGGGAGGTGTGCTGTTCCTATTTTAAATAGGATTGTCACAAACTTCGTTGAGAAGTTGACATCTGAGCAAAGATTTTAAGGAATGAGGGAGTTAGCATAGAGCTATCTGGAAGAAAGTCTTTCCAAGCAGAGGAGACAGCCAGAGCAAAGGCCCTAGGGAACAGGAGGAGGCCTCTGTGGCTTCAGCAGAGGGCAGGGGGGAGGGGGGGGGAGTAGGACATGAAGTTGGAGAGGGAATGGGATCCTGGGCTCACAGAGAGTCTTGTAGGACATTGTAGGGATGCTAACCTTTACTCTGAGTGAAACGGGGGCATTTGAAGAATTTTAAGCAGAGGACTGAAATGATCTAATTTTTAGCAGTATCACTCCGGCTGCCCTACTGGGGATAGACTGTACGGGTTGGGAGTGGGATTGGCAAGAGCAAAAGCTGCGAGACTGGTTAGGCTGCTGCAGTAATACAGGTGAAAAGTGGTGGAGTCTCCAACCAGGGGGTAGCAATGGAGGTGGTAATAAGTGGTTGATACTGGCTGTATTCTAAAGGTAGAGTCAATAGGATTTCCTGAGAGGTTGGATGGGGGGATGGGAGCTGTGAGAAGAACAGAAGAGTCAAGGCAATTTGCAAGATTTGGGCCTGAGCAACTGGAAGAATGAAGATGCCATAACCTGAGGGTAGAGCAGGTGGGTTTTGGAGATCAAGAGCTCGGGTCTGGATGTATTGAATTTAGATGTCTGTTAGATGTCCAAGTGGAGATGTTGAGGTAGCAAGCCACCCAAGTCAGCTTGGGTATCTTGCCAATAACTTCCAGGCCACAGAATCAATGCCCACTTCAGTTACCCAGCCCCCAGAGTGGATGGCCCAAGAGAAGGGTTTACCCACCAGCTTCATGCTAGAATCACTGGGTCCCCAACTGTCCAGGCCCTGCCTCATGCACCACTCTCTACCTATGAAGTGTCTGAAGGCTCCAAGGCTCATGCACAGAAAGCAGCCTTGGGGAAGCATTTTCAGACTAAGGCTCTTGGTGTCTTGGAAATCACCAGGGGCTGGTCAAGTTCCTATCCACTCCTTGGATCCAACCTCTGTCCAGCGAAACCTGGTCCCAGCCTTATGACAATAAATGCTTCAGACTCAGCCAACGCTAACTGAGCACCTACTATGTGGCAGGCACTCTGTGGAGCACTTTCCCTTATACTCTCCATTTAATTCTTATCACAACTATAGATATCATTATCCCCTTTTTGAAGACAAGGCAACTAAGGCTCAGAAAGCTTTAAACTTGCCCACAGCGTATACCCAGAGAAAACTATAATTCAAAAAGACATATGCACCCCAATGTTCATTGCAGCACTGTTTACAATAGCCAGGACATGGAAGCAACCTAAATGCCCATCGACAGACGAATGGATAAAGAAGTTGTGGTACATATACACAATGGAATATTACTCAGCCATAAAAAGGAACGAAATTGAGTCATTTGTTGAGATGTGGATGGATCTAGAGACTATCATACAGAGTGAAGTAAGTCAGAAAGAGAAAAACAAATATCGTATGTTAACGCATGTATGTGGAACCTAGAAAAATGGTACAGATGAGCCGGTTTGCAGGGCAGAAGTTGAGACACAGATGTAGAGAACAGACATATGGACACCAAAGGGGGAAAACTGCAGTGGGGTGGGGATGATGGTGTGCTGAATTGGGCAATTGGGATTGACATGTATACACTGATGTGTATAAAACTGATGACTAATAAGAACCTGCAGTATAAAAAAACAAACAAACAAAACAACTAATACTAAACTTTCATTGGGTTATCTGTATGGAAATATGTTAATATAAATGTTTCAGACATTATGTGAAATTTCTAAAAATCTTATATGTTCTGGTATAATGTTATAAGTCATAATTCTAGTTATTATTTTAAAATGTATATCTCAGAAAAAAAAAAAACTTGCCCACAGTCACAGAACTAATAAGTATAGACACTAGTATTTGAACCAGTTTTTGATTCCAAACACACCGCCATCACTCCATGTAATATTTTATGATGACTCATGCTTCAAGGCCAAGTGCAAATCTCATACCTCCTCCATGGAATCTCTGCCAACTCCCTGGTCAAATCTTCCCTGTTACAGCATTTTGTTTACACCTCCCCCATAGAACCTATGAGTGTGGGAACTGTTGTTATCTCTGGGTGTGTTGGAACTTTCTACTGGGTTAAAACTTTCTTGAGAGCAGAAGCCATACCTTTTCGTCCTTACTCCTATACTCTCTAATAATCCCCCTACTTCCTAAAGTAATGTGCTCAGTATGTTTATAAAATGTAAAATGATTTTACACTTTTTGCACACTCACATAGAACATTACATTTGAGTCTCATCCAGTTTGATAAGCATAGGGCACACAGGTCCCATTAGTCTCATTTGTGGTTAAGAATATCTAGACTCAGGACTTCCCTGGTGGTCCAGTGATAAAGAATCTGCCTTACAATGCAGGGGACGCGACTTTAATCCCTGGTCAGGGAACTAAGATCCCACATGCCGATGGGCAACTAAGCCTGCGAGCCACAACCATTGAGCTCACGGGCCTCAACCAGAGCCTATGTGCCGCAAACTAGAGAGCCCACATGCCCTGGAACCCGTGCACCACAACTACAGAGCCCAAGGGTCCTGGAGCCTGTGCGCCACAACTAGAGAAGAGAAAACCCGCATGCCACAACTAGAGAGAAGCCCAAGAGCTGCAACGATGAACCCGTGTGCCGCAACTAAGACCCGATGGAGCCAAAAATAAATAAATAAACAATAAATAACTCTAAAAAAAAAAAAAGAATATCTAGACTCAGAGAACTTGGAGGACTTGTCCAAGACCATATAGTTATGTGGTGGGATGGTAGCCGGGTCACAAGCTTGTGGCATCCAACACAATGCCCGTTGCATGGCCAGGCAGTCAATTCTGACCTAAAGCCTCCAAATCTCCTTGGGCATATCCTGAGCCCTGGGTGGAGCCTTAGAAGTATGTTATCTCTTCCTTTTCCTCTTTCCCTGGTTTTTCTTCCTTTGTCTCCTCATCATCATATTCCTCCTCCTCATCTCTGGTTTTCACCACGTTATCCTTTCCCTGCCCAGATCTCCTAACCCTGAGCAAAAGGAGATAAACTCCAACCCAGAGAGCAGCTCTGGGGAGACAGAACCCTGTAGCACATCTGGCATACACGGTGAGGAGTTAGACATCATATTATAATCTCCGCGTATTTGCCCTGTTGGTAAGGGAAGGAGTCCACCCTAGGTTATAGGGATGACCGAACATATGACAACTGATACTAGGCAGATGAGATAGTTTATTAATCACATATACTCACAGTCTGGGAAGGGAGGACACCACATGTCACAAAGGACCACACAGGAGTTGCACTCGGGAACAGAGTGAGCAAGCTATAGGATGCAAGCTTTGTAGTATCAAGAGGATGAGGTGCCCCCTGCTTCCCACAGGAGGATGCAATTGCCTGTTTTAATAATTCCAAAAGCTGGCAGGAAACTAAGACCAGCTACTCAAGGGTAAGCAGGAATTGTACCCAGTCCATTGGATAAGGAGGGTTATTTGGCTAGGAGACCTTATCTGTGGGAGCAGAGTGGGGAGGGAAACTTGCAGTTAGGCCATTTGAGACCCTACCAGTTTCACCTGATGTCAAGGCAGTACATAATATTGGACATTAATCTGGGGGCCTTACACCACACGTCTTCACCAAGTTATCTTTATTTTTTCAAACATTTTTATTCTGGAATAATTTTAGACTTACAAAAATATTCCAAAGATAATACAGGGAGTTCCTGTATACCCTTCACTTGGCCTCTCCCAATATTAACATCTTATATAACCTGGTGCATTTATCAAAACCAAGAAATTAGTATTGGTATAACACTATTATCATAGTACAACTTTATTTGGATTTTATCAGCTTTTTCACTTACAATCATTTTCCATTCCAGGATCCAACCCAAGGTATCACATTGTATTTGGTCATCACAACCCCTTCGTTTCTACTGGTCTGTGACAGTTTCTCAGTCGTTCTTTGTTCTTCATGACCTTAACACTTTTGAGGAGTACTGGTCAGATATTTTGTAGAATACCTCCCAATGTGGATCTGTCTGATGGGTTTTCATGCCTAGATTGGGGTTGTGTGTTTTGGAAACAATACCACAGAGGTGTGGTGCCTTCTCATTATCATATCAGAGACACGTGATACCCACATGACATCACCGGTTAAGATGGTGTCTGCCAGATTTCTCCACAGAGTTACTATTAGTCCCTTTCCATACTTTATTCTTTGGAAATGAATCACTAAGTCTAGTCCACACTCAAGGGAAGGGGATTCAAGCTCCACTTCCTGAGGGGGAAGTGTCTATATAAATTATTTAGAAGTCTTCTGTAAGGAATATTTGTCTCTTCTCCCCCATTTATTTATTTATTCAATTGTCTATTTAGATCAGTATGGATTCATGGATATTTATTTTATCCTTTGGGTTATAATCCAATACTATTAAAGCTTCTTTTTTTTTTTCTAGATTCTTTTTTTTTTTTATAAATTTATGTATTTATTTATTTATTTTTTAATTTTTGGCTGTGTTGGGTCTTCGTTTCTGTGCGAGGACTTTCTCCAGTTGCGGCGAGCGGGGGCCACTCTTCATCGCGATGCGCGGGCCTCTCACCGTCGTGGCCTCTCCCGTTGTGGAGCACAGGCTCCAGACACACAGGCTCAGTAGTTGTGGTTCACGGGCTTAGTCGCTCCACGGCATGTCGGATCTTCCCAGACCAGGGTCCGAACCCGTGTCCCCTGCATTGGCAGGCAGATTCTTAACCACTGCACCACCAGGGAAGCCCAATCCAATACTATTGATATTTATTTTGTTGCTTAAATTGTTCCAGATATGGCCACTGGAGCTCTTTCAGGTTGGCTTCTGTGTCTTTTTGACATATGCTTTTTTTTTTTTTTCTTAGCACTTCTTAATTTCTAAAACAACAAGATTCTCTGGGCTTATCTAGATTTTTTTCCCTACTCCACCCAGAATCTGTCATTTCTCCAAATGGCCCTAAATTTCTTTCATTGGATAATAGTAATTAGAAGACAAAACCTGGCCTTTGGTGTGCTTGCTGCTATCGGGGTGTCACTGCATCTAGGCCCTCTCAGTAGGCAGAGCTAGAATATATGTTTATGTATACTAACCCATGTATACACTTAAACCTATAATTAGTTCTATCTATCTGCTTATGTATATATTTAAATTAGTATGAGTTTATACTGATATGCTGACTCTAATCTAGCACCACAGGGTTTATTCTGGCTTTCCTCCCTTGTTTTTTGTAACTTCTTACCTATCTACTTCTTTTTTTTTTTTTTTGACTTTTCTCATTAATCTTCTACTAATGTTCATTTTTAACTTGATTTCAACTGTAAAAATACTTCGGTACAGCAGTGGTTCTCAGACTTCAGAGTGCATCAGGATTCCCCAGAAGGCTTGTTAAACACAGATGGATGGGCTTAACCCCAGAGCTTCTGATTCAGTAGGTGTAGTCTGAGGCCAAGTAGTTTGCATTATAGCAAACTCCTAGGTGCTGCTGTTAGTCTTGGACTTCACTTTGAGAACTTCTGATCTACAGAAGCCCCGGACTCTCTAGTAAATATGCCTTTACGTTTAGAAGAGAAGTGGCTTGAATCTTCACTGAGAATGCTGGGAAAGGGAGGTCGGCTATGTGCTGACAGGTCATCATGACAACAGCTGTATTGTGATTGTACCCTCTGGAGCTGTAGATATGGCTGTTCTATTGCCCTAAAACAATTTGAGGGAAAGCGCACAAGTTCCGGAGCAGGGAGTTTCCCAGTTTCTAGTCATCACTTCACTGCTTCCAAGCTGTGGGGCCTTGGCAGGTTATCTAATGTCTCTGAGTTGTTTTCTCATCTATTAAGTAGGGGAAATAATAGTATATGCCTCACAGGTTTTGCTTTGAGTATTAAATATATGCTTACATTATTGTTCTTCCTTCCCTTTAAAATCTTGTTCCAAAAAGCTGTTCTGGGGGACAGTATCTCTTTAATTCAGGCAGCCTACAAAGCTGCAGGTTCCTCAAAGTTCACCTTCAGCTACTAAGAGAAATGCTATTGTTAGGTCACTGTACTGAAATTTCCCAGAATGTCCAACAAACTTGCTAGCATCTGTTACATTGTTGGGAAGAAGAAGAATATTCTATTTTTTAAAAAATAAAGCTCAACATTAATCTCTTCTGATTACTAGATTTTCACTGTTCCCTGAAGATGATATGGATTTTCATGTCCTGGGGCTTTGGGTTATGCTGTTCCCTCTGTATAGAACAGCTCTGTCCAATAAAACTTTCAACAGTGGTGGAAATGTTCTATATCTGCACTGTCCAATGTGACAGTCATTAGCCATAGGTGGCATCTGAGCACTTGAAATGTGGCCACAACAAACAACTGAGAAACTAAATTTTTATTTCATTTTAATTAATTTAAATTTAAATAGCCACCTGAGGCTAGTGGCTACCAGTTTGGATCCCATAGTTCTAGACTGTCCTCACCACTCCTCCCCATCTAACAAAACTGTACTCTGCCTTCAAGGCCTAGTTCCAATGTCTCTAACCTTCCTTGTCTTCATGCTAAGAAACAGACCTCTTCTCAGTACTCCCATAGGACTTTATACTTATTTCCAATATCTCAGTATATAGGAACTATTTGGTTGTATTTCTACTCCCCAATAGACTGTGAGCTTCTTGCAGACGGGGCCTGTGACTTTCTCATCTCTGTAGTGCCTGTACCTGGCAAAATGTCTGGTACATAGTAGGTGCTTAATATTTGTTGAATGAATGGGTGAATGAATGAGAAGTTTAGGACTTGTGCCCAATCTTTATTTCTTATTTCTACTGAGTGGAGAGGAGCATAGGAAAGGTCAGATACAGGAGACCATGATCCATTTGATCTTGTCATTACCTTCCTCATCCTCTGATGGCAAAGAGAGGGAGAGGAAAAGAGCAAGTGAGATTAGGACAGGAATCAGAGCCCACTGTGCCATTTGTTTAAGAAAGCTTGAAGGTATTAACTTCAATGAAACTTCAGGGACTTCAATATCGGAGTAAGCACCTAAGAGGGAATTTCTAACTTTGAAGCCAAAAGACGGGGAAAAGTTTTTTAACGCATAAACATGGCAAAATTATATTTTGTTAATAAGGTGCTGCATTTTACCTAGGCATTCATGTCTATGAAAACTACTCTTTATGATTTTCTGCTTTATATTTTCGTGTCAAAAGAAGTCATACTTGCTATTTGTTTCTTTGTCTTTTTTTAAATAAACAACACCTATGGCTAAGCTTAGGGATTCGAATTACATCACTGAAATAACTAACACCTTCCCACCCCGTACTGGAAGCACATTCCAACTCATGGTTTAGGAAGCCCACTGAGGGGCTTACCAAGTTTCTTTTTCTTTAATTAATTTTTATTGGAGTATAGTTGATTTACAATGTTGTGTTAGTTTCTGCTGTACAGCAAAGTAAATCAGTTATACATATACATGTATCCACTCTTTTTTAGATTCGATTCCCATATAGGTCATTAAAGAGTATTGAGTAGAGTTCCCTGTGCTATACAGTAGTTTCTTTAAAGCTGCTGTAGGCCTAAACCTCTCAGAGGGTAATATTATGCCTAAAAGTTTCATTGCTTTCTTACAAAAGTGTTTTGACTATTCTTATGTGTGAGGCATTGTACTAAGGGTCATGGAGGGTACAATATGGTCCCATTCATGAGAAGCTAATACTCTAGGCAAGAATTACAAAAAGAGGAACATGATTGGGCCTAAGGGCTTTGATATAACTGTTAGTTTGGTAATGCTCATTTTTTGATAGGTCAGACATTGACTGATAAAGACCCATTGTCTCCAGACCAGATTCCCAAATTAAGCCTTGAAAGGGGTAAGATTGAGAATGGGGGGCAGTGGGGGAAGTTACTTGGGAAATGAGCAATAAAATGGAGATAGAGAGTAAGAGAGAGAGAGAGAGAGAGAGAGAGGAGAGTTTGGGCCCAAGATGCCTCTGGCTGTGGTTATTTCTTGTGTTCCAAACAGCTGGCTGGGTGTATGGAGTTTGGGATGACTCACAATGTAGGAGGTGCGCTGAGGGAAGAAAGGAGAAAGCACAGAGGAGGGGAGCCCCATTCGGTCCCCTAGAGGTGTGGCTCTGGCATTCTGTCTCACGGCCTTACACAGGCCAGCTGACGGCATGGGCTTTAGCACTAAGAAGCCATTGTATAGGGTCATTTAAGAGCCCCCCCAAATGGCCAGGGACTCATCGAAGCACAGAGACTTCAGTGTTCTTGCTTATAAACCTGAGCAACCACAGGTGGAGAATCTCTGAAAAGGAGACGTATTCACTTGTCAAAACAGAGGTGTTAGCTTGAGTTTTCCTCTCAAGAAGAAGGAAGGGAGAGAGGGGAGGAGGGAGGATTGATCTTGAGCATAGAATCTCATTGGAGAGCTAGATGGCAAAGACCCACGTGGCCATGTGACTTGAGCTCCTCATGCAGGCTCAGTGAGTTCCTGGGCATTGTAGACCGAATTTTGCCTCCCTTCCTGCCAAATTCCTATGTTGAAGTCCTAACCCCAGTGCCTCAGAAGGTGACTGTGGAGACAGGGCCTTTAAAGAGATGAATACGTTAAAATGAGCCTGTTGGGGTGGGCTCAGATCCAATCTGACCCGTGTCCTTATAGGAAGAGGAGATTAGGACCCACAGAGAGACACCAGGGGTGCACGTGCCCAGGGAGAGGACGACATGAAGAGGCAGCAATAGGGCAGCCAAGTGCAAGCCAAGTGCAGAGGCCTCAGAGGAAAACCAACCCTGCCAGCACCTTCCTCTTGGAATTGCAACCTCCAGAACTGTGAGAAAATAGGTTTCTGCTGTTTGGGCCACCCGGTCTGTGATGTTTTGTCATGGCAGCCCCAGCAAACTAATACAGCAGGAAAGGCCCTCATCACGTGGTCCAAATGAGGTGTCCTAGGAGGTTCTCAGCTGCAGCACATGCTCTGTGTCATTGCTGCTTTGTTGCTATATCAGTCCTGACCCCAGACAGTCATTACAAGAAAAAAACGTTTGAGTTTTTCCCACATACCAGATGCTTTCTCATCTGTTACCTCACTTAATAATGCAAACCTGAGCCTCAGAAGTTCATTGGTTTCTCCAAGGTAACCTAGTTAGGACATGCTGGGCCCAGGTGGGAAGCCCAGGCCCTCTGATTCCAGGTCCAGGGCTCCTTCTACCACACCCACAAGGGGTTCCCTTGGAGCATTTAAAGACCAGGCATGAACCGCATTCTCTCTTTCAAAAGTCATCTTGGTCCTTCCAGGAACACAGTCACCCCTAATGCTTCACTGGGGTTCCTGTGTAAGTCCTGTGACATAGAGAAGAAAAATATTTATTAAGTCCTAATTCTACTTTTACTGGACTTTCCAAGCCGAATCCCTCTCTGACCACCCTATGCTATGTAGTAGCTAATTAAGAGCCATATGCAACCCCAAAGATATTACTAAGGAATCATTTAAGAAAGTATGATTGCTTTCTGGATAATAGGCTACTTTTTCTCCCTCAGCTCAGTGTACTGAGCCCAACTGTGTCTGGAGCTCCTTGCTGATATCTATTTTTAATGGGATATATTTATAATTGGATGTATTTATAACCTCTTCCTCATGGACACTTCCTTTCTTTCTGGAATCACAGAGGCGTTTTAATAGATTGGCTATGACAGCAAAGAAGTGACTAGAAACAGGTTGGGCCTGGTTGTCTGTGGAGCCTGAGAATACTAACTATTCCTATGCCAGGTCCCTGCAACACTTTATGAAGAAAGCTGCTCTGGTTCTTACTTTTACAAAAGAGATAGATCCCTCCTGGGAGAGACAGGGCATCCAGGTGAATAAAAAGTTTAGTGACTGCTAAGAGAAACCTTCACTGGAAACCCCTATGATTTAATTCTGTTTGACAAATATTTATTGTGTATCTATTACACGCTAAGCACAGATTCATTGCTTGATACATGATATTTTTTTAGCAAAATTATTGAACACAACCGTCAGAGCTGGAAGAAATCCTAGAAATCGTGTGGTCTGATCCCCTTACTTTAAAATGAGGAACATGAGGCCCAGTCAGGGAAAATGACTTGTCCAAGGTCAAACCGTGGGTTCTTGGCAGGCAGGAGACTAGGGTCTTCCTGATTCCTAGTCCAGTGGTTCCAACATCCTGGGGAGAGTCACACCCTTAGGAGAGTATCGCGTCCAAGTGGGTTTACCACATTGTGAAAACCATGTGCACATCTGGAAGGGATCCATAAAAAATAACCCAAATTGACAAGGGATGAAAAATAGGTTTTTAAATTAAGTAGCAGAGATTCCAGCTGGACATGAGGAAGCACTTTTTGGCTGCCAGGGTGATAAAATATCAAAATGAGCAAATCAAAGGAAAGCACACTCAGAAATTCTCAAGAGGACAGGAGATAAGCATCTGTCTTTGATCGCTGGAGGGTCACCTGCCCCAAAACAGGGAGGTGCAGCAAATAATCTCTGTTTCACCCTCATCTATTAGAATTCATTTGTGATTCCAAGTGTCTTCTATAAGACTCTAGCCAAACAAACTTCTCTTACTGAGCCCTGCATCATTGATCCTATAATTTGTTTGAAATTTCCTCTTAAAAGCACTTCTTTGTCCTCTGTTTTTTTGTTTGTTTGTTTAATTTTAAAAGGCCTTCATATTAAATACCTTTGTAAGAGGACAGAACAGAATCTGGAATATCTGAATCTCAGGATTGGGGATTTTTTTTTTTTTTTTTTTTTTGCCAGAGGTGACATACTGAGAAATCAGAATCTTGGCAGTAACCACAGGTCCAGGCAAGCAAAAGGTCAAGTGCAGGGCGAAGTTAGTTGACAGACACCATAGACCTGGACAGGCAGGGTCCTGGAGATCAAAGCACCATTATCAAGCAGGACTGAACTCTGACCTTAGCGCAAAAAGGCCATTTGCTTTCTAACTTTTTTTACATAATCTAAATATAGGTCACCTGAAGTTCAGGACACACGTCAGAAACAGAACAAGTTTAGAGGCTTGACAACGGGAGGGTTAGAGATGCCAGGATGACCTTGAAAGCGGTGGTCACTGCTCATCTCCCCTTGCCTCTGGGGCCACTTTAACACCCCAAAGTTGCTGTGGGTACACTCAGAAAGAAAGCTTGCGGTATTTAGGGGTTATCCACCCACAGTCATGAGATACCCTTGTGTATGTAGGAAATGGTATAATACCAAACCCCCAGGTTATAAAGGGGTCTATCCCTACTCCTTTCCAATGTCTTTCAAATATCTGCTCAAAAGGCAACTCTGCAATGTCCCTAAACAAATGAGGGACCTAAGTCCCTCTCCCCTGCTCCTCCCTCTGGGACCTAACTCACTCTCTGGTTCCCAATGAGGTTGCACAATAAGACACCTGCTACTGGGGCATCTGCACCCCCATGATACTGTTCCCTCCTCATAAAAACTAGCTTCCGCCAACTAACCTACCGCTTGAAACTGTAACTGCTGCTCTGTTCAGAATGAAGCTCCATGGCTGCCAAACATAAGAACAACAGACCCTGACATCTCAGCTAAAGGTCACTTAGCAAAAGTCAGGACTGAAAGCATGTTCATTATGACAGAGACAGAGAGGAACAACTTCTTAGGCTTCCGAATGTTCTCTGACACTTGCCTCCTCCTGGGATTTTGGTTAACTTTCGGCCTTCAAAGATTTCGGCAAAAGTCCTGGATGTTAGCAAAGCAAGGCCAACCTAACAAGAAACCCCAGATGCTGAACCCGTATGTTTCCAGGCTCCCCCAAAGGACATTGGGAAACTCACATAAAAAGAGGTCCCTGTTGCAAGGAGTCGTGAAGTTTAATTCATCTCACTGGACTCTAGGACTCGTCCTGAAACCCCACATCCTGTTGATGTCAGCTTTAAGCCAGAAGAGAGCAGATAGTTTAGACCTGATGAATTTTCCTTCCTTCACAGGCTGTGCTGTCTTGTATTTCTGTTTATGTTTCACCAGGAAAACGTTAGGAAAAAAGCTAGTGGTTCTCCCTCCTTCCTCCCCAACTAATCTCAGGAGAGAATTCTTTCTATATGAAGAATGAGTGTGCAAGCATGCACGGATGTGCACACACGCACAAATAGCACACAATCACAAATGCTCAGGCTAGAACTTGGCAGGTAGTCAATTCCTTCTCTTTAAAACAACTGAGCCACTTTCAAGAGATTCCAAAAGGATGACTCCACAACCTCCATGTAAATGGTGTCACTATTTCTTTACCTCTCTGTCCTCACTTGAATCTCCATGAAACCCCAGTCTCCGTAAGGACAAGGATTCTGGCATTATTTTGGGATCCCTGCCACCTATCCCTGCGTCTGCACATGATAGGCATCCAATAAATGTATATTTGAATGAATTAAGATCTTTTCCTTATTCTGGAGACCATCCCTGGCTGCAAGGAGAGGCCTTTTTCCTCTCCTAAATTTCTTCAGTGGTGTCTTTCCCCTGACAGTGCCCAAGTCACATCTCTACATCTAGGAAAATAAAAAAAGAAATTTCCAAAATAACGTCAGGTGCTCTGTGGCTAGTTAACGTCAAAACTAAACTCTTATTTAGCACTGTTACCCCACGCATGAAGTTCCTTCTCTTTATTGTGGTTTTACCATAAATGAAAAACATAATTCAAAATGTTAGTTTAGGGACTTCCCTGGTGGTCCAGTGGGTAAGACGCCACGCTCCCAATGCAGTGGGCTCGGGTTCAATCCCTGGCTGGGGAACTAGATCCCGCATGCATGCCACAACTAAGAGTCCGCATGCCAGAACAAAGAAGTCAGCATGCGGCAACGAAGACACGGCACAGCCAAAATAAACAAATGAATAAATAACTATTTTGTAAATGCTAAAAAAAAAAAAAAAAAAAGGTAAGTTTACAAAGTACCTTTAAGAAATGGATTCAAGGTGGTGACCTAATCACAAATACACCCATGCTCCTCTCTGTGATCTCCTGACAGGCATGAATGGTTATTGTGTTTGGGACCAGCTGACTCAAACACAGGATCCTTTGCTGCTTCTCCGTTGCTGCTCTAGACCCTGTTGTAAGAAGCCAGCCTCTAATAGTGCCTGGAACAGTGCCTGGCACTTGATAGCTACTTAGTATTTTTTGATTTAATAGAATGAATAAATGTATGAATGAATGAATGATGTCAACATTTCCTATGCTGCTGCTAGAAGCTCGAGCCCTGGTGAGCCTAGCAGGCTGAATCCCAAGAGATTGAGGCAGTCATTGTTAAACTACTGGATTACCAGCTTTGCAAGCCAGGAGTAGGTGTACCACATCACTTCCTACTCCATGGATCCAGGCTCAAAATGTAGGCTCTGTCATTTGCGTCTCCTCACTCCCAGTACCAGTTTCTACATTACTTAGAACTATTGGCTACATGAGACAGGAATTCAACTAGAATTATCTCATATGGAAAGGGTTCCTATGAGACTTGCTGCTCTTGAAAAGTTCACTGCCTTTGTCAGGCAGCCCTCCCAGTTACAGCTAGTCTGACCAGCCCCTGCAGGCCTGGGAAGGATGACAGCTTCCACTGTTACCAGCCAGCCCAAGGAGACTGCACCTTTTCTGGTTGCTTTCCCTAAACCCTGCCCATATCATGATAAAGAGTCCCTTTATGAAATCCTACTCAGTTATCCAGTCTGAGTGTGCCGTCTCTCTCATGCTGGGACCCAGTCACATACATCCACCCTCAGCTACTTTCTGACCCAAAGTAAACAAACAAAAAGTTCCCAGGGGAGGGGAGGGGGTGTTTGTAATCACAGTTTCCTTGCACAGAGTAGTTGTTCAATAAATATTTATTGGTTAAATCATATCATCAGTAATAAAACTAACCTCCATCTCTTCCAATTACAGGTAAGTAGACACTTTCCCCTGGATTTCAAAAGTTTAGGTTAGAATATGAAAGATTCTAAGAAATAAGAATCTCATTTTCAGTTGACACGTCATGCATTTCTTACTGGAGCCATCATTCTCAACCTTAGCTGCGTAACAAAAAACTATTATGCCTCACATACTTTTATAGTATTCCCTGGGCCCATCCCCCAAAATTCTGATTTAACTAGTTTGGAGTGGATCCCAGGCACCAGCAATTTTTTAAAGCTTCCCAGGTAGTTCTAAAGGGCATCTAGGGTTGCAAATCACCGTTCCTGGCAGTACTCACCTTCTCCTTCCCAGGGGTGATAAATCTCTGCGTTAGCCATAATGAGGTTGTAAAGGTGAAGAAAAAAGTATATGGACTATTAGAGGAAAAGATACCTAGGGAAAGTAGTTCAAAATCATCTTCCCTCTTAAACATAAATTTGTTGTATAAATAAAATGAGACGAGACTGCTATAGCTCTAAGGCCACAGAGAAAAATTCAGAGCTCAGAGCCCTCTTTTATAATCAGGTGCGGTGGTTCTCAACCCAAGCTGTACATGAGCCCCAGCTGAGCTTCATTTGAAAATGTTTATGCTTTGGCCCCAGTGCAGACTAATTATATCAGAGCCTCTGGGGTGGGGCCCAAATGACACTATTTTTTAAAAACCCCCAGGGGTGTCTGATGTGGCCACGGTTGGAGAGGACTAGTCTAGATAAGGCAATTTCTCCAAATGCCTTGAAATTTACGTCATAGATTGTTCCATTTTTTAACACAAGAAGAAATTCAAATTTTTCGTCTAGAGACCAGAACACCATGAAGTCTTATCTACGAAATGTGATTAAAGGGTATCGTTCGTAAGCCTGGTTATGAATTTTCATTGCAATGTGGTAAATATGGTGGGCCGGACAAAAAAATAGTACGTTCCCAGGGCTGGCTACTAACGTCCAGTGCAGTCATTTAGTTGGTAACCAGATGTCTTGTATGGTAACGATGGCGCATGTGTCTGGATGTGCCTTTGGCCAGAAATGATAGCTCTCCTGGATGCATGGTCCCCAAATGAAGTGAGTTCTATGGAAAATGTTTCTCAGGTAGATATGTATCACCAGCTAGAGGTCTGTGGAGAGCGTTTTCTATTAACAAAGGGAATCAAAGGAGTTGCAAGATTTCCGGAGGAGAAACAGAAGGCCAGCGTTCTGGGCCCACAATGGAAAAGCAGCCAAGGAGCCAGCGTTTGACTCACTGGCTCCAAATACAATGAATAGTCAAGAGATCACATAGAAAAGCATCAGTGCACTGGCGATTCAATTATTCTTTGCTTTAAAATGAAATCCATTTCTTAAAGGTACTCTACATTTTGAAAACTTACATTTTGAAGTGTGCTTTTAATTTATGGTGAAACCACAATAAAGAGGAGCAACTTAATGTGACATAAGAGGGCTAAATAAGAATCTGGTTTTGACACTAGCTACATGATTCGGGCAAGATATTCCATCTCTCTGGGCCTCGAGTTCTTCATATGTAAAATTCATCTAGCTCAGTGTTTCTCACCCTCGGCTGCACAGCAGAACGCTCAGGAAGGTGTTAAAACATATCCATGTCTGGGTGGCTCCCCTAGACGTTCTGATTTCATTGGTCTGGAATGGGACCCAGGCACCAGTATTTCTATAATATCCCCATGTGATTCCAGTATGGGACCAAGTTGAGAACCACTGCAATAGATGATCCCGGCACTCTTTTTCTAGCTCCAGCCTTTTCTTGGGCTTAAGAGGCCTCACTTCCGGGAATGTCTGAGCTATTAGAAGAGGTAAGTAATCAATGACTGATACATCCTACAAGCACACTCAAAGCTAGCTACTTTGCCTCATCAAAAGGTCACCATTCTGATAAAGAAGATGTGGCACATATATACAATGGAATATTACTCAGCCATAAAAAGAAATGAAATTATTTGTAGTGAGGTGGATGGACCTAGAGTCTGTCATACAGATTGAAGTAAGTCAGAAAGAGGAAAACAAATACCATATGCTAACACATATATATGGAATCTTAAAAAAAAAAAAAAGGTTCTGAAGAACCTAGGGGCAGGACAGGAATAAAGACACAGACATAGAGAGTGGACTTGAGGACACGGGGAGAGGGAAGGGTAAGCTGGGACGAAGCGAGAGAGTGGCATGGACATATACACACTACCAAATGTAAAATAGATAGCTAGTGGGAAGCAGCTGTATAGCACAGAGAGATCAGCTCAGAGCTTTGTGACCACCTAGAGGGGTGGGATAGGGAGGGTGGGAGGGAGATGCAAGAGGGAGGGGATATGGGGATATATGTATATGTATAGCTGATTCACTTTGTTATAAAGCAGAAACTAACACACCATTGTAAAGCAATTATACTCCAATAAAGATGTTAGGGCATCCCTGGTGGCGCAGTGGTTAAGAATCCGCCTGCCAATGCAGGGACACGGGTTCGAGCCCTGGCCCGGGAAGATCCCACATGCCGCGGAGCAACTAAGCTCATGCGCCACAACTACCGAGATCGCGCACCTAGAGCCCGCACTCCTCAGCAAGAAGAAGCCACCGCAATGAGAAGCCACGCACCGCAATGAAGAATAGCCCCAGCTCACCCCAACCAGAGAAAGCCTGCGCGCAGCAACGGAGACCCAACACAGCCAAAATAAGTAAATAAAAAATAAATACAAAAAGATGTTAAAAAAAGAAGACTTAAGTAAAGAAAAGAAAATGAATATGTCTATCAATCAAGCAAAAAAATCTAAAACAGCTTTCAAAATAGCCTCCTGGACATGCTGTGCCTCTGACATTATTTATGGGCCTGAGAAGGCATTCAATGGTCCTTCCCATAGTTCAGCCTCAGTGCGCATAACGAACTGCCAGTTGAATAAGGGTTGTTTTCAGTGTGTGGCTAAAAGTCTTCTTGATTCCACTTCCACCCTTCCCAATGTCCTTTAGGCATCTGGGCTGTGGGCCCACGTACATTTTCACAGTCGACCTTAAAGAGCCAATTCCTATTTCAGTTTGGATTTGTTGCCAGGTGGCCCCGCCCAAGTCTAATTTCCCATGGGTTGGCTGAACCCCCAGCGTGAAGGAACATGATAAAATTCCAGGGCTGGGGCTCCTCCAGCCACGTTATGTCAGGAGAACTGAGTCCATCTCAGCCTCCCAGGGTCACTGTGCTCCCACGGCCAGAGCCATCCTGGAAACCCACGATGGATGGCTCCGGCATTTCAACACTCTCCAGCCCCTGATTCCAGCTGTGGAGAACACACCAATGGGAGAGAAAAAAAAAAAATGAAGGAAGAGCTAATTCAAGGCCAGCTTCAAAAAGCAAGTAAATAAAATTCTGAACTAAACCAAATTTCTGGACACTGATAAACTACAAAAGTAAAACCAGGATAAATGTAGTTATGTCTAGACACTCCGGGCAGTAAAGATACAGGTTTGGAGACTGAATTGTCCAGTTAATTGCTCTGACCTGTACTTCCTTTTGGCTTATAGAGACATAGCTTCTCGATATTAAAATTTATAAACAATTGTTTTCCCACTTGAAGGTTGAAATGACAATGGAAAACCACATCTGGCAAAACGTTTGCTCTTTGGTTCAAGGGATTAGACTGATTCCAGCAGAGTAAATTTTACAGCTTAGAGAATTATGTATCTTCAAGTTCACTCCAGCTTTGTAAACTCTTTCCACCAAGATTTTCTGTGTGTGAACGAGTGAGGAGGGCCACCCGGGCCTTTATATGGGATTCGCCTAGAGCTTCTTCCTGCCCACATACTCCCCATTTTCAAGATAAAAATAAGACTTAATAAGAACATTTCTTGGGTTTTGTCATTATTCATCATTAAATTGGTCTAGATCCTTCGCACCAGAAGTAGAAACAAGATAAGATGGAGGCAGAGTGCCTGGGGAAAGGTCAGGGACAGGTTTAAATATGTCCCACTAAGCAGATCAGTCAGTGTCCCTGCTATCAAGCTACTATGCCAGCTGTCACCCACTATGTCCTTACCCTGGCCGCACACTGCCTCTGCCCAGGGAAAATGTCCAAAAGAATCTCCAACCCTACAGAAGAGTGAGCAAGTCTTACTTCCAGGACAGGCCCACCCTGGTAACACAGGATATGAAACCCTCCCTAGAAATACAGAGACCAGGAATGCGCACTGGGTCACATTAGGGGAACACGGGCTGGTGATTTTACAAACTGGATTAGAGTGTTGGATGCCTGCAGACCCGGTGCTGTTGGCACTGTCCAGCTGTGTATCTACACTGCATAGCTCACTGGTGTCTGGCTATGTAGCTCATGGGGAAGAGCGTGGGACTTGATATAAGAGTAACCGTAGTTCAGTTCCCAAGTCCTCTCACTTGAGCAAGTTACACAACTTTCTGATGCTCAGTTTCTTCCTCTCTAGCATGGGGAAAGTCCACTGACTTTATAGGACTATTGTGAGGATTATGGCAGTGTGAATGCTGAAACGCAGGAGGTTCTCGAGAAATTATAGTTCTTTATATTATCTTTATAGTTATCGAGAACGAGGCAACCATCATCAAATCTGTCCCTCTAATAGAAATTTTCTGAGCCTGACTTTGTTGGCTGGCTTAATTTTTCACTAAGTGATTTTCTCACTTCAAATTGTGCACCAAAACAGGTGTGTAGCACAAAGCAGAGGCACCTGCTAAACCTAACGTGGAAATTGCCTGGGAAACAAGTAGGAGACACAGCCTCGAATGGCACTTAAGCCTGATTCATACTTACTAGGGCAAGGCCAATGTGGCTCTGTTAAAACACCCTAACTGAGAATCTTGTAAAAGAAAAACAGTTTTATAACTTTCAGATACAAACGAAAAGAGACATCAGGCTAAGAAAATGTTATATAATAGGGTTTTTTGGAGGTTGCCTTAGGGGTTCCACTGAACTTGTGGTCAGCACATCCATTGTTAATACATGGGAGTCTCCAGCATGTTAGAATAGATTGATAAAGGTTATACTTAAGTATTTTAAAGCTTTAAAAAAAAATCCAGTTGATGATATGTCTGAGCCTCACAAGCTCTTGCTGCCTAGACAGAGTAAAGATGAACTCCAGCTCCTGAGCAAATTAACACTTACCTTCCTTGTAAAATGCGGATAGTAAATTCACTTTCCTTAAAGGACTGAGATGAGGATGAAGATTGATGAGGCCTGTAGAGCATTTAGCAGAGCACTCAGCACAGAATAAATGCTCCCAAACAAGGTTAAATGTTGTTGCAGTGGTTGTGGCTTTGTTGCTGCTGCTATTCAGTTATTCAACAGACTGTACACCACAGCTGTACTAGACACAGTGACTTCAAAGAAGACACTGGAAGTCCAGTCCCTCAAGACACTCAAAGACGCCAGGGAGAGATGGACATGTAAACGTGTTCTCATACAAAGTAGCAACTCCTCTAAGGTATGGACAAAGTGCTGCAGGCACCCAGAGGGGAGCCAAAGAAGGCTTTACTGAGGGGGCAATCTCTTATAGGTTTAGATGAGATTGTGAGCTCTCCCCATGGGATTAGTGTCCTTCTCAGAAGAGAAAGAGATACCAGAGCACTCTCTCTGCACCATGTGAAGACACAATGACAAGGCACCCATCTGCAAGCCAGGAAGAGAGCTCTCACCAGGAAACGAGTCTCCTTGCACCTAGATCTTGGACTTCTCAGCCTCCTGAAATGTGAGAAATAAATGTCTGTTGTTTAAGCCACCCAGTCTATGGTATTTTGTTATAGTAGCTCAAGCAGACTAATCCAAAAGGCGAGGTGGTCTTGGAGGAATGGTGGTGAATGCTGGATACTGAAGCAGAGGTCACCCAGGGAGTGTGAGGAGAAGGGGCTGGAGAGTGGCTGGGAGCCAGGCTATGAAAGGCCTGAAAGAGCGAGCCAAGGATTTGGAACTGCTCTTACAGACCTCCAGAACTAACAGACTTGGGTGAGGAAATGATGTGAATTGATTTTATTTTCTATGAATATAAATCTGGTACCAATGAGGGAAGACAGAGACTGGAATTTAAAGACACAGGAGGAGGGCCCTGCAGAGTGGAGCAGGCAAAAGCCATTCACGACTTGGTGGAGGGTAACAGCCCCATGCAATTCTCTGCAACCTGGGCTGTCAACGCAATATCTGTGCTCAGAACTGGTCAGCTGCCACCAGGGCCTCCTAGCCTCTGCAGTCCTTCTGGCGAGAACAAGGCTTGGGGGATGAGGAATACGCTTTCAGTTTGATCCTCAGTACAGAGACTAAGCTGAAGAGAGCTGCAGTGTTTAAGAACAAAGCCAGAAACCAGAAGCCATCCTTTTCGCCGATGTGAAAGGGCCTTCATGTGCCCCAGCAATGCCCAGGACATGGACATTTTGATAGGTAAGAATAGAAGATGGTATGTGAGGGCTCTCCAGTCATATTCCCAACCATACATTCAAGTCCATCACCTTGATTTATGCATTTCGTTTTCACTTCTGAAATGTACTTGAGGAATCATATTTGGAAGCTGATCTTCAGAAAAGGAACTCTATTCAAAATAAAGAACAAGATGGCCAACTGACCTGGTTTGCCTCAGACTGATCTAGTTTTAGCACTAAAAGTCTCCTATCCTGGAAAGCCCCTCAATCCCAGGCAAACCAGGACAGTGGGTCACCCTAAAGAGCTATAATAAAATGCTACAAAAAGACTGTGATTCAGTATTTATGAATTTCATAGCAGACAGATATGATTTTTACTGGGTGAAAATGAGGTGATGATTTTTCCTCTATGTAATTTTAGAATGCCATACATGAGACCACATACAATGCACATTTCCTTTAATAAAGCCCAACATGTTGACTTATGAAAGACAAGAGGTAGGAACCCAATAAAAATATAATAGTAACAACTAACATATTGGGCATTTACCATAGGCTAGACACTGTCCTAAAAGCTTTACATAAATTAACTCATTTAATCCTCACAATAGCCTTATTGTAATCATCCACACTTTACAAATGAAAAAATGGAGACACAGAGATCACATACATAAGAAATGTATAATGTGGAACTGGGATTGGAACCCAGGCAGCCCGGGTTCAAAGTCCATGCTTTCAAATATTTCTTACACATAATTAATCATATTTACTGAGTTCCTACTATGTGCCGATCATTGTGCCAAGTATGCTTTCCATAAAGTGTGTCATTTAACGTTAACAGTTGTCTGTCTGGGTCTAGATAGATTATTCATTCATTCATTTTTTTCGACTAATATTTGTTGAGCTTATGCTTGTTTAAGAATTATAATATTTTTACAGGTGAAGGAGGATGAGAATGTAGACCAAAGTAGCAGCAGTGAACATGGAAAATGGAAATGAGAAGCAGGATTCAAGAAAAATTTCTGCAGTAAAAACATCAGAACATATGACTGATTGGACATGGTGAATGTGGGAAAAGAAGTAGTCAAGGATGACTCTGAGATGTTTTACTTGAGGAACTAGATGGATAGTAATCCACCAATCAAAAACAAGACTATAAGATCTACTTTGAGGGGGAAGATAATGAGTTCTTTTGGAATGTGTTAAGTTTCAGCTACCAGGGAACATACAAGGGGATATGGCCAGAAAGTCCTGGAAATACATCTGGAGCTTAGTAGCAATGTTTGGGAGCCCATGGCCTAGACTTGGTGATTAAGGTCACAGGTGTAAATAAGATTATCCAGAGACGAGAAAAAGACAAATGATAGAATCCTAGGAAAAGTCAATGTTTCAGGGGACAGCAGAGGAGAGCCTGCCAAGGAGGCTGTGAAGACTTGAGGAGAAGTGGGAAGAGAACCAGGAAACAAGTGGTTGCCTGGAAACCAAAGGAGGGACAGGCGATGGACAGTAGGGCCTGTGCTACAGAGAGAACAAACAGGAAGAGGACTAAAGCAGACCATTAGGACCAGTTTGGGACTGAGAGCGTAGGTCAGAACATGATCAGACAGCAGCAAGGGACACTGGATTCCAAGTCACGACTGGAATAAAATCAACCTCAAGGCTTAAGGTAAGGCTAGGCCTGCCCCAGAGGAGTTAGCGACTCCAGCTGCTGAGTCTGAAAATTAAAGAAGCAGGATGGTGGGCCAGGCATATAGGTCATTGGTATTTACACATTCATTTCCAGGTGCTCCTCCAGGCCAGAAGCCTAGCTCCAAAGAGCCACAAAAACAAAACACAAAGCAAAAGCAAACAACGTTTTTTTAATCCTTTCCTTCTGTAGCATAAAAAAAGAGAGAGTGAAAAATAAAAAGTAACTGCCCTAATGAAATTCCCTGTGCAGGTTTATGGCTGCCTGACCTCTGACCCCAGGCTGGAGAATGACTGAGTCTTATTAAACATCAGCAAAATATGAGTGAAGAGAGGGATAAGCTTTCCAAGGGCTTCATTTCATTTCCAAACCCAAATAGCTCGCAGTTGACCTTGAAACTATGGAAGATATTTTTCCCTTCAAGATGATAGAGAAAAGACAAAGTCGTGACAGAGTTCTGAATGGGAACCATCACATTCATGGGAAGCAGCTCTGTTTTTAATACACCCTGGGGAGAAAACAGGGAAAGTTATGAGCTGAGCTAAGGAGAGATAAGTGAATGCGAATCTGACCCTCATTCAACTCTAGGCAATTCAGCTCAGAAAGGAAACATGTTATTTGAAGTCAGATGTTTGCCCTTTTTATAGGCGTTGCCTATTGTTTATCTCTATACTCTTTAACTGGTATTGCCCGGGTATTTCTTAGGCTCTGAAACCAGGCTCCATATCTAAATCTGTGTGATCATCCAAGCATAGCAAGGTCTCCCCACTCCTCCACCACACTTCATTTTTCATGTAGCAAAAGGATCAAGCAGAAATTCCAGAGGGGAGAGACACCGCCCAGGCCTCCCCCATTCTGCCTCTTTCAGGCTGATAAGCCCCTGTCGTAAATTTTGCCACGACTGGAGGCTTCAACCTGTTGCCATCAATATGCTTTTCTCTTGGCGAGACACCAGCTCAGTCCCCCGAGATAAATCCATTATTTGCAGAGTCCTAGAGGCTTGTAAGAGGCAGGTGAAGGAGTAAGAAAAGCCCCTCGGGCTCAGGGCAAATCATCCTCCTTTGCTGTTTGCAGCCCTCAAGCTAACGTCTCATCCTGGCTGTGCTCCTGTCTGGGTCTCAGCTTCAGTCCTGCCCCAGAGCGATGCGGTATTTTCCAGTCCTCCACTTCACCCTCCCCCACCCTCTCTTCCCAACTGTTGTCAAAGCAACAAGCTAATTCACTGGGAAGTTCAATGAGGAGAGATGGTGAGGTGGGAGGGATGGGCTGGGAGGCAAATGCACTGAGATAAGAAAAGCACTTGGTCCTCTCGGAAGGAACGCATGGAGGATGCTGGCCTGTATCCCCACAGCACGTGCTCCCACTTGGGCTGTCGGACCAAGGACAGAGCTCTAGAATTCATTCTCGTTGGCCTCTAAAGGTCCTCAGGCTTGGAGCATGAGGAGAGAAGGACGCTAGACTCTCAGGTTGGTTTCCACAACACCAGTTTGCATGTTGCACACTACTCTCCACATTCAGCCAGAAATACGTATTGGCTCCAAAGACCTTGACCCAGCCTGGTCTGGTTGTGTCCTCTCCTTCTATTCTTCCCACTAGGAATAGGAAAGGAAGCTGCCTGATCCCTGAGGCCGCTAAGGCGTAGCGTGGACCCTCGGGGCTCCTGAGCTTAATCCCAGCTCGTTCCAATTCCAACCATTTTCCCCAAACAAATCACTCTTTTCTGGTCATGTCAGCAACTACTTTTGCATGATTGAGTGGATCAGCCATACAGATGAGACAGCTTGGCTGTTGGTGCTGCCAAAAGAAAAACCCCAATCGATCTGGTGTTTTTCATCTTATTGACAACAGTTTAATTCAGTCAAGCTGCATCTCATCTTGGGCAACTTTCCGACCTTGGAAGAAGGGGAATCTCAGTGCTGCCTACCTCAGCTGGAAACTGGGTCTCAAGGCTGTGTTGATGAGTTTGTCTGTAGCAACGTTGGGGGAAAGAATCCATTTCAATGTTGCAACAGTCATCCCCAAACTTCAGAGGGGGGTTAACATCAAGTAGCCATTTGGTTCTGTCTGGACTCTTCCCCCATATGCATAATTTTAGAGAATCCAGTGAAGCTAGAATTTCTTTTTAAATATTTAAAGTTAATTTTAGATTATTTTATTTTGAGATTGTTGTGTGAGTTTCACAGTATCTTTGTGTTCCCCTAGACACTTAGGGTTGCTCTCCAAAACCAACTGAGGGATCAAGTCTCTGCCCCACAGGTCAGGGACTGACCTTACCAATGCTGAGAAGGACAGCTAAGTTGTCCATACTTCAGGGCTGTCTCTAGGGCAATATTTATGATATGTGTAAACAGGGCTTTGAACATGTCCTCCATTCTACCCTATCCCAGCAACTCCAGCCTATAGCTGCTCCTCAGGGAAGCCTGCACTAGAAAGATTCATGGGGTTCTCATGGAAAGAAGGGCTGGAGAGAGAAATCCCCCCCATTTTTCCATGACAACATGTCTCCTGAGAATAATGGCTAACATTTATTGAGCTTTTATTATGTGTCAGGTACTATTCTAAGTAAAGACACTAATTTAAACTTTATAACAGCTTTCTGAAGGTGGTACTATAATTATGTCCATTTTACAGATGGGGAAACTAAAGCACAGAGAGATTGAGCAATTTGCCCAGAGCCACACAGCTAATAAGTGGTAGTGCCAGGATTCTAGCAAAGGGAGTCTGACTCCAGAGTTCATGCTCTTTACCTCTACAAACCAGAAATTCTCAAACCTGAGCATGAAGAATCATCTAGAAGTCCTATGAAAACACAGACTGCTGGGCCACACTCCCAGAGTTTCTGATTAAGTAGTTCTGTGTGGAGCCAAAGGACTTACATTTCTTGCACATTCTCAGATGATAGTGATGGTGTCGGACCACACGTTGAGAATCATGGGTCTAGAGAAAACTCTCGATAGAACCTTCTCTTCTTCCCCACATACTCCTCCAATCCAGAAAAAAAATGCTAAATGAAAGCATTAATTATACTGACTAAACTCATGAGATCAATCAATCAGCCAGCCTTTTGGGAAGCCTCGACAATTCCTTAGCACTGAGGGGCTTCCAAGAGCAGAATCATAGCCTTTTCACTGGAGCCTCACTTGGCCACTGACTGGAAATGTAGCCTGGGGGAAATTACCAGCCAGATCTGGATCCTCTTCTTTTTTTCTATTTATACTCACTCTTTTATTGATAACACATTGTTTCTAAGCAAATGAGTAGCATTAAACAAAACATAAATAGCATCCATTTGTTAAAACTCCCTTTGTAGATATCGGTAAAGTTATTATATCTCCCCAAGTTAATTTTTAAGTGCATCCTGTTCACTTCACGGTCACTTCAGGAATACGTACAACCACAGAATACACATACATAGGTGATGAAAATCAAAGCAAAGATGAAATAAAAACCGAGCAATTCTGTAAGACACAGAATCTTACTTCTACCTTACTTTTATCTCATTCTGTAAGATAAAAGAGTCCTTTCCTTTTTGGGGTAAAGACCAGACACAGAAATGCAAACCATAAGACAAACTCAAAGAAGGAAACACAATAGGCTCTGAGATATACAGTTTCCAAGAAGTTCTTCAACATACCGAGATCTAAAAGATATTTCTGTCATTAAAAGGGGATCCAGCATGATATGGCCCATAATGTTCTCCATAACATCTCCATGTTAAACACAAAAATGTTTCCTAGAGCGTTTCTCGGGGGAGTCCTCAAAGGATCCTTCAGGCTTCACTGTTCTACAAAGTATGGATGCTACAGGGTTTCACATGTCAAGGCAAATGCCTTGTCCGCAGTAGGCTTGCAATAAATACTTGAAGAGTAAAAACACTCTTAGCAGTTTAGCTCTTCACTATTTATACTTCGAAATATATATAGAAAGAGAGAGTACTACCACTGCACTTCTTTCTAAATACCCTGTAATTCTGATACTTTTGCCACTGCCCTTCCATCCAACTTGCTAAGTTGCATTTAATTTTCTAACGCTTGAAGACTGCTATTAGATCATTATGGTGAAAGTTACTGCACATTTTCTTTTAAAAGAAAAAGTCCAGTTTTTCTTACAAGATTTATCATTATGCACTCTCATCAAATAATCCACTAATTATTCTGGGTCTGTAGATCTCCATTCTGACATTTTTCAGTACCATTTGTAGCAGAATGAAAACGCCTCAGACCAAGGGTCAGAAGGCTGACATTCCAATCCTGTCCCCATAGCTCAGTAAATGCGTGGCCTTCCTTCTCTCAGACTTGGTTTTCTCATTTGTTAAATGGGAGAAGGAAAACTCACCACATATTAAATACTCTCATTTAAGATAGCTAGTGGGAAGCAGCTGCATAGCACAGGGAGATCAGCTTGGTGCTTTGTGACCACCTAGAGGGGTGGGATAGGGAGGGTGGGAGGGAGACGCAAGACGGAAGAGATATAGGGATATATGTATATGTATAGCTGATTCACTTTGTTATACAGCAGAAACTAACACACCATTGTAAAGCAATTATACTCCAATAAAGATGTTAAAAAATAATAATAAATAAATAAATAAATAAATACTCTCATTTATTAAGAAAGAAATTTAAAAAAACTCTAAGGGACAAATGTTAACTCGTATAATTACGAATTAAAATTACAATAATGGTCCCACCTAATGGTCATTGACTTGTTTTCCTCCAGTGTGGAATAACGGGTATGTAATCCCTACCATGGCCACTGGGGCTAAAGGGATAGACTCACATCAAGGGGCAGTGGGAAGACAGCAGTGCTTCAGTACAGCTCAGCCAAGGTTGCCCAGATCCAGAGGGTGAATTCAACAAACACATCTACACCAGTCATTGGAGCACAGAGGCCTGGTGCATAGCAGAGCCAAGGTACCAAAAAAAGAAAAAAAAAAAAAAAACAGTGTTGGATGGAGAACGAGGGATATGAGAAGAAAAACAGTGAGTTGAAACTGGGAAAACAGGAGACAGTCTGAAAAGAATTCTGGAGGTGGAAAGGCAATCTCCACAGCTGGACTTTAAAGACTTCACACATTCTATTTGCTGGGGGCATCCGGATCTGTCTAAAAGGACAGGAGCCAATCACACGGATACTCTTACCGGGTTTATCTTACAATTAGTGGCATATGTTTGCCAGCCTGCCACGAAACAGGGAAGACCTAATTGGCCAGCCCAGGTTTCAAACTTGGACTCACCAAGCTAGTCTCCTCACTGAGGCCCTCAATCTCAGGGTAAAGACGCTAGCATCCTGCAAGGTATTTGTTACTAGTAATAGTTATTGTGCTAAAGTTTGCAAATGTCTTGTCTATTCATATGCATGCTTTACCTATGTATATAAATTAGAACAGAGCTGAGTCTCTCCCTACAATAACACTTCTCTCACTCACTGGTATTCCAATGTGTTTCTTGAATTAAAAGGAAGAATGGGTTAACAGCCAGTGATCTGACGATTGCCCATAAGAGTGTAGCATCTGACATTAGGGGACATCATCAGTCAACCAGGGGAAATGGCTGGAAACCACTGTTCAAGCCAGGTGAGATGAGTAGCCTCATGGAGATAACATAAGAGCCGACATGGAGTAGCTGTTGAAGGCCTGTATTTCAGAGAATCTGGGGAGAGTACCAAGACCCAAGGGCTCTGTGTTCACAATGGCTAAGAGTAGAATCAAGCTGATTATTAGATGGTCTTCCACAACCCTGGGCTAATGAGCCATCTTGATGTTGGTCATAAGGCTTCCTCCCTAAAAGAGCTCAAGTTCATAATTTGGCTTCACTCATTTCGAATCTTTTTAATAACAGTTGTAGTCAGATGTTGATTCCAGAATAGAAAGGTATTCAATCCAATTATTTCTTTTAAAATGATTCATTTGCAATTTATGTATTACTAACTTGTGGTAGTCAGCCTCCAAGATGACTCTCAGTGATCCCACAACCTGGTATTCACCCCCTTGTGTAGCCCTTTCCTACGTGGCATCAGGGTTGGTCAGTGTGGCCAATAAAATAAGGCATAATTGATCATGTGTGACTTCCTACACTAGGTCATAAAAAACATTGCTGCTTCTGCCTTACTCTCTTGGATCCTTGTTCTGACAGGAGCTAGCTGCCATGCTGTGAGGACACTCAAGCAGATCTATGGAGAATTCCACTGGGAGGGATTGAGGCACCAACTTTCCAGCCACGTGAGTGTGCCATCTTGGAAGCAGATTCACCAGCCCTAGTCAAGCCTTCAGATGACTGCAGACCCAGCTGACATCTTGACTGCAGTCTCATGAGAGTCCCTGAGCCAGAACCACTCAGCTAATCCATTTACAGAAACTGTGTAGGATAATAAATATTTATTGTTATTTTAAGCCATTAAGTTTGGGAATAATTTGCCATGTGGCAATAGACAACAAATATATAACTGATGTGCTAATTACAAATTACTTTTTATCATTCATTCAAACCAGATACTCAAAAATCTTTATTTTCCAAAACTTTTTAAAAATTTGATAAAGACTTGTTGCTAATTCCCCATAAGTGGCCCAAATGAGTCTCAAGTTTTATTGTACTTATGTGAGTTTGTTTCTTACTTTGACCAATTGATAATATTACTTATTTGGGATTAGAGTCTTTTCTCCATTTTGACCCCTCATCTAGGGAGGAGGGATAAATTAGGAGTTTGGGATTAACATATACACACTACTATATATAAAATAGATAACTAATAAGGACCTGCTGTATAGCACAGGGAACTGTACTTAATATTTTGTAATAACCTATAAAGGAAACTAATCTGAAAAAAATAGATATATATAAAAAAAGAAATGTCATCTAAAATCTGGTCTATTATATGTTTGTATGCATTTTATGATGATATCTAGGCTATTTGGGTCATGAATTAACATTATTTGTGCTGATTTCAAAAGCTACAGCATCTCATCAAAAGAATTGATCTTATCAGAAGAGTTTATTTTCCTCCCAAGAATTTGGCAAAATTTTTTATGGTACCAAGAGTGAATGGGCAGCATAGGTGAACTCTGAGGATCTTTGCCACCTCTAAAGTAGATCAAAAGTTTTCAGAATTATTCTTCTTGTTTAGCAAAAATCAAGAGACAGAAAACCTAAAACCCAAACAATTCTGTCCCACCACAAGAAAGGTGTGAACCAGAAGCGCTTTCAAAAGAAAAGTGTCCTGCTTAGGACAATGCATCATCCTGAAAGTCTACAGACTCCATTTCCTAGGGCTTCATGATTTAGTTGGATGTGCACATTCTGAGAACATCAGGCACAGAAACATCTGGGAATCAACAGAAAAAAACATATTCCAAAGTCAATATAAACTCTGTTTAGATTGTTGCCATCCTGAATTATATGTTCCCCTTTAATTAGTGCAAATAATCAAAAGCTAGCAGGATTTACAAAAGTCTTAGCTATGATTTATTTTCCTCAAGAAAGAATTACACCCACCAACTGCAAATTGGGAAATAAAAGAAATCAGACTCTAATCAAGACTGTAGCCTAAAGGCCTCAGAAAAATAGGCCATCCAGAGGATATTTCCCAAACATTCCAGCATAGTTTTTTTCCCCAAATACTTCTAGTGTCCCGTATTACCTGATGAGAATTTCTTTGCTTTTCATCCCTGTACCTCCAGGAAGACTTCCTGATACCTTGACTGTGTGAAGGACCCCTCCTCTGTGTACCCCCTTCATTCAGTAAGCAGGCTCTATTCCTGTTTAACTAGTTTTAAGCCCGCACTGCCTAGCACAGAGCCTGGCACACAATAGTAACAAGTAATATGTATTGACTAAAGTGTACACTGGACCCATGATTTTCATAATATTTTGCTCTTCCTCATATTGTGTTTATTAGACAATTCTTTTTGATTTATTAGACAAATCTTTTTGATTTATTTTCTCTGCCAACCCCCCTTTATAGCTCTTATTCTAAAAGTCTATGTTTCACTTCAGTTGTTTGGATCAACTGAAGGCAAAAAATAGGACCAAAATCTCCACATTTCCACTTAGGCTGTGAGAATACTACAGCCAAAAAAAAAAAAAAAAACTACCATGTAACTTTATTCCCACTAGGATAGCGATATGCAAAAAATAGAAAGTAACGAGAGTTGGTGAGGATGTGGACAAATTAGGACTCTCATATATGACTGGTGAGAATGTAAAATGGCTCAGCCACTATGGAAAACAATTTGGTGATTCCTCAAAAAATTAAACATAAAAGTACTGTATGACACAACAATTCCTGCCCTGCTTACTTACCCAAAAGCATTGAAGACAGGTGTTCAAGTAAAAACTCATACACAAGTGCAGCACTATTCACAGTAACCAAAAAGTGGAAACAATCCAAATGTCCATTAACTAGTGAATGAATAGATATACAAAATGTGGTATTTCCATACAGTGGAATACTATTTGGCCATAAAAAGGAGTGAAGTAGTGATATATGCCACAGCATGGACAAGCCTTAAAAACAGTATGCTAAAAAACAGAAGCCAGTCACAATAGACAACATGTCATATGATTCCATTTATATGAAATGTCCAGAACAGGCAAACCTATTGAAACAGAAAGTAGGTTAGTGGTTGCTTAGGGCTGGGAAAGATGGAAGGATAGGTGAATGACAGCTAAAGGGTAAGGGGGGGGGTCTCTTTGTGGTTATGAAAACGTTCTAAAATTGACTAGTGATGGTTGCACATATCTGTGAAAAGCCATTACATTGCACGCTTTAAATGTATGGTATGTGATATACCTTAATAAAGCTGTTTAAAAAAAAAAAATTATATGTAGCCTGAGGGAATTCACTGAGATGTTGCAATTGCTCTGTATCCTATCTAGGGTGGTCGTTACAAGACTCTACCATGTGGTATGATCCATAGAACTTTATACTCCAAAAGGTGAATTTCAGTGCATGTAAATTCAAGAAAAAACAACCACATGCTTAGGTGGAATTATAAGCTAGGATCCATGGTTAACTTCAGTTGAGCCTGGTGCAGCTAATTAAAACTTCCTGTATATGTGCAAAGAGAACACTCAGACCCTAAGAGCCAAGTCTGAACCAAGTTCCTTGGGCTACATTCTGCAGTTGAAATCCAAACAAGTACAAAGTCACTTCTGAGAGATTATCACCCATGGAGTCCTGTCTCCACTTCATGCTTAAAGCAGAGCTGTTGATTCTATGGTCCAAGGTTTCCTTCCAGGTCCCAGAACAACCCCTGGGATTGCTCTGAGTTCTCCTTTTCACATGTACCAGATTCTGAATTTGGGCCCAAAATGTAGAGGGGCAGGTGGGATGGGAGGAACTAAACCAGGTCACTATTAACATCTCATGTGTGCTAAGGATGCCTCAAATCCTAATCATCAAAATACCTGCTGAGCCTTTTTATAATCCCAGCAATCAGCTCCAGTCCCCTGTGACTCTGCCTGGAGACTGATAAACTCTATGGTAGGGACCACATGAACTTACCTGAATGTGCCAGACTACACTGCACCCAGAGGCATGAGGTTTCCTGAGAACATGGACCACCTTTATCAACTGGAATTAGATGTAGCAGCATATAATGGAAAGCCCCAAATAACTGAGACTTAAACACAAAAAAAGTTATCCTCCCACAAAAAAGAGGTCTGTGGGGAGGCAGGCTAGGATTGATATGAAATCAACAGGAACTAGGATTCCTTCCCACTTCCTGCTCCATCATTCTCAGCGCGTGGCTTCCACACTTATGGTCCAGGATGACCACTGAAGCTCCAGATACCACATTCAAATTCCAGGCAGCAGGAAAGAGAAAAGCAAGAAGGGCAAAATGGGCACCCTTCCCAGCTGAATCAGCTGTCTTTAAATAGCCCTCCTGGAGAGCCATGCAAAGGTTACAGTTGGATATCAATGACTAGAGTGTGGTCACAGGCTACACATAGGTGCAAGGAAAGCTAGGAAATGTTTTTAACTGGGCACATTGCTGCTCTCAGTGATACATTTCTGTTGGTTGGGAAGAAGAAGGAATGAATGCTGGGCAGACCACCTGCAGTGTCAGCTACACCGCCTCGTAATTGTCTGGAGCACCTTGCACCATCCCTGGGAGGAGCTCATTAAAGGCTGTTGGTTTGATCTGATTGTCGGCAGCCAGGAGGTCTGATCTAGAAGTGGCTTTACTTTCTGCTTGCATCAACAGGCTTTCTCTAGTCTGCTCCATGGTACAGGGACAAAGCAAATAGGCAGGATCCTTCTAGTTTTTGTGAATTAAGAATTGGTCAGAAACATTGATATTTTCTCTTGGAAACCACAGCTACATGTGAAAATGAAAGAAAGTCATTTCAATTTTCTAAACCACCAAGACTTCTCGGTTAGATTAGAAATGAAAACTCAATGTGTCATTCTCTGACCTCAGACTCACCCCATGATTCTCCCACCCACAGAGTCACACAGACCGATGGAAAGCAGTTTCATCTGATGGGGTATGGAGTCGAGGGTATAGGTACCTGATGTATCGATTCTCTCCGAAGGGAAAGTCCTGCATACATATTCCCTCAGGAGCAGAAAGATAGATTCATGGACGAGCTCCTCTTGTCCAGTCTTTGTATTTGTAAAAACTCCTTCCCTATAAAGCAAGGAAAATGAGATGCAAAATTAGTTAATTGACGAGTCTACTTAGAGAGGCAAGGCTAGGACTAAAATTTGGATCTCAGCTCCAAGTACACTGCTCAAATCAACACAACCCAAGATATTATTTTTTAAAAATCTACCATTGAGAACCAAATGCTTGATATTCTAATTATCTTGAATTGCTATCTACACTGATCTAGTTATCCAGATAAGAGTCTGATTCTTGATTTCACCTTTCCCAAACTGTGTCTTGGCTTGGTCTCTTATGAAGTCATCAGTTTAATTCAATCGTTGGTTATTGAAAGCTTACTCAGTGATCAGCAATCTGTTATGAGGGGGATACTAAAGGATCATAAGATACGGTCTTATAAAATTATTGTATTGTTAAGACACATGAATTAATGAGGCTAATTTTTAAATAAACACACCAAAGACTCTATCTATGTGAGTGGTACCTCACCTTAGCAAGCATTTAGCCCAACAATGGTGTCATTGCTCAAAATGACAATAGGTGAACCAAATTCTTTTCAATAGGTGGACCAAATAGTACTAAACATCCATAATGGCCATTGGGTCTTTTTGCTTGGAGAGTGCAATTTATTTTCTAAGAAAAGCCAAAGTGATTCAGAGCCAAGTCTGGTAAAGTAGGTGGATGATCAATTTGGGTTTCTGGTGACATTCTATCAGCCCAGGGTGGCCTTCCTCCAGACCTCCTTTTCCATGATAGAATCATCCTTGTGTGTTTAGGCCAGGGGTTATGAAAATTCAGCATGCATCAGAATCACTTGGAAAGCTTGTTAGACCATAGATTGCTGGGCCCCAGTTTCTGATTCTTCACATGTGGGTGAGGCCTAAGAATTTACATTTCTAATAGGCTCCCAAGTGATGCGGATGTTGCTGGCCCAGAAACATTGGAGAACCACTGCTTTAAGACAGTTATTTTAAATTTCCCATTATATAGCTACACCTTATCTGATATAAATCATCCTTGCTCTCAGGGAACTCCTTTGCTGCCTCTCATGCTACGTCTTGGGTACTTTGGGGCCTTGCACATCCCAGGGATGCAACTAGACATGTGCCCATGGTCCCTACCAAGAATTTATATCACCTTTCACCCAGAGCGACAGAGGATGGAGCTAATGTCTGTGACTGAAAGGGCTCACAAGCATTTCTATGATTAGAACTTGATCCTTGCCCAGCATCCAAGAAACTCATAGAGGGTTAGAACTAGAAGGGATGTTAATAACTTTTAGTCTAATTCCCTCCATCCCGACTCCTCTCATTTTAGAGCTGAGGAAACCAGGGCTTAGAGATGCTAAGTGAAGTGTTCAAAGTCACCCAATAAGTAACAGAACAGTTACATAGGATCCATGAGAAAGTATCACAGTCCCCTTCCGCCTAGAGAAGACAGGATTACATCTCACGCAATCAGGACCAAATGCAACTGAGGGAGGTCTAATGTGATGTGTGCATCCCCCAGAGAACAAGTACTGCAAACCAGACTGCGTATTTCTACCCTTTCCATCTTATAGTAATGGGGACTGGAAACATCACTATTTACACCCTCTGTGGTAAAACATTCCTTATACTTAAGCCATAACAATTTGCTCCGTGGTCACCGCTAAACCCGAATGTGTAGGAGATGGCAGGGGGAGGTGAAGTGAAGGTCAGCTAGAATACTCCCACTTTTTTAGTGTAAACATTCACTGTGTTTACATGTCAGCAGAGAAATGGTCAAGAAACCACAAATAGTTGATCTGGCTGACCCCCAATAGTGCTTTAAGCATCAATGCAAAGTCAGCATCTGGTCTCGACCTCTTTTCAATCTGGCAGCAATTGATGGAAAGGCACCACCGTTTTAGAAGTGACATGCAAGGAAAAGGCTGCCATGGAGGGTAATGGGGGTGCAGGATGGGAAGAAAGGCTGGAAAGTGCAGGGAGGACAGAACCTGGGGAAGCCTTGTTTCTGTTTTGTTGTCTGCCTACTCTGGAATTGGCCGAGTTTCTAATGATGGATTAGGGCTGCAAACCTCAGCCATCTGGTCCCAGTGCCCCATTCCATTCACTCTTCCTCACAGTACCCTCCCCCCATCCGTGCCCCTGGAAAAATACATAACCCCCCTGAAGGAACTATTAACATTCCCTTTTTCGCCGCCATCAAGCTTTGCCCCTTTCCACCCTCAGAAACTTGCCTTCTCTAGAAACATATCTCTGACTAAACTGCCTACCTGCCATCCCTGAGCAAACTTTTAGGCATAATTCCTTATAGTGGGTTGAGCGATTCTTGAACATGAGCATTTTATCTTCTCCTGATTTTAGTGATTAAAGCAGGTCTCTTCTTTCTTTAGTGGGCTTTGGCTTATGTTTCCCTCATCACTTTCCCAGTTCTTCCAGATCCTCTGCTAAACGCGTGAGGTGATGATTATTTAGGTACCAGGAAAAAGCAGGCAGGTCAGTACTCCTGAACTGCCCCTACATGTTAGGGCTGAGATGGTCTCAGAATGCTGCTTTGGTACAGGCTGGGAGAGCTTGAAAAGACCGGTCTGGGAAAGGTCTGGAGAGTTGCCTTAAAGAACCCACCAGGGCAGGTGTGCGTGGTTGCTACGGTTACCAGGCAGCTTTGGAGGTCTATCCACCTCCTCCTGACAAGGCAATCTTTCTCTGCGAAGCACAAAGAGAAGACGCTCAGGGGCTCAAACCCAATTCACCCCAAGAGCTGGGACAGCAGTGACAGTCACATCAGTCCACCTGTCACATGCCAACAGCCAAGTTAGGGGTCACCAGGGCTGTGAGGGGAACACACGTGGAAAGCTGCTTTATGAATATTTGTTCAGACAGAATGAGATTAAACAGTGAAGTCAGAGCCAATGTTCCCTACACTCTCTGAGTTTTGTTCCGTTTTGCTTGGTTTCTGTTTTCTCTCGAACCAGAACTAACATCACATCTGTCTGTATGGTTCCCGTGTGCCTGGCAGCCAAGCAATTGGACACAAACAGGGCTGGGGCAGTGGGGAAATAATTGGGCTGGGACCCAGTCAGGACGGTCTCCTCTTTCTACCTGAGCCTCAAACTGTGGTTTTCCAGGCTCCAGATGGCGATCATGATTGTTAAAAAGCAAGCATTATCCCTGTTAATGAGGATAATAAAACTGAACAATTCATGAGCACCGACAACATATGGAGCCCCCTACAAAACACAGATTTACCCAGCATTATCAGGAAATGAGGTTTTCCACATCAGTGAATTTTCTGGCAAATTAGGCCTTACCTCTTTAGTATCAATATTTTTTCTGAAGATATTAACCATTTGGGATGGAAATATGTGTCAGATATGTAATATACTTTCCTGTCTTGCGAAACAGTTGATCAGATACTGCATACGCCATTTTACCTGGATGTCTCCTCATGAACATGCACTGAAGCACAGGTGGAAGGGCTCTCCATGCATAGCATGTTTTGGTCTTTATTGGGACAGCCCACTTCGCCTTGACTTAGAGGCAGCTGTATGCAGGTCTCTCTGCGGGCCACAGTAAGCTCCTTATGTGGAAACCAGGGCATTTTATCCTTGACCTTATATCCCCTACAGCCTTGCCACGCAAAAGGTGGTCCCCAGAAGAGCAAGTCAGCACCACCTGGGACGTGATTAGAACTGCAGACTCTCTGGCCCCATCCCAGACCTGCTGGATGAATTAATTCTGAATTTTAACAAGATCCTCAGGTGATTCATATGCACATTGAAAGTTGAGAAGTATCCTCCTCCAGCTGTGCTTGCCAGCCTGTTCCCCGACCAGTTACATCATGCTCACCTGAGGATGCCTGTTAGAAATATAGGACATGGGGCCCTGTTCAGATCCCAGAATCAGAATCTCTGGGAGTGAAAGACAGAAATTTATTTTTATCTCACTCAAGGGGCAATTCTGATATGCACCAATACTAAGAGTATCCAGCCCTGTGCTTTGCTCATAGGAGGTACTCGATACGTTTTTTGTGTTTTTTTTAAACTCACTTTACTTCCCCTTTTAGTAAACAAAGCAAATCCACGAACTTTTGCAATGCCTTGTAAAGGGTTGCTCACCACCGAACCATCATTTCTGGAGAGAAAGTAACCATGGCTTCAGGCACATACCTGACGTTTGGTCGTGCCCCACGATCGATGCTCTAACATCACCAGGGACAAAAGGCTCAGCGTGAGATCGCCTGCCCAAGCCTCCCTAAAAGAAGTATTACTTCTTCAGCTCCTCCATCCTCTCTTGAGGTTCCGGGAATTTGAGATAGCGCGGGGGCCCTTCTTAATTTCCGCCGCGAGCTCCGCGCTGCGGCGTCCGGGCTCAGCAGCGCCCCCTCTGCCAGCTGGCCCTCCAGGCTTTGGCCGGGTTCGCCTGCGCCGGGAGCTCTGGCGCCTCTGCGCGGCGTGGAGCTCAGAGACGCTGGTACGATGCTCCGTAAGGACCATCGCGTCCTCCCATCCCTTCCCGCCGCTCGCCAGCTTCTCCCGCTCCTCGGCCTCCCGCGGGAAGCATGGAGCCCGGCCGGAACGCGGCGGACCTGGGGCGGGAATAGGATGGAGAAGCGCATCCTGAGCGGAACCCGGCAGTGGACGCCCCGCCCCGCACTCCACACCGCAGCCCAGAAACTCCGCTCCCCGCGCGAAACCTCCCCTCGAGGGGCACACCGTGTGGCCCGGCACACCCGCGGGCTTCAATAAGTTTTTATTACATTGAATGGAATGCTTGTCTTTGTTTTCATGGTTATCCTGTCTCCTCCTGCACTAGCAAGCTGACAGGTGTTAGTCCTTTTTGTCTAAGCGACAAAAAGCCCGTTTCTAAGTTTCTGACATAGTGGTTAAGATCTCTGGCTTTACTAAGTGAAAGAAGGCAGACACAAAAGGCCAGATAGTGTATGATTGCATTTACATGAAATGTCCCAAATAGACAAATCCACAAAGACAGGAAGTAAATTAGTAGTTGCCAGGGAAGGAAGGGAGGGGGAAATGGGGCATGGCTGCTAGAAGGTATGGGGTTTCTTTGCCGGGGTGGGGGGGGATGACAATAAAATGTGGAATTAGAATTTGATAGCAGTGATGGTTACACCATCTTGTGAATATACTAAAACCCACTGGTTGTACATTTTATAAGATGGAGATGTGAATTATATCTCAATTTTTAAAAGATCTTAGGGTTTAGAATCAGACCATCTGAGTTTGAATCTGGCCCCTTCCACATCCTAGCTGTGCTACCCTGGACAAGTTAATTTACCTCTTTGAGACCCAGTAGCATGGTCTGGAAAGAGGATAATCAAAGTGCCCATGTCATAGGTTTGCTGTGAGATATAAAGAGGACAGTCTTTGAAAAAGTGCCTGGTACATCATAAGTGCTAATGAATGTTTGCTGCTGACTTTGAATCCAACAATCTCAAACTTTAAGATGCATAAGCATCACCTGGGGAACTTGATAAGATAAATACCTTTTAAATTTTCAGATTTATAAGCCTAGAGTTTGGCTTCAGAATCAGCATTTTTTTTTTTTTTTGGAATAAGCAAAGTTTTCTTTTTCTTTTTTTATTTATTTCTTGGTTTTGATAGGACACAAAAGCATGAACAATAAAAGAAAAAATTATAAATAGGATAAAATTGATAAAATGAAAAATTCAACATTTAGATCTTCAAAACATATAGTTGAAAATAAAACATGATACAGACTGGAAGGAAATATTCCTAAAGTATATACATGTAAAGGACTAGTATATTAAAAAACTGTTATAACTCATTAATTAGCAAATAATCCAATCAAAAATTGGGAAGAAAAAGTGAACATGCACTTAACCAAATAAGTTATTAGAATACTAAATAAGCACATGAAATGATGTGTAACTTCATTTATGCAAATAATACTCTATGTTCACTAAAATAGCTAAATTAAAAAGATTGACACTACTTCTAATGATATGGAGCAAGTGGAGCGGGTGCATTGGTGGTGGAAATGAAAATTTTAAAATGATGCAACTACTTTGGGAAACAGTTTGACATTTTCTTATGATGTTAAGTAAATATTATACTTGCCATATGATGCAGCAATTCCTGCGTATTACTCAAAAGAAATGAATACTTATGCTTACACAAAGATTTGTACAAGAATGCTTATAACAGTTTTATTTATCATGGCACCAAATTAGAAATAACTCGTGTCCATCAGGAAGTGAATGGACAAGGAAACTGTGATGCATTCATACAATGGAACACCACTCATTAATTTTTCAAAAATGAACAATTGATAAATGCAGTAATGTAGATGAATTTCAGAAACATTACATTGAACAAAACCATTACACTGAGCAAATGAAGTCATAAATAGATGAATATATGATTACATTTGTAGGAAACCATAGAAATGACTAATCTAATCTGTATTGATAGAAGTAAATCAGTGGTTTTCTGGGATGAGGGGGAGTTGAATGGATAGGGTCACTAGGAGTCTTTTATAAGTGATAGAAATGTTCCCTATTCTGATTTTATAGTAGTTACACAAATATATATATATATATATATATATATATATATATATATATATACACACATTTTCAAACTGAAAAGAATAAACTTAAATGGATACATTTTATTTCATGTAAATTGTATCTCATTAAAGTTAATTAGTTATAATAACAATAAGACCTCCTAGTTTTCTCTTCTTCCAAAGTGGCATACCTTGCCTTCTGTCTTTGTCTTCTTTCAAGGCATTCCCTCCCCATTCAAATCTGTGCAATTGTTCTTCCTTTTACCAGAATCAGCATTTTTAATAAACTTACCATTCTGATACAGATGGTCTGGGAATGACACTAAGAGAAATACTGTTCAACACCTTTGTAAAATGGAAAAAATTGATAATGTTTTTAAGAAGCTTCCCACTTAGGATGTAGAAAACTGGGGGAAAAAATCACTCCTTACACCAAAAAAAAAAAAATGTTGGGCAATCTACAAATCCACAACTTTTCTTGAACCCATCAGAGAGCTGGGACTGAAGGGTGACCAATTAACCCAAAATTTAAGTAAACTACAGGCACCACCCAAAAGAGACAAACATGAGCATTGATAATTTGGAGCAAATACCACTAGACCCAGATAAGAATAATTCAACTAAAACTTTCAACACTTTGCTAAAGGCTGAGTTTAGGCTGACAAGAAATATAGAACCCCTGGAAACACAGACAAAGGAGAATTATACACACTCTCACAGGCTCTTCTCCATAGTGGAAAAGGTGGGAAATATGCATGATGAGATGGGTAATTTGTATAAAGAGAAACCATAAGGAAGAATCAAATGGAAATGCTAGAATGAAAAACACGGTAGCAGAGATAACAAATGCCTTCAATGGGCTCATCAACAGACTTCAAACAGCCAAGGAAAGAATAAGTGAATTTGAAGATACATCAATAGAAACAACACAAACTGAAACCCAAGAGGAAAAAAAAAAAAAAGAGTGGGTTAAAAAAACAGAATAGAGAACCCAAGAACTGTGGGACAATATCAGTCTAATATGCATGTAATTGGAATCCCAGAAGGAGAAGAGAAAGCAAGGTAGAAAAATATTCAAAGAAATAGTGCCTTTAAATTTATCTTCATCCATTCCATTTTCAGTGCTTCATTTCTTTGTATAGATCCAAGATTCTGTCTGGTATCATTTTTATTGATACCAGAAGAACTTCCTTTAACATTTCTTGTAGTTCTAGGTCTGCTCAAAGTAAATTCTTTGTTTTTATTTGTCTTATAAGATTCTTTTTTCTCCCTCAGCTTTGAAAAATGTTTTTGCTGGATATGGAATTCTGGACTGACAACTTTTTTCATTCAGTGCTTTAAAAATGTTACTCCATTGTCTTCAGGCTTGAATAGTTTCTGACAAGAAGTCTGCTTTAACTAATACATTTGTTCCTCTAAATGCAATGTATCTATTCTCCTTAGCTGCCTTCAAGAATATCTCCCATCTTTGGCTTTCAGCAGTTTGCATTCAAACCTATGCCTATGCAATACCTATGCCTAGGTATGTGTTTCTGTGTATTTTGGTATTTATCCTGCTTGGTGTTCTCTGAGCCTCTTGGATCTGTGGTTTGGTGTCTTAATTTTAGACTGATCTTTAGCTACCATGAAGGTGTAATTTTCAGGCTAGGAACTGAAGAATGAGTAGGTCTTAGTCAGAAAAAGAAAGAGTGAGAAGTGTTTCATAAAAAAGGGTTCTGAGGAGATGGAAGAAATAGCATGATTAATGGCAAGAGGTGAGGAGAGATCCTCACATTTGGGGCAAATAAAAAAGACCATTACAGCTAAGTAAAAAGAGTGAATGGGAAAGTACAGTAGATAAGATTGGACAGACAGGCAGAGGATACATTTTGGAAGACTGTGTAACCCATATTAAACATTTATTCTTAGGGTAGACACTGAAGGTTTTTAAGCAGAGGAGTGAAGTAATCAGATTTAAGTTCCTAAATTCATAATTCATAATGACCATCCTGCCTCTTGAGTAGAGAGTATATTATGCCTAATGTCTTAAACCCGAGGGTCTACAATTTCCTTGGATAGAGTTTCAAGCTCTTCTCTTCCATCTTCCTTTGCCCTATACCCTCTATCACCTAATACATACCTCTTAGTCTCCCTGCAAAACTTACCTATACTATGGTCCATTCCTTTGGGTCTTACTAAGTGTTTTTCAATATCCTCTTTTCTCCACAGAGCTAAACTATATTTTCCAGCCTCCCTTGCTGTTAGGTGTGGCCGTGTCCCTGAGTTCTGGTCAATATGAGCAAGAAATAAACTTTTATTGTTCTCCATTACTAAGATTTAGGAGTATGTGTCACAGCATTTAGTCTACCCTGACAAATATACATTAAGTAACTACCTCGTTACAAGTAAACTAATTTTTAGATAACTAATGAATTCCTTGGATTGATATATTATGTGAAAATATTATATTTTATACAACTGCTGGGAATGAAAATTGATAATGCTGGGAATTTCAAAAATAGGACTATAAGTAAGTAAAATTTTGTATATTCTCCAACTCATACAACATTGAGGGTCACATGCATTACTTTACCAATCTACCTCTTGGGAGTTCCTGACAGAACTCCTAGGATTCGTGCTCTTAAGTCAGCATGGTACAGTACAATGGAAAGTGTCTTGTATTTGTAATCTGAAGACCAATATTCCAGCTTCTGAGATGCTACCAATCAGTCATGTGGCCTCAGAAAGTTTTTTACCTCTTTGGTGTCCGTTTCTTAAATCTATAAAGGAAGGGACAGTAGTACCAATCTTCAAGGGTAAAGGATTACACTATGAGGATTAAGTAAGGCAATTATCTGTGTGTTAGATTGCTGTAATCTCACCAATGCTTTTCCCTTCCATGTATCTACACCCTTTGCCAGATGACTCTACAATTCCTCCAACAAAAGGAGTGGAGTACACTTCCTCACACCTTGGCACTGACATCCACGTGACTTCTTTTGGCCAGTATAAGAGGCTTTGCATGTTTCTGCCTACTCTCTTATGCCTCCTCTATCACCTCTTTCTTTTTTCTTTTTTTTAATTAATTAGTTTATTTATTTATTTATTTTTGGCTGTGTTGGGTCTTCGTTGCTGCGTGCGGGCTTTCTCTAGTTGCGACGACTGGGGGCTACTCTTCATTGCGGTGCACAGGCTTCTCATTGCTATGGCTTCTCTTGTTGCGGAGCACAGACTTCAGTAGTTGTGGTGCACGCGCGTAGTTGCTCTGTGGCATGTGGGATCTTCCCGGACCAGGGCTTGAACCCGTGTCCCCTGCATTGGCAGACGGATTCTTAACCACTGCGCCACCAGGGAAGTCCTACCACCTCTTTCATCACCATGAGAACATATCTGGGTTAGCTTGAAGGAAGATAGGAGACATGGATCAGACCTGAGTCATCCAAGTCATTTCAGCTGAGGCCATCCTAGATCAACTAACAGACAGCTGACCTCCAGCTATATGAGCAAGCCTAGCCAAGATCAGCAGAGCCACCTAGCAAACCTCCAGACATGTGAGCAGTAAACACTTATTGTTGTATGCCACTGAGATTTCATGGTTGTTTGTTACACAGCATCATTGTGGCAATAGATAACCAATAGAGTCTGTGAAATTAGGCTCCCACAAACTGTAAAGTGCTGCACAAGTGAAAATAATTAAAGCTCAGGGGGAAAAGAAAAAATATATATATATATAAGAAATATATATATATATATATATATATATTTTTTTTTTTTAAATATATATATACACCCCCAAGGACTCCCTTGGTCTATGAGACAGTAGAGCCTATGAAAAAAATCTCATTGAGTCCTGATTCAGGGAGTCATGAGATCAAAGTCTGAGTTGGACAGAACCTTGAAAATGGTCTGATCTATCCTCTACCTGTGTATGGAGCCTCTTCTTTTCTCAGCCACATTGATTCTCTTTTATGTATACCAACAGATTTGTTCCTTCTAGCAACTTTATAAAAGTTATAAAAACTTCATCCTTAAATCCTGCCCTCTCTCTAGCAATCCCTGTGTGGACAAACCAGGAGGCTGGGTACAGTTCCATCCTTCTCAATTCACCATTTCTCTGTCTTGGCATCTGTCGGTTATGCTCTGACCATGATGTGAGTTACAATTTTTTCAGATGCCTTCAATATGCAGCCACTTTACAAACTAAAATCTGCTAATGCTGTATCATTTATCACATTTTCCTGCATATTGCATTAATCTTAAAGATCCAGCTTAATGCACACAAGGACACCCTCTCTGAATATAGAAGGGTTGGTCTACAAAAGCTCATAAACTAAGCATCCTCCTAGATTTCCAAAGGAATGGAAGACCACAAGAATAAATTGGAAGAGAAACCAAGCAAGCTGTTTTTTATTTTCTAAAGGAAGGAAGAAATTATTCAGCCTGATTCAGGCCTCTTTCAGGCACCTCACACATTATTATCGCTGAACAAACACGTTATTTTTCTTAACAATCAGGTAACCCTAGATGGACCTTTTCTTCCCTAAAAGGAGTAAGGAATATTTCCAGGTCCCATTTCTGCATCCTAAATGGTACCTCTACCTTACTAGCTGAAGGATCTTTTTTTCTCTAACTGAGAAGAAGGCAGGAGGCAGAGTTCCTGTCTAGAAAAATGACAAATCAGACATGACATACATACAGACCCATTAGTTCTGTCATATTTCTCCTCTTAACTTTTCTCAGCAATTAAGGTTTCCATGAGCCTCCCACTCCTTTTCAAATCCTGCTCGTGAGGCAGTTGTAATTAAATCCCTTGATTTCCCAATGCTTCTTTGTAAAATAACTTTATCTTAGAAAAGTTCTCTTTTACATTTCCCCAAACACCCTTTCCTGACTTGGGCTGTGATGGTCAACAAAATCTCTTCCTCCCTGTCTTCAGTGTCTAAATTCAGGTCAACCACTGTCTCCTCCAGGAAGTCTTCCCTGACCACCTAACCCAGGCTCATTTTAATGCTCTTTCTCTGGGCCCCCACATCCCCTATTCTTGTCCCTATCATAATATTTACCACACTGTCTTATAGTCATCAATGTCCTTATTGTCTCCCACACTTAGCCTGTGCAAAGAGGACAGGGTCAAGCTTCGGTTGACTTTGCATTCATGGAGCTAGTTTTGGCGGTAGAATTCTAGAGGAGGAACACTGACCAGCTCCTTATCTACCCTTACAGCAACTATTTTGTTCCCCTTGAAAGTACTCTCAATGTGCTAAGCCTAAATCCAGCATCGCCTTTGTTTCTGCCTTATTAGCCTCACAAAGAGAATAAGATGCCATGATTTACCTGGAAATGAGCTTCATGGAATCCTCTGAAATCATCGCATTATCAAATAACCTTTGGGTACCTGGTATGGGTCCAGATTTGTACTGGGCACTATTGCGGGGGGGTGGGGTAAGGTAATAAGGAAATATAAAACTAGGTCTCAGACAACAAGAAATATATTATCTACTTGGAGATGTAAATATATGTGTATAAAACACTAATTAACATTAGGATATATGAGTACCAAATAAGTTACATAGACACAATAGCTAGGGGAAAAATTCAGATAGAGGGAGATTACTCTAAAAAGGAGGAAAGTTGGAAGGGTTTTCAAGGCAGCTTTACAAAAGAAGCTAGAATTTGGTCTTGAAGCAACAACATAAATGCAGGCGAAGAAGCGGGATCTGCACCATCTATTTAGATTTAGAGAATAATGAATAGACTTGCCTGGCTAGGATGAAGGCCCTGTGATGAGGAACAAGGAAAAAGTAGGTTCCAAAGCCAGACCAAATTATCTTCATTTTTCCCCACTAAAAAGAGCTGTCCAAGTCACCTATGTTTAAGAGGCCCCGTCAAATCCATGTCCTGAACAGGAAATGTGCACTTAGCAGGGAATGCACAGTATTACATAACTCAACCACCACCAATGACTCTTCAAGAGCACCATGTTAACTCTTGGTTAACCAAAGGCTATTTCCCTAGTCTGTGCTTTACCTAATTCAATCAACCAGTATAAATTGTACACCCACTATGTCCTACTCTTTATACTAAACTCCCTAAATCACTAAAGAATGAAGGAGATATAATTCCTAATTTCAAAGGACATATTTTTGTCTCATTTTTCTTCTTCCATACTTCTCTATCTTCCACCATTTCTTTTTTTTTTTTTATAATTTTATTTATTTATTTATCTTTGGCTGTGTTGGGTCTTCGTTGCTGCGCGCGGGCTTTCTCTAGTTGTGACGAGCGGCAGTTACTCTTTGTTGCAGTGCGCGGGCTTCTCATAGCGGTGGCTTCTCTTGTTGCAGAGCACAGGCTCTAGGCACGCGGGCTTCAGTAGTCATGGCTCACGGGCTCTAGAGCGCAGGCTCAGTAGTTGTGGCACACGGGCTTAGTTGCTCCACAGCATGTGGGATCTTCCCAGACCAGGGATCGAACCCATGTCCCCTGCATTGGCAGGCAGATTCTTAACCACTGCGCCACCAGGGAAATCCCCACCATTTCTTAAGGACAGTATTCTTTTAGGGATTTCATCAAATTCCAGACCTTCTGTAGCCCTTCCCTATTAAACACATTTTAATCACACTAATAGATTTTAAAAGAGAGGAAGGAAGAAAAAAAATCAGGAAATATTAATAATTTGGCTTCAGAGGTGAAATGGTTACATTTTGAGAGACTTCTTTATAATATTAGGTCTACAGCTATTCTTTCCTCAGTGGTTAAGAATTGGTTCTATCTGCCAGAAAACTTCTTTTGCATCTCTTTCTCTGATGAGAAATAAGACATCTCTCTTCCTGTCTCAGTGAAGAGTTGAAATCGTGGCCAGGCCAAGACAGAATCATCCAACTCACCCTTCTGAGCATAACTTCTACCAGCCAACTCCAAGACAGCATGGCACGCCTGGAAAACCCTCCCTCTCACCATGCCAAGCCATGTGTCTCCTATCATTTAAGGAATTCCTGAAATGCCACCCTCTCTGTGGCCCTTACGACTTCAGAGAAGAATAACCAAGTGCTTTCCCTCATCAGATACTGTCAACTCATGCAAGGCATTGGCCACTTTCCCTGATTGATCACCACCCCAATCCCAACCCTTCCCACCTGACCCCTAAACATATGTGCCCTTGAGCTGGCCTTACTATAAACAGCCTACATTGAACTCATCTGTGGCATCATGAAACCTTTCTGTGGGTCCAAGTAGTCTTGGGTTTGTTGGGATCTAGGGAGCTAGCCCTGTGGGGATGTTGTTTTCAAAAGGGCACTGGGACAAGACTACACCAAACAAGCAAGCATTCATTCACACGTTATTTTCTTATAACAACTGGAAAAAACAACATTTCTATAGCATTTATAGAATGCTTTCATATCCATGACCTCATTTTTTTCTTCAACCTAACCCTTCAAGCTAGGATTTATCTTATCCTCTCTTAATAAAGAAATGGAAGTTAAAAGAGGTTAATTTATTTGCCTTTAGTCAAGCAATAAACGGTGGTAGGAAAACTATTTGGGAATAACGTCATCTAGACCCTTCACCTGACGCCATAAAACAAAATAAATCTCAGATGGATTAAAGAATTAAACATAAAAAATAAAACTATTAATGGAAGGAGAAAATATAGTTGAAGATTTGCCTGATCTCTGGATGAAGAAAGATTTTTCAGGCATAAAAAAACACTGGACGAGATGGCAAAAGAAAAAAAATTAATAGATCAGTCTACGTTAAAATGTAAAACTTTTACTCTTCACAAAGCCAATTAAAAAGCAAACAACAGTCTGAGGGGAAATGGCCAGGCTATTGTGGCACAGCCTTGCTCAGTCCCAGCTGGAGACACCTCTAGAATGTAGGGACGTTGGTGCGAATGCCAAGGCCAGTCCCAAAGGAGGTCACAGCTGGATGCCAGGTCTCTCATGAAGGGAGATCTGAGTAGCACATCTACACAGAAAAAAGACTGGAAATGCACCAAAATGTTAACAGTGGTTATGGAATTGTGTATTATTTTTATTTTCTTTTTTATCCTTTCCATATTTTCCATGTTTTGGCAAAAAGCATAATAATCAGAAAAAAAGGTGTTATACTCAGGAAAATAGTGTCTTTTATTTTAAAATGAGGATTATCAAGGGATTTCTGTTTTCCTTAATCTCTGTTACTCTTATCCCCACACATCTTTTGAAAGTGATAGTTCTAATATATTCATAGTTTGCTTGGAGACGTTTGTGTTAGGATATTATTGTCAGAACAAGACAAAGCTTTAAATCACACACATACACACAGAGCACTGTCTTTGGTTCACTTTCTGAGGTCTTTGCTTCCTTCAATGTTTATGAGGAAGTTTCCAATATCTCTCTCGAAACAACTGCATTGGGAGGAAGGAAAAGAACTGGGGTCGGGCGGGTGAGGGAGTTCACATTTATAGTCTGCTACATTCAGGGCTGGGGCAGGGGTTTCCAGCATCACATAGTGATAGGTAATATCATTACCAGTCTACAAAAAACAAGGTTCAGAGTCAAGTACGTTGCCACACATCTAGTAAGAGCTGGAGATGGGATTCACTCCAGGTCTGTTTGGCCCCAGATCTGTGTTCATTCCTCTACACCTCACTCCCTTCAATCAGAATATATCCATATCCTGCAGCTCAGCAAATCTGGGAGAGCTGATCATTGGAAATGCCTTGGCATGCAATGTGGAATTCTGCCAAGAGTGGACTGAGGGTCAAGCAATTGTCTTCTAACACTGGCTGTGGCCAAGGTGCCAGATGACTTTGGACAAGTTAGTCTTCTTGCCCATAGAAGGAGTGGCTGGGAATAGTGGTTTCAAAAGGGCTTTCCTGCTTTTAACCTCTGGCTCCCTCAATATTCATTTACATATGTGTGAGCGGTCATGCTGTCAAGAAGCCAGGGCTACTCACTGTGCTGCAAGAGAAAACAGAAGTCTTGAAACAGTTTCCTGTGAGTGCCTCATCCAGAACTACTGATAAAGTCAACCACACACCAGCAAAAGACTGGTAACAATCCAAACACCAGTGGAGAGAGGACTAGTTAAGTAGTCCTCTATGTTATAGCCATACAATGGAATGCAATGCAGATATGAAAAAGAATTGGGGGAGTTATCCAGCACTTTCTATGCTGGGCTTCCAGGATGCCACATCTCCTTCCTCCCTGGTTATCCCATCTCGGTCTCTGTTGCTGGCCTTCCCTCTTCCCAACCTCTAAATGTTAGAGGTACCAGGAATCAGTCCCGGCCTTCTCTCTACATTATCTCTCTGCATTCAATCTCTGATGGCCATCTGGGCCCAGGGTTTAAAATATCTGATGACACCCAAATTTCTGTCTCCAGCCCTAACCTAAGCTGTGCCCTCTAGACTCATTTTTCCTACTGGGACAGGAAACAGCCATCCTGAGTATAACACTAAGCCAGAAAATGGCAGTCCCCACCCTACTGGCCCCTCCATCCCCATTTTCCCCATTTTAGTAAATGGAGAACATTCACCCAGTCGCTCAGGTCACTTTGCTTTCTCTCACACCCCACATTCTGCAGGCTCTACTCTCAAAATATAAATCTACTGTTACCACCCTCGCCCACGCCACTGTCACCTGCTTCCTGATTATAGCAACAGCCACCTGCCCGTCAATGCCACTCCTGCCCTTGACAGTCTGTTCACCACACAGCAGGTGGAAGGATCTTTTAAAAACATATCAGCTATTATCCCCTGCTCAAACCACCCAATGGATTTATATATCACTTAGGGCCTCGTGGGCTGCGTCCCCTGCCTGCCTCTGTGACCCCCTCTCCCATCACACCCCTGTCTCATTCTGCTGCATCCACAGTGGACTCCTGTTCCTCTCACATGCTTGACACATCCCCATCCTCAGGTCTTTGTATCGTTCGGGCCGTCCGGCAAGCTCATGCCCCCACCTTGGCATGGGTCATGCCTCTCTGTTATGTCATCTCCCCAGGCTGGCCCTCCCTGGCCTTCTTAGCTAAAAGAGCCCCCATCACTTCTATCCTTATACTGTTTTTATTTTCCTTCATAGCACTTCTCACTACCTGACATTACATAATTACCATTTGCTTGTGCATCTTCTGGTATTGTCACTAGAATGTTAAGGAGGACCAAGATCTTGTCTTGCTTTCTTACTGCTATATTCTCAGGACCTAGAACAGTCAGCACCTTAGTAAGCACTCAAATATGCATCTAAATGATTAATGAGTGTATGTGCTGTGATAGGACAATATCTAACACATATGCTACATAAAAAAGCCAAGTGAAGAAGACACCCAGAATACTTCTAGAAGGACATACTAATTGTAAAAAGATGGTTGCCTCTGTGAATGGAGACCAAAGGGCAAGAGTAGGAGGGAAATGTATTTTTCAGTGATAACCATTGGAGCTATCCAAATTATTTCCCATGGGCATGAACTAGCTTTTCGATCAAAAAAAGAAAATCCCCTTTTGTCTGGTCACGTGTTGTTCTCATTGGACACATTTTGCCTTATTGATAACACTCCTCAGCCTCCCCTATGGCCCTACCAGGGTCTTCAAACGTCTCCAGTCCACCTTGATTTCTCCAAATGGGACCACCACATCCTCCAAGTTTTGTTTTGGTTTAGTGTTGTTTTGCAGTGGGGGAGGTTCCTTACTAGCAAGACCAAAGACCAGAGTTTGATTTCACATATACTATTCTGACAGCTCCAGGGACAGTGGCTCCTCTGCCGAAGGACATTTCTCCACTCCTCTCCCAGGGAAGCTCAGAGCTTTGCTGTGTCCCAGTTACATCTCCCCTGCTCTCCCGGTGACTCTTGATTATTCTAAACCCCCAGGCTGCCAATTCCAGTTTGCACCAGTCTCAGAATCACGCTTCATTAGTTTGGGCAACACCGTTTGTAAAGGACAGCTGGGATGTGTCTTTCAGTAGGAGGTGAAGGGGTTGTTTCCTGCCCCGCTGTTTGTCCCTGGCCTGGTCCACAGAACCTGAGACCCGCAGACATAGCTCCTGTGTTTCTCAGATGACCAAACAGAAGCCTAGAGCGAGGCACTTGCCCAAGGTTGGTCGGTGAGTTAATGAAGCACCAGGACTAAATTCAGGTCCCCAAGTTCCCAGTTCTAGGCTCTTTCCAGCCAGATCACCATCAGGGGGCAATCCAATTAGGCTGCCCCTCAGCCCCAGGCTTGGTTTTCAGGGGAATTGAAGGAAGGGGAGGGAGGAGATCAGGTTCACAGCCAGAGCAGGTTCTGGAGTCTCTGAAGGGCACTGGCCTCTCATGGATTTAACCAGGGCATGGGGCCAGCTCCTGAGTACACTTGGGACCTATAGGGACATGCTAGTAATTTCCTCAGCCTCCTTCACAGACCTCAACATACATATAATTTCTCTTCCATGATCTAGAATTGGGTATACTTTAAGTTGACTGTAGAAAACTCTTACCTCTAAAAAGAAAAAGAAAACAAAGTATTGCAAAAGCAGAGGTCATTAAACAAAACTACTCTTCTCTGTGGTGATGCCTGATCAGAGAAGAATGTTTAAGAAAACACCAAAAGCATGGGATTCCATTTGTAATGGATTTATCCATCAGAGATTACACACTCACACACACTCTCATGGTCAAAATGAGTGATAAGCTTTTGTGGTTACAGGTCTGCTAGGGAAAGAGTCAAGAGGCAGCTTCAGATGTAGCCTTCACGTAATGTTCCCAAGAAAGTTCATTGTCAAGAGTTTCTCATCCAGTGCAAGGGGCGGTGATCTCATACAATCCAGTGTTGTGTGCAGAGAGATTGCCTGCATTGTGTGTCCTTTATGAGGCCGTGCTGAAGGTCTGCAGCCACGAGCTGTGCTCCAGCCTCATCTAACACACACTTGGACTGTTTGGTCCTGGAACCTTGTCTGCTGGTCTTGCTGTGCTCAGAACCATAGGTTATCTGAGCATCTTCTCTCTGTGGGATGGCCTTAGCTGAGCAGCTCTTTTGGAATTCTTCTGGGACTGGCTCTAACCTCTGATGGTGTCAAACAGCTACTAATAACAAACTAAATTCTAACTCACCAGAAAATTAGTCATTATTACTGCAATATTATTTATTTGGAGGAACTTAAATTATTGTATTATTCTGTATTGGCTATGATACATTTTATTAATAACTCATAACAATTCTAAAATCAAACAAAAATAATAGCTACTGCCTTTTCTGAACACTTTCCTATATGCCAGATGCCCTATTAATTATGTCGCTGAATATCAAAAAACTGTTGTAGGAATAAAGTATGATTATGCCCATTGTACAGATAACAAAACTGAAGAGGGGTTCAGTGAGCTGTCAGTCACACAACTGATAAATCAGGTCCACCTGACTCCAAATTTCATGTTTTAACCACCATGTTATACGAGCTCCCATTACTGAGTATTTAGAGCATTTATAAGATGCTATTGGCATCATGGAGGAAGTGATTCTTTGGTGGCCTCTAAGTTTGACCTTTCTACCCATTAACCAAAGGGGTATCAGTGAACCCTAGTTTTAGCTTCATTCTACTGCTGCCAGGTATGCAAAGACGATCTTCCTTCCACAGGACATTGTGGAACTTTTTTTTTTTTTTTGAATTTTTGAATTTTATTTTATTTTTTTATACAACAGGTCCTTATTAGTCATCAATTTTATACACATCAGTGTATACATGTCAATCCCAATCGCCCAATTCATCACACCATGATCCCCACCCCACCGTGGCTTTCCCCCCTTGGTGTCCATACATTTGTTCTCTACGTTTGTGTCTCAACTTCTGCCCTGCAAACCAGTTCATCTGTACCATTTTTCTAGGTTCCACATACATGTGTTAATATACAATATTTGTTTTTCTCTTTCTGACTTACTTCACTCTGTATGACAGTCTCTAGATCCATCCACGTCTCAACAAATGACCCAATTTCGTTCCTTTTTATGGCTGAGTAATATTCCATTGTATATATGTACCACATCTTCTTTATCCATTCGTCTGCTGATAGGCATTTAGGTTGCTTCCATGACCTGGCTATTGTAAATAGTGCTGCAATGAACATTGGGGTGCATGTGTCTTTTTGAATTATGGTTTTCTCTGGGTATATGCCCAGTAATGGGATTGCTGGATCATATGGTAATTCTATTTTTTGTTTTTTAAGGAACCTCCATACTGTTCTCCACAGTGGCTGTATCAATTTACATTCCCACCAACAGTGCAAGAGGGTTCCCTTTTCTCCACACCCTCTCCAGCATTGGTTGTTTGTAGATTTTCTGATGATGCCCATTCTAACTGGTGTGAGGTGATACCTCATTGTAGTTTTGATTTGCATTTCTCTAATAATTAGTGATGTTGAGCATCTTTTCATGTGCTTCTTGGCCATCTGCATGTCTTCTTTGGAGAAATGTCCATTTAGGTCTTCTGCCTATTTTTGGGCAGCACCACAGAAAAGACCAGGGTCACAGTCACTTCAAAAATTCACTTCAGAAATCTTTATAACATCATAATGCATACTATTAACTGGCAGTATATTGTCATGAACTTAATTTCCTTCAACAAGAGTGATTCAGGACCTACTATGAGTTAGACACTATACGAATATACAAATATTTACGTAATGAATAGGTCCCTGGGTCCCAAGGAGCTCACAGTCTAGTGGGAAAATGTATAATTATGGTACATTATGATGAGAACTGTCATAAAGTACAAAGTTCAAGAAAGTCTAGGGTAGGTCTGTCTGGAGGAATCCCAAGAGGCCTAGCATGTAAACTGAAGGAGGAATTTGAACTGGGTCTTAAAGAGTGAGCAAGAATTGCAAAGCCAACAGAAAACAAGAAAAAGAATCCAAAGGGTAAATAATGTAAAGAGGCTGGGGAACACTGTGAGTGCCAGGGGGTGCCAGCAAGCACCTAAAGGTCTAGTGGTAACAAACAAGCTTGGGAAGGAGGTTGGGTCAGATCCTAAAAGGCCTGGACTCACGCGTGTTAGGAAGATTGACCGTCATCTGTCCACAGGACAATGGAGAGCCATTCAAAGTTTCTGAGCAGAGGAGTGGAGCAATTAGAACGGTTTCCTGACAAAGAAAGATCACTCTGGAGGCTGTGTGGCCAACAGATTAATAGGTATCTGGGTCTGGGTAGATTTGATGGTCCTGAATATTTAATTAAATGAATTTCCTAAACACAAAAAGTATGATACATTTTAATGTGTTTCTTTCTCTCTCTCTCTATGGCAACTAATCTTAATTATCTCAGAACTCTGAGCTCAGGAAGATATCTCACCTGTTTATCTTCAGAGGGAACAAGTTAACGGTTTACTCTGAGTATTAAATGTGCATTTTTATAGGTTAAGGTCTTAATTAAATAGCGTTGAAATCCATATGCAGCTTATTGAAAGTGAAAGTACCTGGAATGATAGAGGGAAAAATATTTAAAAGTTGCCATGTTGAAGCATTGTTATTAAAAGAACAGAAAACTCCTGTTAAAAACCAACTCATGGTACCCTGGTGTCTTAATCTGCTCAGGCTGCTATAAAAAATGCCACAGACTGGGTGTCTTATAACAACAGAAATTTATTGCTCACAGTTTTGAAGGCTGGAAGTCCGAGATCAAGATGCTAGCATATTTGGATGAAGGCCCTCTTCCAGGTTTCAAACTTCTTGTATCTTCACATGGTGGAAGGGGCCTCTTTTATAAGACATTAGTTCCATTCATGAAGCCTCCACCCACATGACCTAATCACCTTTTAAAGGCCCCACCTCCTAATATTATCACTTTGGTCTTTAGGCTTTAACCATAGCACCTGGATTGCATTTGCTGCAGGTAAATTCATGTCCTTTGGGTTCTTAGAGCATCTTTCCCCATTACAAAGAAAGTCTGTGGAGGAAATATGATCCAGCCTACACCTGCTGGTCCCCCCACACCTGCTGGTCCCCCCACACCTGCTCCCTCCTACCCCCTCCTCCTCCCCCAGAACATAGATGGGCACACACCCAACACCAGTGTTATAACCCAGTCTACCTTTGTGGTTTAGCTGACTCCAAAAGTTTAAAGGAGTCATCCCCAAAGCAAAATAAATTGGGGTAAGCACCCAGGATAGCAGGACAAGTGAAAAAGAAGGAAATCTCAGTAGAGTCAAACCAAAGGAGTGGACCCTGCATCACATACACCAGTACATGCAATCGGCTGGTCATCTATTCATTCAGGAATCAGAGAGCACCTGGTATCTGCTCCGCTCTGGCCCAGGCACTGGGAATGCAAAGAGAAATCAGAAACGGCCACTCTCCTCAAGGAACGTCTATCTGTATCTTTTGATGCTTACTGCAGTTCTATAACTGCTTAAGTATTCAGAGGAGGAAGCTGAGGCTCAGAGATGCTAATTCACTTTAAGACCGAAGATCCCAGCCTGGAGGTGGGAGGCAGGGAGAAGGTGGAAATGAGGCAGTAAGACCAAGTGTGAGAGCGGCACACGGAGCCACTGACTGAGCACGAGCTCAGGAGAGCAAGTGTCATAAAAGAAGTCCCCAAGCCAGGCGCCAAATTTACACAGAGGGACCCCAGATGAGGGGCAGCGCACTGTCTAGACTGGAAGCCATGCAGACCATTATGTTCCCCAAAGACCATCTTAACACTAAAAGCATTAAATAAATAAAAAATAAATAAATTTAAAAGGACTGACTTCTTAAATACAGTAAAGATACTTAGGAGTCAGCGGGTATAGTGGTAAACTGTGTAACCTCTGGAGACACAAAGATCTGAGATCAAATCCCAGCTCTGCTACCTAATAACTTCGAGCAGGTTACTTGATTTTGCCATGTGTTAACAATACTTATCTCAAGGGCTTGTTGTGAGAATTACATGAGATAATGCACCTAATGTGCTTAACACAGTGGCTGGCACTCAGTGAGAATCAGTAAAAGTGAGTTAGGGGCTTCCCTGGTGGCGCAGTGGTTGAGAATCTGCCTGCCAATGCAGGGGACGCGGGTTCGAGCCCTGGTCTGGGAAGATCCCACATGCCGCGGAGCAGCTCGGCCCGTGAGCCACAATTGCTGAGCCTGCGCGTCTGGAGCCTGTGCTCGCCAACGAGAGGCCGTGATGGTGAGAGGCCCGCGCACCACGATGAAGAGTGGCCCCCGCTTGCCACAACTAGAGAAGGCCCTCGCACAGAAACGAAGATCCAACACAGCCATACATACGTACATACATACATAAAAAGAATGTAAGCAGACAAGAATAGCATTAAAAAAAAAAATTAAAAATAATAAAAAATAAAAAAAAATAAAAAGTGAGTTAGGACACTTCAAACTCACCAAGCTCAAAAATGAAAGCATGGTTTGTTCTCACAAACCTGTTCCTTCTGCGCCTGGATTCCCTACCTGCGTGATTTCCACCCATTCACCAAAATCAGGAGCCATTCTCAATTCCATTTCTCATACCACCACCCTTCCCCCTTTCTCTGCCATCTTCATCATCACAGCTAACATGTTTGATGTATTTCTATGTTCAATGAATATGTTCGTATTTTTTCTGTGATGCTAAGCTAAGCACTTTAGAAGATCTTTAATTGGGCAGAGAAACCCTTATGGGGAAGGTACTATCATTATCTCCATTTTGCATTTGGGGAAATTGAGACTTAGAAAGGTTAAGAAACTTGTCCATGGTCATACAGGTAGCTCCATTAGACTAATTCCAAAACCCATATGCTTAAACATTACACTGTATTGCCTCCTAACCAACCAGCCACTAGATAAGCCCTATGGATTCTCCTTGTTTAGTTCTTGTTGGATTTATTTCTTGTCACTGCCCGATGGCCACGACCTGCTTTGCTAAAGCCCAGGGAGGGCTGTGGGTTTTAGGAATGGAGGTGTGGGCCACCATGGGGAGCTTTGAATGTCAGGCTGATGGGGAAACTGACCAACACTGAATCTCTGAGCTTGAGAAAGCGTGCTGTTGAGCTGGAAGCAGCCCCAGAGGAGAGGGTGGGCAGGAGGTACTGAGGCCAGGGAGGAGAATACATTAGATGTGAGGTACATGGGGCCTGAAGTGAGGGGGTGGGAGTGGGAATGAAAAGAAAGTCTGGATGCGACAGACATTACCTCACCAGGCACAAATACTCCCGAGGCTGGAACGTGGTTTAATAATTCTGTTACTAGGGCAACAGCAAAAGAATCTATCTCAGAAGGAACCCAACGTGGACTGTTTCTGCACAGAAGTGTGGCAGCTGTAAGCTGGGAAAACAGAGGTGACGGCAAGTGGCCAAATGATGCAGCAGGATGTATGGACCAGGATTTTCTCATACGCATTTTTCTGACCTTTCACCTTCTACAGTTTGGGGAGTGGAGAGACATCTGAAGCAAGCTCTCCAGGAAGAAAGACAGCAAGATCTATGAAGCAGAGGCTATTTAAGCCCCATGACAGACTAGGGACCCTGCCGCTGATACTTAGATTAATCTAAGGACACCCATAAGCGAGGAGGATGCCTTGCCCACATCCACCCTCAGTGAAGCTGAGCAGGACCCTGTGGGGCTCCTGGGCATGGAAGCCTTTCCGTGTTTCCTGTTCCTTGTTTGTAGAGAACACATTCCAGCCGCCACGAACTTCCCTGAGTCCCAAAGGGCAGATTCAAACAGTTGCTAATCAGGGAAGGGAGGGGATGCAGAGACAAGGGAGGGGCAGCCAAGAAACAATCGTGTAGCCTTGGGGCAGGGTCCTGGTTCTGCCTCAAGGCATGCACATAACAATATCTTTTGAGCTCGTTATAGAACTAAAACCCCAAATAAATGGAAGATGTCAGTATTCTTCATTCCAGAGAAGACCACCTGAGGCCAGATTAAAAGGAAACAGAGAAGCTCATCAAGAGATTATCTGAGACCAGATTGAAGGGGTGCAGGCCCTACACACACCCTAATCTTATCAGCAACCCCACCCTTGACGTATTGCTATAAAACTCCTCACCAAATCCTCCCAGGTTGGGACACACAGTTTTCACGGGCAGGAGCCCACTGTGTCACCCTTTGCCTGGCAAAGCAATAAGGCTATTCTTTCTACTTCACCCAAAACTCTATCTCTGAACTTCAATGCAGCACCGAGACCAAGCTTTCGGAATCAACAGGAGCTCTCACGGAGAAGAGCTCGGATGGAGAGCATGCCTGGCGGATGAGGCAAAAGCATTTATCACAAAGTTAACCTGTCACTCAGCTATCTACTTTCTTCTGACTTGGTATCACTGGGACTATGGCCAGGTCTTAAAGGTCTATTTTTTCAGTCTGTCCAGGAAGTGAAGTGCTAGGAAGACCTGCCCATAGGAGTGGGTCCGTGAGCTCTGATGGGAAGTACTGATGCTTCTTGCAAGGCCCATAGTACAGTAGGCTTTCTTCCTATGAGCTCCCTGCTCATCCCCGCCTTTTACCATTTGTCCTTGCAGAAGCAGCATGATGAGATACCCATATCATTCCATGTAGCTCTGATAGCCAGACCTTCCAAAAAATTAACAGCCTTTGAAAAACACTAGGAAAACTTTGAGGTTTAGAGACATTCTCACCAGCCTCACTCAGGAGTAGTGCTATCCTTTTCAATTTCCAAATCAAATACCAAGTTGACTGCTCTACATACCATCAAGCAAAAAAAACCTCTAACATCTTCCTGTAGCATTTGTGTTCAAAGTTTTTACCTCCCACATTATATATTTTCTTGAAAATCTGTCCATGAGGCATGCTGAAGGAGAGACAGGACTCAGTTTCCTTCAATCCTCCTCCTGACTCCCTGTGAGCCTATGTGAGGTGTAGATTAAGAGACCGCCAAAGGCTTTCACTGTTTTCGAATTTCAGTATCAAATATTAAAAGAATAGGCCAGGGGGTAGGGTGGTCACACTTGATTATGGAGAGATTTCCACTTGAGTGGTTTTGCACTATCAGGGGCTTCAATAACTATGCACTGCCCAATGGTTTGCTCAAGGGATACAGCATGTACCAGATTGTCTTCAAAGGTCTAATGAATTCCTTCTTACAGGAGTGGCTACAAAGGGAATTTGAGTCACCTCAGTGACTCAAATATTATACAAACAGTCTCAATCTTTATAAGAATTTCAAGCTGATAAGTGTCATAAGCCTTTTGAAAGACAAGGAACCCCAAAACATTCATAGATCCTATGACAACAGTGGTTTTGCTCTTGTCTGAAGTCAAGGTACCATTCGGTACTAGGAGGCAACAATTTATTCCATGGAGCCTGTAAAAACAATCATGAACATTTTGAGGCATTTGCCCATGATGCGGTGGTATGGTTTAGTAATTAAGGGCTTGCATTCAGAAGTAAAACTTTCTGAACCAAATCCTGTCTCCATTATTCACCACCTCTGTGACCTTGGGCAGATGGCACCTCCTAGAGCTTCTTTGTCTTCATCTGTAAGATGGGGGTCATGCTACGTGACTCACTGTGTTGCTGGGAGGATCACATGCCTGACACAAGGGGATAGTAAACAGTAGATGTGTTATATTAAATCATGCAATCTTTTTTTTAATATCTTTTATTGGAGTATAATTGCTTTACAATGGTGTGTTAATTTCTGCTTTATAACAAAGTGAATCAGCTATACATATACGTATGTTCCCATATCTCTTCCCTCTTGCCTCTCCCTCCCACTCTCCCTATCCCACCCCTCTAGGGGGTCACAAAGCACCGAGCTGATCTCCTTATGCTATGTGGCTGCTTCCCACTAGCTATCTATTTTACATTCGGTAGTGTATAAAATCATATGCAATCTTTATAACAACCCTGGAAAAGCAAGATTTGTCATCCTTATTTTATCAAAAAGGAAACTAATGCTCCTAGAACTAAGGTGTTTGCCCAAAGTCACTCAATGAGGAGTCTTCTCATCTCAAATCTCACACTGCACCACAGTCCTCTCAGATCCCGTGTTGAAATCTACAAAGAGTCCATATTCTCCTCCCACATCAATGGCCTTAGGCAAAGTCACAATGTGAGTTTCAGGCATAATGACTACTCATCTAAGACTAGCTGTGGGCAATAGGATATAGATTTGTTACAAGCTGAAAATGTGATCTTATCCCCCCAAAACAGTGTGCAGTTTTGAGGCTTCCCCCTGGATTCCTCTGGATAATGAATGTTGCAGAAATGTGTAATGTGGATGAAGCCTGAAAACAAAGGCATCCCTGGGGAACACAGCAATTGGCCTGATTTCCCCTGGCCTGCACTCTGTAAGGTTCCAATCTCCTGAGTGGAACTCAGGCAGCCTGAAGGAAAAAGACAAAAATAGTTCATACCAGGTGGTACTAAAAACAGACCCAAGGTTCATTATAGATAGATAGATAGATAGGTAGGTAGGTAGGTAGATAGATAGATAGATAGATTGATAGATAGATAGATAGATAGATTTGGCCCTTAGGCCCCAGGCTTCCCAGCATGTCTTGGGAGTTTTTTGTGTTTTTCTTTCTTCCAGGCTGACCCTCCTATTAATTTTCATCTGCTTTCCACGGGACTTACCCCAAGCCTCATACCTGCTGAGATGACCTTGCTGAAAAGGGCTCAGACAATGTCAAAAGTCTGGAGTGAATTGGATACCATCAGCAGCTCCTACAGAAATGTCCTTGAAATTTTGACATTCTTTAGACCTAAATTCACTAAATTCCCTGCCCAGGAAGCAGGACAAAGTACTAACTTGTATGCCCCTAGGTTCCTAACCCCATGTAAGTACTGACTTGAACACATTAGCAGTTTTAACTTAATGGCACATGTATTATTTTCTGCTATTTTTCTCCTGGGCAAATAAACGTATGTCAAAATTACATTTCCCTTGGCACCTATACCCATGCATCTGGGTGGAATATTTGCTGGCTAGCATTTACAGACTTGCTTACACTGTGTCAAGCACTGGGTGGTTGCTTGGCTCTCTGTCCCTAGTGTTTGGGTCTTAAAAGCTCCAAGCATCTGTCCTCTCCCTGCACAGACTGGGTCTTCATAGAACTTTAAATTTGGAAGAGCCCTTAGAGAGCATCCTGTCTCATTTCACAGAAAGGAAATCAAGGTCCTGGGAGTCACAAAGTCACACTGCTTTACAGTGAGAGAAATCGAGTGTCTCGGTTGAGTCCACTTTGCTCTATGTCACCCTGCCCTTTCCTTTTATAATATCAGGGGCCTTTTGGATCACGAGAGAGCTGTTTGGAGGCACGCTGGTACCTGAGAGTGATCATTAAGCTGGGAAGTCAGTGTCTCTATCAGATACAGCTAAAAATAGGAGCCTGCCCAAGACCAGCTCAGCAAGAGAGATTGTACTGATACCAGGGGCTTCTCAGCGTGCTCACCTGATACCCCACCTGTGCTACAGGAAGGATCGGCATGCCGGCCACCTAGGGGGCGGAGGTGGGCTCATAAAACTGCTGTCCATACTAAGGGCAACTTAGCTGCAGCTGAAGCTGCATGAGTAGCTCACTGGGAAGAGAAATTCTGTCTTTGCAGCCACCTGACAGGTGGGGCTACGTGATGTGATTGGAAGGAATAGAAAGGCTCTTCTCTTGGCTCCAAAATTCTTCCCCTACTGACTCACTGGGTGGTGCCTGAAACCTCTCCATTAAGAAGGAGTTTGGAAGTCCTAAGGAGATTTGGAAATTATCTTGTCCATCTCCCCCAATATGTAGATGAGAAAAATAAAGCCCCAGAGACCTTAAACAACTCCACCAAGGGCAAACAGCCTCATCTAGAATTTCCCAAAGCAGGATCCCTGAGATAGTAGTTTCACAAGATGTTCCTTGAAAAAAGAATTTTTAAGGTTCTGAGATCAGGTAGTCTGGGAAAGGCTACATTCTTTACTCTCCTTTTTCTCGTCCACTCATTCACTAACACATATTTACTCAGTCTAAAAATGAAGAACACATTTTAGGGATCTGGTCTAATCTGGAAAAGCTGAAATTAGCCTGTGGATATTCAGACTTCAGAACCAAAAAATACACAGCTAGCTCAAGCCAAAGGACTATTCCTTGAGGTTACCACTCATGATGCTTTGTTAAAATGATAATACTTCAGAGAGAGAGACACAGCCACTGTGTGTTGGTCAATAAGCTTTAGTATGCTTTATTCGTCTAAGGCTTTTCTAAGTGACAACACTTGTAATTTTATGGCCAGACAGGTAAGCCTGAGCCTGAGGCTAATGTCTTGAGAAAGTTAGTCTACATGAGGGGCTGGAAATTCAGTAAGGCAACATGGAGACCCTGGTTCCCTGAGGAAAGGAAGAGTCAGAAAGAGAGAGAAAGTCATGGAAGAAAAGGTGGACTTACTTCACTCAGCATGACCATCCCTGTTGCTGCAAATGGCATTACTTCATTCTTTTTTATAGCTGAGTAATGTTCCATTGTGTGTGTGTATATATATACCACATCTTCTTTATCCATTCCTCTGTCGATGGACACTTAGGTCACTTCCATAGCCTGGCTATTGTAAATAGTGCTGCTATCAACATTGGGGTGTATGTATCTTTTTGAATTATGGTTTTCTCTGGATATATGCCCAGGAGTGGGATTGCAGGATCATATGGTAGCTCAGGAGATTGGGACTAACATATACACACCATTATATATAAAACAGATAACCCAGGGAACTCTACTCAATACTCTGTAATGGCCTATATGGGAAAAGAATCTAAAAAAGAGTGGATATATGTATATGTATAACTGATTCGCTTTGCGGTACAGCAGAAACTAACACAACATTGTAAATCAACTATACTCCAATAAAAATTTTAAAAATAAAAAATAAAGCATTGAGAAGATTTTTTTTAAAAAGAAAGAAAAGGTGGAACGTCAGTGAAATCAGTCCACGAGCCCTGGTAGGCCAGGCAGCATCAGCTCTCATCAAAAAGAAACACAACACACACAGCGCCATCTAAATAAAGCATCCCCACCACACCCCACCATCAAACCACACCTTTGCCCCAGCCCCGAAAAGAAACAATCACTTTGGAAATTAATTCTTCTCCATAGACTTCATGTTCCAAATTCCTCTCCTGGGCAATCATGTAAGATCTGGCCAGGAATTTATTTATTTTTTTAATTATAAGGAGAGGGTGACACTTCTTTCAATAAAATTCTCCTTCAATTAGTACAATTATCATTTGGGTCATTATTTTAAGTGTTTAAATTTCTACTTAAATAAGGTCACTTTCAATTCGGTAAACACACAGAAGTCATCATCCTAATTCATGGCCAGTAACCCTGGAAATGCTGAGTAAGTAAACACAATCAAGCATTAGCTAACCAGCCAAACTCAAATCCACTTGAGTTTATTAATTTCTCTCTTGGCAGAGAAACAAGAAAAGGGAGCAAACCATCAGAGACATTCACGCATCATTCATTCATTCAATATTTATTACATATCAGGTGCCAGGCACTGTGCTAAGCTAAATATAGATTTCATTACTTTATTAATATTCAAGTTATGTTATCTATGAATGTTTCAAAGAATGAAATCCTATTTTCCCCAAAATAAAAATTTTAATTCCTGAGATGCTTTTTCTTTGTTTCTGCCCAATGTGACTTCTTCCATAGAATGGGTGATACATCCTAACACTTAAGCTTGCAGACTCTCCATCCTTCCCTCCAAAAGACCCCCTCCCATTATCCCTCAAGCAGCTAATGAGTATAAACTCATACTAGAAGCACTAGTGAGGCCCTCATTATTTTAAAAATCCTAGAATATAAATGGTAAGCAATAGTTCCTATCATTGCACTCAGATTTTTTTAAAATACATTTGGGTTTTGTTTTAGGGGGAATATTTATACTTGCTCAAAAGGCTTTTAAATACTAGTACACATATATACTCCAAATGCAGACAGGGTTGTATGCAAACTGGGAATACAGTAGTAAGAACACCACCTTATCAGGGAATTTCCCTTGCCTCATTTCAAAGGAGCTCCCCCCTCCTCCACCCTTTCCCATCTTCTCCCGACAACACCCAAAAAATGGCACCTATCCAAACTCAGTACCTAAGGAAGAGACCCACGCTGAGAACTGACCTCAGACAGGTCACTTTTCACATCAGTAAAAAAAGGGAGTTGGACTGGAGATTTCCGTGATCCCTCTATGGCCTGCGGATTATGGGGTCCAATCTAGTCTAATCCACTGCACCTCCTTGGGGAGATGATACACACGCGCACACACGGTGAATCCGTGCGCTTCCCCCCACTCCCACGCCGCACGCCCCCACTCCCCCAGGGACAGCCGGCTTACTGAGTTACACAAAACACCCTCACACCACCCAGAAGAAGAGTCAGGACTCTCCCTCCCTCAGCTGGGCAGTCTCCGGAGGCCGCTGACATCACAAAGGTGTCAACTGGCAACCTCATTGTCATGTGGCTCTCCCCTGGCTCCCCTTCACTTTCGAACGCAGGGAAAGAGTGAGACCTTTTAAAGCCGCCAAGCCGGCAGGCTTCCAGCGGCAGTCTGGGAGTGAGCAGTCGGCAGAGCCACCAAGCCGGGCTGCAGGGCATTGGGCCTCGCATTTCAGCTTCTGTTCAGTTCTCCTGTAATGGAAAATCGCTTCGCCCAAAGCCAGAGTGTTACAGTTCTTTCCAGCGCCCCTCCCCCCGCCCCACCACGCCCCTCGGCAACCTCCCGATCAGAGGGACAGCGCCCGCTGGAAAGTGGAAGGAGGGTAGTCGCCGCTTCTTACTATGTCCCGTGCTTCAGGCCCTGGGCCTGGGTGGTTACTCTTTTCCTTTGGAATGGGACTGGTATCGGGGTCAAGGTGTCCAAATAATTGTCAGTGTCAAGCCCAAGAAGTGATCTGCTCAGGGGTCCAGTTAACTGAATACCCCTCTGACATACCCCTGAACACCCGGAGGCTGTACCTGAATGATAACAGCATCCGTTTTTTGCCAGCGATGAATCTAGGACTCCTCAGTGACCTTGTTTACTTGGACTGTCAGAAGAACCTGATTCAGGAGGTGATGGATTATACCTTCGTCGGGGTCTTCAAACTCATCTACCTCGATCTCAGCTTCAACAATTTAACCTTGATCTCCCCATACAGTTTCTCCGTGCTCAGCAACCTGGTGCAGCTGAACATCTCCAGCAACCCTCATCTGTTATCACTCAACAAGTACACCTTTGCCAACACCAGCTCTTTGAGGTACCTGGACCTCAGAAATACCGGCTTGCAGACCTTGGACCATGCCGCCTTCCATAACCTCATAACACTCCAGACCCTGTATCTGAGTGGAAACCCCTGGAAATGCAACTGCTCTTTCCTGGACTTCACCATCTACTTAATAGTGTCCCCTCTGAACCATCCAGGTGAGGACTTGATTGGGTGTGGGGATGAGGATGTGATGGCATAGGAGGAATTGGTTCCAGAAAAAGTGAAGTCAAAAGATGGTCAGTGTGGGAGAGAGATCTGGGTAAAGTTGATTGAAAGCGTACTTATTGCCCTGCAGGATCCATCCTCGGGTTGACTGCAGAGGCAGTAAGGACCAGTAGAAAAAGTTCTAGAATAGCCATCCAAAGAGCGGAGTTCTGCTCCCACACTCAGCCCTTACTACTTGGCTGCCCTTGGGGAAGTCACAATTTCTCTGTGCCTCAGTTTCCTGATCCATAATGTAGGGACAATATTACCAAACATACAGAGTTGTCATGTCAACAGGAAATGATATGTGTGGAAATGGTAAAGTACTGTAACTGCAGAGTGACAAAGTAATACAGGGACACTGTATTCCATTGGTAAACTACTTTAATCTGTTTAAGTCAGTGACTGACTTTTTTCAGCATCTAAAAGTAAATTCAGTCATTCATAGCCAGCGGAAAATCCAGTAGTATGATATACAGAAGGGAAAGTTCAATAGAGACAGAGGAGGGGCACGTGAGCGACCTGGACATGAATGAGAAAGGGAGGAGAAGAGAAGGCTTTAGATATCTTCTTTGTCTTCAGATGCTAACCTCACAAGGAAGGAGAGCACGGCATGAATGGGTGGCGAATGGACCACCAGTGTCCACTGTGTCAAGCAGGGAGATTCCAATCTCACAGTCAGACTCTCAAGTCTTACCTGGTAGAGTTCCAAGCCAGTTGCTGCCACTCTATCCACTGTCCCCACCCCTCTGCCATGGTCCCTGGGGCACTCCGGTGCCTCATCCCTTCTTCTTTTCCGTGACTTTACTGTCCCATTCCCATCCTTTAATTCCCCCACTCCACCAATACCACTTTCACCCAGGGAAGTCAGAGCTTCAGAGAAATGTGAAATAACCCCTCACAGAAAGCCTGGAGGCACTGATGTAATTAAACCCTATCAGAGCCATGTCTTCTCTGCCTTCCCTGGGTGTGTGTTTTTGAAAATATTTTCATGCACCAGCTTCACAAAAGTCCTGCTGAAGTTTCCACCCTGAAGTCCTGCCCATGTGGCAATATTCTAGAAAGATTCCTGACCAAAATGACAGACTTTAAGGAGCACTGGGGGAGAAGGAGCTGGGTGGTGAGAGCGAGTAAAAATGTGCCCTCCTGGCTTTCCAATGCACGTGTCTTGAACTGTCTTCCAGGCAGGGACTGGACTGTGGTGAGGCAAGCAAGGCTCCCAGGTTGCAGAATCGAAGGTGGCACCGAGACTGTTTCCTTAAATTTTGTGCCCGAGGCACCTGGCCCTGCTGCCAGGTACTTCAACTTGAGTTAGAATAAATCAAAAGGAACAAACTTTGTCAGACCATCTTAACAGTACTAATCATAAAAGAACACAGGAGCAGTTTCTTGGGGGGCTTGCCTTGCCTCTCCAGTGATCATGCCTTCCACTTTTCTCAATGACTGGTGCTGTGCTGGTTTCTAGAAAGCTCTCTAAAAGAGGGTCAGTATTAATCATTCTCATGCATCGAATGTGATTCCCAAATGGGATTCTCCCTGTCAGCGTACACGTAACTAGCCTGTGGACCAGCATCATCTTTTCTTGCGCTCTCCCCACCGTTCATACACATTTTCCTTGAGCAGAAACCACCAATTTGCCAGGAGGACCCCCTACTTAGCTGAAAAAGATAAGTAGCTTGGCTTCTTCCCCAGTGCCTAAGCCTATCACTTCACCTCCCACTAAATCTCCCGTAATCAGAATTTTGCTTATAAAGTTGTATCTTCTCAGAACTTTCAGGCTAACTACTTTGGACTCCCTGACTCAATTCAATCCAGGATTGAAAAGGATTATAAACCAGGTCTGTTTCACTGCATATTTTCAAAAACGTCAGAGGCGGGTGTCTATCTATCTTGTCAAGCTCATAAGCTCCTCGTGAATGAAGAATCTGGCTTTTGAGGTAGACAAAGCTTTTATCCACTGGCCAGTGGGAGCTCCCCACCCTGACACACACACACACACACACACACACACACACACACACGCACACACACAGCTGCTAATCTGCTCATCTCCCTCTGCTGTTTGGTGGCGTAGAGGAACCCTCCCAGTTCACTTCATACAGAAATATGGTCTCATTGCTCCAGTTCACTATTATTATCTCTTAAAAACAGCAGTGAGCCCCAGGCCAGACATAGAATAATTTAGCTTTGTACCGAGCTTTGCAGCTGCTGAAGTTTTTTCACACAGCTGTTTCAGTTTCTTTACTTGAGTGTCACACCAACCCTTAAATTTTGTGCTCTAGGACTGTGGAAGAGTCTAGGATGGGTATTTTTAACACCTATCCTATGGTTGAGAAGATAGACTGATTCACCCAAAACCACACAGCTACTAAAAGGCAAGAAAATGGTTTGAACCTCCTGATTTCAAATTTAGGTCTTTTCCCATGTGGTTACTCTCTCTTAAATCCTCAAATTACATAACTATAATCCAATAAGTCACTTTAGTTATAAATACAAGTCATGTTATAAGCATATGCCCACAGCACCTAAATTTCAACTTTATTTCCTATCTGTCTACACTTGGAACTCACACCAGATCATTTTCATTGGATAACAAGCCCTAGTCATCATAAACTCATATAATATGCCTGCACTTCCCTTGCAAACCGAGGTTTCACCCCAATCTACCCAAACTCTAAAAGAATGAACCTAACCTCAGTGTTTGCTCTCCTTTGCATGTTATTCAGTCTGGTTCTCCCTTCCCGTACACATACACACACACACACACACACACACACAACCACAAACATACACATGAACACACATGTAAACACATACATACATGCACATATACAAACACAAAGTTGTATCTACACAAACATACCATACATACATACATACATAATTACATACACACTCACCCACATATTACATATGCATGACACACATACACATATAAATGCACAGATACACATCAACACATGAACACACACACACACACATACACAAAAAGCTGAAAACACTCAAGCAATAAAATTCATTAGATGCTTCTCTTGCCCTTTAGCCAGACCTCAACATAATGGAAGATGTTTATTTCATGTGACTCTCATATGATGATTCATGTCTCTGTTAGGTGGAAATATCTTTGCTATTTACAAACACTCTAGTTGAACTCTCAACCTTTAGCCCACCTATTATACCACATTTTCTATCAAAACGGTACTCTCTGGCATGTTCTAGAATGGGATCTACACATCTCTTCCCCATGTGCCCAAATTTCAGGATACAGGAAGAATTTCTATGAAATAAGCTAAATAACCTGGTTATTTATAAAGGAGAATCCAACTTAAAGATGGGGTTCATTTTAGACCCAGGGAGATACTAAACCTCAGTATTGGGAGATTTTGCCTGCAGTGCAGTATTGAGGTCTGTATGACAGCAGAATTCCAGTATATAGACCCCTTGAAAAGCAAGATAGTGAAGTAAGGGACCTCCATGGTACCACTCAGCTCACGCATCCATCCATTTAAATATTTCTTGAGTGCCTATTATATGCCAAACAAGTGTTCATAGAGGTAGCTAGCTAAGAACCCTGGGGTTGTGTATTGAGACTCATCTGACTATGGGCCACCTGCACCTTATGTGTCCCACGGTCCAATTAAGTGCAGCAGAACTAACCTCACTGGACACAGCAAGACAAAAAAGGCAAGCATGTGCCTTTTGGGGTAGAACAAGTACTTGGGACAGCCTCAGCTGCAGGTGGTGAAGGACGGCCACCACACAGGCAGGAGAGCCCAGTGTGAAGAGCTCAGGTTCTGGAGTGTAACAGATGTGGATCATGACCCTAGCCCTGCCACTTAGTATCTGTAGGAGATCAGATAATTTACTTAACCTCTCCACACTTCAGTTTCCTCATCTTTCAGACAGGTCTAGTAATAGAACCAACCTGTCTAGGGCTGGTGTAAGGATGAAATGAAAACATTTATAAACTGCCATTAACATTAAGCCTGGCACACCATAAACATTCAATAAACAAATGGTTGGCAGATGTAGGAAAGACACAGGATACTAAGAGAGTAGCAAATATCAGTCAGGTGGTCCCTGGGACAAGCAGTGGACTTCAGGAAGGCTCAGCCTTATTGGCGGACAGTGTACCCTGTCCAGGAGACATGACCCTACAGATGCATATGGGGATATAAACAGGAGATGGGAAGGTAGACAGCAGGTTCCAGGACTCTAATCCCTGAGAAAATGGGACAGAGGGAATCCTGGAGTTGAATATTGGATGAGTTATGAATACAGGAGTTCAGACACTGGGGAATAAAACCAGAAGCCCAAATCAAGGCTTGGTCTCAGTCCAGGCCATGAGACTCAGGGCTGGGCCAGCAGCAGCAAGGTGGCTCTTCCTGAGTCACCTGAGTCTGGAACTGAAGTTCGACCTTAAACACAAACCCCACTTCCAGAAACAGGTGTGAACATGCAGACGTCTTTCACGGGATGAGGGCAAGGAGGTCAGTTCAACTATGGGGCAGACATGGCCTTGGGAGAAGAAAGTCACCTACATGGTGTAATTTTGTGATCTGAAGAGTAATGAGCAGTATTTTTGCTCCAGTCTCTCCCCATCCACTGCCTACCGTTGGGCTAAAATTAGCCATTAGAGATTCATCCTTCTGGGTCCCTAAAAGTACCCCAATCTTGCAAAGGACTGTGAACAAATATGTAATTTCGAGGGAAGAATAATATAGGTGCCCCTAAGCTTTTATCAACTTTCATATCAGAGGGAAGAGTGAGTTCTTGGGAAATACAATTAGCTAAGATTAATTCTGCAGCAGTGGGGGAACCTTGAAGGAAGCCAAGATCCAGGAAAGAAATGGAGAGGTGTTAAAACAAAAGACATGAGGGCAATAATATGTCCTTCCCCTATGTCACACCTTGGCTAAGTTCGCCCCCCACAGAGGGGCTGTAGAGGAGGCTGAATGTTTTATTCACCTTATTTCATCACAAGGCTACAGCAGATAGGAACATCAAAACTTTCCCATATTGACAAGAGATTTGGCACTATTATCAAGAGTCTTCCTCAAAGGAAACCCTCCAATGATATACTCACCAGATGCACTGAAAACTGCTCAGTCCTCAAAGAGTTCATGTATTCACTTTCCAAACACAACAATCATAGCAGAAATGGAGGTGAGTTGAAATGTGCTGGTTGCCTGGATGCTCTGATCAATACAGAGTTAAAACAGGTTCACAGATTCCATTTCCTTTTGGGCTCAGGTCAGAAAATAGGAGAACTAATTCCTGGCTGGAACTGTAATTTTCCAGTCATTAATGCTGTTTGAAGGTGAGAGTAGAAATTGAGTTCTTCCCAGGAGAGAGCTCCCCAGCAGGACAGGGTTGAATGCCTCTGAAGATGCTCTCAAAAGCTCACTAGCTCTAAGCTCCTGGACAGAAAAAGCCTGGCTTCCTACATCCCCTCCACCCTCAAAGTCTGGTCCAGCACTGTCCAACAAAAGCTTCTGCAGCAGTAGAAATGGTCTACATCTGTGCTGTCCAATACACTACCCACTAGCCACATGTGGCTATTGAGCTCTTGAAATTAGGCTAGTGGAACTGAGGAACTGAATTTTTAATTTTACATCATTTCAATTCATTTAAATAGCCACATGTATGGCTAGTGGCCACCATATTGGTGGGCGAAGCGTTTAATATAGGAAGATATAGGAAGCTTAAGCTGGAACTTTAGAATCTAGCCACCTCCCAGGTAAGTGGCTATAGAGCCCAGCCCAGCGTGGAGATCTTCTGACACCCAAGTTCAATGTTTTCTCCCCTGCCATGATATTTCCTTACTATCAGGCACATCACAGTCTATTCAACTCTGAAACATTTATTGTATGTTTATTACGTGCCCAACATTGTATTTATGTTGCTGGGGTGCTTTATCACAGGGAAAGAAGTCATAATTCCTGTCTTTGATTAGGCAAATCTAGGGATACCAGAGAGAGAAAATGCAGATGAAAGCCAGGAAGCCTTATCCCAGCCGTGCCACTGTGTGATTTGGGGCAAGCCATTTTTCCCTCTGAGTCTCATTTGTCTGTGAAACAAGGGAATAGGATTAGATACTCTATAAATCCCTTCTAGTTGGCAGCCTATGGACCTAAATAGAAAGATAAGATGCACTTAGATGAAGGAAGAGGAGAGCAGTGGTCAGCAGACAGGGTCCCAGGTGAGCAAGTGCACAATGAGTCCTTGTCGAGGTGCAGGTGTTCCTAGAGATGAGGGCTGTGGTCACACAATTAGGAAGTGCGACCTCTAGCTCCTGCACTCTCCCGCCTCCTGTCTTAAGCACCCTCTCCTGGCCTTGAACAATGCCTCCACCTCCCAGGGACTCCGTGCCCTGGACTTTCCTCCCAGGCCTGGCCTGCTCCACCAGCGGTTCTCAAACTCTAATGAGCACAGGAGCCCAGGCTCCACGTCCAGAGGTGATGACTCAGTGAGATGTTGGGGCAGGTGCTCCTTAGGCCACATTTTGAGAAACCCTAGGACAACGGTCTGGGTTCTAGCTCTATGGTGGCTGCTCCAACTGGTGAATAAATTGATTTGCACTAAGATGTTAGTAGCTGATAATGTTTTGACATGTCTCCCTCAAGGGGCATTTGCAATGTGACAGGGAACAACCAGAAACAGTGCGAATTCAGAAAATCACAGGCTACTAGCATAGATGTGGAGATGGTCTCAGGACAAAGGGTCCGTCTGTGTCAGCCCTTAAATTATAGTCCTTAGGCAGTCCTGCTTAGTCCGATGGTGGGGCCCACAATTCAAAAAGAGGAGTCCGGGCAGGAGTGCTGCCGAGGCAGGAGGACAAAGCCACTCAGGGACATCTGCAGGGAGCAGATGGGTTGGGTCATGTGCTGTTTCAAGTCCAAGTCATTTTGAGGGCATTTTGAACAGGGAACATCTCAGTTTCATTCTGAGGCTACTTCATCCTGTATTCAAGGCTGCTCTCATATGATAATGGCCCCATTTCAATCCACCAAGTACAAAATCATCTACAACTGCGCCAAAACTTAGATTTCCAGAATGAATTCAGGTCCTCACACCCTTCCACTATTAATGCTAACCCATCTCCTCCATCAGGGAAATTGCAATAAAGACCAGACACCAAAAAAGGGAACAGCTGGGCAGCAGTCATTGCCAAGGCTGTCAACTGCTCTGCTAGCACATCTCTCCCACCTTATCACAAACACGCTGGCCTTGTGGCTCCCTCCTGCTGAGAGCTAGAGGAGCAGCCTTATGAGGACAATGAGGGGGCTGAGAGGGGTACAACTGGGTCAATGATCCCTAAATCATCCAGAAAATTCGAGAAGAGATGGGGATGGCAAGGATGTGCAGTTTGGGAAGGACCTCTAACTCAGCCCTGTTGGAATCCGTGAGGGTGGGTGATCTAAAATTCCCTCAAGCTCAGAAATGCCAGATCTCTATGCATGGTCCCTCTGATCGCCCAACACCACTCAGGCCCCTGGAAGGAGGCAGTGCAAGGCCAGCCAAAGCAGCCAACCTCAGTTTCTTCATCTCTAGAGATGAAGAATTCCCCAAGCTATAAGGAATCCAACAAAGCGTGGATGCAGATAGAAAGAGAAACAGGGGTCCAGCCATCTAGGGCCTTTGTTTATGGTTTTTCTAGGGAACATGCAATGTATCCTGAGAAGTTTTGCCAGGCAGGCAAGATGGATACAGGGCTAGGAGGCTCATATGGGCATTCAGACAAGAGAGGATGGCAGCCTATGGCAACAGTGTGGATGAAGAGGTACAGACAGGTCAGAAGGAACTGTTTAGAAGGTAGAAGCAACAGGACTTGGGACTGAACTAGACCCTCCCAGAGTTCCCTGTACTCCCTTTGTGACTCTTAGCACAATAAACAGATTTGTAGTAATTTAACATTTGTCTTCCCTGCTAGACAGGAAGGTCTGTAAGAGCAAGGAGCAGGTCTGAATCTTCAGAAAGATTCAGACACAGAGAAAATGCTCAAGAAATATTTGAGTGAATAAAAAATCAATGAGACATGGAAAATAAAGGAAAGGAAAAAAATCAAGTATTGGTTTGGACAACTATAGGGGCTCCACTGAGAGGAGGGGCAGGAAGGGGTTAGGGGAGAAGCCAAGTCCTATCTTGAACGTGTTGAGTGGGAGGTCTTTGTGAGCCAGGAGGCATTTGGATATTCTGACCTGAAATTCAGAGTAGAGAATAAAATATATGTTTGGAAATCATCAGCTCACTGGTGATCATCAAAACCAAACAAAGGATGAGATCAGCCAGGGAAAGAGTTTAGAGTGAGAGGGTAACAGGGCAAGGACAGAAGCTTTGGGGAATGCCAACATATTGAAGCAACAAGTAAGAAGAGCAGAGAACTTAATAAAGTGAAGGGACCAGCAATGGAAATATGGTGCAGGGTGGTGTGGTCTTTCCAGACAGAGGGAAGAACAAGTGCAAAGGCCCTGGGGTGGAATGAGCTCAATGTAGCGGAAGGTGGGTATGGCTGAAGTGGAGTGAAGCCAAAGTAAGAAATGAGGTAAAAAATCAGAGGCCAGATCTTATAGGACCAACAGGCCATGGAGAGGCTTTTGACTTTATTCTAAATGTGACAGGAAGTCATGAAAGGGTTTTGAGTGGGAAGTGACACGATCTATGGTTTACAGCTGGCTCCCACTGCTAGATGGAGAGAGACTGTGGAAAGTGGGAACACAAGTTAAGAGGCTGTCACAGTTCAGGCGAAGGGAAGACTGTGGCTTGGCCCAAGGGAAGACTGTGGCTTGGCCCAGGGTAATGGTCCAGAAGATAAGAAGAAGTAAGAATTGGGATATATTTTGAAGGTAAGACTAACAGGATTGTCTCATGGCTTAAATTATGGGATGTGAGAGAGGAAACAGGAAGGGCTCCCAAGTTTCTGCCTGGGTGACTGGTGAACGGTGCTGCCTTCCACCACGGAACTTTTCTAAATTGCCTATTATCCATGAGGATAATAACTGTCCACTCTCTGGATTTTTCTGAGAAGATGAGTTATTATTCAGCAGGTCCAGCTCTAGGCCAAACTGAGAGCAAACTAGGGTTTGCCATTAGCTTCCAGGAACTGCCTGGTACCATCCTCCAGACCTGTCATGTAGCTGGCTCCCCTCCTCCATCAAAACCTGCTCAAGAAAGGCAGTAGCAGGGGTTCCCCAGGGAAGGGCTTAAGTCATTGGCTTCTTTTTCAGAGGACTTTACACTTTAAGCCTTCTTTTATCAGTGGAATGAAAGGTTCTATCTCCTGCTGACAGAATTTTGGGCACTGACAAGCGCATGAGAAGTATTATGAGGAAAAGGGGTCTTTCTACCTCTAAATCTTGCCCATATACAACCACTTATACAAAAAAACCAGTCCTGTAGACTAAAGCACCTTTAAAGCACAGGAATAATCAGGTTGAACTTGCTGGATTTCAAGGTTGTTCCTGTAATGTTGCAAGAGTCTATGAATCAGGTTTAACCTTTACCAAAATATGAACTCTTTATCCAAGGGAAAATATTGTATCAGATAAGAACTGTACTGCCCAAGCCCAAATCATCTAAAGCCAAGGATGCTTCAGACCAGGAGTCAGCACACACTTTCTATGAAAGGGCAAATAATAAACATTTTAAGCTTTGTGGGTCTTTGTTGCCACTATTCACTCTGTCATTTGTAACATGAAAGCAGCCATAGAATATACATGAATGAATGGGCATGGCTGTGTTCCAATAAAACTTTATTTACAAAAACAGGCTGCAGGATGGATTTGGCCCACAGGTTGTAATTTGCTGAAGCCTGGCTCATGCCATCAAGGGAAGACAGCTGGGTGATGAGGAAAAGGAGCTCTAGGGAGGCAAAGGTAGGAGCCAACGGAGGACTAGAAATGCTCAGAGGACCATGCATGAGGGTCTAAGAAGGGGGCCTTGCTGGCCAGTTGGCTTTGGTGGTGCTGGGCTGCTATACGGTCGAGTCTAGGTTTCCCTCTAGGGAGTCTTCTCCTCTGGGCCACCCATAGTACAGCAGAATATGATAGTGATCCCCTCAAATTCCATCAGAAACCAGTCCTAAACAACAAGGCCAAAAATATGATTTTAAGAACTGCTGTATGAGATTAAACCAATAATCCACCCATTCTCTATGCATTCAATAGACATTTATCAAACCTCTATTGTGTACCAGGCACTAGGGATACAAAGGTGAACAAATAGGGTCTCTGCTTTCAAACAGTAATTGGGAAATAATAATAACTACCTTTTGCCATCATGCTGGCAGCCCTTGCATCCTCAGCCCCTTCCCCATCTGCACTTACCCTCGTTTCCTTCTCTGCAGTCTCAGAGGACACTTCAAGGCTTACCCCTCCATTTGAACAGAACAGTCATCTGTTCCTGCCTCCTCCAGGACTTCACACCCCTTAGCTCACTGAATCCTTCCCCAGACTCTCACGAGGTAAGCAGGGATTGGTATTAGCCTAGTGTAGAGTAGTCCAAGGTGGCAAGACGTTAGCTGACCCACCTATAGTCTTCTATCTCCCCAGGTTCCCTTTCCTCCAGCCGAGCATTATGTCAATGACACTGACCCCCAAGGGGCATTAATAACAAACAATATTTAATTCACTCAACAAACATAGTTTGAGCTCTAGTATGTGTTAAGCACTATTCTAGATGTTGAGGACACAACAGTGAAAACAAATCCATGTCTTCATGGAGTTCATAATCCAGTGGGCGGAGGCAGACAAATGAATAGGTAGTTGACAAATACATAATTTAGCTGGAGAAAAAAACACTGAACATCTAATGATGTTCAGGCAAGCTAGGGCCTAAGGAGGAAAAATGAGGGAATTAGACCTTTCTCTATGTTCCAGGTGGAAGTTTCATGACAAAGTGCTTAAGCTGATAGAAACTGGTATTTGCTCTCCAAGGAGCAGTTGCAGTGTAATTGAGAGAGAAGTCTCCAAATTCTATCCTCTCACTTTACGTGGCCACCACATGGAGGCTGGCCTCCTCCGCTCAGCCCAGACAGTTCCTAAGCAAGACTGCCCAGGGAGCTCAGAACAGCCTGCTCCTCCGGAGAGCTAAGCAGACCCCAGAACTGTGGTCACTTCTGCAGGCCAAGAAAAGGAGCAGTTCCTCTTAAAACCACCAGGTTCAAGCTGGCTTTCTGAAGGAAGGCTTTCTGGGCTCCTGCATTAACAGGTGTGGTTCTGGGCCCCAGAAGCTCTTGCTCCTCCACGCATTCGATTTTGGCGGACAGGTTTTCCACCTGTGAGCAACGTGCCGCATGTGGAACTAAATAAGGGGGTAGTTTATGTTTCCTTAGGAACTATTTGCAGGAAGAATTTAAACATTAATGATACCTGTAATTGTACCTGGGAGCTTTAACTGGGGCAAATGCCCTGCACCCATGAAGTAGAGCTGAGGAAGTGATAAGATGGGGCTTAGTCACATGTTTGTAATGTGATTGAAAGCCCTGGGATTGTGCAGCGCACAGAATACACAGCAGTACCTGGTAGCCTTTTCTCAGAGGCAAGGAGATCAAGAAAGTCAGAGACAGAATAATTGATGAACAATGTATTCATTCTGTAGCCTGGGAATAATTAAAACTACTTAGTGGGGGTGCTCAAGAGTAGAGTTTAATTTTGTGAAGCACCTTATATGGTGTCTAGCATATATCAGACATTCCAGGATGAGTAGATGGGTCTATAAACTCTAAAGTCATCATACTAGACTAGGAAAAGAATGCATGACTAACAAGCTAAAGAAGAGGAAATGAAATAATAAAATAGAAGGAACATAGTCAAGGGATAGGATCATTTAAAAAATAGGACAAATGGAAAACAAACAGTTAATCCAAATATATCAGTCTAACATTAAACATTAATGGGCTGATTAAAATACAAAGTTTGCTAGATTGATGAAAAACAAAACCCAACTACACCCTGCTTACTAAATATCCCTTAAGTATAGAAACATAGAAAGATTAAAAGTAAAAGGATGGGAAAAGCTACACAATGCAAACACTAACCAAAAGAAATTTGGTACAGCCATACTAATGTCATCAAACAGAGTACACTTTAAGGTACGAAGAATTACTACAGATAATAAGTGATATTGATCAATGAGAAAAGTGTAAATCTACCACGAAGACGTAACTTTATATGCATCTAATAACATAGCTTCAAAATATGTGAAGCAAAACTTGACAGAATTATACAGAGAAGTAGACAACTGCATAATCATAACTGGTGACTTTAACATACTTCCCCTGTAACTCATAGACAACTAACAATCTAATAGTAACTGAGACAATAGTTTTGAAAAGTCAATAAAGTCAATAAAAAGTCAAAGAATATAAAAAGTCGATAAAGATATAAATAAAAATCAATAAAGATACAGAAGATCTGTATAAAACCACACCCTAATCAACATACAATGTACTCAACAAAGACAGAATACATTTTTTTCAGTGCACATGCAAAAACTACTAAAATCGACTTTATGTCCAGCCATAAAGCAAATTCTCAATAAATCTCAAAGGACTGAAATCATAAAGAGTATGTCTCCGACCACAGTAGAATGAACTAGAACTCAATAATAAAAACATTACTAGAAAATCCCCAAATACTTAAAATTGAGTAATTCATTCAGTGAATGATAGCTCTTATTATCAAGAGCAGTAATGATCAGACATGGATTATGTCGTCAAGAGCTAAAAGTGTCTCTAGTAGGAGAGAAAAGATGTACCCCTTTTCTAGCAAATAACCACCAAGCAACATAGAATGTGATAGGTGCAGTAAGAATGATACTAAGAAATGCTATGGATGAGTTCGGAGTGGGAACAATCACATGACTGCCCTCTGACGTGGTTTGGGAAGGGTTATTGGGGGTAGATGCATTTACACTAGACCTTGAAGGATAGGAAGGACTTGATCATGCAAAAATTAGAGGAAGAGATATTTGATGCAAAAAGAGCAGTGTAACGAAGCTAACTACAGATAAGGGGGATATGTAATCAAGGAATAAAGACAGTTTAATTTGACTGGAACAAAGGGCGGGATACTGGGAGAACTCAGAAGTAAGGTGGGAAAGGCAGGAGTGGGGCAGATCCTGAGGGCTCTGAACACCAGGCCAGGTGATCTGGATGTTATTCTGTGCCCCACAGGGGAGTCAGAGGAGGGTTTTGATCCAGAGTGTGCCTGGCAAGAGCCTAGCTTGCAGAAGGGAAATCTGGCAGGAGTGTGTGAAATGGTCCGGAGCTGGGAAACTGGGAATGGGTGGAGACAGACCTGCTAAGAGTTGAGAGCTCACACCTTGGCGGTGACAGGCAATGAAGGGGGGAGAGTGAATGCAGCAGTAGAAAAACCCTCCCCACAGATCCACCCACATCCCTCACTTAAAAGCAGCCTAACAATGCATTAAAATCACTGCCTAATTGCTCCTTTCAAGGTAATGCTCCAAAATGGAGAAATATGCGTTTAATGTTTAGTCTCATCTCTGCCACCCAAGCCCCAATTTAAAAGCCTAATCTTTTTAAAAATAGAATGAGATAAACTCCCATAGGCACACTCCAGACCCTCAAAATCCCACGTTCTCCTTTCTCAAATACATCTTTCTTCGTATATTCCCATGTGGTGTCTCTGGCAGCTTGGGCAGGTGACTTAAGCCCTCTCTTGCTAGAATTCCTGAAGATGGCAGGAGCCTCCCCTCCTCCTCCCCAGCCCCACTCTTGGGCCTCCTGGGCAAAGCCCCAGAGGTCCTGGAACCAGGCTGACTAGAGACAGGTCTTGAGGTGTAATTGTGTTCCTGTCCCTTTACAGCACCCTGAGATGGAGGCCCAAGGCCCCTTTCCCTCTCCCATGGGCCAGGGTTGCCGTGAGGGCCACTGTCCCACACTCAGTTCTAGAGAGGGGCTTCTTCCTCTCCTTTCCTCTGTAGTCTTTGTAACCAGTGGATGTGGCAGCCCCCAGGCTGGCTCCCTCCTCATATGTCTACAGCTTCCTCCATCAGGGAGTCCTTACAGCATCACAGACTTCAGGCCATCTTCCTGAAAGTAACAAATGACTTCACTACAGGTGCACTGACCCAGAACCAGGGTGCAGGGAATAGCGTCCAGCTTGGAGAGGACTTAGCGCTCAGCCTGGACAGCTCTCTCCAGCCACCCAAAGCCAGCTGCCTCCTACCCAGTCACCTCACTTCTGTATTCCTTTCCCTAATTCTCCTGCTTCTAGCTCCAGTCCAAACCTGATTTCCCTCACGTCCTTGGTCACCAAGGCTATCAGTGTCTTCACATAGTCTGGAGTTTCTACCCTGATCTAGGTGAAGCTTCTCCCCACACTTGCCTCTCTCTGTATCTCCCACTTCTGAAAAAAAAAAAGCTCAGATAGCTCAGTCTGGGTTTTCTCTGTCTCCTGTCCCCTGCCTGGATCCTGCAGGTTATCCAAAACCTTCAAGTTAGGAAACCTTCCTGAGTCTCAGTTTCCTTATGTGTAAAACAAGGATGATAGTGTGTGTCAACGTTGCTGTAAGAATTCAACGAGATAGCATTTGTGTATCACTTAGCATGTAGACAGAACTTGGTAAATATTAGCTGCTATTATGATTTGGATCATAGTTGTCTCAAGCCCTGGTCTCAACCCTGAATGTGAGCTCATTTACCTAATGCTCATTTATATTCACCTGGACACCGCTCACAGGCACCTCAGCATCAACACGGCGGAGTATATGGAGCTAGAAAAATGCAGGGCTGACGACAGAGCTCTGAGTCATCTGTGTATCTGTTGTGCACAGTGTATTGTGTGCACTATTGTGTACAATAGCTTGCCTTCTCACCTGCGTCAGTTAAATCCTCCTAACTACCCTGAGAATAGGTACCTTTCTTTGTAAGATGAGGCAATGGTATTCAGAGACAGAGTCAGACATCCTGCTGAAGTTTACCAAATTAGTAAGTAACAGTGGGTTTGAACCCTAGTCTGTCTGGCTCCAGAGCCCACTTTGCCTTCTGTTATATACTGAAGTCCGCAGTGCTTGGTGTGGAGAGGTGCTCAGAGAAGGAGCCAGGCAGCTGAGTCAGTGGCTAAAAAGGACTGAAGGCTCATGTAGATCACATGATCATCCAGTGATACCAACATCATCACTGAGAAACAGAACTGCTTCCGGTATTGGCTGTCTCTTTTCCCTGAGCTCCCCCTTGATTTCTTCAGGTTGCGGGCAGGTGGGGCTGAGGGTGAGGCATAGAGAGCACACAGTAGGCATTTCCAGAGAATTTTGCCCCTCCTAAGTGGCGTGCGATGACATTGGGTGGCCTTAGTGATCCCTGGCTGGGCTCAGGAACAGGAGAAGGGGAAAGGACAAGGTGGAGGGGGAAGGAAGGGGAGACAGAGATGATGAGCATTGGTGGACTTCTGTGGCGTGTCAACACTCCACGGCAATCTTGCTTCAGTTTCCAACCTCCCAGCTCCTGCTGTGGTCTCTCATTCCTTGAGGAGCCTTAAAAAGCAAAGCCCATTTTCAGGAGGTGAATCTGAACACAGCTAAGCCTCGGGCAAAAAGCAGCGGAGGAGCAGTCTCAAACCTTAATGTGCCCAGAGATCACCTGGGGATCTTGTTAAGATTCAGATTCTGATTCAGGAGGCCTTGGGGTGGTGCCTGAGATTCTGCATTTCTAACGGGGTCCATGTGATGCCAATATCGCTGGCCCGCAGACCACACTTTGAGTAGCGAGAGTCCAGACAGCCTCTCCAAGTCCCTGTTGGCCTCAGGACCCTGGGAGTTCTGCTGTTTCAGCACTCTGCCTGCTGTGTGTTTCCTCTTAGATGAACAAAATGCCACATGCCTGGAGCCCACAGAACTGGCAGGGTGGCCCATCACGAAGGTGGGGAACCCGCTCCGGTACATGTGCGTCACGCACCTGGACCGCCAAGACTACATCTTCCTGCTGCTCATCGGCTTCTGCATCTTCTCCGCGGGCACCGTGGCCGCCTGGCTGACGGGCGTGTGCGCCGTGCTCTACCAGAATGCCCGCCGCAGGTCGAGCGAGGATGAGGCAGAGGACGAGCACGGGCAGAGGGTGGAAGTCAGCAGGAGGATTTTTCAAAGCAGGGTGGACTCTGGCCAGGACGGGTTTCCTCAGCTGATTTAGTTGCCAGGGGCTGCTGGCTGATGGACCTTTCCCAGGCTGCCTGCTTTCCGTCTTGCCCTCCCCTTCCCACTCCTCAGAGCTGTCTTAGAGATTGAAGCCTACTAGTAAAATAAATAAAACATTTGGTGGCCATTTCACAGGTTGGTCCTTTCCTGTTCAACCAACCCAGGGATAATTCCTTGATCTCAGAAGGATGGCATAGAACAAAGTCTAGAGAAGCTGTTGGAGGCATCTAAATGCTGAGGAAGGCCACCCCGAAAGCGGGCCAACTTGTGTTTGATGAGCACCTACTATGCTATGCCCTTAAACTAAGTGCTGGAGGGAGGGATGTGACAAATACAAGATCTGAGATCCATCCTCAAAGAGCAACAATTTAGGGCGGCGGGGGTGGGGGGCAGTCAAGATTAAAATGATTCAAATGGAGAAAAATACAAGGCAAAATGACAAGGACTAACATGAATGGAATATGTCTATGGGCTAGCTTCACACTTTACCTGCTAATTATCACAACAATCCTAGTTTACAGTGACACTATTTTACTCAAATGGTAAGCAGTACAGCCTCCCAAAGTCCACATTCTTTCCTTTAAACAAAGCTGCCTTTCAAAGAAATGTTTAGCAACATAACCCAAGGTTCGTCATGTCAGCCTTGGACAAAACGAAGGAGAGAGGCACACAGAGCTGGCCACCACTTACTGAGGCCTTACCAAATGCCCAGCATCCTACCACGCATCAGACACATTTTCTCATGGGGTTAATCCTGACAACAACCAAGTCAGGAGGTCACTGTTTCCTCATTTTTCTGATGCTCAGAGAGACCAAGTAACCAGCTCAAGATCACACAGATGATAAGATGCAGAACAATTGCTGAACCTCAGGCTGCCTGACCCCAAAGCCCATGCTCTATGCCCTGTGACCTCCTGTCTCTGATGAAGCAACAGAATAGCTAAGTATGTACCCATATGGTCCTGCTCTCAGGACTGCTTAGAAGAAGGGAAACAGAGCAGAAGGCAGGGGTGGCTCAACCCAAAGACCCGTTCCAGGTTTTCCCTTTCTCTCTACCCAGATCAGATCATGCTCACGTTCAAGACTAGATCAAAGGTCCGCCCATGGAGCTAGCTGTCCCTAAACCCCCAACCACACCTGCCTTTACCTCTGCACTTCCGCTGTGAATTGCACGTTATTCCCCCAAATTTGTCTGGTGTGATGGTTAAGAGCATGGGCTCACACATAGGATTCCTACCCCTGGTTTTGTCCTTTCACCTGTGTGAACTTGGGCTTCCTACTCGTCATGACCTTGAGGACAGAGACTGCCTGTTATTCTCCATGGACACAGCACATGCCTTACACAAAGTAGGGGCTCAATAAATGTTTATTATTGCATTCTATTTAAATCCCAGCCCACCAATCATTCTTATTCTGTTATCCTGATTGTGAAGGGTGACCATGGACAAGTTATTTAACTTCTCTGTGCCTCAGTTTCTTCATCTGTAAATGGCACCCATTATAGTGCTTACATCATAGAGGGATATTGTGAAACTAAAATGAATATCAATTATAATAACATATCCTGGAATAATTTTAGACTTACAGAAAAGTTACAAAGAGAGAACAGAGAATTCCCATATAGCCTTCACCCAGTTTCCCCTAAAGTTAGCTCATATTACAGTTATCTCACAGTACATCTGTCACAACTAAAAAACTAACATTGGAATATTACTATTAACTAAATTTCAGACTTTATTTGGATTTCACCAGTTATTCCCCAATGTCCTTTTTCTGTTCCAGGATCCAATCGAGGTTACCACATTTGCATTTAGGATATTCTTAAAAATAACAATATATCTAACTTTTATTGGGCATTTCTGTATGTCAAGCATTGTTCTGAGTGTTTCTATATATATCGACTCATTTAACTGTCAAAATAACCCTGTGAGGTGGATATTATCATTATTATTATCTCCATTAGATAAGGAAATTAGGGCTTAAGTAACTAGCTCAACATTACACAATAAGACCAGAAGTCAAACCAGCTCTGTCTGACTGTTTCCCCCAAACCACTAGTCAATAGTAGCTCTCAAGAATTTAAACTACCAAGATAGTCTTGGCAAAAGAAATCTGAATTGCAGCTTTGCACAATAGTTTCTCCCCTAAGAGGCCCTGGATCTTTCCACAAAAAAAAAAAAAAAAAAAAAAAATGGACTCAGCATCTTCTCTGACTGGCCCTGAAGAGACTGCAGTGAATGGTCAGAATCAAGATGTTCGGGGATCTTACAGTCCAGTTTGGTGGAGACATAAGTAAACAGGTGATTTCAGGCCAGAGTGGTAAGTGAAGGGTACGCCTCGGGGTTCAAAGGGACACAAGGGAGGGATACCTAACCCAGAAAGTAGTAGGGAGTCTTGAAAGGCTTCCCTGAGGAAGAGACATCTAAGCTGAGATTTGAAGGTTGGGTTGGGATGAGCCAGGCAAAGTGGCAAAGAATATCTGTGGGCGAGGGGGGACATTCTAAGCAACAAGAACTACACATGCAAATGCCCAGAAGTGGGAAAGAGCCTGACACGTCATTATAGCTAGAATATAGAGTGGAAGGGAAGGAAGACAGGAGAGATCATGTAAGAGAGAGACCCAAGGCCAGACTCTGAAGTCCTTACGCATACCTTGTGTTACTCAGGGTTATGATAGGTTCCGCTGCAGTAACAGATAAACCCCAAAGTTTCCTTGGCTTAGCACAACAAAGACACTTTTCACTCATGTAAAGTCCGATGTGGGAAGGGCAGCCCTCCTCCATCCTGCAGCTACAGCCTCTAGAACACGAGCCTCAGGTCCACGGCAGAAGAGAGAAGAGATGTAATAGGCATGTAGCTCTTACCTCCCCGGGCCTGGAAATGACACATGTCACTTTCCCTCACACTTTGCATGGCCCCAACCTCATGGCAGTCTGTGTGCCAGGAAAGCAAAATGCGATGGTAGACAAAATACTGCATCTAGCCTACCGTGATAAGGAATTTGAAGTGTCCCCTGGGCACCCCAAGGTCCACTCGAGAGTTTTTAGCATGAGAATCACATGGTCCAATTTGTGCTTTAGAAAGCTCACTCTGGCTGTAAGGTCTTCACCTTAGGTGAAGGGAGGGAGGTATGACGGCAAACAAGGAAACTAGCATATTGCAGTTTTCCAGGGGAGACAGAGGGTGACGGAGCAGGGGCTGTGCACTGGGAACAGAGAGAAGCAGATGAATGTCAGTTACGTCGGAGGTAGAGTTGACAGAATTCTGTGAGTGACTGGACAGCGGAGGTAGGGAAAGAATGGATGGGCGGAGGATACAGAGAAAGTAGAAGGAGTTAAGGAGGGTGCCCAAACTTCTGATTTGGACAGCCAGGGGCCTGGTAGCACCAGTCACCCAGGCAGAGAGAACCATCGTGGTGTACTGGATGTAAAAACTGGCCAAGCAATAAAACATGAGAAGTGGGACAGAGCATGAGTGGAAGGTGTGGGGGGAGGTGGGGAGACAGAAGATTAAATCATTATTCTCTTCAGTGGAAAGTCAATAGACAGTGCCTAAAATTGAAAAATCAGATAGAAGCAATGTAAGCATACTTTTTAGAGATACCAAAAAAAATCAGTCAAAAGAGTTTCAAGTGTCTGCCTCTGGGGAGGGAAAAACATGGGGGAAAAGAATGGAAGATTGCTGTTTTTCATAACAAATTTTGTAGAACTACAACTCTTTAAATAAACTATGTGCTTCTGTTTTTGATTAAAAATTTTTTTTTAAAAGAAAAGACTGGCTTGTCTAGGGTGTTGCTACCTTCAAGAGGTGTCTTTAACCACCTTTTTTATACAGAGGGGTATCCACATGATTTCAAAGGGCAATGTGCCTGCAAAGGGAATGTTCCTACTCCCTGCCAGATTTCTTCATTCACACTGTGCCCCTGAGCTTGAGTCCCAGAAAAACCAGAGAAGGCTTTCTAGAGGAGACTATGTTTAGCCTAGATCTTGAAAAGTCATAGGATTTCATGGAGGAAGGGACACTTCAGATGGATGGTAAGGGTGAAAGCATGGAGGTATGGCAAAGAGAGATGTGTTTGGGGAATGATTGTAGTTCTGTTTGGCAGCCTGAATGACATATTGAAGTGACTCTAGGATGGAAATAGAAGATCAGTCAGGTAGCTAATGAAACTGATTTTCACAAAATCTGGCCCATGGGCCACCTGTATCAGGGTCCTAAGGATCCCTCAGTGCTTCTAAATCCTCAGGAGAGGGTGAGACAGTAATCTGCATTATAATATGTTCTCTCGGTGAATCTTATACATACTAAAATTTGAGAAACACTGGTTAAGCACGAGGAGATAAAGTCCTGAAGTAGTGACCATGTGAATAGGAAGGAGGAAATGGTCACTAGACCTAGGACCTCATAGACTGCCAGGGCCTCTTAGGTCCAGAGTTGACCTCGGCCATCAGGTCAGGGTAAGTGGCCCTCCTGCCTGCAAAGAAATGCATATGCTGGGGAACCAGCAACACCCAACAGCTCCTGCCCACCACCTACGGCCATTCCTGCCTCACTAAAAGGACCCCCACTTCACACGATATGGTAGGAGAAGTAGTAACTTCCAGTTTCAGCTTTTCCATTACACGTGTGATCTTAAAGATGTCACTTCATTTCTTGGGTCTTAGTTTCCCCAAATGTAAAATGAGGTGGTTAGACTAGATTACCTCAAAGCCCACCTCAGGTCTAACCTTCTGAAAACAACTATGGTTAATATCCAGAATATACAAGGAACTCCTGAAAACCAAAAAGATAAATAACAAGAACCCCAATAAAAATATTGGCTGAGAATATGAATGGGCAACTTATAAAAGAAGAAACCCAAAAAAACTAACTAGCGTATAAAGAGGTGCTCACACTCATTAGTACTCAGAGAAATGCAAATTAAAACAATAGATGTTACTTTACACTTATTAGATTGGCAAAAAAATTGAGAACTGGATCATGTCACATGTTGGCAGGGGTGTGCACTGCTGAAGGAAGTAGAGATGGATACAGCCAGCCAGGAGAGCAATCTGGCACCACTTAAGTCGGATTGAGTGTGTGCCTACCCTACCACCCAGCAAGTCCACTCACTCCTGAGTAGATCTCCCGCAGAAATGATCACACAGCCTATAATGGAACACACATGAAGACATCCATTGCAATGTTATGTGTAGTGGCAGAGAGTTGGAAGAGTGACTAGGTTAAATGTATAGAGTGCTATCGAACAGTTATAAGCAACTAACTAGATGTACATGTAGCAAGATGGGTGGATCTCAAAAACACAATGCTGAGTGAACAAAGGGAGAAACATAATGAGAAACCTCTGTGATTCTCAAAATCCTGAAACACTGTGGTAAAATCTAAAGTTCTTACACTGTCCTACAAAGCCCCTCATGATCTGCCTCCCCTGTCTCCATCACTCCACTTACCTCACTGACATCATCTGCTACCAGTGTCCCCACTACTCACTCTGCCTCAACCTCACTGGCTGCCCTGCTGTTAACACAGGCCAGGCACTGTGACTGCAACAGAGTCTTTGCACTGGCTGTTCCTCTGCCTGGAATTACAAGCCCTCAAAATCCCCTCCACACACACACACACACACACACACACACACACACACAGTCCCCCTTGCCCTGCTCTATTTTTACCTGAGACAATAATGAAATGTAATAATAAGTAAATTTTATAATCGTCTGAAAGGTAATGAGTATTGTCCCACATTTACCACTAGAAGGTGAGCTCTGTGAGGGCAGGAACTTTTGCCTGTTTTGTTCCCTGATGTCTCTCAAGGCCTAGAACAAAGCCTATCATAAAAGGGGCCTTTATAAACTTTGGTTGACTAAATAAATGAATGGTGAGTGGGAATGAGAGTAAAGAGTATTAAATAAAAAAGAGAGGCACCTAGCGCAGGAAAATGAGGAGGCTCAATTTATTGAGGGATATGAGTAATTTAACTTTGTGTGCCCAAGATTTACAAAGGGGGGTGACAGGCGAGCAACGTCTCATCACCCTCCCCACTCCCCCACCCCAGCCCATCTGTTGGAGTTCTTCTTCCTGCCAGGTCTTTGTGGAATGAGCAGGAAAAGTCCTGGCTGTGGGAAGAACCCTCTGCTTTGTCTACACAGCTGCTGTCTCTGAGATTTCACGGCTGCAACAGGGCTGAGGGCACCTCCTGGCATACACGACTCCACCCAGCATCTCACACTCCTCAAACACAGGACCTACCCGAGGAGGAGAGGACTGGGGTCCACACAGAACAGCACCTAATATTGTTAGAGTGACTTTCACCTCACAAAGGCTTTCCACAACTTTGAAGGAAATTACTGTCCCATTGGATGGATAAGAAAACTAACATTTAAAAAGGTTAGCAGTTGGTCAGAATGGCCATTCTCAAAATGTCTACAAGTAGTAAATGCTGGAGAGGGTGTAGAGAAAAGGGAACCCTCCTACAATGTTGGTGGGAATGCAGATTGGTGCAGCCACTACGGAGAACAGTATGGAAGTTCCTTAAGAAACTAAAAATAGAGCTACTATATGATCCTGCAATCCCACTCCTGGGCATATATCAGGAGAAAACTGTAATTTGGAAAGATACATGCACCCCAATGTTCACTGAAGCACTATTTACAATAGCCAGGACATGGAAGCTACCTAAATGTCTATCAACAGAGGAATGGATAAAGACGATGTGGTACATATATACATTACTCAGCCACAAAAAAGAATGAAATAATGCCATTTGCAGCAATATTGATGGGCCTAGAGGTTATCATACTAAGTGAAGTAAGCCAGATAGAGAAAGACAAATATCATATGATATCACTTAAACGTGGAATCTAAAAAAAAAAAAAAAAAAAAGATACAAATGAACTTCTTTACAAAATGGAAAGGAAAGAGACTCACAGACATAGAAAACAAACTTATGGTTACCTAAGGCGAAAGGGAGGAGGAAGAGACAAATTAGGAGGTTGGGATTAACACATAGACACCACTATATATAAAATAGATAACCAACAAGGACCTACTGTATAGCACAGGGAACCATACTCAATATTTTGTAATAACTATAAGGGAAAAGAATCTGAAAAAGAATACACACACACACACACATAACTGAATCACTGTGCTGTACACCTAAAACTAACATGATATTGTAAATCAAACTTATGGATTTGATACAGGCTATCTAAAAGCTAATGTTAGAAAATAAGGCCAAACAAATCATCTCCTACTATTAAGACTTTAAAGGGATTATCCATTCCTTGCAAGCAGCCAGATGGCAGACACTGTATACTAGCCATCATCAGCTCTGGCAACAATAGTTCTGGTACTTGTGGAGGTTAAGGGAGGAACCACCAGGAATATGGGGCAACCTAAAGGCAATGCTAAGTGCAGTCAGATTAGGAAAGGGTGCAGGCTGGTTGGTTTCTTAAGCAGGCCAATTATTTAGGCCAAGAGATTAACGTTTAAGAACAATACAGTCTGGTGTATGACTTGGGGTCTTCTTGGATATCACTCCCTGGACTCATTTAAGTGACACTGGCCTCATTCCCAAAGAGCAAAGTGGATCAGAACTGGCTTAATCCTTTGATCTGGTCTCCCTCAGAAGTAGTCCATGGCTTGCAGTTCTTTATCTCCAGTGAACTTGGCACCATGCAATGCACATGGCAGGAGCTCCATAAAGCTCCCTGAGCTGCAGACTCACTGAAGCCCACACGGCACAACTTTACATTGAAGCACTGAAACCCTGCAACTCTCCTAAGAAGCCTCTTAGGGATTACCAGCTTCCAGTAAAAATCGATTTAGGCTGATCTTGTCTTAACCCCTCAATCCTACCCAGTAAACAACAAGTAAAAAGAAATTCACCATAATGATCAGTGTTACCTACATAGTGAGATATTTCCTTGTAAGCTGCATGAACCTTGAACACATTATAATCTCTGTCATTCTCATCTTCCCTCAAGTTAAAGTGGGGATTAAACTCAGTTTGCGGTTCTAAAACTGAGAGATTCTTTACATAAAGGACCTATACCCCAAATCAAAAACACAGAAATTTAGAGGTGTAAGAGATATCAGACCTCTTGTCCACACCTTTATTTTTATTAATGAAAAAATTGAAGCCCTTTAGGCTTCACCTCTTTAAGGTGAAATGACTAGTTTAAGGTCACACAACTGGTAGGTGTCAAGTAACATTAGTCTCTGAGTCCCATCTGAAAGGCAAGCTCCCTGTACATTGGTGCTAAGGTGGTTCATTTTCTCCCTGAAGTTCCATAGAAAAAGTTCATTTTTCTAAGGCCTACATTGTTCCAGGGAGAAAATGAATGGGGTTTAGTCCAAAACAGTTCTACAAGCAGAGAATTTTGGTTTCTCTTTGGAACAGTTTTATTTAAACTCAAAAGAATTTTTAAAAACATTGTTTGGAGAATAAGACAAAACTCTTTCTCAGACCTTGAAGCCCAGACAGAGAGTTACATAAGCAAACAATAACATTGCAAGACACATTCTATGCACATAAAGATATGCATAAACGTTTTTATATCATAAAAGAGAAAACAGCTCTCAGCCTGGAGAGGCTGGGGAGTGTTTCAGCAAGGACGGGACCTCTGAGCTAGGATTTCAAGGATAGGGGTCAGGGTCAGAACTTTCCATACAGAGGGAAGCATGTGCAAAGTCCCCAAGGTAGGTGAGGGCATGACACACTCAAGGATTTGAAAGGGGAAAACATTGTAGTGTTCAATACAGACAATGAGAAGAATAATGCAAAATAAAACAGGAGAGAGAGAAAAAGCCAGATCACGCAGGACCCTCAGGGCTGTGGAAAGGATTTTGGGCTTTATCCTAAAAGCTATAGCAAGTCATTGAAGAGTTTTAAGCCAAAGAGAGAAATGGCCAAGTTCAGATTTTTTTAAATGACTCTGGCTGTAGTTGTAGCACAGAAAACAAATTAGAAGGGGAAGGAAAGAACACAGGGAAACAACTGGGGCTATTGCAGTAGTCCAGGTGACAGAGGATCATGATCTGGGGTGGGGGTGGGGTGGGAGGAGATGGAGGGAAGTGGCTGATCAGAAAGGCCCTTAAGAGACAAAGGCAAGGTAACCTGCAAATGGACTGGATAAGCAAGGGAAGGAGAAGGAGGTAGCAAGGATGCAAACTAGTGTTCGATGTATACAAATGGCTGGATGGTCTGGTCCTAGAGGGTACACATAGAGTAACAAGGGTTGGGTTTTGTTATATTGAGATTTATATGTCATTATAATAGGATGTCACGTGGGCAGCTGGCGATATGGGTCTGAGGCTCCAAGGCATCTGAACTGGGAATGTTGAAAAAAGATTCCTCAGAGAGTAGTCAACTAGAGCCATGGTTCTGTATGAGGTCAGCCAGAGAAAAGAGCATAGAAGGAGAAGAGAAACAGGCCTAAGAAAGCCAACATTTAAACCAGTAAAGAAGGATGGATCAGCAAGTGGCTGAGAAGAATAAGAGGTAGGAAAATATTTTCTCAGACACTGACAAATTATCTTTTATCAGCTTTGCTTTTAAAAAGAAAAACTGAAAAAGCAGAAAAACTGCCACAGCCAAAGAGAAAGATAAAAACAAAGAAGCCCAAATATTCCATGTATATAATTATTAATCTTTGGATTACCAAGAATTGCCTCCATCAAAATTCTTACTTGTTAATATAGCTTGTTTATTCTTTTACAAAGCCCATACCATGCTTCCCTTTAGGTAAAGTACACTTCCCCACCAACTGACGTAGGGTTTGGCCATATGACAATGGATGTGAGCAGATGTGATATGCACCATGTCCAAGAAGAAACTTTAAATACACTTGTATTGCTTGGCTCCAGCTCTTTTATTTCTGCCCTCTGCCATGAGAAAAGCATGCTTCCTCAATCAGAATCCTGAAATGAAAAGATGCAATGAGCAAAACCAAACCCAGTGCAGCCCAGCAAAGGAACAGTTAATTCAGCCCTCAGGTGACATGAGCAAGAAACAATGTATGGGATTTTTAACCACTGAGCTTTGCAGGCTATTTGTTACTGCGGCAAAAGCTGACTAATATACTTGGCCACAGTGAGATTTCTTTAAAACTAAATATAGTTATTTCAAACTCCCATAGAAGGAAGCAAAGGTACTCTTTGTCTAGAACATATTATACCCCTGGCACTAATAAGCTATTTATAGACATTCTCTCATTTTACTCCTTGTGGCAATTATTTTCACCATTTTACATGAACAAACTGAGGCTTAGATAAGTTACATATATTTCTCAGAACCACAAAACTAGCAAATAATGGAAATGCAACAAAAATTCATCTAACTGATTCCAAAGCCTAGGCACTCTCCATAATACCCTATTAAAGGATTTGCTAGAAATCAAACCTAGATCTCCTACATGGGAAACAAGAAAAAAACTGGTGAACCATCAGACTCAGCTTTAGACTACACTCATATACATGGATAGTTGTGCTGCTGTTGAATAAGCCCACAGTAACCAGCAACTCTGGATCTGAAATCTCACATTGTCACAACCTCCACCTTCCTCTCACCAGTGATATCATACTTGAGTACTTGAGAAAATGGAAGCTGTATGGTGGAATTAGTGCTCATCAGGTCACACTGAAAATTGGAAACAAAGGTTGCCTTTTATCTCCATCTCTATAGCTATGTAAACCAGGTGACTTTTTGTAATACCTCACTGTGATCAACCCGTATGAATTCAGCTTGGTTTTCCCATCTAATCCTTGGTCATGAAAATCACATCTGCCATCCTTAATCTCAAGGCAGAATTAAACCTTTAACATGTTAAGTAAGATAGATAAACAAGATATATTAATCACTTAACAGTATCCATTTTTCCATTGAAGAGTTATGTATGTGTTTTGTCCAGAATTTATCATTGTCTTGTAGATCTCCTGATGAGACTTGGTGGGGGTAGTGGGGGTGGTGAGGTGTAAAGGAAAAGCAGAAGCTTTGAAGTTAGAAAACTCTGGGTTTAAATCCTGCTCTGCCTCTTACTAACTCTGTGACCTTGGGAACTTGACTTTATCTTTCGGAACATCAGTTTCCTTGGTGCAAAATGTGGATGAAAATAGCTAATTCAGTAAGTTGTCAGAACAGAGAAAGACAAATACTGTATGATATCACTTACATGTGGAATCTAAAAAAATACCAAAAAAAGAAGCAGACTCTCAGATACAGAGAACAAATTAATGGTTACCAGCGGTGGATGGGGGGAGCAATACAAGGATGGGGGAATGGGAGGCACAAACTATTGAGTGTAAGATAGATTCAAGGATGTATTGTACAATACAAGGAAAATAGCCAATATTTTGTAATAACTGTGAATGGAAAGTAACCTTTTAAATTGTATAGAAAATTTTTTAATTTTTTAAATAAAAATTAAACTTTTAAAGTTGCTTGAAGACCAAATGAGATGGAATGTTCACTTCTTCACTGTGGATCACTGGCATCTGCCTTGAGCTGCAAAAAGACTCAGTGTCCAGGATGAGAACCCTTTAATAGCACACACACAATGCTGTATAATCATCATCATTATCACAGGCACCAACAATGTCAAGCACCAAATAGTGAACACCCATATATTCTAACATTTTTCCAAGTCTTTCCACACATTATCTCTAATTATCTCTAATCCTGACAATCTTGAAGCAAAATAAATGCTATTATACTCATTTTAGAGAGCAGCAAACTGAGAGGTTAAGTGACTTGCTAAAGATCAGGGTTGGTCCTCCTGATCCTCAGGCTAGTGCCTTTCCCACTCACCACATTGCCTCCTGCTCTTGGCTGCTAAGCTATGCCTCTCTCTCTCCATTGTTGTCCATGAGAGCTCTGGGGAGAAAAAAATTATGAGCAAACAAATTTCCCTAGCAGCACCACACAAACGCTCAAAAAGTATTGATTGTAAGATTTGCACACCAAAAACTATAAATTATTACTGAGGGAAATTAAAGAAGATCTAAATAAATGGAGAGACATTCTGTATTCATGGATTAGAAAACTTAATATTGTTCAGTTGGCAACTGTCTTCCAAATGGATTACTAAGTTCAACAACACACACACAAAACAATCCTAGCAGGCTTTTTGCAGAAATTGACAAGCTAATATTTACACAGAAATACAAAGAACCCAGCATAGCCAAAAAAATTTGGAAAAAAGAAGAACAAAGTTGGAGGGCTTATACTTTCTAATTGCAAACTTATCACCAAGCACATAACCAAGGCAGTGTGATACTGACCATAAACATAAACATAAATAAATGGAATGAAACTGAGACTCTGGAAATAATCCCTTATATTTATGGTTAATTGATTTTAACAAAGGCACCAAGGCAATTCAAAGGGGAAAGAATAACTTCTTAAAAATGGTACATGAACAAATGGACATCCACATGCTAAAAGATTAGCTTAGATTCCTACACACACCATACCTGAAAGTTAATTCAAAATTAATCAAATGTCGAGGAAGCTTTCACAAGCCTCTTAGATAGCCTCATCCACCAGAGGGCAGACAGCAGAAGCAAGAAGAACTACAATCCTGAATCCTGTGGAACGGAAACCACATTCACAGAAAGATAGTCAAAATGAAAAGGCAGAGGACTATGTACCAGATGAAGGAACAAGATAAAACCCCAGAAAAAAAATTAAATGAAGTAGAGATAGGCAACCTTCCAGAAAAAGAATTCAGAATAATGATAACGAAGATGATCCAGGACCTCGGAAAAAGAATGGAGGCAAAGATCGAGAAGATGCCAGAAATGTTTAACAACACCTAGAAGAGTTAAAGAACAAACAAACAGAGATGAACAATACAATAACTAAAATGAAAAATACACTAGAAGGAAGCAATAGCAGAATAACTGAGGCAGAAGAATGGATAAGTGACCTGGAAGACATAATGGTGGAATTCACTGCTGTGGAACAGAATAAAGAAAAAAGAATGAAAACAGCCTAAGAGACCTCTGGGACAACATTAAATGTACCAACTTTCACATTACAGGGGTCCCAGAAGGAAAAGAGAGAGAGAAAGGACCAGAGAAAATATTTGAAGAGATTATAGTTGAAAACTTCCCTAACATGGGAAAGGAATTAGCCACCCAAGTCAGGAAGCACAGAGAGCCCCAGGCAGGATAAACCCAAGGAGAAACACACCAAGACACATAGTAATCAAATTGACAAAAATTAAAGACAAAGAAGAATTATTAAAAGCAACAAGGAACTCCCATAAGGTTAACAGCTGATTTCTCAGCAGAAAATCTACAAGCCAGAAGGGGGTGGCACGATATATTTAAAGTGATGAAAGGGAAGTACCTACAATCAAGATTACTCTACCCAGCAAGGATCTCATTCAGATTTGACAGAGAAATCAAAAGCTTTACAGACAAGCAAAAGCTAAGAGAATTCAGCACCACCAAACCAGCTCTACGACAAATGCTAAAGGAACTTCTCTAAGTGGGAAACACAAGAGAAGAAAAGGACCTACAAAAACAAACCCAAAACAATTAAGAAAATGATCATAGGAACATACATATTGATAATTACCTTAAATGTGAATGGACTAAATGCTCTAACCAAAAGACAAAGTCTTGCTGAATGGATGCAAAAACAAGTATGCTGTCTACAAAAGACCCACTTCAGACCTAGGGACACATACACACTGAAAGTGAGGGGATGGAAAAAGAAAGGTGGAGTAGCATACTCATATCAGATAAAATAGACTTTAAAATAAAGAATGTTACAAGAGGCAAGGAAGGACACTACATAATGATCAAGGGATCAATCCAAGAAGAAAATATAACAATTATAAATATATATGCGCCCAACATAGGAGCACCTCAATACATAAGGCAAATGCTGACAGCTATAAAAGAGGAATCAACAGTAACACGTTAATAGTGAGGGACTTTAACACCTCACGAATGGACAGATCATCCAGACAAAAAAATTAATAAGGAAACACAAGCTTTAAGTGACACAATAGACCAGATAGATTTATTGATATTTATAGGACATTCCATCTGAAAACAGCAGACTACACTTTCTTCCAAAGGGCACACAGAACATTCTTCAGGATAGATCACATCTTGGGTCACAAATCAAGCATTGGTAAATTAAGGAAAATTGAAATCATATCAAGCATCTTTTCTGACCCCCACACTATGAGATTGGAAATAAATTATAGGGAAAAATATGTAAAAATCCCAAACACATGGAGGCTATTACTAAATAACCAAGAGATCACTGAAGAAATCAAAGAGGAAATCAAAAAATACCTAGAGACAAATTACAACTAAAACACGACGATCCAAAACCTATGGGATGCAGCAAAAGCAGTTCTAGGAGGGAACTTTATAGCAATACAATCCTACCTCAAGAAACAAGAAACATCTCAAATAAACAATCTAACATTACACCTAAAGGAACTAAAGAAAGAAGAACAAACAAATTCCAAAGTTAACAGAGGGAAAGAAATCATAAAGATCAGATCAGAAATAAATGAAAAAGAAATGAAGAAAACAATAGCAAAGATCAATAAAACTAAAAGCTGGTTCTTTGAGAAGATAAACAAAATTGATAAACCATTAGCCAGACTCATCAAGAAAAAAAGGGAGAAGACTCAAATCAACAGAATTAGAAATGAAAAAGGAGAAGTAACAGCTGACACTGCAGAAATATGAAGGATCATGAGAGATTACTACAAGCAACTATATGCCAATAAAATGCACAACCTGGAAGAAATGGACAAATTCTTAGAAAAGCAAAACCTTCTGAGACTGAACCAGGAAGAAATAGAAAATATAAACAGACCAATCACAAGCACTGAAATTGAAACAAACAAAAGCCCAGGACCAGGTGGCATCACAGACGAATTCTATCAAACATTTAAAGAGCTAACACCTATCCTTCTCAAACTCTTCCAAAATATAGCAGAGGGAGGAACACTCCCAAACTCATTCTACAAGGACACCATCACCCTGATACCAAAACCAGACAAAGATGTCACAAAAAAAGAAAAATGCAGGCCAATATCACTGATGAACATAGATGCAAAAATCCTCCACAAAATACTAGCAAACAGAATCCAACAACACATTAAAAGTATCATACACCATGATCAAGTGGGGTTTATCTCACGAATGCAAGGATTCTTCAATACACACAAATCAATCAATGTGATAAACCATATTAACAAACTGAAGGATAAAAACCATATGATCATCTCAATAGATGCAGAAAAAGCTTTCGACAAAATTCAACACCGATTTATGATAAAAACTCTCCAGAAAGTGGGCATAGAGGGAACCTACCTCAACATAATAAAGGCCATATACGACAAACCCACAGCCAACATCGTTCTTAATGGTGAAAAACTGCAACCATTTCTTCTGAGATCAGGAAACAAGACAAGGTTGCCCACTCTCACCACTATTATCCAAGATAGTTTTGGAAGTATTAGCCACAGCAATCAGAGAAGAAAAAGAAATAAAAGGAATCCAAATCAGAAAAGAAGTAGTAAAACTGTCACTGTTGGCAGATGACATGATACTATGTATAGAGAACCCTAAAGATGCTACCAGAAAACTACTAGAGCTAATCAGTGAATTTGGTAGAGTAGCAGGGTACAAAATTAATGCACAGAAATCTCTTGCATTCCTATACACTAACAATGAAAAATCAGAAAGACAAATTAAGGAAACACTCCCATTTACCATCACATCAAAAAGAATAAAATACCTAGGAATAGACCCACCTAAGGAGGCAAAAGACCTGTATGCAGAAAACTATAAGACACTGATGAAAGAAATTAAAGATGATACAAACAGAGGGAAAGATATACTATGTTCTTTCATAGGAAGAATCAGTATTGTGAAAATGACTATACTACCCAATGCAATCTACAGATTTAATGCAATCCCTATCAAACTACCAATGGCATTTTTCACAGAACTAGAACAAACAATTTTACGATTTGTATGGAAACACAAAAGACCCCAAATAGACAAAGCAATCTTGAGAAAGAAAAACGGAGCTGGAGGAATCAGGCTCCCTGACTTCAGACTATACTACAAAAAGTTACAGTAATCAAGACAATATGGTACTGGCACAAAAACATAAATATAGGTCAATGGAACAGTATAGAAAGCCCAGAGATAAACCCACACATATATGCTCACCTTATCTTTGATAAAGGAGGCAAGAATATACAATGGAGAAAAGACAGCTTCTTCAATAAGTGTGCTGAGAAAACTGGACAGCTACAGGTAAAAGAATGAAATTAGAACGTTCCCTAACACCACACACAAAAATAAACTCAAAATGGATTAAAGACCTAAATGTAAGGCCAGACACTCTAAAACTCTTAGAGGAAAACATAGGCAGAACACTCTATGACATAAATCACAGCAAGATCCTTTTTGATCCATCTCTTAGAGAAATGGAAATAAAAACAAAAATACACTAATGGGACCTAATGAAACTTAAAAGCTTTTGCACAGCAAAGGAAACCATAAACAAGACGAAAAGACAACCCTCAGAATGGTAGAAAATATTTTCAAATGAAGCAACTGACAAAGGATTCATCTCCAAAATATACAAGCAGCTCATGCAGCTCAATATCAAAAAAACCCAAACAACCCGGTCCAAAAACGGGCAGAAGACCTAAATAGACATTCCTCCAAAGAAGATATACAGATTGCCAAGAAACACATGAAAAGATGCTCAACATCACTAATCAGTAGAGAAATGCAAATCAAAACTACAATGAGGTATCACCTCATACAGGTCAGAATGGCCATCATCAAAAAATCTACAAACAAGAAATGCTGGAGGGGGTATGGAGAAAAGGGAACCCTCTTGCACTGCTGGTGGGATTGGAAATTGGTACAGCCACTATGGAGAACAGTATGGAGGTTCCTTAAAAAACTAAAAATAGAACTACCATATGACCCAGCAATCCCACTACTGGGCATATACCCTGAGAAAACCATAATTCAAAAAGATACATGTACCACAATGTTCATTGCAGCACTGTTTACAATAGCTAGAACATGGAAGCAACCTAAGTGTCCATCAACAGATGAATGGATAAAGAAGATGTGGCACATATATACAATGGAATATTACTCAGCCATAAAAAGAAACAAAACTGAATTATTTGCAGTGAGGTGGATGGACCTAGAGTCTGTCATACAGAGTGAAGTAAGTCAGAAAGAGAAAAAACAAATACTGTATGCTAACACGTATATATGGAATCTAAAAAAAAAAAAAAATTGTTCTGATGAACCTAGGGGCAGGACAGGAATAAAGACACAGACGTAGAGAATGGACTTGAGGACACAGGGAGGGGGAAAGGTAAGCTGGGATGAAGTGAGAGAGTAGCATTGGCATATATACACTACCAACTGTAAAATAGATAGCTAGTGGGAAGCAGTTACATGGCACATGGAGATCAGCTCTGTGCTTTGCGACCACCTAGAGGGGTGGGATAAGGAAGTTGGAAGGGAGATGCAAGAGGGAGGGGATATGGGGATATACGTATGCATATAGCTGATTCATTTTGTTATACGGCAGGAACTAACACAACACTGTAAAGCAATTATATTCCAATAAAGATGTTAAAAAAAAAAAGAACACTCTGACATAAATCACAGCAAGGTCTTTTTTGACCCACCTCCTAGAGTAATGGAAATAAAAACAAAAATAAACAAATGGGACCTAATGAAACTTAAAACCTTTTGCACAGCAAAGGAAACTATAAACAAAATGAAAAGACAACCCTCAGAATGGGAGAAAATATTTACAAATGAATCAACGGACAAAGGATTAATCTCCAAAATATATAAACAGCTCATGCAGCTCAATATTAATAAAACACATATATATGGAATCTAAAAAAAAAGAAAAAGAAAAAAAATGGTCAGAAGAACCTAGGGGCAAGGCGGGAATAAAGATGCAGACCTACTAGAGAATGGACTTGAGGATACAGGGAGGGGGGAAGGGTAAGCTGGGACAAAGTGAGACAGTGACATGGACATATACACTACCAAACGTAAAATAGATAGCTAGTGGGAAGCAGCCGTATAGCACAGGGAGATCAGCTCTGTGCTTTGTGACCACCTAGGGAGGTGGAATAGGGAGGGTGGGAGGGAGGGAGATGCAAGAGGGAAGAGATATGGGGACATATGTATATGTATAACTTATTCACTTTGTTATAAAGCAGAAACTAACACACCATTGTAAAGCAATTATACTCCAATAAAGATGTTAAAAACAAACAAACAACCTAATCAAAAAGTGGGCAGAAGACCTAAATAGACATTTCTCCAAAGAAGACATACAGATGGCCAAGAGGCACATGAAAAGCTGCTCAACATCACTAATTATTAGAGAAATGCAAATCAAAACTACAACAAGGTATCTCCTCATACTGGTTAGAATGGGCATCATCAGAAAGTCTACAAACAGCAAATGCTGGAGAAGGTGTGGAAAAGAGGGAACCCTCTTGCACTGTTGGTGGGAATGTAAATTGATACAACCACTATGGAAAACAGTATGGAGGTTCCTTAAAAAACTAAAAATAGAATTACCATAAGACCCAGCAATCCCACTACTGGGCATATACCCAGAGAAAACGATAATTCATGCACCCCAATGTTCATTGCAGCACTATTTACAATAGCAAGGTCATGGAAGCAACCTAAATGCCCATCAACAGACAAATGGATAAAGATCATGTGGTACATATATACGATGGAATATTACTCAGCAGTAAAAAGGAACAAAACTGGGTCATTTGTAGAGATGTGGATCGATCTAGAGACTGTAATACAGAGTGAAGTAAGGCAGAAAGAGAAAAACAAATATCATATATTAATGCATATATGTGGAATCTAGAAAAATGGTACAGATGAACTGGTTTGCAAGGCAGAAAGAGAGACACAGATTTAGAGAACAAACATATGGACACCAAAGGGGGAAAGTTGGGGCAGCGGTGGGATGAACTGGGAGATTGAGATTGACATGTATACACTAATATGTATAAAATAGATAACTAATAAGAACCTGTTGTATAAAAAATAGAATAAAATTCCAAGGCAATACAAAAAAAATTAATCAAATGTCTAAATACAAGAGCTAAAACCACAACTGTTTTAGAAGAAAATCTAAAATCTCCTAAAATCTAGGAGAAAACCTTCATGATCTTGAGTAGGCACAGATTTCTTAGATAAGACACCAAAAGCAGGATTCAAAACAGAAAAAATTGATAAAGAAGGTTTCATCAAAATTAAACATTTTTGATCTTCAAAAGACACCATCAAGGGCTTCCCTGGTGGCGCAGTGGTTGAGAGTCTGCCTGCCAATGCAGGGGACACGGGTTCAAGCCCTGGTCTGGGAAGATCCCACATGCCACGGAGCGACTGGGCCCGTGAGCCACAATTGCTGAGCCTGCGCGTCTGGAGCCTGTGCTCCGCAACAAGAGAGGCCGCGATAGTGAGAGGCCTGCGCACCGCGATGAGGAGTGGCCCCTGCTTGCCGCAACTAGAGAAAGCCCTCGCACAGAAACGAAGACCCAACACAGCCATAAATAAATAAATAAATAAATAAAATTAAAACTTAAAAAAAAAAAAAAAGACACCATCAAGGAATTGAAAAGACAAGCTACAGAATTGGAGAAAATATTTGCAAATCATATATCCAATCAGGAACATTATCTAGACTATATAAAGAACTCTTGCAACTAAATAATAAGACAAACAACCCAACTTAAAATTGGGCAAAATAGTTGAAGAGACCTGTAGCTAAAGAAGACATATGAATGGCAAATAAGTGCTTGAAAAGATGCTCAACATCATTAATCATTAGGCAGATGCAAACTAAACCATGATGAGATACCACGTCATACTCACTAAAATCAAAAGCACAGAAAACAAGTGTTGGTAAAGATGAGCAAAAACTGGAACCTTCATGAATTTCGGGTGGAAATATAAAATGATACAGCCACTTTGGAAAACAATTTGGCAGTTTCTTAAACATATATTACCATACAAATTAAGAAGTCCACTCCAAACTACTTACCCAAGAGTAATGACACCATATGTCCACACAAAACTTACACATGAATGATTATAACAGCATTAGTCATAATAGCCAAAAAGTGGAAACAATCCAAATGGCCATCAGCTGATGAATGGATAAATAAAATGTGGCACATCCATACAATGTAATACTGTTTAGCAATAAAAAAGGAACAAAATATTGATACATGCTACAACATGGATGAACCTCAGAAATATTTGCTAAGTGAAAAAAGCAAGACACAAAAGACTACACATCGTAGACTCCATTTATATGAAATGTCCAGAAAAGGCAAAACTGTGGAGGTAGAATGCAGATTCGTGGTTCCCTGGATCTGAGCTGAGAGTAGGAACTGACTGCAAACAGGCACAAAAGATCTTTCAGGGTGGGGGTGACAAAAATATTCTAAAACTGGATTGTGGTAATGGTTGCATAGCTCTGTAATGTTACTAAAACTCGTTGGACTGTACAGTTAAAACAGATGAAGTTTATGTTATGTAAATTACACCTGAATAAATCGGTTTTTTTAAAGTCTTAATTGAGTTCCTCCGCAAAATATCTCAGACAAGGTGAAGGAAGAAGCCTGGGGAAGTCTGCTCCCCAGCCTTGCTCCTTTCTGTTCTCTGGGAAGGACACATGAGCCCCTCTGTCTCAGTGCTAAGAGCTGTTTCCCCAGGAGCCTGGAGCAGCTGTGCCTGACTCTTCTACCTTAGTGACTCTTAACTGCCCCAATCCAGGCCTCTGGCAGCAAAGCTCACCTTGCAGAAATACTGTACGTGTTATAAATACTTTAGGTCCTCAGGGAGCCCTGTCAGTTCTCTACTATGGCATCAGCAACCTAGGGCAAGGAAAATTCTATTTCTAGGCATACTGAGTGTCTGTGAGCTGCCTCAAGACAATAAACTGTTTCTTTCAGGGCATGGTTTGGACCCTTAAGATATCCGTGCTCTCTCAAAAGCTAATTTCTACAAGCTAAGTACAGCCTATACCCCAGAAAAACAGGATGAATACATGAAATTCAAACTAAAGCCCATTCACCAGGTGGAAGGGCTGTGGAACCTGGGTTTAGATCTCAATCTGGGCTGCATAATAAAACCATAAAACCACCTGGGAAGCTTTTCAAATGTATTAGTGGAGATGAATGTCCCTAAATGTATTATAACTGCCAATTAAAATATATTTTGTTTGATCAAATTAATAGTAATCAGTAATAGAATAAACACATAAAATCTAAAAAGTAAAAACAAAAAAAAATGCCTATTAAGCTTTTTGAAAATACTATAACTGTGTGCCCCCTAAAGAGATTTAGATTTAACTGGCCCAGAATATGGTCTGAGCATCAGTATTTTTTAAAGCTCCCCAGTGAATGTGCCATGCATCCAGGGCTGAAAATCACCAGCTTTAGAAGGAGATGGGTGTCAAAACAAGGTCTTCCATCAGTTACTCATTCACGCCTTAAAATGCATTTCTCTCTGAATAAGCACCTTCTTCCCATCTAGCAGCTGGACAGAGCCAGCTGAATGTTGGACCCCAGGATGTTGTCCTTTGCAGTGTAGATGTTGCCAATTCATCTCTGTTTATCCTAAATGAGTTCACGTTGATCTGTACATCCTTAAACATGACACTCGAAAAACAGGCTAATGGTACAAACGTAACTGGTGGTGGAGAGGCTAAAAGAAAAAGACAGCCTTTATTATCAGTATTCAAGGACTTTTCTTGACACCAGGGACCAAGAATAAAACCAGTTAGGACCTAGTGCAATAGTAACACAATATTGAATATCAAAGGCAATCAGACGTTCACCTCATCATGAGAATTTAGGGTAGAGTTCCCTGCTGGTTTGAGTGGACAAAAAAAGCTTTGTGGATGAAGCAGAACTCCAGCTGGGCCTTGTAAGATTGACAGAATTTGAACTGGGGAAGGGGAGGAACAGTAAACATAATCTCCAATAACAATCATTGCAACAGCATTTACCATAAAGCAGCACTCTTACCCAAGCATCATTTTATTTAAACCTCACAGCCGCCTCATGGTCCTCATTTCACAGGTGAGGACATGGGGGCTTACAGAGGTTAAAACACTTGCCCAAGTCCAGTCAGCAAGCAGGACTTGAATCCATGCAACTTGACTCCAGAATCCAGGTTCCTGGGCCAAGGCAGAGAAACAGAAAGGAACCCATAACTTGTGTGATATTGTGCGAGGAATCCACTATGCTGGGAAGAAAAAACAGCCTAACTGGGACGAGACTGGATCACCCACCCAGCCTATGACCAAAAAGGGGGATACCCAGATATTAAGCCAGCTACAACAAGGAGAACTGAATGAAAAGCAAACTAAAATGGGATTTCTTTTTTTTAGAAGCACAAGATGAGAAAAGCATCTGAAAAGGTGAGCATGATTAGGGAAGCACCGGTCTGGAGATTCCCAAGGGGTGAGATTTCACCAGAGGCTGGGAGAAATGCTGAGAACTGGAACTGGAAAGGAATCACTAAGCATCAGTCTACATTCTACCCATCTAGGACCCTCCAGGATCATATAAGGGGCAGAAGAGGTAGAGAGGCATAGACTAGGAGGAGAAAGAACACAGAGACAACATGAAATGTTAAGGCAAATAGCTGAGCATACATACCTTGGCTGAATTACAGATTTCAAAATGCCTAGTTGTACTCAGAAGGTAACAGGTACACAGTGTGTGTTTTTATTTGTTTGTTTATTTATTTATTTATTTATTTATGGCTGTGTTGGGTCTTCGTTTCTGTGCAAGGGCTTTCCCTAGTTGTGGCAAGCAGGGGCCACTCTTCATCGCGGTGCGCGGGCCTCTCACTATTGCGGCTTCTCTTGTTGCAGAGCACAGGCTCCAGACGCGCAGGCTCAGTAGTTGTGGCTCACGGGCCCAGTTGCTCCGCGGCATGTGGGATCTTCCCAGACCAGGGCTCGAACCCGTGTCCCCTGCATTGGCAGGCAGATTCTCAACCACTGCGCCACCAGGGAAGCCCCAGTGTGTGTTTTAATTGGGGGAAGGTACCAATGTAAGTGTCTGTGAAAGGCACAGAGAGTACACAATCCCTGCCTGCAAGGAATGCACAGTCTTGTTGGAGAGTCAAGGAATAGTACTTATGCATAATCTCCTCAAATCATAGGAACCAAATCAACAGAAGCCTCAAAAGAAAGAAAGGAAAAAAGGAAAGAAGGAGGGATGAAGGCAGGGACAGAGGGAGGGAAGGAGGGAGGGAGAAAGGAAGGAAGGAAGGATGGATGGAAGGAAGGAAGAGCACAGAAGCAGAAGGAAAGTGAAGATGAAAGGTTAGGAAGAAGGAAGGAAATGAAGAAGTAAAAGAGAAGGAGAGAGAGGGAGAGAAAGGAAGAAAAGAAAGAAGGGAGGGAGGGAAGAAGAGAGAGAACCAAGTTCACATAAGAAATTCTTTTAGGATAATGTTCATCAAAGTGTGCACCACATACCATCTGCATCAGAATCACCCAAGGTGCTTCACAACAAGACAGACCCTCAGAAGTGGGGTCTGGTAGTCAGAACCAGCACAGGTCTCCCAGAGGAACATTACACACTCTGAAACCTGAGAACCACTGGTGTGGGCATCGCCTATGGTCAGTCCACACACTCAGCCCCCTGCACCTCCTGCTACATCTCCAGCTACCAAACTGTACAGAACAATCTCATGTTCAGAATGGTGGGCCTCAGGCGAGATGAAGTCCTGAGCCATCAGATAGACATGAAATTATATTCATAGTAGAGCATGGTCTTTGTCTGGAGTGAGGCAGATTCCAATTCAAATCCCAGTGCCACTTCTTCGTAGCCTTCCAGATTTCAGGCAAATTACTTAAACCCACTGAGTTTCATGTTCCTCATCTGTAAAATCTTCATAAGACTGTTGGGAGGAATAATTGGGCAGAACCCACTTCTTTCTCTCAGCTGCCTTTTATTTGCTGACTTTTAAGACAGGACATCCTAGAAGGATTCTTTAAACACTAACCTTAGATATCAAAAATTGAATGCCTCTCCTGGCCACAACTAATGGGGAAAAATTACCCTTAAGTATTTCATCATTTTCATGTTTCTTATTCCTCAGAACATTCTCCTGACATCCATGGTCTCCAAACCTTCACACATAAATTTCTCTCTATCTGAGATACACACACACACACACACACCCCTACCTCCATACCCTCTTTATTCTTGTAAAGTCCTACTCTTCCTTCAACATCCTGCTCAGGCTTCGCCTCTACATTAAAACCTCCCCAAATCCCACACCCTTGCCCCACCTCACCCATATCCACTGCCTAGGATGGCTCACAGAACCCAAACAAACTCCACACGTGTGATCTCACCTCATTGTGATGACTGATCTTATTCTCCCTTCACACCAGATGATGGATCCCCCAAGAAGAAATACTTATTAATCTTTGCAACCCCTCCACTTAATATCATGCCTACTATGTAGCAAGTACCCTATAATTTGAGTTCATATACTTAATATGTAAAATATGAAATTATGAAACTGATTTTTAGAGTGTTACAACTTACTCATCCTGTTGTTTTCAAAGGCCAGTCAGAGGGGGGGGGTGAAATCACACTAGTTTAGTTTGATTTTTTAAAATCTGAATCAGAATTACTCAGTTTGATCCTTCACTTTATTCATTAGATTTGGCTCTGAATTACAAAATCCACCCTCTTAGAAGGAAGATTTGCCACCATTGAAGGCTTAAGAAGACTGTCTCTGAATTTGAAGGCAAGTCAAGTCAGTGCAGCAAACACTGATCAAGGAAAAGGCACTAAGCCAGGCACTGTAATTCTACAAAAAGAATACTTCCAAAATCACAGCATCTCTGATGGAAACTTCCAAAGTGCTGACCTCCTGGCTGGCTGACAGGCTCTTCTCTAGACTATCCCCTGGGGGTCTGTCTTTTTTTTTTTTTTTGACATCTTTATTGGAGTATAATTGCTTTACAACGTTGTGTTAGCTTCTGCTGTACAACAGAGTGAATCAGCCATATGCATACATATACCCCATATCCCCTCCCTCTTGAGCCTCCCTCCCACCCTCCCTATCCCACCCCTCTAGCTGGTCACAGAGCACCGAGCTGATCTCCCTGTGCTATGCGGCTGCTTCCCACTAGCTATCTATTTTACATTTGGTAGTGTATATATGTCCATGCCACTCTCCCACTTCGTCCCAGCCTCCCCTTCCCCTGCTGTGGGGGTCTGTCTTTTTATCATAGTTCTGATGCAAAAGCCACATTTCTATACCTGGGCACTACCCATATACCTGGGCGCTACCCAAGCTTACCTTGCAGTCCGCACCCCAAACTCCCTCCTTTATGAATCACTATCCATGCCCTTTTCCTGCCATTTCCCATGCCTGCGTTTGCTTTTTCATTTCAAACCATTGATGGTCACTTCAAAATTCTACTCAAATAATAGCTACCATTTATTGAGTGGCTCCATGTGCCAGGCACCCTTTTAGAGGTTTTATGTACAGTCTATCATTTTAAATCCCAACAACCCTATAATGCAGGTACTATAAGTCCCCTCATTTTACACCAATAACTTAATACGTGAAGATGCTAGATGTGACTCTGAAGTCCATGTTCTTAGCCACAAAGACACACACCTTCATGAGCTCATTAAATATTCACATAATTCTCTGTGCATGAGGTATTATTGTTCCCATTTTACAGATGGAGAAACCAAGGCTCAGCCATAATACTTCTCAGACTAATTCCAAATTATTTAAGCCACTCTAGTTACTCATGTCTCTTTAGGTCTATGCTGGCAGCTGTCTTGCCAGCACAGACAAAATTGCAGCCAACCAGGAGGAGGACAGAGCTGAGAGATGGAGAGAGATGGGCTTTGGAGACACAACCAAGCTTTACTAATATATCTATGGTCTTTCCTGTCACATAAGGCATTAAACTGCAATTTTAATTAGACTGACTTGGCTTTTTAACTGTTGCTTGCAACCCAAAGAGTCCTATCTGATACAAAAATGAACCCCACGGGCTTCCCCGGTGGCGCAGTGGTTGAGGGTCTGCCTGCTAATGCGGGGGACGCGGGTTTGAGCTCTGGTCTGGGAAGATCCCACATGCCGCGGAGCAACTAGGCCCGTGAGCCACAACTACTGAGCCTGCGCGTCTGGAGCCTGTGCTCCGCACAAGAGATGCTGCGATAGTGAAGAGGCCCGCGCGCTGCGATGAAGAGTGGCCCCCGCTTGCCGCAACCGGAGAAAGCCCTCGCACAGAAACGAAGACCCAACACAGCCAAAAATAAATATAAGAATTAAAAAAAAAAAAAAAATGAACCCCACAAGGTGAGACCATAAAGTACGGTGGATGACTTTTTATAAAGTTACAGGTAAAATCGATTCATCCAAATGAGGGCAGTTCCCTTTAATGTAGTTGTCTTAATGGAAATAAAGTTGCAACCAAAGAGGGGGCAGGAAGCTATGAAACTATATCTCCTAAATTACAGTATTAATCAAGCACAGGCCAATATTTTGGAATGAACAATGTACATCATTTTGCAAGCATAGTTGCTTCATGTTGTAGAAGGAAGTAGCTCAAAGGACAGGAAAGAAAATATTTGCTTCTACTCCTATTCAAACTATTGAATAGACTATTGCTCTGTCAATTAACACAAGGGAAGCCCATTCTGGACTTTAGTGTATCATTAGGGAGTCATCAGTTTCCCACACTGAACTAAAAGCCTCGAAACCAGCAGATAAAATACCAATTATCAGCAAAATCAGACCTGAAATCCCCAAACAAGTCATATGCCAGAGTCTACCTTTGACCTCAGATTCTCCTATTCCCATCCCTCACTGGACTGAGACTCAGTGGATTCTCTCCTGGGAGGAGGTCAGTAGTTCAGCTAAGGCAGCACATTTCCATGCCCGGTTCATGACCCATGGCCGACACTGCTGCCCAGACTATTACACCAGGGGAATCAAGTCACAAGACCATGTTAACCACAAGCTATGAAATAGGGGAAAATTGCCAAAAAGTCTCCCTTTAGAGCTGTGCTATTTCTCTTCGTGTAAATAAAAGGATATTCATGGCCCTTATGCAACTATAGAAGGATCAGATTAGCACCGAGAAGAATTTCCTTGGTTTAAGGACAAAAGAGAGACTTCAGAAGGGTAAACCCTCAGAATTCTAACCTGAGGCTCTTTGACTCAGGCCTAACTGTGACCTGCACCAACAGAGCTGAAGAGATGAGGGAGAAACTTTTCCTTTGCCAGTTCCCTTTGGTACCATTGAGCTTGGACATAACACACTGTTGACCTCTCTTTCCTTACCTAACTGCACATGAGTGTGTGAAAACCTAGACTAACATCTTGGCTTTCTAGCTCACATAACAAACACCCATAAAGCTAGACCAGCTGTACAGAGGCACTGAATCCAAAAGAACAAGCCACCCTTCAAGGAGATCTGAAAGGCAATTGAAATCTTTGCTGCAATTTCTTTAAAAGGTACCAAGGAAGAATTCCATTCATAATAATAATAAAACTTCTCAAGACCCTCTTTCCCCATCCCCTTCCTACTCTCCCATAGAGTGCTGATGTTCTACCAAGTTCATGGCCCACACTCCCCAAATGCCCAGAAACTACGTCTCAAATCTCAGCCTGCATTTGCTGTCATCCCCTTTCCTGCTTCCCTTCCTGAAATACCTCTTTCCCTCTAGCACTTCCCTGCCCTTACCACTGTAGCTCAACCTTCTGTTCCCTTCTCATGTGATTCCACAGAACAAAAGCTTCTGCCCACCTGAGAAGCCTTCCTTTTAGAAGGCAGGGGAAAGGAAAGGTTCTGAAAGTGAACCTTTTCTTTTTTGTCTTTATCCCATTTGCTCACCAAAATATAGACTTAAATGTACAGAAGGAAGATGATATCTGAAGTCAGATAACATGGAGAGTCTCAGTCACTGTGTGTGACTTTGGGGCAATTAACCTAAACTGTCTGACCTTTGTCACTACATCTATAAAATAAGGTAACAGTGATGTCTCCTTCACAAGGATGTGGTGATGATTAAATGAGAAATCATGTTTTGTCATAAGGAATAACAAGTAAATCAGAAAGTGCTCTATGAACATGATTCTCAGTCCTACTGGCATAATTCCTTACATTGGTTTGGATATTATATATACATCATTCTCAATCCTTATAAAAGATTTAATAAGATACTTAGAGATATAAAATAGTCTGTTTTGGGACTTCCCTGGTGGCTCAGTGGTTAATAATCTGCCTTCCAATACAAGAGACGTGGGTTTGATCCCTAGCTGGAAAACTAAGATCCCACATGCCATGGGGCAACTAAGTCCACGCACTGCAACTACTGAACCTGCACACCACAACTAGAGAGCCCATGTGCCACAACGAAAGATCCCATGTGCCACAACTAAGACCCAGCACAGCCCAAAAATAAATAAATATTTAAAACAATAAAAATAGAAAATAAAATAAAATACTCTGTTTTCCAAGTTGGTCACTCTTCACAATCTTGGCTAGAATCTTAAAAATTAGTTACCTTTGCCTGTGCTGTGAGTCACCTGATTCTTCCAATCTGTTTTGGTGTACTCCATAAAATGGAATCCAGAATCTTTAGACTATCAGTTTGAAATCTGAATTTTTAAGTCTCAACCTGAGATTCCACATAAAACTTCCAAACCTCAGCTAGCCATAGCACAAAAGGTCTGATCTGATTCCCTTTTTAAAAGAGACTCCTGCTAATTTTTAACTATAGAAGTCAAAATCCCCCTACTCCAACTTTCTAATGAACAGCAGGCAAAGACATAATACAGTCTGTAAGAGAGCTAAATTAGAAGGGAAAAAGAGTGGGGGGTAAACTGACATATACACACTACTATATATAAAATAGATAACTAATAAGAACCTACTGTATAGCATACAGAACTCTATTCAATATTCTGTAATGACCTATATGGGAATAGAATCTAAAAAAGAGTGGAGATATATATATATATATATATATATATATATATATATATATATATATATATCCGATTCACTTTGCTGTACAGAAGAAACTAACACAACATTGTAAATCAACTATACTTCAATAAAAAATTAATTTTAAAAAAGCAATTAAAATTTTTTTTTAAAAAGAAGGGAAAAGAATGTAGAAACCCAAGACCAAAGGAATGAAGAATTAAGGAAAAGTCACCAGAGTACTTACACAAAAATAACAAATCTCTTCCTTCTGAAACAGGAAATGAAAAAATTGTGGGCACATGTGGATCCACTGATTTCCAGTGAAAATGATTCTAACGTAATTCCTTTAGGTTCCATGTGGGAAGGTGTCAGGGTGAATAAGCCAGGTTGGGTAAAAGGGGACATAAAAAAAGGGAGGATGAAAGCATAAAGTGATGTGCAATCTAACAGAGGCTGCACCCAGGATCTTCTTTAGCTTTGAGCTTCACATTTGGGTTATGGGTACCTATGAACCAGGTGGAGGAAGAACCAGACAGCTTCTGTAGCACCTGTTCAAGAAGGGCAGTAGGTTTTGGGTGTCTTTTACCACCCTCCTCTCCCCCAGGATTGGAGGAACCTCATCTTTCAATGAAGATGTGATATTTTCCTTGGTTCACTGTATATCACTGGATAGCGAGAGGAAGACGGATGAGAAAGGATAGGGAGAAACAGCTAGAAAGAGATTTTTTTAAAAGACTATTGAATTGCTCTCTTTGCCAGATTCCATACCAGGCAGATAATCAGAAACAAAGTTAATTTTCCTTGGTCTTCTCTAATGAAGATATGATTTCTTCTGTAGGATACACAGGTGGATTGTTCTGGAGAGCTCACAAATCCTGGATAACCCCTTCTTTATGTGAGAGTTTTCCCTTAGATTATCCTCACCACCATCAACAACAGCAGCTAAAGAGGAGGTAACAAAACCTGGATTCCATTTTCAAGGAGGAATTTAGCTCTGCCCATGCTGGTAAGAAACTATGAGATCCAACTGATTGTATGCTCAAATTATAGGCTTAAACTTGACATTGAAACCCAAATAAATATAACACCAGAAGACATTTTCCATTGATTCCCTCCTCTGAGTTCCACTGCATTTAGCTTAACAAGCAGCTCATCCACATGTGGCTAGAGAGGAAAATACCCTCAAAGGCCAGAGAAAGCCAAAGAGACCCATGTAGGATAGAAATCTTAGCCATGGAAACTCCACACTCCAGATTCAATTTCACAAGCAGGACAGACAGGCACCACCAAACTGGGTCCAGTGTCCTGGCTATGGCTCCAAATTCTCTAATCTGGTTCTATCTATGAGTCAAGGGAAAACCCAGAAATATTATACGGTCACCAAACATGAAGATATTTCCAAAGGATACAGGATGCCATTCTCAAGACAAGCATCTTTTCCTTTTCCCTTAATATCTACCCATCTTCAAAGGCACACTCTAAATGTTGTGACACCAGAGGGAGACCACATGAAACATCTCAAGAATAACCAGACTGGATGTTGAGATACCCCAGAGAACTGCAGATTTTTCCCCAAATAGGAAAATTTAGTTCTTTAGAGCATATCTCAAATATCAAATAGCTAAGACTGCATGCAGAGGTGGGGATAAAACCAAAGCTGAACCCCAGGGATGGGGTGACTAAAGAAGAAGACTAAAAATCTTTCCATCAGCTGTACGAGCTGCAGATTAAATCCCCGTGGTCAGCTAGGTAGACCCTGCATCTATGGGATAACTGAGTTGACAATGAGCGTTCCCACAAATGAAAACGATCTAGCTCTGGCAGCTGTGGACTTTGGGGACAAGCACACGCAGGAAATGGGCCACATCAGACTCTGAGTGGTCCCCACAGGGCCCACAGCAGGTCCAGAGACCAGCCCAGAGGCAGAGGAGAGCCTCTTGGGGAGGTGGAGGTGGGCTGTGGCTCACGGTGTGTGCAAGGACACTTACAGCAGAGACCCCAGGGAAACATAATTATTACTATTAATTTTATTAGGTTTTGGTTCATTCTGTTGTTGGTTCTGACATTTTTTTTTTTTTAGTTTCCTTTTCTTTCTTTTTTGTTTGTTTGTAGTTGTTTTACTTTTTTTTTCTTTTTTTAGTCTTTTGGGATCTCCATGTTTTATAACATATTTTTAATTTTTTTATATATATTTCTATTTTTTACTTTGCTTTTCTGTTGTTCTTTGTTCTTTTACCATATTTTTTCTTCTTCTTTTTCTTTAATATATTTTTCTTTTTTTTATATATATTTCCATTTCTACTGTGCTTTTCTGTTGCCCTGTGATTTTTCCCTTTTTATTTTATTTTATTTTATTATTTTTTTAAATCATTTTTATTGGTTTGTTCTGTTTCCTTGCTTTATTCTTCAGTTGGCACACTGCTTTGGTTTTGTTTTTAGGTTATCTGTTTTTGCTAGTTTTAATCTTAATTGTTTGATTTCATTCTTGGGTTCTTTTCTTTGTCTGGCTGTTCTCTTGCTTTTTACTTTATTTGGTTCTGTTGTTGTTTCTTTTGTGTGTGTGTGTGTTTCCTTGTTTCTGTTTCTTTTGTTTGATTTTACTTTTTACCATTTGTCTGCGGTTTTGTTAGTCTTTTTTTTTTTTAATCCTCTTTTTTGCTGGGATGAGTGACTTGCGGGGTCCTGGTCACTCGACCAGAAGTTGGACCTGAGGCTCTGAGGTGGGAGCACCAAGTCCAGGATGCTGGACCACTAGAGAATTCCCAGCCCCAGGGAAGATTAATCACCGAGAGCTCTCATGGAGATCTCTATCTGATTCCAAGACCCGGCTCCACCCAACTGCCAGCAGGTCCCAGTGCTGGATGCCTCACACTAAACAACAAACAAGACAGGAACACAAACCCACCCATCGGCACACAGACTACCTAATGTCATACTAAGCTCACAGACACCGCAAAACACACCACCTGATATGGCCCTGCTCATCAGAGGAAAAAGACTCAGTTCCACCCACCAGAACGCAGACACCAGTCCTCCCATCAGGAAGCCTATGCAAGCCACTGGACAAACCTCACCACCGGGGCAGAGAACAGAAGCAAGAGGAACTGCAACCCTGCAGCCTGGGGAAAGGAGACCTCAAATACCGTAAATTAGACCAAATGAGAAGACAGAGAAGTATCTTACAGGCAAAGGAGCAAGATAAAAACCCACAGGACCAAATAAATGAAAAGGAAATAGGCAAACTACTTGAAAAAGAATTCAGAGTAATAATAGTAAAGATGATCCAACATCTTGGAAATAGAAGAGAGAAAATACAAGAAATGTTTAAAAACGACCTAGAATAATTAAAGAACAAACAAACAGTAATGAACAACTCAATAACTGAAATTAAAAACTACTCTAGAAGGAATCAGTAGCAGAATAACTGAGGCAGAACGGATAAGTGAGCTGGAAGATAGAATGGTGGAAATAACTGCTGCAGAAAAGAATAAAGAAAAAAGAATGAAAAGAATGGAGGACAGTCTCAGAGACCTCTGGGACAAAATTAAGTGAATCAACATTCAAATTACAGGCGTCCCAGAAGAACAAGAAAAAAAGAAAGGGTCTGAGAAAATATTTGAAGAGATTATAGTCGAAAACTTCCCCAACATGGGAAAGGAAATAGTCAATCAAGTCCAGGAAGCGCAGAGAGTCCCATACAGGATAAACCCAAGGAGAAACATGCCAAGACACATATTAATCTAACTAACAAAAATTAAACACAAAAAATATTAAAAGCAGCAAGGGAAAAGCAACAAATAACATACAGGGAATCCCCATAAGGTTAACAGCTGATCTTTCAGCAGAAACTCTACAGGCCAGAAGCGAGTGGCAAGATATATTTAAGGTGATGAAAGGTAAAAACCTACAACCAAGATTACTCTACCTATCAAGGATCTCATTCAGATTCGACGGAGAAATCAAAAGCTTTACAGACAAACACAATTTAAGAGAATTCAGCACCACCAAACCAGCTCTGCAACAAATGTGAAAGGAACTTCTCTAGGCAGGAAACACAAGAGAAGGAAAAGACTTACAAAAACAAACCCAAAACAGTTAGGAAAATGGTAATAGAAACATACATATCAATAATTGCCTTAAATGTAAATGGATTAAATGCCCCAACCAAAAGACACAGACCGGCTGAATGGATGCAAAAACAAGACCTGTATGTATGCTGTCTACAAGAGACCCACTTCAGACCTAGGGACACATATAGACTGAAAGTAAGGGGATGGAAAAAGATCTTCCATGCAAACGGAAATCAAAAGAAAGCTGCAGTAGCAATACTCATATCAAACAAAATAGACTTTAAAATAAAGACTATTACAAGAGACAAGGAAGGACACTATATAATGATCCAGGGGTCAATCCAAGAAGATATAACAATTGTAAATATCTGTGCACCCAACATAGGAGCACCTCAATACATAAGGTAAATGCTAACAGCCATAAAAGGGGAAATCGACAGTAACACAATAATAGTAGGAGACTTTAACACACCACTTACACCAATGGACAGATTATCCAAACAGAAAATAAATAAGGAAACACAAGCTTTAAATGACACATTAGACCAGATGTACTTAATTGATATTTATAGGACATTCTATCCAAAAATAACAGAATACACTTTCTTCTCACGTGCTCACAGAACATTCTCCAAGATAGATCACATCTTGGGTCACAAATCAAGCCTTGGTAAATTTAAGAAAACTGAAATTATATCAAGCATCTTTTCCAACCACAACACTATGAGACTAGATATCAATTACAGGAAAAAAAACTGTAAAAAATACAAACACATGGAGGCTAAACAATACACTACTAAAACAACTAAGAGATCGCTGAAGAAATCAAAGAGGAAATCAAAAAATACCTGGAAACAAATGACAATGAAAACACGAAGATCCAAAACCTATGGGATGGGGCAAAAGCAGTTCTAAGAGGGAAGTTTATAGCAATACAAGCCTACTCAAGAAACAAGAAAAATCTCAAATAAACAACCTATCCTTACACCTAAAGCAATTAGAGAAAGAAGAACAAAAAAACCCCAAAGTTAGCAGAAGGAAAGAAATCATAAAGATCAGATCAGAAATAAATGAAAAAGAAATGAAGAAAATAATGGCAAAGATCAATAAAACTAAAAGCTGGTTCTTTGAGAAGATAAACAAAATTGATAAACCATTAGCCAGACTCATCAGGAAAAAAAGGGAGAAGACTCAAATCAACAGAATTAGAAATGAAAAAGAAGAAGTAACAGCTGACACTGCAGAAATACAACAGATCATGAGAGAGTACTACAAGCAACTCTGTGCCAATAAAATGGACAACCTGGAAGAAATGGACAAATTCTTAGAAAAGTACAACCTTCCGAGACTGAACCAGGAAGAAGCAGAAAACATGAACAGACCAATCACAAGCACTGAAATTGAAACTGTGATTTAAAATCTTCCAACAAACAAAAGCCCAGGGCCAGATGGCTTCACAGGTGAATTCTATCAAACATTTAGAGAAGAGCTAACACCTATCCTTCTCAAACTCTTCCAAAATATAGCAGAGGGAGGAAAGCTCCCAAACTCATTCTACAAGGACACCATCACCCTGATATCAAAACCAGACAAAGACGTCACAAAAAAAGAAAACTACAGGCCAATATCACTGATGAACATAGATGCAAAAATCCTCAACAAAATACTAACAAACAGAATCCAACAGCACATTAAAAGGATCATACACAATGATCAAGTGGGGTTTATTCCAGGAATGCAAGGATTCTTCAATATACACAAATCAATCAATGTGATAAACCATATTAACAAAGTGAAGAAGAAAAACCATATGATAATCTCAATAGATGCAGAAAAAGCTTTCAACAAAATTCATCACCCATTCATGATAAAAACCCTCCAGAAAGTAGGCACAGAGGGAACTTACCTCAACATAATAAAGGCCATATACGACAAACCCACCGCCAACAGCATTCTCAATGGTGAAAAACTGCAACCATTTCCTCTAAGATCAGGAACAAGACAAGGTTGCCAGCTCTCACCACTATTATTCAACATAGTTTTGGAAGTATTAGCCACAGCAATCAGAGAAGAAAAAGAAATAAAAGGAATCCAAATCGGAAAAGAAGAAGTAAAGCTGTCACTGTTTGCAGATGACATGATACTATACATAGAGAATCCTAAAGATGCTACCAGAGGTAATCAATGAATTTGGTAAAGCAGCGGGATACAAAATTAATGCACAGAAATCACTAACAATGAAAAATCAGGAAGAGAAATTAAGGAAACACTCTCATTTACCATCGCATCAAAAAGAATAAAATACCTAGGAATAGACCCACCTAAGGAGGCAAAAGACCTGTATGCAGAAAACTATAAGACACTGATGAAAGAAATCAAAGATGATACAAACAGGTGGAGAGATATACCATGTTCTTGGATTGTAAGAATCAACATTGTGAAAATGACTATACAACCCAAGGCAATCTACAGATTCACTGCAATCCCTATCAAACTACCAATGGCATTTTTCACAGAACTAGAACAAAAAATTGCACAATTTGTATGGAAACACAAAAGACCCCGAATAGCCAAAGCAATCTTGAGAAAGAAAAACAGAGCTGGAGGAATCAGGCTCCCTGACTTCAGACTCTACTACAAAGTTACAGTAATCAAGACAATATGGTACTGGCACAAAAACAGAAATATAGATCAGTGGAACAGGATAGAAAGCCCAGAGATAAACCCATGCACTTATGGTCACCTTACCTTTGATAAAGGAGGCAAGAATATACAATGGAGAAAAGACAGCCTCTTCAATAAGTGGTGCTGGGAAAACTGGACAGCTACAGGTAAAAGAATGAAATTAGAACACTTCCTAACATCATACACAAAAATAAACTCAAAATGGATTAAAGACCTAAATGTAAGGCCAGACACTCTAAAACTCTTAGAGGAAAACATAGGCAGAACACTCTATGACATAAATGACAGCAAAATCTTTTTTGACCCACCTCCTAGAGTAATGGAAATAAAAACAAAAATAAACAAATGGGACCTAATGAAACTTAAAACCTTTTGCACAGGAAAAGAAACCATAAACAAGGCAAAAAGACTACCCTCAGAATGGGAGAAAATATTTGCAAACGAAGTAACTGACAAAGGATTAATCTCCAAAATATACAAGCAGCTCATGCAGCTCTATATCAAAAAAAAAAAACAAACAACCCAATCCAAAAATGGGCAGAAGACCTAAATAGACATTTCACCGAAGAAGACATACAGATTGCCAACAAACACATGAAAAGATGCTCAACATCACTAATCATTAGAGAAATGCAAGTCAAAACCACAATGAGGTACCACCTCACACCAGTCAGAATGATCATCACCAAAAAATCTACAAACAATAAATGCTGGAGAGGGTATGGAGAAAAGGGAACCCTCCTGCACTGTTGGTGGGAATGTAAATTGATACAGCCACTATGGAGAACAGTGTGGAGGTTCCTTAAAAAACTAAAAATAGAACTACCATATGACCCAGCAATCCCACTGCTGGGCATATACCCTGAGAAAACCATAATTCAAAAAGATACATGTACCACAATGTTCATTGCAGCACTATTTACAATCAGGTCATGGAAGCAACCTAAATATCCATCGACAGATGAATGGATAAAGAAGATGTGGCACATATATACAATGGAATATTACTCAGCCATAAAAAGGAATGAAATTGAGTTATTTGTAATGAGGTGGATGGACCTAGAGTCTGTCATACAGAGTGAAGTAAGTCAGAAAGAGAGGAACAAATACCGTATGCTAATGCAGATATATGGAATCTAAAAAAATGGTACTGATGAACCTAGTAGCAGGGCAGGAATAAAGATGCAGACATAGAGAACGGAGTTGAGAACCCAAGGGGGGCGGGATGGGGAAGCTGGGACGAAGTGAGAGAGTAGCACTGATGTATATACACTACCAAATGTAAAATGGATGGCTAGTGGGAAGCTGCTGCATAGCACAGGGAGATCAGCTCACTGCTTTGTGATGACCTAGAAGGGTGGGTTAGGGAGGGTGCGAGGGAAACTCAAGAGGGAGGGGATATGGGGATATATGTATACATATAGTTGATTCACTTTGTTGCACAGCAGAAACTAGCATAACATTGTAAAGCAATTATACTCCAATAAAGATATTTTTTAAAAAAATCAAATAGGTACCTAAGCTTTCTACTGCCTTCATTGACACTACTCAAAATCAACTTTTCTCAAACCTAAGCTATTAGTCTCCACCATACAGCTGAGAGGGCAGGGCACTAAAGCAGCTCAGTCTAAAGAGATGATTAAGGGGAGTTCCCTGGTGGCCTGTGGTTAGGATCCACGCTTTCACTGCTGGAGCCCGGTTTCAATCCCTGGTCAGGGAAGATCCTGCAAGCCATGCAGCGTGGCCAAAAAAAAAAAAAAAAAGAAAAAAAAATGATGAGAGGAAAGACTCAGGACTAGTTTTGTATAAAGAGATGATTAAGAAGGAAATGTCCAGAGATTGCACAGATCATGACAATAATGTCAGCTATCCATTCATTCACTCAATAAATAAATATTCAGCAAAACAGCTACATATAAAATACCCATGTGATAAGCAAAATGAGGAATAGAAAAATAGTTGAGATAGACTTTGCCTTCAAAAACTAAAACACATATATATTTTTAAAACCCATAAGTTAGAAAGCATTAATTGCCCTAAGAAAGGTACAGATAAAGTGTCATACTCACGTGAGTTCAGAGAAGGCTGAAATTATTTCTGGTAGAAAGGGTCAAGAAAAGCTTCACAGAGAAAATAATATTTCAGATGACCTTTGAAGGATGGGTTAAGATTTGGACCTGAAAGATGAAAGGAAAGTGCATCCATGTGGAAGGATTGGCCTGAGCAATAGATCTAAGGAGGCGAAACACTGGAAACAAGACATTTTTCAGTCTGGCTGGAAGAGAGGCTGCAAGGCACGTAATTCAGGGGGGAAAGACTGGAAAAAATAAGCTAGAGCTAGTTCATAGGTGGTCTTCAGTAACAATTTGGAATTTATATTGTAAATAATGAAGAGCCCCTGAAGGTTCCTTAGCTGCGAGTGGCATGGTGAGACTTCAGCAGAATTCATGGGCAAGGCAGATTAGAGGAGAATGCAACTAGTGGTAAGAAGACAAACTAGGATAGAAATACATGGTGGAGGTAAAAAGCAAAGAACTGGGTTATCAGTGAGGGCATGAAGAGGAAGGGGTAGACGAGAGAAATGTTGTCGAGTAAAGGCCAACAGGATTTGGTCATTGGTGGTCATGTGGGAAAAGGACATCAAAGATCATCCCAAAGTGTGTATTCTGGATGTCTGAGAAGATAGTCATATTATCAACAGAAACGGAACTTAGAAGGTGACAAAGGCTGTGGAACACCCAAGTGCTTATGTTTGGTCATCAGCTGGAAATGTGGGGCTGGTGCTAGGAAGACACAGAGAGACAAACCCAAAGGTTCTGTTCAGTCCATGTCTTATTTTACCTCTGTGGTATTTTCATTGTTGATCCCTCCCTCCTCAAAATTCTCCTCTTGGGTTTCTGGACAACATCCTTTCCTTGTTTTCCTCCTTCCCCTGTAGCAACTCCGTCCTAGGCTCCAACAGCTCCTTTTCTACTACTTGTCCCACAATAGCTATGTTTCTCAGTCTTTTTCTTATTCTACATCCTGTCCCTGAATGTTTCATCTTTGCCCATTACTTAACCACGCCTCCGTGTAGATGGCTCTGTAGAAGACAGTGGTTGAGAATGCAGGCTCTGGAATCAGCCTCGGCTCAAATCCCAGCTCCACCATTTTCTGGACACGTGGCATGGGACAAGTCATGTACCTTGATCTTTCTCATCTATAAAATGTGGTTACAGGGTTGTGAAAGAGGATTTAACATGAGGATTAATACGGAATGTGGCACATAATAAATCCTCGGTGAACGGTTATTAGTAGTAACCACAATTTGTAACTGGAAATCTAGATCTCTCTCCTGATGGCCAGATGCATATAGTAAGTTGTCACCTGGGCAGGATCCCCTGAAGTCTGAAAGGAAACTCATCATCTTTCTCACCTCCCACAACCCTGCCCCTCCTCTGTGTTACAAACATTCATCCAATCATCCAAAGTAGAATCCTGGGAATCATCCCACATTTCTCTCATTCTCCAACTCCCCATTTCCATCTGCCATGAATTCCTAAAAGATAAAAGTCCCAGTAACTCAACAGGCCATAAAAAGCCCGTCATTATCTCACTCCAGCTTCCCTGCCCAATTCCCACCACTCCTTCTATTCCCCAATGTACTCACATAGTCTACTCCAGCTTCATACCAGGTACTTGCCATTATTCACAAACACCAAGCAATCGAATATGTGTCTTTGTACATTTCATTCCACTGCCTGAATGTCCTTCTTCCAATTTCTTATGCCCAATACAGATAATTTCTATTTGCCTTTAAATACTCAGCTTGTGTCACCTCCCTGTGAAGCCTTTCCTGACTGCCAGTGGGCATTTAGATGCCTTTCTTTCTGCTTCTATAAAAAGGTGTGCTCTCCTGTTGTAGCAGTTAGCACACTGGAATTACTGGTTTGCTTTTCTCTCTTCTCCAGTAAATTGTAAGGAGCTCACAAGCAAGGACCATGTCTTATGGCTCAACTCTCTCCCTCACCCCCCAATCTAGCACAATATATAGCACATAGCAGGTTCTTCAATGTTTTCATATATACGTGAATAACTGAACAATTAAACAAAACAAGATAATCCTAGAAGTTTCATGCCCCCTTTTTTGTCAGCATGATTAATCATAAAATTCACAATCATATAATTCAAAAGGTTTTCTGGTTTAGTCCATACCTCTGGAAGAATAAACAACAGTTTTTCTGTCTTACTTTTCAAGATATATATCTTTTCGAGCTATTGAGTAGTTTTTATTTTCTCCTTCATGCTTTCCTGCATTCTCTAAATGTTCGCTGGTTAATCTCTTGATCCATACCAAGTCAGTCACCTGATAAAAATCAGAAAATGTAAAGGAAAGCCTGAAAGAAGTTTAAGTCTTCAAATATGATTAGACCCTCTTTAATTCAAATGGTTGGGTAATGTGATGTCTAAAGATTATCATTCAAAGTGCTAAATGGTCAGGGTGAGGGATAAATCCCAGGTAACAAGATATAAAAAGAAAAAGAGTAATTTTTAAGCACATCCTTCTAATTCAAAGACAATATGTCCCGGGGCTTCCCTGGTGTTCCAGTGGTTAAGAAACTACCTTCCAACGAAGGGGATAAGGGTTCGATCTCTGGTGGGGGAACTAAGATCCCACATGCCATCCCACATGCCGCAGGGCAAGTAAGCTTGCATGCTGCAATTTCTGAGCCCACTCTGGAGCCCACACACCACAACTAGAGAGCCCGCCCGCTGCAACTACAGATGAGCCCACGCGCCACAGCAAAGAGCCTGCACAGGGCAGCTAAGAACCGACGCAGCCAAAAATAAATAAACAAATTTTTTTAAAAAAAGGAATTGTTGATAATTTTGAAAAAAAGACAAAAGGTCCTACTAAGGGAGGATGAGGGTAAGAAAATTAATTCCTAGTTATTACAGTGACCTTACAAGACCAGCGTTTGATACCTATCAGCAGCCTCTGTTTGTGGAGGCTCTTAACGTTTTCATGCAGTCTCTTGGGATCAGCCTCTCTACCCTCTCCTTCGCCACACCTAGACCTTTGGTGATCACCTGCTGGAAAGCATTTCATCCTGCCATCACTCTCCCAGGCCCCTGCCCCAGACCCATCTACAATGGGAACCTTGACTCTGGGCCTGAGCCATCTACCCAAGTGTCCAAATGGACAGAAGCTCTGGGTCCTGGGCTTCCTCTAGCACTTTGGGAGCTGACATTGTACTCCAGTGTCCTGAACTTTTTGATGAAAAGCTCTCTTCCAGATTGAGAGAATGAACCATAGATAATGAAAGGCACCAAAAAAAAGAAACTCTTAGGGACCAGCCTGCTCAGAGATCAGTGACTTGGACAATGCTGCCACCCATCGGTCAAAAATAAAAGTACAATTGGTCTTTTTACCGAATTTGGAGTGATTTAACGGAACATTTCACGTGGAATTGGAACGGGCAGTAGCTGAACTCTTATTACCATTACTACTGGTGCTTTGACAATAAGCCTTTTATATTCATAACACAATCATAATTACAGCGGGCATATGAGCAGGGGCTGCAGCAGAAATGGAGATTTGGGGAATTGGAGTAGGAAAACTGTTCAGATCCTGAAGAGAGAGTGAAGGGCAAAAAAGGTGGGGCAACGCGCCCTGATGAGAAAAATAGCTGGAGAAACTGGAAGATAACGGCCCCGGTAGACTGAGCGCCTCCCGTACACCACAAACCGACTGACCTCGGTAACTTCACAGGACGAATCTAATTTAATCCCCACTACAACTCTACCAGACTGGTACTTGTGTGCCCGTGACTAGAGCGGGAAGGGCCAAAGAAGCGACAGATTTGCGTAAGCTCACAGCTCAGCCCCAAGAGGGCTGGTTTGAACTCAGGTCTATCTTGTCCTGTTCCCAAAGTCCGTTCTCATGCTACCAGCCCAAAGCACCTGTTCTCACGTCTCAAATTTGTGTAGGGCAGATGTTGAGTCTATAAGATGGGTTTTTTGTTTTGATCACAATGTCCTGCTGGGGTGTCAGATAGAGGAAGTTGATGCTTTCTGTTTGAAGTTGAAATGTTGAACGGAAGGACGCATAGCCTGGGAAATCGGGCGCCATGGGTGCTCTACATCCAGCAAGGACTCTTTTTTTTCTCTCTCTCTCTCTCTTTCCTGCCCCATTTCTCTCTCCCCTCTGAAATCCTCTGCTTAACTACAGATACAGTAACAGTTTAAAGCTGTGCTTCCAATTCAACAGCCACTAACTACAGGTGGATGTTGAGCGCTTGAAATGTGACTGGTCCAAACTGGCATACACTGTACCTGTAAAATACACACCAGATTTCTAAGACGGTGTACACAAATTAAAATATAAAATATCCCACTAATGATTTTATATTGATTACATAGTGACACGATACTATTTTGAATATATTAGGTTAAAGAATATTGTCAAGATTAATTTCACCCATTTCTTTTTACTTTTTAATGGGTCTACTAGAAAAAATTTAGTTACACATAAGGACAGCACTATATTTCTGTTGGAGAGCACTGTATTAAAATCATGCAAACATGCTTTCATAAATAAAGGCATTTCATACATTAATTAGTACGAGATCATGGATATGAAATGAAATCAATTTCTTCCTTAGTTGATAGACAGAAAGCTGTCACCTGAGGTTCAATTAAGACAGCTGTAATTATAAAGCAGGAGTTTCACATTGTGAGGAAATTAATGAAGTCTGATTTTCTCTGGTTGCGTCTTACAGGTGACTGAATTGTTCACCAATCATCCCAAAGTTTTTATGCTGCAGATTACATTAATAATAGTGTGATTTATATACTAGAAGCATGTGGCCTATCAGGCTCAACAAAGAACTTCACATTCTTACATTAAAGAAAGTAGAACCATTGCTGCTCCACTCAGGGGTATGTTCCTAAGGATGTGGAATCTTCTCACCCCTATCTAGTTCAGTGCCTTTAAACTGGTGGAAATCTCATTGTAAGCCAGACTGTCACACCCTAAGATTAAGGCAATTCAGCCTCCAAGGCTCAATTCCAGGCTAACCAGGGTTTCTTGGCAGGTTTTTCTTATCTCATCAAAAACAACCCTGGAAAAATGGCCTTGGAGAAATCTACAAGCCAATAAACTCCTAAAGATAGGATATATTCAAAATTTCTAACCAGGGATTTAAAGAACAGGTTTAGTCAATGGCTCCCCAGGGTGACAAACCATTGGTCCAAACCACATGGAGTTACTTCCTCTGCAGGGCCTTCAGAACAACAGTGAGCTGGGACTAGAACACAGCAGCAAGGGTGAGCGCCAGCAGGAATGCTTCCTGCCTGCCCCAAAATTTTAAAGAGCCTCCTTTTGCCCTGGAGACAGACTCTCTGTCCATCATGATGCTGAGTTTCCAGACAGGAGGAGGATGGACTAATTGATTTCTCAAGTTCACCTTTAAAACCAGACTCTGATCTTCAGCTCTCTGCAGAAAGGAACACACTCAGAAAATTATACTGAAGTAACAAATAGCCTTGGTCTGAGGTCTCCTAGGAACCCATTTGAACAGTGCACGACGCAAACTCAACAGATATATTCTGCCAGCTCTTCTCAATTTTCTCTGCTATGTGTGATATTTTCCATGGATGAGACCAGAGATGTTGGTTGTAAATGATAGTCAGATGTTTAAACAATTTCGTTGCTGAAACATGATAATTTCCAGAAGCCCCTTTTCTGTACACGGTATCTTTTGGTAAGACCCACCACAAGGAAAATGAGTTGTACAAGAAGAATGGCAGAAGATCTGGAAATTAACAAGGAAACTGGACCATAAAATACCTCAAACAAAACAAAAAATCATTAATAGGAAACAGGCCAGTTTTTAGGGGTCATGGAAAGAATACACCCTGGGTTCTCAGCACTGGCTACATTTCAAAGTCAGTAACCTCCAACTTGTCAGGGAGGATTGTGGTTAATGCTGCGAAAGACATGTGCTGAAAGGTTTCTAGTTGCCCTTAAATTCCTGAATTTCTAGTCAGAATATCATACCACACATGTGCAAAACAGAAAAGTCTGGTAAAATTTAAATGGGTCCTGCTCTAAGTAAACCCAGTATATAAAACCTTAACTTATAAAATCAATACATTAGAAGGTGGCCATTTATATCGAAAAAAGAACAACTTCAAAATATTTAAGTGAAATTTTCCTTATTCAGATATTAGGTTGAATCACATGAAATTGTCCCTACTTGACTGTTTTGACCAAATGAAATCAAAATCCTGGCAGTCCCATATGGTTCAATACATACATTTCATTAACAACATAGGGGCTAGAAAAATTTAAAGAGAGAATTAGGAATGCCTACTAATTTCAAAGTGGCAGAAATAAAACTTCTTTTAATGCATCTCAAATAACAATGCAGTGTCAACAGGAAAATATTTTGTTCAACATTTTCAATTTTGATCTACATAATCTTTCAGTAGCACATTTATAGCCCGTTTTAATCCTAGTACCACAGGATGTCATCAGTGATGACTAAGAATTTTGGTAATAATTTGGTAATGACTAAAATAATAGTAATAAACTCCATATTTATTTTTTTCACATTTCAAAGTAGCTTTAATTGAAATAAGTCTATTAAGTCTTGCCCCACATCCTTGTGAAAATGTGACAGATGGAAGAGAAGGAGAAAAAAAAAAAGGAAAGATGAACTAATTTTGATCATCGAAAATTTATACATCCAAACGAGGATTGCTTTTCAAAGGAGTCCCCATAGGAAGCTATATGTCTACTTCTAGGTGACATGACAACATTGCTCAGAATGTCTATGGAATTCCTCTTGGAACTGCCTTCTGAGTTATATAAGAAAACCAGTACATTACTTAAAAGTCAGATTTCTCCTTTTCCTTCTTCTTGCTTTTAAATTTCAAACTAGGATCAACCAGCTATTAACCTGCTATTTCACAAACTTAGATCCAAATGCTTTGGGGTTATTTGCTAAAATACATACATAATTTGTCCAAACTCATAGAACATACAACACCAAGAGTGAACCCTAAAGTAAACTGTGGACTTTGGGTGATGATGATGTGTCAGTGTAGGTTCATCAGTTGTAATAAATGTATCACTCTGGTGAAGGATGTTGATAATGGGGGAAGCTATGTGGGTGTGGGGTGAGGAGGTATATGGGAAATCTCTGCTCCTCAGTTTTGCTGTGAACCAAAAACTGCTCATTAAAAATAAATTCTTAATTTAAAAAAAGGGAAAATTTGCATACATACATAAAAATAAAATTAAAACTATTTTGGGAGAGGGAAATTTGTCTACACTGAGGATATCCAAGAATGCCTGGTAGATGATACCACTTTCCCTCTTTGTCTGCTTATTTCTCCTCTTCTCCATTAATTCCCTCCATCTCTGAGAAGAAAAAGCAGTCTGTTTTCTTTAAACCAAGGTGATTAGGAATGAGATGGTGGGAAAATATCCCTAACAGTGGCCGACTCCTATCCCACTCTGAGTGACTTCAGAATGTTCCTTTACTCTTTCTTGCATCTGTTAACGTATCTGAAAATTTCAGAATGTGGCAGGGATTTGTGATGTAATCTCTCTATGTGAGAAGAAACACAAATGTCTAGCAAGCATATAAATAACAAGCAGGGAAAGTGTTTTTCTCCTAGAAAATGTAGGGAAATGAGAAAAAGGCTGCCTGGCAAAGTTTTCACAGTTTACTTATTTTAAACAATTACATTGACCCATAAAATAAAAGTATTTCTTATGCCATGTCAAGGCAAGTGGATTTTTACTCTGAGGGTGACAAATAAAAATACTTTGGAGATAAAGAATAAAAATGACAGAAATGGGGCAATCGAGGCTACTCCATCTCTTCTGTCAGTCTGGAAAGGCTTGCTGAAGAAATTGGAGTTAGTGTCCCCGGCATGACCGTGGGCTCAACGCTCGGCCAAACTGCAGACGCTGGCCCCGAGCTTCCGCGGTTGCTAAGGCAACAGACCTCCTCCGAGAAGCTGCCTCTGACCGAGCGGTCCCCCGCGGTCGCTTGCTTTTCGAACTAGTTTCCACTCCCTACAACGCGCGGTGAGACTGCCCAATGGGATCAGCCCTCTCTAACGAGCCCTCGATTATCCACCAATCAGGTGCTGCTACATAAAGTCCGAAGCTGAATGGTCAGTTCCAAAGGTGGGCGCGGTTGAGGAAACAAGCCGAACGGAGATGAGTGCCGCTCTTCCCTCGCTTTGTGGAATGGATGTTAGTCACTAATGCCCAATGTTCTATTTAGGGCAGGGGCGGGACCCTCAGTCGGGGTTCCTGTGGGGCTAGGAAAGCAAGGTCAGAGGAACCCCAGGAAATGAGAGTCCCCTGGACGCGTGCTGGGATGTAGGAAGGACCTCCGCCGGGCCCACCCCCATCCGAGATTATACACTGTTAGGTCCTGACAGTACCCTCTGCCGGCATCTGATAAACCCACCGGAGAAGGTGACTGGATCACCAACCGCAGGCTTTGTTCCCTAAGATAGGAAAACAAAACATTATTATTATTATTATTATTATTATTATTTATTATTATTATTACCTTACTCCCTCTGGGAGGGGACAGTAGCAGCAGGTCATATGAAAGTCTGTAATTGAGAGTAAGCTCACGGAAGATTTGGGCGTGTAGGGAAAGTAAGGTTCTGAGTTGAAGAAGAAAATGTTTTATTTTGTTTTTCAGAGGAAGAGAATACTGTCAGCAAAAAAGTGAATGCAGTGAGGTGACTGGTATTGTGCCAGCCCCATTCTACAGACCAGCGAGACCTCCTAGCCAGGCCGAGGGTTTCAAGAAGAAAGGAAGACAAAGATGATGGAAGATAACAAAGAAAAAAAAAGGGAAATATTTGAAAAGAAGAAAGGGAACAGCTAAGCCAGTGGGAAACAATAGAAGAAAATGAAAATTCTCAAAGCTTCTGCCCTGCGGTAGAATGACTTTAATTTCCTGCCCACCGTCAGGATATATGAACAAAAGCCGCTGAACTTGTGGAAAAAATTGAGGCTGATTTAAATTTGTCCTGCCCCTGAAAATCCAGGATGTATGTTTGTCCATCCTAGGGTTGATTCAACTTATAGGCCGGGAGGCCTGCCCCAGTGGAGGAAGGATACAGAACGGCTAAATGTCTGGAGAAGAATTCTCATCTATCAGCACTCAGAGTGGGTAAGGTACTGTCCTCAGGAAGTTTCAGAATATGGTCAGTCCTTTATCAGAATTATTTTAGATTCACTTAAAATTTTTCATCAAATGCACATAAAACATGGAATTGTGCTTCTCTTGAAGCTGTGCTGACCTTGTCCTTTGTCTCAAAGCATGCCTGTTCTGAGAGGAATAATAATGATTTTTTAAAAGCCCTACGTACATGGCATCTTTGTACTTTTCAAATCATTGTCTTACCCCATTCCCTCTTCTTCTTTTTTTTTTTTAAAGCAATTCACGTTCTTTTATTTATTTATTTATGACTGTGTTGAGTCTTCGTTTCTGTGCAAGGGCTTTCTCCAGTTGCGGCAAGTGGGGACCACTCTTCATCGCGGTGCGCGGGCCTCTCACCATCGCGGCCCCTCCTGTTGCGGAGCACAGGCTCCAGACGCGCAGGCTCAGCAATTGTGGCTCACGGGCCCAGTTGCTCCGTGGCATGTGGGATCCTCCCAGACCAGGGCTCGAACCCGTGTCCCCTGCATTGGCAGGCAGACTCTCAACCACTGCGCCACCAGGGAAGCCCCCCTCTTCTTCTGACAGTGTGCCTGATTCAGTCACCCCTGTTCTCACAATGGCTCATAGAAGTCACTTCCTACAGCTCACATCATTACAGTTTTTTCTTTTTCAAACTTGTTTCTGATTTCCAGAGAGGCTGTTGTAATTCTTAACTTACTATATAGAGAGTTCCTTTTCCAGGAACATTATTAATGCAAGGAAAGGTCTCTCTTTTCCATCATGGATATATATCAGTGCTTCTTACCTTGGGCCTTGATGGTCTTCTCACTCCGTATTATGAAACCAGCTTTACTGTAATTAATTGCCACTCCCTTGAGCAGCTCTGCTCAGTCAGTTCTCCATTTGCCCCTCAAGAGTTTCTCTTGTTTCATCTTTGCATTTTAAGAGCTGGGATCTATCCTTATTTGGAGTCTAGTATCGTGTTCCTCACAGAGCTCTGAAATTGTATAGCAGAGTGAAGGGTGTTGGCTCTCTTTAATTTTCGAACAACTTAAGTGGCAGTTGTTTAGCTTCTACTGTTTCCTGTCTCTTCCTTTTCCCTTTCCATACAGCAGATCCACCTTACTGGTGTTTTAAGTCATTCTATCCGCTAGTATTTAGATGAATTGTATAAAAGGCTTTCAAAAACTTCTAGATCTTAGACCTATTGGCCTGAAGGTTTCAGTATTCACTCCCCCGCCCCCATATGGGCAGATGGTGTGTGTTGTTCTTCGATTTCACCTTCTATCCACCTTAGCATGGCCCTCTGCATGCTAAGCCTTCGGAAGGAAAGAATTGAATAGGAATCACCTCCCCCAACTCCTGCTCTTCCATCGTTTTTTTAAATGTCATATATTTGGGACATTCCCATTTATTCCTGAATCAACATAGTCTTGAGTGTTTGGAAAAGAGGTATTAGGAGGAGAAGAAAAAGATGAGTGAAAAAACTGAAGTGAAAGATTTCTCTCAAGAGCACCTGCTCAGGGGAAATAGCTCGGGAGGACAGACTACTCTAGAAGTAGTAGGATACACAGAGGAAGAACGGGAGTTCACAGGCAGATCTGAAGTCAACATTCTAAATGGAATGTAGGTATGAGGGAGATTGTGCAAACTGGGGGTCACGAGAACAAATGTCTGGGTTCACATCCCAGCTCTGGCACCTACTATCTGGGTGACCCTAGATAAGTCACTCAGCCTCAGTCTCCTTATCTGTAAAATGGAGATAGAATGGTACCAACTTCATAGGGTTGTTGTGAAGAATTAAGTGGGTTAGGGACTTCCCTGGTGGTCAAGCAGTTACGACTCTGTGCTCCCATTGCAGGGGACCCGGGTTCTATCCCTGGTGAGGGAACTAGATCCCTCATGCCGCAACTAAAGGATCCCACGTGCTGCTACAAAAGATCCCGCACACTCAACGAAGACCCTGTGTGCTGCAACTAAGACGCGGTGCAGCCAAATAAATAAATAAATACTCTTTAAAAAGAAGAATTAAGTGGGTTAATTATACGAATTGCTTGGAATAGGACCTGGCCTTTGGAAGTGCTAAATAGGTATTAACTATTGTTATTATAAAGCCATAATCTCAAACCCACAGCAGTTTGCCACTATGTGAGTATCTCTGACAGAATCAATCTTTGGGTAAGGAGAGTGGGGCATAGTTTCTCATACTTGCTTGTTCCTTTCTTGCTATAGGCCATACTTGGTGTCTAGGATATTAATTAAGCAAACAAGCTTTTGCTTAAAATTCAGTAAAAGCATCAGAATCTGTTTTCATTTCTACTATAGTACTAGGATGAAAATGAACCCTCATGCATTGATGGTGGAATTTCCCAACAGTAGTTCCACTGTGACCGTATTAGTAGCAGCAGCAGCAGAGAAGGAAATACATGAGAACCTCTTCTATTCCCCATCCCTCTCCCCCATAGCTCTCAGAATTCCACAATTAGATCCTTCATTGCTACAAAGAGAGGCAAAGAAATCAGTGCCCTGAGATCCACCACTGAAATTAAGCATTGCTTGTGGGCATGACTCAAGTGACTTTGACATTCAAACGTAGGCAGGGATAACGGGAAATGGAAAGGGAGTGAGAGAAGGTGAAGTGTTTGGTGGGAACTGATAAGGTGGCCACAAGGTGGCACAGGATGACAACCAGAGTGCTCCCTTTCTCCCAAGTGACTGCGTCTTCAATGAGGGCTCTGTTTCTGCTGCCCTGATTCTCTTACATCTTAATACCCTGAAACACTCTCTGCATCTTCTTTCTCTTCCACATTCCACAGTCTGTGGTCCTTTCTTCTTTGAAAAGTTCTCCTCAATTCTCACTGTTACACTGAACATGGATTCCCTTCTCTCTCAGTTGACCCTGATGGCTGGTCCTGTACTGAGCAACTCCCCACTTCTGGAACGTGGGCTCCTCCAGTATATCTCTAAGTCATTTTCTTTTTTTAAATTGAGGTATAGTTGATTTACAATGTTGTGTTAGTTTCAGGTGTACAGCACAGTGATTCAGTTATATATATATATATATATATATATATATATATATATATATATATATATATATATATGTTCTTTTTCAGATTCTTTTCCCTTATAGGTTATTACAGAATATTGAGTAGAGTTCCCTGTGCTGTACAGTAGGTCCTTGTTGATTACTTTATATATAATAGTGTGTATATGTTAATACCAACCTCCTAATTTACCCCTCCCTGCCTCCTTTCCCCTTTGGTGACTATAAGTTTGTTTTCCATGTTTGTGAGTCTCTTTCTGTTTTGTAAATAAGTTCATTTTTTTTTAGATTCCACATATAAGCGATATCATATGATATTTGTCTTTCTCTGTCTGGCTTACTTCACTTAGAATGATAAACTCTAGGTCCATACATGTTGCTGCAAATGGCGTTATTTTATTCTTTTTTTATGACTGAGTAATATTCCATTATATGTATATACATACCATATCTTCTTTATCAGTTCATCTGTTGATTAACATCTAGGTTGCTTCCATGTCATGGCTATCGTAAATAGTGCTGCTATGAACACTGGGGTGCATGTATCTTTTCAAATTATTGTTCTGTCTGCATATATGCCCAGGAGTGGGATTGCAGGGTCGTATGGTAGCTCTATTTTTAGTTTTTTAAGGAACTTCCATACTGTTCTCCATAGTGGCTGCACAAATTTATATTCCCACCAACAGTGTAGGAGGGCTCCTTTTTCTCCACACCCTCTCCAGCATTTTTATGTGCAGACTTTTTGATGATGGCCATTCTGACCAGTGTGAAGTAATACCTCATTGCAGTTTTGATTTGCATTTCTCTAATAATTTGCAATTTTGAGCATCTTTTCATGTGCCTGTTGGCCATCTGTATGTCTTCTTTGGGGAAATGTCTATTTAGATCTTCTGCCTATTTTTTGATTAGGTTATTTGTTTTTGTGATATTGAGCTGCATGAGCTATTTGTATATTTTGGAAATTAATCCTTTGTCAGTTGCATCATTTGCAAATATTTTCTCCCATTCTGCAGGTTGTCTTTTCATTTTGCTTATGGTTTCCTTTGCTGTGCAAAAGCTTTTAAGTTTAATTGGGTCCCATTTGTTTTGTTATTGTTTTTATTTCCATTACTCTAGGAGACGGATCCAAAAAGATCTTGCTGTGATTTATGTCAAAGAGTGTTCTGCCTATGATTTCCTCTAGGAGTTTTATAATATCCAGTCTTATGTTTAGGTCTTTAATCCGTTTTGAATTTATTTTTGTATATGGTGTTAGAGAATGTTCTAATTTCATTCTTTTGCATGTAGCTGTCCAGTTTTCCCAGCACCATTATGTATTTTTGCCTCCTTTGTCATAGATTAATTGACCATAGGCATGTGGGTTTATTTCTGGGCTTTCTATCCTGTTCCATTGATCTATATCTCTGTTTTTTGCCAGTACCATACTGTTTTGATCACTGTAGCTTTGTAGTATAGTCTGAAGTCAGGGAGCCTGATTCCTCCTGCTCCATTTTTCTTTCTCAGGATTGCTTTGGCTATTTGTGGTCTTTTGTGTTTCCATACAATTTAAAAATTTTTTTGCTCTAGTTATGTGAAAAATGCCATTGTTAATTTGATAGGGATTGCATTGGATCTATAGGTTGCCTTGGGTAGTATAGTCATTTTCCAATATTGAGTCTTCCAATCCAAGAACATGGTATATCTATCTTTCCATCTGTTTGTGTGGCCTTCAATTTCTTTCACCAACAACTTATAGTTTTTAGAGTACAGGTCTTTTGTCTCCTTAGGGAGGTTTATTCCTAGGTATTTTATTCTTTTTGATGCGATGGTAAATGGGATTGTTTCCTTAATTTCTCTTTCTGATCTTTTGTTGTTAGTGTATAGAAATGCAAATGTATATTAATTTTGTATCCTGCAACTTTACCAAATTCATTGATGAGCTCTAGTTGTTTTCTGGCATTGTCTTTAGGATTTTCTACATATAGTATCATCTAAGTCATATTTTCAGTGGAATCTGAGCAAGGCACATGGCAGGGCTCCAGCGAGTTTAGCATCCCACCAGTCAAACTGGGGTCCATCAGGGCTGAGTAATGAAAGGCTATTGGCTTACCTTATATTACCTTCCAGTTTTTCCTGAGCAGTGTCTGAGTTCTTTAGATGATATGATCTACTGAAGACATAGATTGGGGCATTAAAATTTGGAGAGCACCACATCACTGGATTTGGGTTAAAGTCATTACCCAAAGACAAGTGGCCTAAGAATCAGGAAACCTGGTTCTAGTCCCAGCCCTGGCACTTGTCCTGTGTCATTAGGCCAGTTACTTCATTTTTCTGAGTGGCCTTCATTTTTCTCCTTATCTATAAAATGAGGGTAATAACCACATTTTAAGATTTATAACATCTTACTCAGTAAGTGTTAGTTCTCCCTTTTCCCCTCACATGCAAAATGAAAGACTGGAATCGATCTTTGAGCCCCTTCCAATGTAAATATTCTGTGTTCTATGTCTTGTTATCATGATGACTGACAAATTAATGGAAGACTAGTAGCAGGTGAATTGTAAAGTATCTCCTGATATGAGGGAAACAGGAGCCATCAAAAACTAAAATAAGGTTGCTTCATGCTTCTCTGAGCATTCTCCACCTCTCCTTCTCCAAACCTTTCCAAGTCTTTGAAGAGGTATAACAGTGGCCTGTCCCTCAACCAAGAGCCACATATGAACAGGGAGTGGCCCCAGCCTCTGATGGCACCACTCTAGAGTGGGAAGGCTCAGAGACTTCCCAAAGCACAGAGTCCCAGCAGAGAGGCTCACAGTGTGATGCTTCCCTCAGGAGTGGCTTCCTTTCTCCACTCCTGTTACACCCTCTCAGCCCCAGAGATACTGCAGATGCCAGCATCAAGGATGCTCTGGGTAGAAGCTAGTGATTACACAAGCATCAGCTCTTCTACAAACCCTGATGCCTGAGCCCAATGCTCCCAACCTGGAAGACATGCTGCACAGTATCTCTGGAAGCTGACTGCAGTCATTCCCCTCATTCTCCCTATAATCAGCCTCCACACATTCCTGGGTCCTAGAGGCCTCCTGGATGGAATTTGGTCTCTAGAGCAGCTGTGGAAAGATCATATAATAGCTGTGAAGAAATAGAATTGCTTTCTGACTTTAACCTATTCTCCCTCTGGTACTGGCCTTAAACAGAGAGCTAGGTTAAGAAAACAAAGCCCATGACTCAAGTTAATGTCTCCAGGGCCTAGAAGCTCTTTCTCTCAGGGTTGACAACTAAGTTGATATTTTCAGGACTTAACACTAAGGAGCATGGGTTCTCCATATTGGGCAAGTGTTATGGGCTGAACTGTGTCCTCCCAAAATTCACATGTTAAAGTCCTAAACCCCAGTACCTTAGAATGTGACTGTATTTGGAGATAGGACCTTTAAAGAGGTAGTTAAGGTAAAATGAGGTCATATCCTAAACCCCAGTGAAATATAGACCCTGCTTCTAAAAAACAAATTAAGAACTGAAATTGTAGTGCGGTTTTAACCTTCTTAGGACCATATTCTTACTTTACAAGCTTAGCAACTGGCTCACTGATTCCTGCCATGCCTCCAGAGATAAATTGGTGAATCTAATAAACTTGTTTCTATAATATAAATAGCATAAATTAACTCTTTATGCTTTCTGGATTTTTCTGTTCACTTCATATTGTCAGTAAAACTCTTCATCACCCCCCCCCCCACAAAAAAGAGTACCTCCAATATATCTATTCACTCCATCAGGGTCAGTCCTCCCACCCTCATCTAAATGTCCATAGCCTGAAAAGACCACTGATCTCGGTAATTTGACCCAATTCTCCAAGGCTTCCAAAGGAGGGCATGTCTCCACCTAGTAAGACCCAGCTAGACCCACCAACTCCAACCCCTCAGGATTCACTTTCCTTGGGCATCTCTCACAAGTCAACACTGCCACCCCACACCGGCCTCATCAGCGCACAGTTCTTCATTCCCACGCTGACCCAACAGTTCTCTCTTGATTTGCTACAGATCAGTTGTCACATTTCACAGGGATAATAAAAGGAAAGCAAAAGTAGATCAATGGTTGCCTAGGGCCAGGAGTGTGGCGGGGGATGGACCCATCTCGTGCAAAGGAGTGCAGGGGAATTTTTTGGATTATGGAAATGTTCTATACCTTCATTGGGTGGTGGTTACACAAGTGTATGCATTTGTCAAAATTTATGGAGATGCATGCTTTGAATGGGGGAATTTTGATTCATATAAGTTATATATCAACAAAGCTGATTATTTTATTTTTTAAATATTTATTTATTATTTATTTATTTTGGCTGTGCTGGGTCTTAGTTGCGGCTCACGGGATCTTCGTTGTGGCATGTGGGCTCTTAGTTGCAGCATGCGGACTCTTAGTTGTAGCATGCATGTGGGATCTAGTTCCCCAACCAGGGATCGAACCTGGGCCCCCTGCATTAGGAGCGTGGAGTCTTAACCACTGGGCCACCAGGGAAGTCCAAATAAAGCTGATTATTTTTAAAGAGGGATAGTAATCAAATCAACCATGGAGCGTGCATGCCATTAATCTGATCTATTGGATGTGGCCTTCTGTCCAAAGCCTTCAGTACTATCCCACCTCTGAGAGGAGGCAACCTGGGCAGTCTCCCCTGTTTCCCAACATGGCACCCCACAGACTCTGCCTTGGCTATCTTCCCTACATCTGGGTGGATGGGGACAGATTTTTCACAAAAACATATAAACACATTCTACTCCACTCTCCTAAATTATTCGTATGACATAATGCATGCTAGAGAATAGGCACTCAGTTATATGTTGAATGAAAGAATCAGTGGTACCAAGTTAGAGTAGATGTGTGAGAAGCACCCAAAAAATACATGAGATTGATTGATTGATTGATTGATTTTCAATATATCAGTTTAAATGATTTCATCCATAATTGCTCATTTCCTTTCAGCTGTTTCAACTAGAAGTAGAACTTATTCTATAAAGTTACAGGATTAAAAAGTATTGTAATAGATACTGGGTACCAAATTTTTAAGTACTAACTTAGATATATGTAGGGGTTGAACTGGTCCTAAAAATAAAAATGTTGGGAAAGGAAAAAGGGATTGAATTGTTTAGTTATGGTTTAAAGCTCAATCTTAGAAAAGATTCTGAATATTTGAGAATTTTCACCTTGATATAGTGGATATTGATTTATTGCTTTTTTGTCTGGCAATCAAGGTGCAGTGCATCACGCTCCAAGGTGGGGATGCAAAGATGAATAGGGCATAGTCCGCATCATAAAGGCACATAAACCAGAAAAAACAATATGTGACCAACTAAAGATTGAATCATTATTCGCTTCCAAAATAATAACTGAATTGTAACCTGTAATATTCATGGTATTGCATTTTTTTGTAATTTATTTATTTTGTTTATTTTATTTTGGACTGCATTGGGTCTTCGTTGCTGCGTGCGGGCTTTTCTCTAGTTATGGCGAGCAGGGGCTACTCTTCGTTGTGGTGTGCGGGCTTCTCATTGCAGTGGCTTCTCTTGTTACGGAGCATGGGCTCTAGGCGCATGGGCTTCAGTAGTTGCGGCTCGCGGGCGCTAGAGCACAGGCTCAGTAGTTGTGGAGCACGGGCTTAGTTGCTCCGCGGCATGTGGGATGTTCCCGGACCAGGGCTCGAACTCATGTCCCCTGCATTGGCAGGCGGATTCTTAACCACTGTACACCAGGGAAGTCCAACGAATGACATTTTTATTGCAGTCTTCTTTGTATCATTATCTGGTAATAGGTGCTACAAAAATTCTGTTGTTAACATTTTATTTTGTAAATTAACTTTGCTATATGTATTTCTAAAACATATTTCCACACCACTCATTGTTTTCACCACTAGTTTAAATATGTAGCTCATAATAAAAGATAAAAGTACTATCATATTTCCATGGCCAAATGCCATCCCCAAATCACTCCACTAAATAGATACTTTGTAATTTCAAAAGGGATGCACTTTTACCTGACTTTTTAAAGACTGACTTCATCAAATGATATACTCTAAATAAATTGCATATGCTTAAAATACAGTTGTAATAATATTCACCATGGAGGATATTCACAAAATCATTGAAACTCAGTTTTTCAAAGTTTTTCATGCTTTGAGTGATATGTCCCTACGTGCCGATTTCACCTAAAACCAATTGAATTCACTAACTCATATCTAAAAATAAACGTAGGTGATTTATTACTAATCAAAAAAACCCAAAAAATACAAAACAGGAAAAAATTGAATAGAAAATTTAACCCATCTCATGTAATAAAGGAAGTATTATTTTACAAAAACTTATTTCATATATGTATATATGTGTGTCAATTTGCATGAATATATGTATTAGGTTGCAGTGTAAAAGCTATTTCTCACTGTGAGAAAGTGATCAAAAAAGATTGGAAAACAAATGCCGAGTTGTTTTCAATAGATTGTCCTTCTGTAGTCTTGATTACTTGTGATTGCTAAATTGAGATCAGGAGCAGGGGAGCAGGTAAGAGAACCAGATTGCCTTCAGAGCGGTGTGGACCTGCAGGGCTGCAGACCGTCTATCTTGGGAAATAGCCAGTCATGGTCTACATGAAAATTCTCAGTGATGAAACCTACTTTAGGAGCTGCGCTGGGTGAGAAGAGCTCCCAGTACGAAAGTCTGCTCTCAGAGGAGTCCCGTGGACCTGCAATGTCCATGTGAAAACTGCGTGAGCTTCTTTCTCATCTGGTTGGTTTTCACCCCAGGACATGTGTGTGCCTGCAGACACTGGTTTCCCCTGATAATCCTGCAGAGCACCTGCCTCCGCCTCTGACTCCGTGTCTTTTATTTCAGCTCCTCCCTTATGCGATACCACCCCTCCTTTTGAGTTCACCCAACGGACATTTAAAAAAATGTTTTTGGTAATTCTTTGTTGTATTTTTAAGTAAATTTATATTTGTGGGTAAGTAATGGAGGTGTTGAATTCAAGTTCACAAGCGTAACACCTCTCCTTTTCCTGTCCTCCTGCCACCACTTTCCTCCCCAGAGGCAGTAAATGTTACTAGATTTTTTTGCTGAGTAACAACCACTCGCACATTTAAAGCTGGGCTGGGAAGGAGGTTCCTGGAAACTGGTTTTGCAACCTTTGGGCTTCTACCACCTGAGGGGTGAAAAAGTTGGGAGAGAGAGTTGGAGATTCATAGATTAGGAGAGAGCTGCTAGGGTCCCACACCTGCACTCCTAAACTGTTAGCCTGTTGGAGCAGTGTTGGTCCACTTCTGGCCCTATGACAGCACCCCCTTCTTCTGATCCTTCCATACCTCTGGGGATGAATCACCATGGCCTGATCATGGACATTCCAGTGCCTAGAAAGGAGGTGTGCCCTGGAAGCTCCCCTTGTGCACCCCTCTCGGTGCCCCTCCTGCTTTCGACTTAGGATCTCACACAACATTCACTCCTCTGAGGAACAGCAGCTTGGTGTGATCAGTTATCTGCCCATTAGGCTGCTTTCTCAAAACAATCCACCTCTCTCCTTTCCACAGGTGTTTCCATGAGATTGATGGCCAGTCCAGTATCACTAGGATCACCTGGGGTTCTGCTTCCTGACACACCTCACACCCACGGGCATGATGAGATCACTACCCAGGCTCTGACCACCATGAGGGACTGTGTATGTCCAAAATGGATCTTAAAGCCAAGCGCAGAGCCTTGGGGACAGAGGTTAGAAAAATAGCTGTGGTCCAAAGCCTGAGCGAGTAGCTGCTGTGGAAGGAGGCTCACTGATGAAGCAAGGGCAGGAGAGAGAAGCAGGAGCCAGAGCAGACCCCAGAGCCATGGAACACCCAGCAGAGCATCCGGGAGGCAGAAGGGTCTGCAAGCTGACCATGGCTGAATTTCCAGGAATGCCCCAGGACCAGCAGGGCTAATCCCTGGGGCGGAAGGTCATGGAAAGCCAGGATTCATGAAGTGGCAGGACAGCAAAGGGCCCAAGGAGTCCCAGCCAAGGGTGTGGGAAGCGGAGATAGAGCTACTTGCTGACAACTGCATGTGCAGTGGAGAAAAATCTCCCTGCTACTGGGAGAGAATTGTTTGTCACTGGGTGTACTGAAGCTTCAACGTTGGCGCCCCTGATGCTCATACAGTGGTAGAAGGCTTAATAAGCGTTCGTAACATCCTAGGATTCCCATGCATGATCCCAGTAGATTTGACTTCTAGCAGAGACAACGGAGTATCTGGGTAAGTGTTTTCAATCCTAATATCATCCTAACACATCTGAGCGGATGGAAGAGTTCTCTGAGACTGTGAAGGATGTAACCTGAGCCTGTGTGTGGGATTATCACAGCAATGGGGATAAAAAAGCCAGTCACCTTGACGTACAAAGTGGACCAGTCCAGCACACTCACCAAAGACATGCAGGGAAGCTTGGGTGGACTCTGTCTTTCAACAAAGATATAACTCAGTCACATAGACACACCACCTACGAGGAAAGATGGGAAATGTAGTCTAATGGAGAGTTATGGACTGAATGTTTGTGTTCCCCACAAAATCTATATGTTCAAACCCTAACCGCCAATGCAATAATATTTAGAGGTAGGGCTTTAGGAAGGAAAGGGGAGAGGGAAGGGGGAAAGGACAAATTAGGGATATGGGGTTAACAGAAACAAACTACTGTATATAAAATATATAAACAACAAAGATACACTGTATAGCACAGGAAATTATACTCATTATCTTGTAATAACCTATAATGGAATATAATCAGCAAAGATAATCACTATGCTGTATACCTGAAATTAACACAATATTGTAAATCAACTATACGTTAATTAAAAAAAAAAAAGAATAACCACTGTAGTCACTAGGTACCCTACTATTTGGAATGAAATAAGACTTTGCCCCCAAGATATTGGCCCTAATATCTATTAGTTGCCTAGCTTGCAATTTCATGTGTGTACAGAGCATTTCTTCCTAATCAAGAATCCACCAAAGCATTATACCTCTGTACCCCTGGCACCTATAGCCCATTAACCTCTGTGCGAGATAGCCGCGTATTAATCCTTCTTTCTTCACCCACAGAACCCCGCTCATGTATGCTCGAAGTGCCCGTGTTCTTTGTGCCTGTGTATCTATGTATGGCTTTGACGTTTTGGTTAAGGAAAAAAATATTTTTGCTTACGAAAACCTAGGCAGTGATCAAAATTTAAAACTGTTTTTAGACTGGAGAAAAAATTAGACATCAGTGAAACAAAATGGAGAATCCAAAACTAGACCCAAATACATATGGCATTTTATTTCATGGTAAAGCTGCCATTTCACACAAGTCAGAAAATCATGGATCTACAGAAAGATTGTTAGTGGCAGGAAGCTAGATTCCTGCCAATTCCCATATTTTGATACCTCAAAGATTTCAACCTAAATTATCAAAGATTTAATATGTATCAGGGAGTTGAACATAAAATAAGCCATAAAATTTCAAAGAGAAAGCATGAGTGAAGATGGGAAAGGCCTTTCTAAGAAGGATATAAAACCTAGAGGCCATAAAATTTTTAAATTGGTAAATTTCAATACACAAATTTTTTTCTCTATGGAATAAAACTACTGTAAACAAAGTCCAAAGATCAGTGTCAAATGAAAAATAAATATTTACAACACATATTGCAGCAAAGGACTTATTACCTTAATTTATAAAAAGCTTATAACAGTTAATAAGAAAAAATGACAATCTGATATGACAATGGGCAAAAGATAAGAACTGGCAATTTTCAAATAAAGTTTCAGCCATTAAATACAAATGAATAAATAATAAAACTTACTAATTATTAGATAAATGCAAATCAAAATAAAAATGAAATACCTGTGGGGTTGACAAACATTTAAAATTCAATGTGGAGAAAACCATAATTCGAAAGGATGCATGCACCCTGATGTTCATTGCAGCACCATTTACAATAGCTGGGACATGGAAGCAACCTAAAAGTCCATCGACAGAGAAATGGATAAAGAAGAAGCGGTACATATATACAATGGAATATTACTCAGCCATAAAAAGGAACAAAATAATGCCATTTTCAGCGACATGGTTGGACCTAGAGATTGTCAGCCAGAGTGAAGTAAGTCAGAAAGAGAAAGACAAATAGTGTATAATATCGCTTATATGTGGAATCTGGAAAAATGGTTCAGACGTACTTATCTGCAAAGCAGAAATAGAGTCACAGATGTAGAAAACAAATGGTTATGTAGAAAACTTATGGTTACCAAGGGGGGAATGGGGAGAGAATGAACTGGGAGATTGGGATTGACATATATATACTACTATATATAAAATAGATAACTAATGAGAACCTACTGTATAGCACAGGGAACTCTACTCAATGCTCTGTGGTGACCTAAAAGGGAAGGAAATCTAAAAAAGAGTGGGTATGTGTATATGTATAACTGATTCACTTTGCTGTACAGCAGAAATTAACACAACATTGTAAAGCAACTATACTCCAATAAAAATTAATTTAAAAAAAGACTCATAGCAGAACAATAGGAGGGACAAAGGACAAAAGGTAAGATCAGTGGGAAAAATGAAAGGAATGGAAATAATTCAGCCTGAAGAGAAAAATGGAATCCAACAATTTTAGAGTGGGATTGGCTAGAGAGATCTAGAGAAATGAAATCTTCCTCTTAATCACATCCGCCCCCAGTGCTAGTTCCGATTACACAGTGGTACAGTGGAGCTGGCTTGTACTAGTTTTAAGAAAAATAATTTAAAAAATAAAGTTCGATGATAGCCATTGTTGTTGAAATGTAGAGATACGCTCAGGTTACTGCTGTGGGAATATAAACTGATGGACTCTTGGGGAGGAAAATTTGGCTGTAGCTATCAATATTCACAGTACTTTGACTTAGCATTTCTACTAATAAGGAGATATACTACGGATATAGTTACAGCAACTTATGAAGATAGACTATGAGTTTGGGTTCCTTACAGTGTTTGTAACAGCAAAAAAATTTTAAAGGAGGGAGAGGAAGAGCAACAAATAAATTGACCTTCATCAGGACACTTGTAAAAAATAATTTAATCGTCTGACAGCACCAAGTATTAGCAAGGTTTCTGAGAAATGTTAAGTGTCTTCTGCTCAGGGGTGTGGGGAGGGATGAGTGCTAACATTTAGACACAGTTTGGCACTTCTGGTGAAACTGACATGACCTAGAAATTCCAGTCCTAGAAATATATCTTTAAAAATTGATGCACACGAGAATCAAGATACATCTATAAATATGTTCATAAAAGCATTTTCTACAATAGGCACAAACTGGAAACAATCCATATGTCCATTGACATTAGAATTGATTTTTTCACTGAGATTTAGTTATACAGTGAAATACTATTATAGAGTAATAAAATGAATGAACTCAGCTACCTGCCATGATATGGATGAATCTCATAAATGTAATGTAGAAAAAAAAGCAAGAAACAAAATTCATAAAGTATGGTTCCATCTAAATAAAGTTTATAAACAGAAATATAAACTATCCTATTAAGAAATGCATCCCTAGTAGTAACATTTTTTAAATGCAAGGAAATTATTATCACGAAAGTCACGATAGAGTGACATCTAGTAGGTAGAAATAATGTTGTAATTGAGTAGGAGTCCACTGGGGGTCTTTAGGTGGTAAAAATGCTCTATTTCTTGACCTGAGTAGTATCTAAATAGTGTGTTTGCATGCATGCGACTGTACACATTATATATGTTATATACCACAATAAAATAAGGACAAAAGAAATTCTAAATCTATTGGGACATCCTTAGATGACTACAATGCCATCATCAAAGAAAAGAATGAGATAGCTCTTGTTTCCTTTAGATTTTTTTGGAAGTATAGTTGATTCACAATATTTCAGGTGTACAGCAAAGTGATTCAAATATATATATATATATATACACACACACACACACATTTCTTTTCCATTATGATTTATTACAGGATATTGAATATAGTTCCCTGTACTATACAGTAGAACCTTGTTGTTTATCTATTTTATATATACAAGTTTGTATCTGCTAATCCCAAATTCCCACTTTAACCCTCCTCAACCCCATTTCCCCTATGGTAACCGAAAGTCTGTTTTCTATGTCTGTGAGTCTATTTCTGTTTTGTAAATAAATTCATTTGTATCATATTTTAGATTCCACACATAAGTAATATCATATGGAAATGTCTTTGTCTGAATTACTTCACTTAGAATAATAATCTCTAGGTCTATCCATGTTGCTGCAAATGACAATATTTCACTTTTTTATGGCTGAGTAGTATTCCATTGTATATATGTATATATACCATATCTTCTTTATCCATTCATCTGTCAATGGACATTTAGGTTACTTCCATATCTTGGCTATTGCAAATAGTTCTGCAATAAACATCGAGATGCATGTATCTCTTTGAATTATAGTTTTCTCCAAGTATATGCCCAGGAGTGGGATTGCCGGTATCATATGGTAACTCTATTTTTACTTTTTGAAGGAATCTCCATACTCTTCTCCATAGTGGCTGCACAAATTTACAATTCCCACCAACAGTATAGGAGGATTTCCTTTCTCCACACCCTCTCCAGCATTTATAATTTGTAGATTTTTGATGATGGGTATTCTGACCAGTGTGAGGTGATACCTCATTGTAGTTTTGATTTGCATTTCTCTAATAATTAGTAATGTTGAGCATCTTTTCATGTTGCTGTTGGCCAAATGGACATCTTCTTTGGAGAAATGTCTGTTTAGGTCTTCTGCCTATTTTTTGATTGGGTTGTTTGGTTTTTTTGTTTGTTTGTTTTGTTTTGTTTCATTTTGTTTGATATTGAGCTGTAGAGTTGTTTGTATATTTTGGAAATTACTCCCTTGTCAGATGCATCATTTACAAAGATTTTCTCCCATTATATATGTTGTCTTTTAATTTTACCTGTGGTTTCCTTTGCTGTGCAAAAACCTTTAAGTTTAATTAGGTCCCATTTGTTTATTTTTGTTTTTATTTCCATTATTCTAGGAGACAGATCAAAAAAATATTGCTACAAGTTATGTCAAAGAGAGTTCTGCCTATGATTGCCTCTAGGAGTTTTAGAGGATCCAGTCTTACAATTAGGTCTATAATCCATTTTGAGTTTATTTTTGTACATGGTGTTACAGAATGTTCTAATTTCATTCTTTTCTATGTAGTTGTCTAGTTTTCCCAGCACCACCTATTGAAGAGACTCTCTTTTCTCCACTGTATAGTCTTGCCTCCTTTGTTGTAGATTAACTGACCTTAAGTGCATGGGTTTATTTCTGGGCTTTCTATCCTGTTCCATTGATCTATATTTCTGTTTTTGTGCCAGTACCATACAGTTTTGATTACTGTAGCTTGTAGTATAGTCTGAAGTCAGGGAGCCTGATTCCTCCAGCTCCTTTCTTCTTTCTCAAGATTACTTTGGCTATTTGGGGTCATTTGTGTTTCCATAAAAATTTTAAAATTGTTTGTTCCAGTTCTGCAAAAAATGCCATTGGTCATTTGATAGGGATTGCATTAAATCTGTAGATTGCCTTGGGTAGTATGGTCATTTTAACATACTGATTCTTCTAATCCAGGAACACTGTATATCTTTCCATCTGTTTGTGTGTTCTTCAATTTCTTTCATCAGCATCTTGTAGTTTTTGGAGTACAGGTCTTTTGCCTCTTTAGGGAGATTTATTCTTAGGTGTTTTACTCTTTTTGATGTAATGATAAATGGGATTGTTTCCTTAATTTCTTTTCCGATATTTCATTGTTAGTATATAGAAATGCAACCGATTTCTGTAAATTAATTCTGTATCCTGCAACTTTACCAAATTCATTGATGAGCTCTAGTACTTTTCTTTTGGTGCCTTTAGGATGTTCTATGTATAGTATCATGTCATCTGCAAACAGTGACAGTTTTACTACTTCTTTTCCAATTTGGATTCCTTTTATTTCTTTTTTTTCTCTGATTTCTGTGGCTATAACTTCTAAAACTATGTTGAATAAAAGTGGCAAGAGTGGGCATCCTTGTCTTGTTCCTGATCTTAGAGGAAATGCTTTTAGCTTTTCACCATTGAGTATGATGTTAGCTGTGGGTTTGTCATATGCGGTCTTTATTATGTTGAGGTGTGTTTCCTCTATGCCCACTTTCTGGAGAATTTTTATCATAAATGGATGTGGAGTTTTATCAAAAGCTTTTCCTGCATCAATTGAGATGATCGTATGCTTTTTATTCTTCAATTTGTTAATGTGGTGTATCACATTGATTGATTTGCAGATATTGAAAAATCTTTGCATCCCTGGGATAAGTCCCACTTGATCACAGCATATGATCCTTTTGATGTATTGTTGGATTTGGTTTGCTAGTTTGTTTTTTTTCAGGATTTTTGCATCTTTGTTTATCAGTGATATTGTCCTGTCATTGTCTTTTGTTGTGGTATCTTTGTCTGGTTTTGGTATCACGGTGATGGTGGTCTCATGAACGACTTTGGAAGTGTTCCTTCCTCTGCAATTTTTTTGGAATAGTTTCAGAAGGATTAGTGTTAACTCATCTCTAAATATTCTGTAGAATTCACCTTTAAAGCTATCTGGTCATGGACTGTTGTTTGTTGGGTGTTTTTTAATTACTGTTTCAATTTCAGTACAGGTAATCAATCTGTTCATGATTTCTGTTTCTTCCTGGTTCAGTCTTGGGGGAATGTACTTCTCTAGGAATTTGTCCATTTCCTCTAGGTTGTCCATTTTATTAGCATGTAGTTGCTTGTAGTAGTCTCTTGTGATTCTTTGTATTTCTGTGGTGTCAGTTGTAACTTCTCCTTTTGCATTTCTGACTTTGTTGATTTGGGCCCTCTCCCTTTTTTTCTTGATGAACCTGGCTAAAGGTTTATCAATTTTGTTTATCTTTTCAAAGAACCAGCTTTTAGTTTCATTGATCTTTTCTACTGTTTTCTTACTCTCTATTTCATTTATTTCTGCTCTGATCTTTATGATTTCATTCCTTGTACTAATACTGGGTTTTGTTTGTTCTTTCTCTAGTTGCTTTAGGTTTAAGATTAGGCTGTTTACTTGAGATTTTTCTTGTTTCCTGATGTAAGCTTGTATTGCTATAAACTTCCCTCTTAAAACGCTTTTGCTGTGTCCCATAGGTTTTGGATCATAGTGTTTTCCTTTTCATTTGTCTCTAGGTATTTTTTGATTTCTTCTTTGATTTCTTCAGTGATCTGTTGGTTGTTTAATAGCATATTGTTCAGCCTCCACATGTTTTTTGCAGTTTTTTTCTTGTAGTTGATTTCTAGTCTCATGGCATTGTGATCGGAAAAGATGCTTGATGTGATTTCAATTTTCTTAAATTTACCAAGGCTTGATTTGTGGCCCAGTATGTGATATGTCCCAGAGAATGTTCCATGTGCACTTGAAAAGAATGTGTATACTACTGTTTTCAGGTGGAATGCTCTATAAATATCAAGTCCATCCAGTCTAATGTGTCATTTAAGGCCTGTGATTCCTTATTGATTTTCTGTCTGGATGATCTCTCCATTGATGTATGTGGGTGTTAAAGTTCCCCACTATTACTGTGTTACTGTCAATTTCTCCTTTTATGTCTGTTAATATTTGCCTTATATATTGAGGTGCTCCTACGTTGGGTGCATATACATTTTCAGTTGTTATAGTTTCTTGGATTGATCCCTTGATCACTATGTAGTATCTTTCTTTGGCTCTTGTAACAATCTTTATTTTAAAGTCTATTTTGTCTGATATAAGTATTGCTACTCTGGCTTTCTTCTGATTTCCATTTGAATGGAATAGCTTTTTCCATCCCCTCACTTTCAGTCTGTATGTGTCTCTAGATCTGAAGTGGGTCTCTTGGAAACAGCAAATATACAAGTCTTGTTTTTGTATGCATTCAGCCAGTCTATGTCTTTTGGTTGGAGCATTTAGTCTGTTTACATTTAAGGTAACTATCAACATGTATGCTCTTATTGCCATTTTGTTAATTGTTTTTGGATTTGTTTTCATAGGTCTTTTTTCCCCTTTCTTCTTTTGTTCTCCTCTTCTGATGTGATAACTATCTTTAGTGTTATGTTTGGATTTCTTTTTCTTTTTTGTGTGTATATCTATTATAGATTTTTGGTTTGCAGCTACCTTGAAGTTTTGGTATAGCAGTCTATATATATACGTGATTGTTTTAAGTTGCTGATCTCTGAATTTCAAATACATTTTAAATACCCTGCATTTATACTCTCCTCCCCTCATGATTACTGGTTTTGATATCATATTTTACATCTAATTGTTTTGTGTATCCCTTAACTGCTTATTGTGGATACAGATGATTTTACTTCTTTTGTCTTTGAACCTCCCTACTAGTTTGTGTGTGGAAGATTTCCTACCTTTACTATATGCTTGCCTTTACTGGTGTGCTTTTCCATTTCATAATTTTCTTATTTCTAGTTGTGGCCTGTTCTTTTCAGCCTAGAGAAGTTCCTTTAGCATTTGTTGTAAATTTGGTTAGGTGGTACTGAATTCTTTTAGCTTTTGCTTGTCTATAAAGCTTTTGATTTCTTCATCAAATCTGTATGAGATTGTTACTAGGTAGAGTATTCTTGGTTGTACCTTTTTCCCTTTCATCACTTGAAATACATCATGCCACTCCCTTCTGGCCTGCAGAGTTTCTGCTAAAAAATCAGCTGATAACCTTATGGTAGTTCCCTGGTATGTTATTTGTTGCTTTTCCCTTGGTGCTTTTAGTATTCTCTCTTTAGCTTTAATTTTTGTCATATTGATTACAATGTGTCTTGGTGTGTTCCTCTTTGGATTAATCTTGTATGAGACTCTCTGCATTTCCTAGACTTGGGTTACTATTTCATTTCCCAGGTTAGGGAGATTTTCAGCTATTTTCTCTTCAAATATTTTCTTGGGCCCTTTCTCTCTTTCTTCCTTCTGGGACCTCTGTGATGTGAATATTAGTGCACTTGATGTTGTCCCAGATGTCTCTTAAACTGTCCTCCTTTCTTTTCATTCTTTTTTCTGTTTAGTGGCATGAGATAGCTCTTGAAGTACTCATGTATAAGGTCTCTAAGACACCTTACATGAAAGAAACAAGGTGCCAAAGTGTTCATAGCAGGAAGTTTTTTGTGTAAATAAAAATGAAAGATAGATACATAGATGATAGATACATGGATATATACATACATATGTATATACATTCATATATAAATAGATGATGAGGGACTTCCCTGGTGGCACAGTGCTTAAGAATCTGCCTGCCAATGCAGGGGACATGAGTTCAATCCCTGGTCCGGGAAGATCCCACATGCCACGTGGAGCAACTAAGCCAGTGCGCCACAACTACTGAGCCTGCGCTCTAGACCCTGCGTGCCACAGCTACTGAAGCCTGTGCACCTAGAGCCCATGCTCCACAACAAGAGAAGTCGCTGCAATGAGAAGCCTGCGCACTTCAATGAAGAGTAGCCCACGCTCGCCGCAACTAGAGAAAGCCAGTGCACAGCAGCGAAGACCCAATGTAGCCAAGATAAAATTTTAATAAATAAATAAATAGATGATGAATAGATACTTAGGTAGATGTGTAGATAAAAACAGAGATGATAGAGAAATATATAGATAATTGGTAGATAAATAGATACATAGATATATGATAGATGCATAAATAGAAAGATAGATACCTTGATAGCAAGATACCTGCATAGATACCTAGATAGATAAATGCACAGGGAGAGAGAGAGAGAGAGAGCTGTACATAGATAGGTAATAGATAGATAATAGATTGATAGATGAATGGATACATAAATACATAGATTACATAGACAGGAAGATAGATACATAGAAACATGAGGTGCAAATGTTATATGATAATAGATAAATTAACTCAGCATTGCATAGATGCAAAAGTAGACGAGTGAATAGATATATAACTGATAGACAGGATGCATGTGTATAGATTTGGGGGGTTTTTGGGAGGGAATTACAAGAAAATTTATATGAAAATAACCATAAAATATGTGACATTATTTGTGAATATATGCCATTTTGATATATTATTTAATATGATACTTGACTTAAAAAAAGATAACAGGAGTCATTACTCTCTTCATTCACAGCTTTCACCTGAGTCCTTCAACAGGGAGGGGTGACTTCAGCAAATGTTCTAATGAGCTTTTTATCTGAAAGGCTGTGTGAGGTGGGTCAACTGGTCCTACTGCCCCCTGCATGGGTAGCTTTTGCTTCAGGCCAATTAGATAGGAGCGAACTCGTCAGAGAACATGGCAGGCTCAGAGTTGGGGAAGGACTCTGCTTTCAGGCAGAGCTGACTTCACTCACAAACCTGAAGCCAAATCTAACAGCTTGGCAAACCACAACAGCATTGCTCAGACATTCATTCATTCATTCATTCACTTCTACACAAACATTTATTGACATCTACCAAATGCTGAACTGGCCCTAGACCTTGGGAACATAAATATGAAGTGTCTCCCTGCAGGGATATTACATTATAATGGTGGAGAGAGGCAATCAGTATGTGATTACATTATCAAAAGTTTATAAGTATTAAGTACACTGAAGAGAAATAAAGCAAGCAAAGGAGAGAGTAATAGCAATTTGCCTATTTTAGATGGGTTGGTCAGGAAAGGCCTCTCTGAGATGGTGACATTTGGGCAGAGTCTCAAATGAAGAGAAAAACAGTGATGTAAAGATCTTGGGGAAGTGCATGCCAGGTAGTGGGGAAAGCAAGTGCAAAGGCCCTGAGGTCAGAGTGATCTCAGTGTGTTTAAGGAAAGGTCTGATGTCAACTGTGGCTTGGGCAAAATAAAAGATGAAGTTAGAGAGGTCGGCAGAGGCCAAATCAAGTAGGATCTTGTGAGCTCTGGATATTATTCTCTATGTGCCACTGGAGCATCAGCCAAGGTCTTAACTAATACTGTTGATAACTGTCATAAGCTCGCTGGGCTTTCCAGGTGTTTGATACAGATGCATTCTTTCCTAAAGCATTTTGGGAGGTTTTTCAGAGACAACCCACTCTCCATACCTTCCCCTGACTGGAGCTATCTCCCCTGCAGCTCCGCAGGCATAGGTTAATGCTTATGAGTGTTTCCACATTCCAGAGCTTCTGGCAGTACCCCTCCAGCTTCTTTCTGTGAGCTCACCTCTTCTCTCCATGTAGTGTTCCTGCTCCCTGCTTCACTCTCACAATTCTGATTCCGGTTTACAAGAATCACTCAAGCGTCCTTTTATGAAACCCTCTGGGAATGCAGGCTGCCCCCAGTTCAGCAAGCTCACCTCTCCACCATTAGCACAGAGAGCCAGCCTCAGCCTCTAGACATGGGCCAGACATCGGTTCCCTGCGTCCACCAATTACGAGAGACATTTTACCGGTTCTCAAGTGGTCCTGAAGTAGACCCTCTCCTTAGGCTGGTGTTCCTCAAGCTTGACACTACTGACATTTGGAGCTACATATTTTTTGCATGTTGTGAAGGACTATCCTCTGCATTGCAAGATATTTAACAGCATCTCTGTCCTCCAGATGCCAGTAACATCCCTCCCGTCATGACCATCCAAAATGTCTCCAGACATTGCCAATGTCCCCTGTGGAGAAAAATACCCCCCGCTGAGAAGGAGCTTCAGTCCTAGACTGCAAGTGAGGGGAAAGCATGCTTCCCAGAGGGAACGGGGTGTCGCTCTCGCAAAGCCCAAGGCAACAGATCTCTTAGTCAATTCAAACTCCACCTAGGCCTTCCCAGCCTCTTTCATACCCTAACTGGTGAGGGCTCAAGGCTTGCAACACCAGTTTTCAGTACTTTTCCAAGTACTGCAAAGGTCCCCTGGCATCTCCCTGAGAAACATGGGAACATTTGAAACCCAGAGTCCTGGAACCTTAGTCAAAACTGAGACATCAGAGTCCCATTCTCATATCCTATTGTGAAATCATTTTTTGGAGGAAAAAAGAGCATACGTCTGCATCACACTCATATTTACTAGTATGTTCTCTGCATAGAATATCTCTGGGAAGGTTCACAAGAGAGTTAAAAGATAATATTTGTTTTTTTCTGAGGAAAGGAACTAGGTAATGGGACAAGCAAAGACAGAAGGTTTTCACTTTTGTAACTTTTGAATTCTAAACCATATTATTATCTATAAAGTTACTTTTAAAAAGGAAAAAGAGCCGAGAATTTTTTTAAAAATTTAGAACCTTATAAGGAGAGACAGGATTGCATAAGGAAAAGCATACGTGGAGAGGCTAAATTCTGGGAAGGCAAGATAGCCCAACTGTTCTGTGGTCCAAGCATGCTCTGGGATTAAAATGAAGTAAATGAAAGCAATTTGTGCAATTTTTCTACAAATATTGCAAGTTCACAGGATTTTCCCTCTAAAGGATGGATTCCACCGGAAGACTACAAAATCAACGTATTTGTTCATCCTTTCTTTCAACAAATGTTTGGGTACCTGTTATGTGCCAGCCACTCTTCTAAGTGCTGAGCATAAAGGATTGACCAGAACAAAACCCCAGACCTCATATATTCTAATGCAGGGAGAGGTGAGAAAGTGTAAAATAAAGGTAAGTAAATTATACAGTATAGCAGAGGGTGGGAAGTGCTAAAGAGAAAAAGAAAATTGTAGAGGATAGAAAAGGAGTTTCAGGTGGAGAGGTGCATACTGAAGTTTTAAATAGGGTGGTCAGGGAAGGAGGATTCAATGAGAAGATGACTTGGGGGAGGGGGAAGACTTTAAGATTTTCACACAGGGCCACATGCTCAGAAGGGCCCCATACTTGGTTTGACACACTACCTCATTGTCTTGAAAATCTTAATAAATTTTTAACAAGAACTCCCACATTTTCATTTTATATTGGCCCCGCATATTAGGTAGGGGATCCTGCTTTCAGATAATTGGGGATGAGCTTTGTAGGAAAGGGGAATAACAAAGAGCATATCTGGAGTTTACAAGGAGCAAGGAGGCCAGGGAGACTGGAAATGGAGTCAGGACAGTAATGGGGTGATGATGTGCCACATAATGTGAGATCATCCTCTGGGTGGGATGGAGAACAGTTTGTGGGGTTTGAGCAGTGGAGTGACCCCACATGTGTTTTAAAAGAATAGCTCTAGATTTTTATTGAGAAGAGACTATAGATGGGCAAGAACAGAATTGAAGATACCATTCAGAGGCTATTGCAATAATCCAAGTGAGACATGGCTTGGACGTGTTGTTAGGGTGAAGGTAGTGAGAGATGGTCAGATTCTGGATGTGTTTTGGAGGATTTGTCAGATTTTATATAGGGTCAGAGATTGAAAGAAGAGTCGTGGATGGCTCTAAAGTTGGCCTGAACAACTAGAAGGATGGAGTTGCCATTTTGGGAATGTAGAAGGCTGTGGGAGAAGCAAGTTTTCCAGGGAATAAGAGGAATTCACTTTTAGACATTTTAAGCTTAAGCTATTTCACCTCTAAAAGGAGATATCCAATAGGTAATTGAGTATCTGTGTTGGGAGTTCAGGGAAGAAACTACATTGACAATATATATTTAGAAATTATTAGCTCAAATGGATGACATTTAAAGTCATGGGAGAAGATGAATCAGCATGCAAGTGTACAGAGAGAAAAGTTCAAGGTCTGAGCTCTGAGGTGCTCCATGGTAGAGGCAGAACATGAGGGGGAACCAGCAAAAGGAAAGCTCCTAAAGTACACTGCATATAGAAAAATTACCATCCAATAAAAACTGAATGAGAAGAGTATCTCTTAATATACTGGAAAAAACAGTGGCATTCAGCACTGCAGATATACACAGTTTTGACATCAGTCCAGGCTTTGGTAAGAGCTCCCAATTTAGATGATCCACTAGCAAATGATATAACTGACTAGCAGAAGAGTAATGAATCTCAAGCCGTGGAAATGGATAATTATTATTATTGTTGTTGTTAATAATTTAAAAAGAAGAAAGAGAGAAATAGAGTCTGGACTTGTAGGATGTCCAAAAATCCCAGTTTCCATGATACTGAGGCAGTTCCCAGGATGCAGGATTTTCATGCTAAAAGTCGGAAAGCCCCAGGCAGATGAGTTGGTGAACCCAACATTGTGTCAGTCTTTTATTTGAATCCATTCTTCCCAGCTAATACCTTATGGTTTCTCATCTGTAAAAACAGGAGTAATACAGGATTGTTATTAAGGTAAAACAGGAATATTGTATATCAGAATGCCTGATGTTTAGTAGGTAGTCAGTAAATGATAGCTATTATTAATATTAGGAGAAACCTATCTTGTGTACCTCGGTAAACCCTAAGGGCACCACTAGATTATGGCAAGCAAATTATTTCGTGTTCACAGTTATGATCCAGAGTTACAAAGGAACATTAATTATGTTCATTATATTTCTGTTTAGCACCATTATCCATTGAGAGGTATAGGGATCATGACATGAAATAAGAGGAAGCCCAACACAATATTTGGTTCTATCATAAACAGTATTTACACCATCATAATAATATTAACATTGGCTATTGACTTGCAACTTATATAATTAAACTATAGACAAATTATGGGGAAATTAACCATAGTTTCAGAACAAAGTATAAATGCTATTAATCTGAATATTGTCAAAGTAGATCTATAGCTATCAAAAGAAGAGTGGAAATGGGGTAAAGAGAGGCAGTGGAATTATCAAGATCCAAAGTGTGAAATTAAATACCATGTCTTGTTTATGGAAAACAAAGCAGAGATTTAAACGTATTGTTTAAAGATGCCTGAATACAAGTGGAGGAACTGAGACTAGTGATAGAACCTTTTCAAAGGGTGGAGAAATTGGGATTGATGGAAGTGATCTAAATCCTCGCTCATCATAAAATGGCAAGGTGTAAAGTTGATAAATTTTTTAAATGGTGTAATGTTATTGTTGAGAAGTATGGCGTTAACCACGATAAGAAAAAAAATAGAAATGATTAAAATAGTATCTGGGAACAGGATTGGAGTGGAGGCAGGAGACAGCCTCATACAGAAAATACATGAATCAGTATTTTCATGATAAACCTCTCTCTCTCTCTCCCCATCTGATTTTAATAGTTTGCATTGATTCTATTTATGAAAGAGTTTTTAAAAATAAAAAGAGGAAGAAGCATATAAAATTGGCTGCCCATTCAGAATAATTTTTCAAAGGATATTTGAGTGCTTAAAGGCATTTAGCTCTTCAGAAAACTGAGCTATTTCTAGTGACTCATTCTTTGAGTATGTAAGAAAACCAAACTTTTACTCTACCCAGTTCCTCCTCCATTCAGAACCTGGGCCACTATCAATATGGCTCCTGAAAATTGTATTCTCATATCTTGATTGCACTTTATTTAGATAAGACTGACTAATCAACCAGCCACTATATTAGTTAGCTTGGGCTGCTTTTAAGAAAATATCAGAGACTGAGTGCCATAAACAACAGAAATTAATTTTCTCACAATTCTGGAGGCTAGAAGTCCAAGATCAAGTGCTGTCAGGATTGGTTTCTGGTGAGGCCTCTTTGCAATGTTGGGCATTTTTTCATGTGCCTGTTGGCCATCTGTATGTCTTCTTTGGAGAAATGTTTATTTAGGCCTTTGGCACATTTTTCTGTTGGGTTGTTTGTTTTTGAGTTGTATGAGTTGTTTATATTTTGGAAATTAATCACTTATCAGTCACGTCATTTGCAAAGATTTTCTCCTAGTCCATACATTGTCTTTTCATTTTGTTTATGGTTTTCTTTGCTGTTCAAAAGCTTGTAAGTTTGATTAGATCCCATTTGTTTATTTTTACTTTTATTTCTATTGCCTTGGGAGACTGACCTAAGAAAACATTGGTACTATTTATGTCAGAGAATGTTTTGCCTATTTTCTCTTCTAGGAGTTTTATGAAAACCACCATTTTTAATGAAATCAAACCTCCCCCTCAGGATAACAGCTCTAACATACCAGCTGCCTAAATTTCGATGTTGTGCATCATCTGGTATGCAAAGTGTTCCTTTTCAATTTGGATTTGGCAGAAACTTCAAAACACACAGGTAGTCTAGTAGCATCTGTACCAGGTTTCAGAGGGTTAACAGTTCTCCCATTGGTCAAGAAACTTTCCCAGCAGCTCATTTGCATTCTGAGTATCTGTATTTGTTTTCCATTGCTGTGTAACAAATTATTATAAATTTAGCAGCTTAAAACAACATGCATTTACAGTTTCACAGTTCCTGTATGTTAGAAGTCTGGCACAATGTAACTTAGTTCTCTGTTCAGGGTCTCATGAGGCTGCACCAAGGTGTCTACCGGGCTGTGGCCCCACTGGAGTTTGCGGTCCTCTTCAAGTTCATCCAGGTTTTGGCAGAATTCAGTTCCTTTTGGTTGTAGGACTGAGGTTCCTGTTGGCTGTCAGCTGGGTGTCACCCTCTGCTCTTACAGGCCACCCTCAGGTTTTAGCCACATGGCCTCTCCATTAACAGTTCACCACATGGCTGTTTGCCTTCTTCCAGGCTAACAGGAAAATGTCTCCCTGATGTTTCACCTTTTAAAGGGCTTATTCTAATCTAATCCACAGATCACATTCAAATTTTGTCAATTATCCCAACAATGTCTATTATAGGTCCAGGATCGTACATAGCATTTAATTGTCATATCTCTTTTATCTCAAGTTCCTCAGTCTTTCCCAACTTTTATGACCTTGACATTTTTTTAAATTAATTTATTTTATTTATTTATTTTTGGCTGTGTTGGGTCTTTCTTGCTGCGCACGGGCTTTCTCTAGTTGTGGGGAGTGGAGGTTACTCTCTGTTGCAGTGCGCGGGCTTCTCATTGCGGTGGCTTCTCTTGTTGCGGAGCACGGGCTCTAGGTGCACGGGCTTCAGGAGTTGTGGCTCACGGGCTCTGGAACGCAGGCTCAGTAGTTGTGGCACACGGGCTTAGTTGCTCTGCAGCATGTGGGATCTTCCCAGACCAGGGCTTGAACCTGTGTCCCCTGCATTGGCAGGCGGATTCGTAACCACTGCGCCACCAGGGAAGCCCTGACCTTGACATTTTTTAAAGAGAACAAGCCAGTTACTTTCTAGAAAATCCCTATAATGGATTGAATGTTTGCACACCCCCCTACAAATTTGTATATTAAAGCCCTAATCTTCAATGTGATGGTATTTGGATATGGGGCCTTTGGGAGCTAAATAGGTTTAGATGATGTTGTGAGATTGGGACCCTCATGATGAGATTAGTGTCCTTATAAGAAGAGGAAGAGACCATAGCACCATCTGTCTGTCTGTCTGTCTGTCTGTCTTTCTAGCTGCCATGAGGATACACTGAGAAGGTGGCTGTCTGCAAACCAGGAAAAGAGCTTTCACCAAAACCTGACCATGCTGGCCACCTGATCTCAGCCTCTAAAACTGTGAGAAATAAATTTCTGTTGCTCAAGCCAGCCACACTATGGTATTTTGTTATCACAGCCAGAGCTGACTAAGAGGGTCCCTCAATTTGGGTTTGTATGATATTTCCTCATAATTATATACAAGTTTTATATTTTGGCAGAAATACCCCAAAAGTGATGCTATGTTCTTCTAATGGCATCCTTTCAGGAAGTACACAATGTCAATTTGTCCCAATACTGGGGATGTTTATAAGAGAGTGTCTATCAGATTTCTCTGCCATAAAATTAACTGACAAGTATTTGGTATTAATTAATAAACAATTAACATGTAGTCTGTGTGGAGATAATTCTGAAAATATGTAAATATCTATTCCTCATCAAGCATTCATTCACTGGTTTTATTTTTATTTATTTATTTATCTATCTTTGGCTGCGATGGGTCTTTGTTGCTGCACACAGGCTTTCTCTAGTTGCGGCGAGCAGGGGCTACTCTTCGTTGTGGTGCATGGGCTTCTCATTGTGGTGGCTTCTCTTGCTGTGGAGCACGGGTTCTAGGAGCATGGGATTCAGTACTTGTGGCACATGGGTCAGTAGTTGTGGCTCACGGGCTTCTCAGAGTGCAGGTTCAGTAGTTGTGGTGCATGGGCTTAGTTGCTCTGTGGCATGTGGGATCTTCCTGGACCAGGGCTCGAAACCATGTCCCCTGCATTGGCAGGCAGATTCTTAACTACTGCACCATCAGGAAAGTCCCCATTCACTGGTTTTAGCATCCACTGATGAATCTTCCCTGAATCAATTATTACTATAATGATTGCAAAATGCTTCTAGTTCATCATTCCCTCTACACTTATTAGTTGGCATCTTACTGTGAGGCAGTTTTCCCTTCTCCCCCAATTTTTTCTTTCTTTCATTATGCATTTATTTATACCAGTAAGAACTCATGGATTTCTATTTTACTGAGTGGATTGCATATGTTACTATTATTATTTGTTTTGATGCTTGAATTGTCCCAGATTTAACAAGAAGAATCCCCTTTAAGCAGATTCTTATGTCCTTATGACACATCCCTTACTATTCTTTGAGTAATTTTAACTGTCTGGCACAAAAAAAAAAAATCTTCCAGGTTCATCTTGTACTTGTCATTTTTTCTCATATCTGGAATTAGCTATTTATCCAAGGATCATTTCTTTTAGTAGAAGATAGTATTTAGAAACCAAGATCTGGGCACTGGTTATACTCATTGTTACTGGGATATTATAGATTTTAGGTCCTCACAGGAAATAGAGCTAGAAATATATGAATACTTGCATACAACTTATAAATCTATTTTTATATCAATCTACTTGTACAGATTCAAAACCATGGGTTCACACCAATATTTCCAATTCCAAACCAACACCGCAGGGTTTTTTTTCCAGCCTCTGCTTTTCCATACTTGTAATTCCCTTCTCACATTGTGAGAAATTTGGATTCCATTATTCTCAATATATTTCCTTCTTCAGTCAATGCCCCAGTATGTAAGCAATCTTCTGACCATTCAGACTGTCTTCTTGGCCCTGGCCTTGGCAGCCCCAGCCTCTCTGGCTGAGCCATTGGCCCCAGTCCCAGCAAACACACCAACCACAAAGGTCAAGTACTCAGCCCTAGCCATCCTGGACACACTGGCTAATTCTTTAGTACTGCCACCACCAATCATCAGCTAATTCCTCATCCCCAGCTCTGCCAACCATGTTGACTGCACCAATCAAAAAGATAAAATATTTTAAAAACCTAGATAGTGCTGCCGTGCTTAAAATTGTTTAAAAGATATTGGTGGAACAGAAGAGAGAATCCAGAAATAAACCTAAATATGCATAGTGTTTTTGTTCATAATAAAGATGTCATTTCTGATCAGTGAATTTATATGCAATCTAGTCAGTGGGGTAAATAAAATAGTGTTGGGGGAATTGAAGAATGTTATGAAAAATAAGGCTGGATTCAAATCTCACTGTTTATACCAAAATTAATTACAGATGTATCAAAGATTTTGTATAAAATAAATCTATACAATTCCTGAATAAAGCATGAATGAATCTATATTAGATCCTGGAGTAGAAAAAGACCTTTCCAAGAAAGAGATCAAAGCAGTGAGCTATAAGGCAAAAGTTTGATAAACTTAACCACACCAAATTTATAAATTTCTCCTTGACAAATAAATAAATACATAAATAAATAAATCCTAAAAATCATTGACAAACTGGGGAAAGATACTTGCAGTACAGGAAAGCAAATAGCTGATATCCTTAATTTTCACAAAACTTTATATAAGTAGACAAAATAAATTCAAATAAAAAAGCTAAATAGAAAAATAAGCAAAGGATAAACAGGTAGTTAAAAAATAAATAAAAGTGTAGATGGACAATGATTTTCAGCCTTACACAAAGGTAACAAAATGAGAATAAAGATGATGGAATGCAATGTTTCTCCCATGAGACTGGCAAGAATGTAGGGTGGCTTCATGGATCCACGAAGGCTGTGAACACGCATAACTTCCTCTGGAGTTGTGTGGCACAGCAGCCCTAAGCCTGAGCAGTCGAGCATGAGATACAATCATTCTCATACATTGTTCTGGAATGTTGCCAAAGGGTACATTTGTCGACTCCTCCTGGAGAAAAATTTGACAATTGATTTCAATATTTAAAATGTAAAGACTCATTAACCCAACAATCCCACTGCTAGTTATTTGCCCTAAGGATATTCTGGCAAAATATGCCAGAGTATCTCTTCAACTCTTCAGGGATATTCACTGCAGTCTTTTTCATAATAGTGAGAAAGAAAAAAAATGGAACTAACTAAATTGTCCGCCATAAGGGGCTTGTTAGACAAAGTATAGGTACATTCAACTGCTATATTAAAATGTCACAATTAAATAGAATGTGTTCTAAGTGCTGATATGAAAAGATTTCTGAAATTTTTGTATTATATAAAAAAAAATAAAACAAAATTTTTAGTAGAAACCTTTTTGTACAAACAAAAAATTTTATACAAAGAGATGAATACAGATATGCAGCTATGAAAAGATTTTTTTCAAGGCCATCTGAAACAAAGGCACAGCAGGAAAGCAATAGCCTTATTCTAATGCTGACCTCAGAGCTGGGTTGTTTTTGACTGAGAAGGCCTAACAGGAAGTGCCTGAGCAAGGACAGTTTGATTTCTTGCAGTTTGAGATACATTCGAGAAATGCCCCAAATTCTGGACTCTGTCTACTCTATCTGGTCTTTTTCTGCTTGAAAACAGGTCAGTTCTTGCCTGGACTCATCTCTCTCATAATTTTTTTAAGAATATAAACAGATAGTTTTATTTTTTAATTTTTTAAATTGAAGTATAGTTGATTTACAATGTTGTGTTAGTTTCAGGTGTATGGCAAAATGATTCAGATATTTTTTTTTTCAGATTCCTTTCCCTTATAGGCTATTACAAAATATTGAATATAGCTCCCTGTGTTATACAGTAGGTCCTTGTTGGTTATTTATTTTATATATATTAGTGTGTATCTGTTAATCCCAAACTCCTAATTTATCCCTCCCCCGCTTTCCCCTTTGGTAACCATAAGTTTGTTTTCTATGACTGTGGGTCTATTTCTGTTTTGTAAATAAGTTCATTTGTATCTTTTTTTAGATTCCATATATAAGAAATATATGATATTTGTCTTTCTCTGTCTGGATTATGTCCAGACATAACTTTGCCTGATAATCTCTAGGTTCATCCATGTTGCTGCAAGTGGCATTATTTATTCTTTTTTATGGCTAAGGAATATTCCATTATATATATATACCACATCTTCTTTATCCATTCATCTGTTGATGGACATTTAGTTTGCTTCCATGTCTTGGCTATTGTAAATAGTGCTGCTGTGAACATTGGGGTGCATGCATCTTTTCAAAATAGATTTTTCTCTGGATATATGCCCAGGAGTGACATTGCTGGATCATATGGTAACTCTATTTTTACTATTTTAAGGAACCTCCATACTGTTCTCCATAGTGGGTGCACCAATTTACATTCCCACCAACAGTGTAGGAGGGTTCCCTTTTCTCCACACCCTCTCCAGCATTTATTATGTGTAGACTTTTTGACAATGGCCATTCAGACTTGTGTGAGGTGATACCTCATTGCAGTATTGATTTGCATTTCTCTATTAATTAGTGATGTTGAGCAATTTTTCACATACCTGTTGGCCAACTGTATGTCTTCTTTGGAGAAATGTCTATTTAGATCTTCTGCCCATTTTTTGATTGAATTTTTTATTGTTTTGATATTGAGCTGTAAAGCGGTTTGTATATTTTGGAAATTAATCCCTTGTCAGTCACATCATTTGCAAATATTTTCTTCCATTCTGTAGGTTGCCTTTTTATTTTGTTTATTGTTTCCTTTGCTGTGCAAAAGGTTTTAAGTTTAATTAGGTACCATTTGTTTATTTTTCTTTTTATTTCCAGTACTCTAGCAGACGGGCCCAAAAAGATATGACTGTGATTTATGTCAGAGTGTTCTGCCTATGTTTTCTTCTAGGAATTTTATAGTATCTAGTCTTACATTTAAGTTTTAGTCCATTTGAGTTTATTTTTGTATATGGTGTTAGAGAATGTTCTAATTTCCATTCTTTTATATGTAGTTGTCCAGTTTTCCCCAAACTTACTGAATAGACTGTCTTTTCTCCATTGTATATTCTTGCTTCCTTTATCATAGATTAGTTGACCATATGTGCGTGGGTTTATTTCTGGGCTTTCTATCCTGTTCCATTGATCTATATATCTGTTTTGATGTCAGTACCATACTTTTGATTAGTGTAGCTTTGTAGTATAGCCTGAAGTCAGCCAGCCTGATTCCTCCAGCTCTGTTTTTCTTTCTCAAGATTAATTTGGCTATTTGGGGTCTTTTGTGTTTCCATACAAATTAAAAAATTTTTTGTTCTAGTTATGTGAAAAATGCCATTGGTAATTTGATAGGAATTATATTGAATTTGTAGATTGCCTTGGGTAGTATAGCCATTTTAATGATATTGATTCTTCCAATCCAAGAACATGGTATATCTTTCCATCTGCTTGTGTCTTCTTCAATTTCTTTCATCAGTGTCTTATAGTTTTCAGAGTACAGGTTTTTTTACCTCCTTAGGTAGGTTTATTCCTAGGTATTTTATTCTTTTTGATGTGATGGTGAATGGGCTTGTTTCCTTAATTTCTCTTTCTCATCTCTTGTTGTTAGTATATAGAAATGCAACAGATTTCTGTGTATTCATTTTGTATCCTGCAACTTTACCAATTTCACTGATGAGCTCTAGAAGTTTTCTGGTAACGTCTTTAGGATTTTCTATGTATAGTATCATGTTGTCTGCAAACGGTGTGAGTTTTACTTCTTTTTTTCCAATTTGGATTCCTTTTATTTCTTTTTCTTCTCTGATTGCTGTGGCTAGGACTTCCAAAACTATGTTGAGTAGAAGTGTCAAGAGTGGGCATTCTTGTCTTCTTCCTGATGTTAGAGAAAATGCTTTCAACTTTTCACCATTGAGTGAGAGGTTAGCTTTGGATTTGTCACATATGGCCTTTATTATGTTGAGGTGTGTACCCTCTATGCCCACTTTCTGGAGAGTTTTTATCATAAATGGATGTGGAATTTTATCAAAAACTTTTTCTGCATCTATTGAGATGATCATATGCTTTTTAATCTTCAATTTGTTAATGTAGTGTATCACACCAATTGATTTGCAGATATTGAAGAATCCTTGCATCCCTGGGATAAATCACACTTGATCATGGTGTATCATCCTTTTGATGTATTATTGGATTTGGTTTGGTAGTATTTTGTTGAGGATTTTTGCATCTATGTTCATCAGTGATATTGGCCTGTAATTTTTCTTTTTTGTGGTTTCTTTGATTTGGTATCAGTGTGATGGTGGCCTCATAGAATGAGTTTGGGAGTGTTCCTTCCTCTGCAATTTTTTGGAATAGTTTCAGAAGGATAGGTATTAACTCTTCTCTAAATGTTTGGTAGAATTTGCTTTTTAAGTCATCTGGTCCTGGACTTTTATTTGTTGGGAGTTTTTTAAATCACAGATTCAATTTCAGTACTTGTAATTGGTCTGATCATATTTTCTTTCTTCCCAGTTCAGTCTTGGGAGATTGTACCTTTGTAAGAATTTGTCCATTTCTTCTAGGTTGTACATTTTATTGACATTTAGTTGCTTGTAGTAGTCGCTTATGGTCCTTTGTATTTCTGTGGTGTTGGTTGTAACTTCTCCTTTTTCATTTCTAATTCTATTGATTTGGCCCTTTTCCTTTTTTTCTTGATGAGTCTGGCTAAAGTTTTATCAGTTTTGTTTATCTTTTCAAGGAACCAGCTTTTAGTCTTATTGATCTTTTCTATTGCCTTTTTAGTCTCTATTTCATTTATTTCTGCTCTGATTTTTATGATTTCTTTCCTTCTACTAACTATAGGTTTTGTTTGTTCTTCTTTCTTTTGTTCCTGTAGGTGTAAGATTAGGTTGTTTGTTTGAGATTTTTCTTCATTACTGACGTAAGCTTGTATCACTATGAACTTCCCTCTTAGAACTGCTTTTGCTGCATCCCACAGGTTTTGGATCATTGTGTTTTCATTTTCATTGTCTCTAAGTATTTTTTTTATTTCCTCTTTGATTTTTTCAGTGATCCATTGGTTGTTTAGTAGCATATTGTTTAGCCTCCATGTGTTTGTGTTTTTTGCAGTTGATTTCAAATCTCATAGTGTTGTGGTCAGAAAAGATTCTTAATAAGATTTCAATTTTCTTAAATTTACCAAGGCTTGCCTTGTGGCCCAGCATGTGATCTGTCCTGGATAATGTTCCATGTGCACTTTGAAAAGAATGTGTATTCTGCCGCTTTCAGATGGAATGCTCTACAAATATTAATTAAGTCCATCTGGTCTAATGTGTCATTTAAGACCTGTGTTTCCTTATTGATTTTCTTTCTGGATAATCTGTCCATCAATGTAAATGTAAGTACAGTGTTAAAATCCCCCTCTATTATTATGTTACTGTCAATTTCTCCTTTTATGTCTGTTAATATTTGCCTTATATATTGAGGAGTTCCTATGTTGGGTGCACATATATTTACAATTGTTATATCTTCTTGGATTGATCCCTTGATCATTATGTAATGTCCTTCTTTGTCTCTTGTAACAGTCTTTATTTTAAAGTCTATTTTGTCTGATATAAGTATTGCTACTCCAGCTTTGTTTTGATTTCCATTTATGCGGAGTACCTTTTTCCATCCCTCACTTTCAGTTTGTATGTGTCTCTAGATCTGAAGTGAGTCTCTCATAGACAGCATGTATAAAGGTCTTGCTTTTGTATCCATTCATCCAGTCTGTGTCTTTTCCTTGGAGCATTTAATTCATTTGTGTTTAAGATAATTATTGATACATATGTTTTTATTTTCATTTTGTTAATTGTTTTTGGATTTGTTTTTGTAGGTCTTTTTTTTTCCCCTTTCCTCTTTTGTTCTCTTCTCTTCTTATTTGATGATGATTTTTAGTGTTGTGTTTGGATTCCTTTTTCTTTTTTGTGTGTATCTCTATTATAAATTTTTGGTTTGCTGTTACCATGAGGTTTTGATATAGCAGTCTCTCTCTCTCTCTCTCTCTCTCTCTCTCTATATATATATATATATATATGTGCTATATATATATGTATATATATATATACACACACATATATATGTGTGTATATATATATGTGTGTGTATGTATATATGATTGTTTTAAGTTTCTGATTTCTTAATTTCAAATGCATTTTAAATACCCTGCATTTGTACTCTCTCCCCTCATGATTACTGGTTTTGATATCATATGTTACATCTAATTGTTCTGTGTATCCCTTAACTGCTTATTGTGGATACAGATGATTTTACTACTTTTGTCTTTGAACCTCCCTACTAGTTTGTGTGTAGGTGATCTCCTACTGTACTGTAGGTTTGCCTTTACTAGTGAGCTTTTCCATTTTGTAATTTTCTTGTTTCTATTTGTGGCTTTTTTTTCTGCTTAGAGAAGTTCCTTTAGCATTTGTTGTAAAGCTCATTTGGTGGTGCTGAATTCTTTTAGCTTTTGCTTGTCTGTAAACCTTTTGATTTCTCCATCAAATCTGAACAAGAGCCTTGCTAGGTAGAGTATTCTTAGTTGTAGGTTTTTCCCTTCCATCATTTAAATATATCATGCCACTGCCTTCTGACCTGCAGAGTTGCTACTGAAAAGATCATCTGATAGCCTTATGGGAATTCCCTTGTATGTTATTTGTTGCTTTTCGCTTGTTGCTTTTACTATTTTCTCTTTATCTTTAATTTTTGTAAACTTCATTACTATATGTCTTGGCATGTTCCTCCTTGGGTTAATCCTGTATGGAACTCTCTGTGCTTCCTGGACTTGGGTGACTGTTTCCTTTCCCATATTAAGGAAGTTTTCAGCTATTATTTCTTCAAATATTTTCTCAGGCCCTTTCTTTCTCTTCTCTTTCTGGGACCTGTATAATGTGAATTTTAGTGTGTTTGATGTTGTCCCAGAGGTCTCTTAAACTGTCCTCATTTCTATTTATTCTTTTTTCTTTATTCCATTCGGTATTCTTTATTCTATTCTTTTTTCTTTATTCTATTCTACCACTCTTCCAGCTCACTGATCCATTCTCCTGTCTCATTTATTCTGCTATTGATTCCTTCTAGTGTATTTTTCGTTTCAGTTATTGTATTCTTCAACTCTGCTTGGTTACTCTTTATATTTTTCTAATCCTTTGTTAACAAATTCTTGTAACTTTTCACTCTGTGCATCCATCCTTTTTCCAAGTTCTTGGATTATTTTTATAATCATTACTCTGAACTCTTTCTCAGGTAGATTGCCTATCTCCACTTCACTTAGTTGTTCTTCTGAGGTTTTATCTGTTCCTTTGTCTGGAACATATCCTTTTGCCATCTCATTTTGTTTAAATTTCTACTTGTATTTTTATGTATGTGGTAGGTTAGCTACATTTCTCAAACTTGGACAAGTGGCTCTCTGTAAGGGATATCCTATTTGTCTCACCTGTACACTCCCGTCTCATCACCCAAGGGCTAGGGACCACCTGGTCCCTGGGTAAGTTCTGACCTATGTTTGCAGACTCAGTTCTGCAGGGTGCGAGATCCTAGTTCTCTTGCTTCTGGTGTCTGTCCCCTGGTAGATGAAGCTGGTGCAGGTTTCCTGAAAGGAGGAGCCAGTGCCTGCCCATGGTGGGTGGAGCTGGGTCTTGGCCCTTTGGTGGGCAGGACCGTGTCAAGGAGCATGTCTAGAGGTGGCTGTGGGTTCAGAAAGTCCTTAGACAGCCTGTCTGCTGATGTGTGGGGCCAGGTCTCAGTGCTAATGTCCCAAGCAAGATGTCTGCCTCTGCAAGAGTTTAGGCAGATGAACACTCCCTGACATCTCCACCATGAGTGTCCATGTCCCCAGGGTGAGCCACAGCCATCCCCACTTCCCTTGGAGACACTCCAAGACCAGCAGCTAAGTCTGACCCATGTTTCTATGAAGTCACTGCTTTTGCCCTGGGTCCTGGTGCACATGGGACCCTGTATGCACCCTCCAGGAGTGGAGTCTCTATTTCCCCCAGTCCTGTGGAGCTCCTGCACTCAAGCCCCACTGGCCTTCAAAACCAAATGCTCTGGGGGCTCCTCCTCCTGATGCCAGAACTGCAGGCTGGGGAGCCTGATGTGGGGCTCAGAACTCTCACTCCTGTGGAGAACTTCTGTGATATAATTATTCTGCAGTTTGTGGGTTGCAAACCTGGGTGGTATGGGATTTGGTTATATCATGAGAGTGCCCCTCCTACCATCTCACTGTGGTTTCTTCTATATGTATTTGGGTGTAGAATATCTTTCCTGGTAGGTTCCAGTCTTTTTTATCAATGGTTGTTCAGGAGTTAATTGTGACTTTGGTGTGCTTGTGAGAGGAGATGAGCTTGAATCCTTCTACTCTGCCATCTTGCCCCCAAATCCCCTCTTTCTTATAATTTAGGCCCACAATCCTTATCTGAAAAACAAGTTTTTCTATGGCTCATTTCTATAACTTTATGATGGTGAAACTTGATATAAATTGATGCGGATTATTTAGAGTTTTTATTTATTCTGCTTAGTGTGAATGATCATACATCTCACTGCAGAAATAGAAATATGGTTATGGGGTGCTGCCCCAGACACTGCTAGGGTGTTTTATACTATACTATACAATATATGTGCTGCTACCTTTCTAAATTTCAAAAAATTATGAATTCTAAAACACATCTGGTTCCAAAGTTTTGGGACCTCTCTCTTGCTAAAATCAGCAAGCAGCAGCCAACTCACCCTAAAATTCTGGCTCTTTCTAACTGCTTCTTCCGTCATTACAGGCTCAGGAGGAACTTGTATCTGCCTTTCTGGTTATCTCAGAAAGTGTTGTACCAACTGCATTTCCCCAGCATAACAAGGATCTAAAGCTCTCCATTCCCTCACTGCGTGCTGCCCAACTGCTAAGTCAATGCTACATATTTTGGAGTTTTATTATGGCAGCACCCCACTCCTGGTTCTAATTTCTATATTTTTAGAGTAGTCTGAACTGCTGCAATAAATAGAACACCAAAGTGAAATGGCTAAACCAAAATAAACCTTTATTTCTCACTCATGTAACATCCTGGGGAAGCTATTCCAGGTTGGCAAGCAGCTCTCTTCCATAGAATCATGCAGGGCCCCAGGCTGATAGCAGCTGTACCATCCAAGGCTACTCTGGTCATTGCCATTCTAGCTCAAGAGAAGGGGGAAAGGCAAGTACAAGTAGCCTTATGGGTCAGGTCTGGAAATAGCACTCCTCACTTTTGTTTACATTCCATTAGGGAGAAGTTGCTCACACAGCCACACCTGACTACAAGAGAATTAAGAAATGAAGTGTAGGGAATTCCCTGGTGGTCCAGTGGTTAGGACTCAGCATTTTCACTGCTGAGGGCATGGGTTCAATCCCTGGTCAGGGAACTAAGATCCTGCAAGCCACGTGGCATGGCGAAAAAATAAAATAAAAATAAATGAAATGTAGCTGGACAATCCTTGCCAGCTACTGTTAATGAACAGCCAAAGATTCCCAATCACACCCATTCTAGCCAGGGATGAGTCTGGCTAGATTATTCTTCGGGATTTTTAGGGATACAAAATATGGCAGAAATAGGGGCTTCCCTGGTGGCGCAATGGTTGAGAATCTGCCTGCCAATGCAGGGGACACGGGTTCGAGCCCTGGTCTGGGAAGATCCCACATGCCGCGGAGCAACTAGGCCCGTGAGCCACAACTACTGAGCCTGCGTGTCTGGAGCCTGTGCCCTTCAATGGGAGAGGCCGCGATAGTGAGAGGCCCACGCACCGTGATGAAGAGTGGACCCCCGCTCGCCGCAACTGGAGAAAGCCCTCGCACAGAAACGAAGACCCAGCACAGCCAAAAATAAATAAATAAATAAATAAATTTATATAAAATATGGCAGAAATGGAAAGGGAGGGGGAAAATGGTCCCTGTTAAGGCCAGGGGAAGAATTTAGGGAAAATCCGGAAGATAGAGGAATGAGAACAGCTGTGATGTATGAGGAATATAAACAGAAGTGGGAAAGGAAGCTTTTAGATATATCACTGTAATCTTAAATCCCCTTCATGGTATTTGGGGGAGAAATGCAAAACAGCACCTGAATTATTTTGAAATTGCTTTTTGATTAATGAGTTATTTATTTGGTAGTAATATATCTTTGAGCCACGATGGGTCATGGATTTACATGTGCAACAAGATGTTAAACCCGAAGTTTTGACTGAGACACCATGTATCAGATACCAAAGTAAATGGAGAGACAGAATACCATGCAGAAAGGTATAAGCACGTTTACAAAACCCAGTTAAATGAGTAATGCCTATCAAAGGTACAAAAGGGTTTGGGAGGTTGAAGATTAGAAAGGACTTAGGAAAAGGCTTCTGTACTGAAGTTCCCATCTATCCCCAAGGGGTATAGGTGAGTGGTGCTTCCTTCACACCTCAAGCATGGTGTGAGGACCTTTAAGCAGACTGCTTTAAGAGCTTAACAGGTGTTCCCTAGATGGAGGGGTATGTGTTGATTGGTGTGGAGAATGATAAATCGAATGGGTGAAAGACCAGGCTGTACTGGAAGCCAGCTTGCCTCCCTAATAAGGGTAAATGATGTATGAGTGCTGCCAAGGACCACATGTAGGTCACAACACGGAGAGGGATCAGGCCTGGAGCCCTTCTAAATTCTGACCAAAGAGGATCTCCTAGAAGGACGATGGGAACCCTACTGAAAGTCTGACCAAAAGACACCACAGGAAAACCAGAGGCTGAGGGGATGATATACATCACCTGCACCGTGAGAAGTGCCAGCAGAGGTGCCTCTGAAGAAACCAGGAGAAAGGCCCACAGAGAGTCAGCCATAATGACCTACCAGACCCAGAAAGTTCTAGTCCATTCATCCATTCAACAATAAATATTTATTGAGCACCTACTACATGCCAGATGATGTTCTAGGCCCTCTAGCATATGTCAGTGAACTACTGTGGAGCCTGCATCCTTTAAAGAAGCAGTGGGGGATGGAAGACAAACAACAATAAATGACATAATAAATATGTAAATTACAGTGTGATAGATACTGAAAAGTGCTATTGGGAGAATGAGAAGCTGGATAAGATGGGAGTTAAATATATTTAAATGTACAATACATATATAAATTTTATGTTTTTTTGTTTTTTGTTCTTTTTATTAATTTATTTATTTTTGGCTGTGTTGGGTCTTCGTTTCTGTGTGAGGGCTTTCTCTAGTTGTGGCAAACGGGGGCCACTCTTCATCGCGGTGCGCGGGCCTCTTCACTATCGCGGCCTCTCTTGTTGCGGAGCACAGGCTCCAGACGCGCAGGCTCAGTAGTTGTGGCTCACGGGCCTAGTTGCTCCGCGGCATGTGGGATCTTCCCAGACCAGGGCTCGAACCCGTGTCCCCTGCATTGGCAGGCAGATTCTCAACCACTGCGCCACCAGGGAAGCCCCAAATTTTATGTTTTTAAAAATATTTTTAACAGGGTAAGGACAATGGGAGTTGTAATATTTTTAACTTTAAACTTATAACAATTCCAAACTTATAGAAAAGTTATATATTACAGAGAACTCCCATATACCTCCTATGTACATACATAAGTATATATGTATGCATTTACATATTACCTATACATTATCAATATGGCTCACAGATTTTTATTTAAAGAACTATAATTTTGTACTATCCTTATTTACATTAAATATCAAATTTTTATTAGCATGCCTTTACTTTTTAGTAAAACAAAATTTTCCAGGCTGACCTGGGTTTCAGCCATTTTCCCAAGAATCCCTGGTTTCTCCTAGTGGGGAATGGTATTTAGAAATCAGGTAATCAAGATCTGGGTCCTAGGTGTGTTCTTTGCTACTTGGATGTCATTACCCTTTCAGCAGACAAAGCTTTAAATATATATATTTGTATATACACACACACATATTCTATGATCTGAATATTTGTGTCCCCCCCCCCCCGCAAATCCATATGTTGAAATCCTAACCTCCAAGATGATGGTATTAGGCGATGGGGCCTTTGGGGAGTGATTAGGTCATGAGGGCAAATAGGATACAGTGAGAAATCTGAGACACAGAAGAGGGCCCTCCCCTGACCATGCTGGCACCCTGATCTTGGACTTCCAGCCTCCAGAACCATGAGAACTAAATTTCTATTGTTTTTGTAAGCCACCCAGTCTGTGGTATTTTGCTATAGCAGCCCAAACAGAGCATGTGTGTGTATATATATATATGTTCACATTTATGTCTATGACTGATAAATGTGTGTTTATCTTCTTTTCCCAAGAGTAAGAAGAGTGAACTTGAGCCAACTATATTCAGTTTATTCTTCCCAGAGTCACCAATCAAGTAAGTCATTCCAACTCCCCGGGGACAGCGTGGGCAGGGACAAAGAGGGAAACTATGAGCCACAATAGCTGAGCTCCCTCCACCTGGAAGGAAAGGAAGCATGGGGATACCTGTCCTTCCCTAATACTATTTCCCTAGTAAAAATACATCCTTTTTATTTTTTTTTCTCCCCTCCTGTTACTATAAAGTAGCTCTCTTATCAGTACAGTCTCTCCACTTCTTCCATCTACTGTTGGCTGTCCAAGGATTTGCCTCCTTTAGTTATACCATTTCTTACATCATCAAAATCTCTCCTTATTGCCTTATTTAGGCCACTCATCATCTTCCTGTTGACCCTTTATTTTTCTACTTCCCTTCACAGCCAAACATATCAAAGAGTTGTCTACACACTCTTATCTCTCTACTTCCTCATACTTCCTGCAATTCTTTCTTCAATGCACCTTCAATCAAGCATTCTTCCTTCCCCGTGGCTCCTCTGACGCTGCTCGTGTTCATGTCCTTTCTCTTTCCAAATCTTACTTGACCCTTCAGCAACATTTGCCAGTTGACCACTCCTTCCTCCTCTCTGACCTTTGTAAATCACTCTCTCTTGGCTTCCCTCTTACCTCACTGGTAATGAATTCTTACCTTCTTCTTGTTTTCCTTGGCCAGCTCCTCCTCCTTTACCAAACTCCAAATGTTGAAGAGCCCAACAGTGGGGATCTCTATCCTGACCTCATTCTATTCCATCTACATGTGATTTTAAATACCATCCACATGTCTTTCATTTCCAAAAGTGTATCTCAAGCTCAGACCTGAGAACCAGACTCTTATAGTAACTCTCAATCTTCTCCTGGATATCTAAGGGGTATCTCAAAATAAGATGCAGTGACAGAGACTAGCTAGTTGTTCACCAAATCCATATTACCTTGAGCTCCCAGCCAAGCACTTCCTAGCTTCCCATGCAGCTGGATGTAGCTCTAGAGTAGGGCAGAGTCACAAGACAGAAAGAGCTTGGATTCATGAATCAATGCACAAAACATCACCCACTGAATACCCACATTGAACTGTTTTATGAACAAGAAAAGAAAAATCTATTGTGTTCTGCCATTGCTATTTTGAGGTTATTTGTTCAACAACAGTTAGCCTACTCAGACTATTACAGATGTCAAAAACTGAACTTGACTCCCCAACCCAAATTCCTTCCCCCACCAATCTTCTCTACCTTGGTAATTCCTTGGTAATTGATGCCTTTCTCCATTCTATTACTCAAGACAGAAGCCTTGATATCTTTCTTTTCATTATCCACACATCCAGCCCACAAACAAGCTCTCTTGGTTCTATCTCTGTATTATTCCAGTTTTGCTAAAGTAACTAACAAACTCAGACTCAAAGTGAGTTACAGTAAATATTTATGCCTCACATACAAGTCTGCAGGCTGGCTGTGCTTGTTCTAGGCTTGACTGACCTTGTTTGTGTTCAGCCAAGTTTGGCTCCAGATTGCAAATCAGGTTTGGGTCTGCAAGCCATGTGTCCCATTCTGGGACTCAGAGTGAAGAAGCAATGGCTTCCTGAAACATGCTCTTTTCACATGGGTGGCAGAAGCACAAAAGAGACAACAGAAGTTGTCCATGCCTCCTAAAGCTTCAGGTTGAAATCTCAGTCACGATTTGTAATTATCTTGTTTTTACTGGCAATTTCCCCTATTAAAATGCTGGTTCTGTTCCTGCCTGGCATCTGGCAGGCATTCAACAAATGTTTATGAACTTGATGTTAAATGAGAGGATTCTGGAAAAGCAGTTTGAGGCTACACTGCTAAAGGATCTTGAAATATCACGTAGGAGAGTCTGGACTCCATCCTAAAGGCATTAGTCAGTCACCAAAGGAGAGGTCTGCTTTAGAAAGGTAACTATGATGGTAGCTGGGTGATGAATGTCTAAAGAGAAGCAGTTAAAAGGTTACTGTAATTGTCTAGGTTAGAGGAGACTTGAGGCATAAACTAAGGCAGAGGGACTAGAAGGGAGACTGCATTGAGGTGTCATCAACAAGAATTGGTTATAATAACAGCATTTATTAAGTGCCTATAGTAGGCCCAGACTTTATGCTATCTTACAAAAGCCAAGCAAAATAGGTATTGGTATACTAATTTTGCACATAAAAAAAAATTTTCAGAGAACTTATATAATTTCCCCCCAGAATCTCACAGCTAATACATGACTATTCTGGAATTCCATTGCAGGACTATCTGATTCCCAAGCCCAGGGAGTGAAAGACAAGGAGTGGTGCTAAGTTTCCAGCTAAGGTAATTACTTAGATGATGTCCTTTGCTGAAATACATAAAGGTTTGCTGGGAAAGGTAATGAATGCGGTTTTAGTTACCCTGTGGGTTAGAGACCTGTAATACAGTAGGTGGTTCTGCCTGAAACAGAAACTGACTCTGGTTAACTCGCCAAATAGGGTATTTCTTGGAAGGCTATGGGGACTCCCAGAATCATTGGTAGGCTGGAGGGACAGGCTTCATGAAAAGGTCACAAACCCAGGGAGTTCCAGACAGTGAGGCGACAAGAACTAGCCATATGTGTATTCATCGAACAGATAGTTACTGAGTGCGTACTCCGTGCCAGGCACCTCGGAGCACTGGGGGCACAGCAGTGAAGAGTCAATACCGCCACCTTCATGCAACTTACATTCAAATGGGGGACCCAGGTCATAAACAAATCAGTTAATTAAATCCAAAAACATGGCAGATGGTAGAAAATAAAACAAGGAAGGGGGATAAAGAGTGCCTTGAGGAGACAGGAGTTGCAATTTTCAATGGAGTGGTCAGAAAAGCCCCCCGGAGAGTTCTGGTCTGTCCACTGCTGCAGCCACGTGAATGAATGAGAACTCCAAATGTCCCCTTGTTGCTGTTCATTCTCTTGGAGGTAACATCTGATTGGCAGAGATGAAGGCGTGTGCTCACCCCCTTGTCTCCTCTGAAATGAGGGAGAGGAAGAATTGCCTTTCAACTTGTATATTTCGATAAGCACTACCTCCAAAGAACATACAGAAAATGAGGGATTTTCCCAAAAGAGATGAGGGTTTGGCCTCTAGAAAACCCAAATAACCACAGGAGAGGATGCAACCAATAAGAGAGTCAAAGAAGAGACTCATCAAAGAGAAGAGTGAGAAGAAAAAATAAAGGATAGCACTTTGGAGAATTTTGAATACGTCTGAAGATGCAGGTTGATGAAGAGGAACTAGTAAAGGAGAGCAGAAAGAAAAGAATCTGGAGAGAGCAATGTTTGAGAATCCAAGGATAGAGAGAGCTTACGAGGTCAATGGTGACTTTATGAAGAGGCTTGGAAGAAGACATTGTAAATGGAGAAAGAACCAATGGTGAGTGAAGTAGGGAAAGAGTAACCTCTGAGCCAAAGTGTTCTACATCATAATTCATGTTGTTCTAAAGGAACTTGCAAAATATATTATCCTGTGTCAAAAGGAATGTAGGACTTCTGTCCTCATTTCATTTGAACTTCACAATAACCTTGTGAGACAGGTCTTATCCTCACTGTGAGATGAAGGAAAATGATATCTAATATTCAGTGTTGGAGATTATAAATCTTTTCCTGGAGTGCATCTTGTTAATAGATATCAAAAGACCTTAAAATGTATGTATTCTCTGACCCAGAAATTCCTCTTTAAGGGTATTTAGCCAAAAGAAATAAGAGCACGCATACAGATTTATCTACAAGGTTATACATTGCTTGTAATAGTAAAGAATTGAAAACAAGCTAGTTCCAACAACAGGGAATTGGTATGTCCATGCTGTGAAATGATGTGCAATCAGTACCAAATAATGTTGCAGAATAAACTGTTCAAGAAAGAAAAAGGGAAATGGTTTATAATTTATGAAGTGGAAAAAGCAGACAACAAAAAGTATACACAGTATGATTCCATTTTTCCTTCTTGTGGATTTTTCCCCATATTTTCCAAAATGTCTGCAATAAACAAATATTACTTTTATAATGAGATATTTATAAAGTAAGGTCCTGTGTGGTTAAGTACTTGTCTATGTCAAACAGGGATAACTGGGAAAGGAGGGGCCAGAATTATGCTCTTGACTCTTCAATCATTCCTTCTACCACCTCAGGCCGCCTCTTCTTATATAGAACAGTCAGTAAGTGTCTTACTTCTGACTTGTTGCTGTAACAGAAATGCCATAGGATGGGTTACTTAAATAGCAAACATTTATTTCTCCAAATTCTGGAGCCTGGGAAGGCAAAGATCAAGGTGCTGGCAGATTCAGTGTCTGATGAAAGCCTACTTCGTGGTTCATAAATGGCTGTCTTGCCTGTGTCCTCACACAACAGAAGGGCCAAGGGAGCTCTCTGGGGTCTCTTTTATAGGGACACTAATCCCATTCTTGAGGGCTCTACCCTCATGAACTAATACCTGGCAAAGGCCCAAGCCATGAATACCATGGCAGAGGGGATTAGGTTTCAACATATGAAATGAGGTTTGCGTGGGGAGGGGTGGGGGGCGGTGGGCAAAGACTAAAACAGAGAACACCGGCAGTCTGTAGAAGGAAGGGGGAAAAAATGTCCCTCAGTAATGTAAAAATGCTTTCCTACCTTTTTTACTTGCAGTGTTCAGTGAAAACAAGTCCTTTACAATCAACATGCCAGAAACCCTAACATATAAGGCCTTCTTGTACTGAAAAAGTTAAAAGCGTGAGAATGGTTGGAAGTTGTTTAAACAACAATAGTAAAGATTTTACGAGACCTCAAAATACTCGCGGATGTGTGGATATGACAAATCAATAAAAAGGAACCAACACCCATCCTAGAGCCTTGTAAGATCTAGATACCAGCCTTTCTACACCTCAACCTGGAAGCACAGGCTCTCGTAGAGAGGGGACGTACTCCCACATAAGAGACACTAGGGGTGGCCCAGATGTGGCAATCCCTAGTAGGATGTGGGGTATGCAGAGGAAAGGGGTGACGGGCGCACTTAAGACACGTGAAAACTGGAAGGTTTGGTGCCTTCTGCCGTCGGCGGTCCAAGGCTGAGTTTACGGCACTTAGAAGCAAGCTCTACTCCTTCCGGCTCGACCCTGCCTGCAGGCCTCCCTCAAGACCTCATCGGACTTGGACTTGAGGGCCTAACTGGGGCTTGTATTCGCTATCAAAGATCTGGGGTCCCCGAGGCGGTGCGGTCTAGTTCCCGAAGAGCTGGACCCTGGCGAGCGGGCGGCGTGGGCGAGGATGGGTGCGGCCACCACACGGGCAGGGCTCGCTTCCGGATCTTCGCAAAACTAACAACATTAGGGAAATATACAGGCTCTAACAACCCTAAATCCCTTCACTTGGCGACTGTAGCAATCTGAGACACTGAGCGCCCCCCACACCCTAGACGCAGCCAGAACGCACCCATCCCAGCCTTGCCACCCGGCTCTGGTGACCTCCCCCTAGCCCGCACGCGCCCTGCAAACCCGTGGCCCCGCCCTCACCCCAGAGCCCCTAGAAGCAAGCTACGGTGGCTCTGCTGGGGATAAATTATTACCGTGCTACCGTGCTGCAAACTCAATCCGAGAAGTATGAACTGGCTGGGACAGTTTAGGAAGGCGGCCACGAGGGCATTTGCTGAAAGGAACAGACAAATGCATTTGGGAGTAGGAGGGGTAAATCTGTGGACAACGGTGAGGAGGAAGGAAATGCAGTCTCTGCCTCAAGACCAGCGGCCCAGAAGTGGTGCTCAGAGAGCTCTCTCGGACACCCAGAGCCCCGCCTTCAGGGCGTGGCCTCGCGCTGCCCCGGGAGGGGGCGGGGACTACTCCGAGCCACGCCCCACTCTGCAGGAGGCGAAGGGTGCCGCACCTACACTTCCGCTGCGCACTGCGTTCTGCACCAGCCGAGCGAAGGTGATCCAGGTGAGTCCCCGCACCTGCGGGCGGCGAGGAGCGTGGGCCTCGGAGGCATTTCAGCTCCTGCGCTGGGCACCGCCCGTATCTCGGCCATCCCAAGCTGAATAGGGACTCGCTCTCTCTCTCTCTCTCTCCCTTCTTGTCTGTAGGTTCCTTTCTACCTTCCCATCCCCTTTGCCCTCCATCCTCCCCATGATGTAGTGGGTTTGGAGCGTCTAAGCTGGGCCGGCCTCGCTATCTAAAACTCAGGGAGATTCTCAAGGTCAACCCTTCCTCAGTTACTTCCTTTTCTCTCCTCCGCTCCCTGGGCTGTGCGGACGCCGGGCTCCTTCTTTCTGCCTCCCAGAGCCCACCTGACCTTGCCAACTGCATCTCTGGTGCACAGGAGGGGTGGGCAGGGCACTGCAGGGGCAGCTGGCAGTGCAGGCCTGATGGGTAACACAGGTTTTTAAAGTGGCCTGCGAGCGCTGCGCCAGCTGCGGATGTGCATGTGTTGCTAGGGACCTTCCGGGAGGGTCTCCCAGGGAATTGTGTTTGTTTTCCCCTGGTTTCATAGAAACGTTTGTCGTATGTTTGAATTGGAACCTACGAGTGGGTCATTTCTTACCGCTGCCTTAGAGCAGGAGAGGAGGCGGAGTCTTTGTTGAGGTTGATTTCAGAGAATTTCCCTCATCTGGTGTTGCTGCAGGGAGCGTTAGGGCCACAGCGGTGGGGCAACTGCGGGGCGGTGGAAGGGGCTGGAGGCTGGTTGGTAAGTCATTCTCCGAAGTTCTGGCTTCTGCTATCACTTTCCTTGGGAGTCACGAGTTTACCGCTATATTGTAGCTTAGGGGACAAGTGAGTGTGGGAAGGGAGGTAAAAGGAAAGCAGAGACAGGAGGGTGGGTAGGAAAAGAGCTACGGGCTTGCGGCTTTAATCCCCTAACTGGAGAAAGGGAGATCTGGAGGGAAGGACACTTACTGCTCTGCAGATATATGGCTCTTTGCAGGTGCTGTAGACCTGGGCGTGGTCATGTGGAATTGCCGCAGGTTTTCGATTCCTCTGTCGGTGGAAGCAAGGGCATCTCTTGGGAAATCTGTAGATCACTGGGAGCCTACAGTTTCTGGGAAGCACCCAAGGTTACTGGTCAAAATTACAGACTATGCTTAGGTCAACGAATTCAGTGATGAGAGCATAGTATCTGAGTCAGGGGATCAAGAATGCTTACTCTCACAGGAGTTAAATTTAACAGAGTTAAATAAGTTTACATCTAAAATCCAAACAAATACTTTCAGCCAGGGAAGACGTTCTGTAAAGCTTCCCTCCTGACAATGTTACAGAAATAGAAAACTTTGTCAAGTGATTCCCCCCACAAATGATGTTACTACATATAAAACAGAGGTACTGTGTAGAGGTACTGTGCCCAGTCATAGAAACTGCACTGCAGGGGCCTCCTTAGATTAAGGAACAAAACTGGAGAAGGGCAGTCTTCCCCCTTATTTAGACTTAATCCTGCCAGTTTAGAGTTCTGCAGAGACGCAGTCCATGAAGGGGAACCTCTTAACCTGGAGGATAGCAAAGAGACTGAACCTATGTGGAGAAACCTGGAATGAAGTGGATGACAAATCAATCTGTCAAAGAGTAATTTAGTGCCTACTGCACAGCTAGCAATATTTAAATATATTCTTCCCTATATTTCTATTTAAATATTCTGAATCTGTATTCAGAACACCCTTGCCAACCACAATTGACCATGAACCATTTAGCATTTTTTAAAGCAATATGTGTTTAAAAGAATATACTGCTACGGTTTTTACAACTGGTTTCATTAATACTACTTATGAGTATACCATCCTCCTGAAAAAGGAGAATTCAGCAGTTACCAGGTAGGTTACTGCTGTGTAAAATAGAATTTTTGTGTTTCCCTCGCTATCTCTTACAGTGTCTATGTGCCTGTCTTCCTACGGGGAAGTTGTACTACCTTCCAAATACATTTGCAAATACCTTTAAGGAGTTCAGCATTTAGAATCATCCGTCCCCTGTTACGCTCTGAGTTCTTTCTAGAGTCGACCCATTTTTTAACTGGAACTTGTGTTCTAATATTTTGGTGACTTAGTTCACTCTTTTTTATTTAATAGTGTTATTTTATTTCTCCAGCCTAAGAAATGTGAATGATTGTGACACAACATCATTCTAAGTACAGACAGGCCTGAAGAGTTAGACCCCTGTTTCAGGCAGGAGCCTGCAGCCTATGCAGTTCCTTCATTCAGAATGGCTGGTAGCCTGGAGGGGACTTGTTCAGCAGCTGCTAAGAATTCACTGCATACAATCCACCCACATTTCTTGTGATGGAAAATCCAAACGGTGTCCATGTGACTCATTAGAGATTTTTTTTTTTTCCTCTTTGGGAAGTCAGGGCTTAGTTTCACTCTGCCCCTCAGTTCCTATATACTTCCAGTTAAGGGGCAGGTTATAGGGAAATCGTGATGTAAAAATGAAGTGCCAATTTTTGTGTTGCTTTGCCCTTTGCAAACCTGTATGCCCGAAAGTTGGGAGGATTTTTTTTCCCTGTAATCTCTCCTCCTGTCATACTGCAGTGCTGACACTCATTAAAAAGAAAAAAAAAAAATTCCTTTTTGGACCTTTTCCAAATTTTTTTCTTCTTCCAATTAGAAAGCTCTCAGGCTTTAATCAGTCACAGACTTGGAGTTAATTATTAGCTTTCTGTTCTCGTTAATATATTTTATGCTCAGCAGAGGGTCCGGAGAGGTAGAAAAGTTTCAAAACAGGTCAAGTGTGGTCAAACTTGCTCCCCAACCTCATTGAGAGACAATACAGCCAAGGGTTGAGAGCATAACTGTGGAGCCAGACTGCCTGGCTGTGTGTGAATGCAGGCTTTCTCTGTTATAGCTGCGTGTCCCTGGGCAGATTACTTAACCTCTCTGATGTTCAGTTTCTTCATCTGTAAAATGGAGTAATAATATAGCATAGGGATGCTGTGAGGGTTTAAATGAGTTAATATTGATGAACTACTTAGAACAGTGTTTGACACACATTATGTAATATATGTGCTAATAATAAGTGTTATTAATAATCATTGATTTCTCCTACCACTCTTCCTCTAGGCTATATCACTACCCTTCAGCCAACACTGGTCTCCTTTTTCATCCTTATACAAGTAAACCCCTTTCCTGTCTCCGTGCCTGTGTACTTGCTGTTTTCTCTACCTGTGTGCTCACTCTCACATCACTGTTACATCCTTCAGAGCCCTTAGCTCAATCTGTTACCTTACTGTTTCATGATCCTCCTAAGTTGTCTCCCTCCATTTGACTCTGTATTCTGGAAGGTCAGGACCTTCTTTCTCAGTCTTGTTCACCATTGTAGCCCTGCACTGCACGTGGTACCCAGCATTCAGTAAGGGATACATCAGGAAAGGAATCATTCTAAGGCACTACTGAGGAAGGTGGTAGATGTGGACTTAAAATGAGCATTGCATTTAGGTGAAACGCTTTGTCCTGCGTTGACTTTGTCAGATCAGCTCCCTTGAATGAATTGTTACAAGATTTTTATTTTCTTCTGCATCCCATAACTTCTTCCCATTCTCTTCCCTGCCCTCTGAGATTGGTGCCTTCAGACTATGGGAAATGTCCTGCAGCCTGTCCCTGGGATCACACCTCCCTGGAGGCTGGGCTCCAGATGGTTCAGCGTGGCTCAGGGCTTTTAGGTCAGCACATCAAGGAACTCTCGCCCATAGGGCCTTTTGGGTCAAGAATCTGTTTGGGAAAGTTTGTCATCCTACAAACAGGGGAACCTAGGATTTGTTCTGTCTTACAATCTACTATTCTTAGATTCCTGAAGAGCTGAATTTACCAGTTTTCCCCAGGGGAGATTCAGTTAAGCATATGTGTCTAGTGCCTTTTCACACAGAAGTCAGACTCCAGAGAAGAAAAGAGCAGGTAATTTGCTTATTTGGCCTTAACATGGTTTATTTGTGTCAATGCAGGCTCATCCCACATAACCAAGAAACATTCACTTGGACTCGAACATCAGGCTGGTCCTTCCCTCCCCCTCCCGCTCTCAGCCAGCGCAGGAATGTAGTCATTTTCATCAGCACAGACAGTTCACGAGAGTGTTGGAATTAAAATGACATGTGGAACTTGAATATTTTATATTGCAAGCTGTGGCTACTTAACTATAAAATTGACTATATTTGGATTTATAGGACATTTATCTCTTAAGAAGACAGATCTTTCCATCCCCCCTAACTTGTAGCGTGCTTCCACTTTCCAAGTGTTCTTCCAGCAACACTGATGAGGAATTAAAGAATATCAGAAACCGGGAAAGACCCACTTTATGACCTGCCTCTGCTGTTTGCCTCACTTGAGTTAGTATTCAAGGCTGGACAAATAATGGCCTGCTTATTCAACTAACTTTTCATTTTTAGCCCTTGGAGTGATATTTACTGAATATGCAAAACAATTGTGGGGAATAGTTATTTTTCTTCACATGGTTATTATTCCTTAACTGTCCATGTACTCTTTTTTCTTACATTTTTTAAAATAAATTTATTTATTTTATTTATTTATTTTTGGCTGCATTGGGTCTTCGTTGCTGCGTGCAGTCTTTCTCTAGTTGCGGCGAGCGGGGGCTACTCTTCATTGTGGTGCACGGTCTTCTCGTTGCGGTGGCTTCTCTTGTTGCGGAGTGTGGGCTCCAGGCGCGCGGGCCTCAATAGTTGTGGCTCGTGGGCTCTAGAGCACAGGCTCAGTAGTTGTGGCGCATGGGCTTAGTTGCTCCGCGGCATGTGGGATCTTACTGGACCAGGGCTCGAACCCATGTCCCCTGCATTGACAGGTGGATTCTTAACCACTGTGCCGCCAGGGAAGCCCCCATGTACTCTTTTAAAAATCTCACTGCCATTTGAAACTTTGACACTCAAACAGATTTTATCATCTGTGTACTGTAGAATTGACCAGACTGGCATTTTGAAAATGTAGGATGGACCCAAAGAAATTCTGTGACTCTCCTTTTTTTCTCTCCCATCATGGAAACAGGGAATTACCTTTGTGCTGCTTGCCTCTAGGATCTCAAGTTTCTCCACTTAGCTTTGTATGGGCTCAGCTGCCTTGCCTAGAAATAATTTTGAGGACTATTCCTTTGTAGATACATTTGGAGGCAGAAATGAGGCTGGACAGCTACCTCATTAAAAGAGTACAGGCTGAGTAGACCCCTAGCACAACCTCAGAGCTTTTGGAACCACCTCCCAGTGTTGGAGACTCATGGAGATCCACTTGATGTGATCACATGAAGCCCTTTAAGTGACCATCCTTGTATTATTCTCATGAAAATGCCATGTAAAATAAAGGACCGGGGCTTCCCTGGTGGCAAAGTGGTTAAGAATCCTCCTGCCAACGCAGGGGACACGGGTTTGAGCCCTGTCTGGGAAGAGCCCACATGCCGTGGAGCAACAAAGCCTGTGCGCCACAACTACTGAGCCTGCACTCTAGAGCCCGCGAGCCACAACTACTGAGCTCACGTGGCACAACTACTGAAGCCCGCGCACCTAGAGCCTGTGCTCTGCAACGGGAGAAGCCACCGCAACGAGAAGCCTGTGCACCACAACGAAGAGTAGCCCCCGCTCGCCGCAACTAGAGAAAGCCTCACGCAGCAATGAAGACCCAACGCAGTCAAAACTAAATAAATAAAATAAATAAATTTTAAAAATAAAATAAAATAAAGGACCATATATAAGGAAGATTGGATTAATAGTACAGGCAGCCAAATAAGGATTTTAATGAAACATTGGGGAATGGCTCCAAGTCAGTCTGTAAGTGCTTTAGCATTGTCCCATTCCTGATGCATTAAAAAAAAAAAAAAAAAAAAAAGACTGCTGAGAAATTGCAGTAGAGTTGGAGGGGAGCAATCTTGCAAATGGAAGTAAGGGTTACCATTGTCCACACTGGCTTTTATTTGTTTGAGGGCAAAGAGAGAGGTGAAAGTTGAAATCCTCTCTCCCTTAAGACGTTTGATTTTCATTTAGGAGAAGACAAGTTGTTGTAACTTCATGGCTCAGAAGTCATAAATTATTTGAGGCCAGTGCCCAAATGATAAAGCCTGCCTTTTGCTCCATTTGTGCAGTGTTGATTGTGCCCTGGGGAATTTCTATTGGCAGCTAAGATGGAGTGGAGTAAATAAGTGAAGGAGAGCTTTACCCCAGTAGTATTCCGTTGAATGTAGTTCAGGAAGTTCTCTGAGTAACCCTTTTGTAACTGAAGGAACCCCTGCCCCAGTGAGATAAGGCAAGCTGTGGCAGAAGCAGGAATTGGCGGAAAGGTTGAGTGAAGTATAAGCGCTGGAGTAGTGATGTTTCCAGGTGAGTCTGTCAGTCACATTCCTATAGGAGAGTACCTTAGCCAAATATCATAATGAAACTCCATGTTGCTAACTCAGGCACTGGAATAGAGCATATCTTCTAGGGGTGAGACCAACACTGCCTCATTTTAAGTCCAAGCTTGATCACTCCTAAAGTAAGACTTTACAATGGTGCCTTGTAGCTTTTTAAAAATCCACTGGGTGTCTACTCACTGGATGCACCAAAGAGTTGTTGCCTCAAATACTCTTCCTTCCACTATGCTGTCCCATAGACCTCAAGGCCCCACCAGTCACCAGGGCGCCAGTGTTCTCCGATCTACCCCTAGACACCCACTGTGGCCTGGGGTTTTTCTGCTGCCCCTTGTCCCATGCCCCACCTGCTTCAAATACTGTTCCTAGTTTTTTTCCTCCAACCTGATATGTCCTCAGAAAGTCATATTTGGCCAGTAATATATATTTTGATAAATAAAAAAGTTACACACAGAAATGCTGCTGTTTAAAAATATCTGTTGTAGAAATAATTCTGTTTCTAAAGTATTCTCAAAATGTGCAAACATCCAAAGGTAGAGCCTGTGGCTGGTGAGGGTCCATGAGGAGGAAAGGCTGCATGGGCAAGTGGTAGGACTTGCATGGGGCCATACTGGCAGGCCTGGACAGTGTGAGCACATTTAGGAGGGAGAACTGCCTGATGTGTATTACCTCACAGCCCACTTGTCTCTTAACCCTCAACACATGGACTTCCACCTTCTACCACGTCCCTAAAACCAGGGTTCCCCCTCACCAAAGCCAAAGGCATATTCTTAGCCTGTTCATGCTTCTTGACAGAAGTGTCCACTTCTTCCTTTTCAGAACTCTTTCTTCCTTACGTTTAGGGTCTGTACCGTTCCTGGTCCCTTTTCATACCTGGAAAGCTCTTTCCACGTGTAGGAGTTGAATCCACCCGAGGGCTTGCATAGTTAATGATGGTGCATGTTTGCTTGGTCAAACACCTTTCCCCTTTGGGAAGTGATGCTTCCTCTGCTGGCACTTAATTGCAGACCCTTTCTTCCTCTACGCATCTCATCTTAGTCCGTTGGGGGAGAAGCAAGAAGTATTGACTGTTACCTGGCCTGTAAAAACTCTCTCATAATCTGGATCTGTCCTCTCTAACCTTATTTCCTGATGTTCCCACCATGTGCTGGGGTCCAGGCTTTTCCTCACCCAGGGCCTTTGCCCTTGCTATTCCCTCTGATTGGAATGTTCTTTTCCCCATAATGTTGTGTGGCTGCTTCTTCCTCATTCATGTGTCAGTGCAGATGTTGGCCACAGAGAAAAGATCTTCCCCAGATGATCCTGCTGGAGTAGCCCCACCTCCACCCCGTTCCCTCCGCATCACCGCCCTGTATGTTCTCCATAACAGTCATCCCTCTCTCAGGTTGCCTTTGTTTGCGTATTTGTTGTCAGTCTTCTCTCGTCATTAGAGTGTCAGTGCCTTGAGGTCAGGGACCCCCATCTTGTCCACTGCTGTATCTCCCACAACTCAACATTGCCTGGCACAGAGTAAGCACTTTGTATATTGTGGTTGAGTAAGTGACTTAAGTGTTCTGGGACTCATGCTGTCCACACTAGGAAACTAACTCCGTCTGTCATTATGCTGTCCACGTCAGGAATCTAAGTAGACCAGCCTTTTGCCAAATTTGAATCTATCCCAAACAGTATCAGAACTAATTTCTAAGTCAGAGCACGTTATAGATTTGTAGAAAAATCAGTATCTCCTTATTTAGGAAGTATTACATATGTGGACAGACATGTACACTTGCCAGGATGTACAATGTCTTTGTGTTTGGACCAACATTTATTAAGGGTTCATACCAGATGCTTAGTCTAGTTTATCTCATTTAACTCCTCAAACCATCCTGTGAAGTAAATAGTATTCTCCCATTTGGCAGAAAAATTAAGTAACATTTCCAGGGTCCCACAGGTGGGGTCTGAACACAAGTCTAATTCCAGAATTCCCACCGTCTCTACTCCTGTGGATTTTCCCATGGGAAAAGGCAAATCATAAACAGTATTCAAGTCTGCTAGGAATAAAAACATTCCCAAAAGGATCTCTACTATTAAATAAGTGACACGAATTTTCTAAATAAAAAGAAAAACTAATTCCTTTTAAACTTTCAACTTAATTGTTCTCTCAGCTGAACTATTTTGACTCAAGACTGCCAGGAAACAGTTAACTAGGAGCATACACCTCTGTAGTTACTAATAAGTGAAGAGAGAACAGAAACACTTCTGTCCTATCTCTGCCTTTCCCCAACCCTTTTAGTTTCATTTTTGTGGGGGTGGGGTGGGGAGGGTTGTACACAGTTTCTGATCATTGGTATGAAGGAAAAATCTGGAATTGGGTATTTGTTTACCTATTTGCCTGCTTTCCCCAGTAAAACATGAGCTTCCTGAGGGCAGGGACCAAAGTCTGGCTTGTTCACCTCATCCCCAGCATGGGCCCACTGAGTAGCACATAGTAGGCACTCAATAAACTTGGACAAGTAAATGAACGGATGCTCAGCCCCATGCAGGGATAAGCATGTCTGGCTACAGGGAGGGTTTGCATGACTGCAGTTTGCTGATTTCCGTAGTCTGTACTAGAAGCCTGCTTCCTTCTGAATACTCCTGCCCTTCAGATAATATATTATAACATGGCTGGCTATTAAGAGTTCAAAAAGGAGGGGAATATATGTAGTTCTAAGCTTTGTTTGCTATTTTAAAATGATAATTCTAAATTATAAATTCTTAAATGCATCTCATCATCATGTATTCGAACATCTGCTTTTATCACTGAATCAGGGCAAAGACAGTTAACAGAACATTAGCACACATAGTATAACCTGATATATAACATTTATTGAGTACTTACTATGTGACAGGCATCCTGATGGGTGTTTAGAGACAGTGTTCCCATTTAATCTTTACAACAACTATATGGTGTGGGGTAGGTGCCATGATTATCTCCAATTAACTAGTGAGGAAACCAAGGATGCTTGAAAGACGTTGCGTAATTTTCCCGAGGACACACAGCTAGGAATATGAGATCCAGGTTCCAAACCCAGACAATGTGATTCCAAAACTGCCCCCTTACCTGCAAGGCTGTCTCTATACTGCACATAGTAGATAAGTGACAGGATTCAAGCTAAAAATCAGGTCCGATTCTTTGGTTCCTTTGTAACATACTGTCTATTCCTCCTGTCTCCTCGATTACTAATTATTGTCAGGCCATGTTTTTACATAACTTTTTTGGTATATATTTGCTCATTTTGCACATTATAGAAAGGTACAAAGGAAAATCTATAATTCAGCCATCTGGAAATAGCTATGCTTATGATTTTGATATTTTCTTCTTTAATTTTTTCTATTATTGAGAAAACTAGATATACACTTTTTGTTTTCTTTTTTTTTTTAACTTAACATGCTGTATATTAAGTCTGTTTCACCATCTTTAATCTTTCACCATTTTTAATGGATATATACTATTCTGTTTTACAGATATATTATTTATTTAATTAGTTCTCTTTGTTTGGACATCTATACCATTTCTGTTTTAGCTGTTATAAATAGTGCTGAAGTGAATGTCTTTGAACCAAATCTGTTTGCCTTCCTGATTATTACCCCAGGATAGATTCCCAGTAGAATTAATGAGCAAAAGGTTATGAACAATGTAAATAAAGCATATTGCCTGCCGCCAGGCTGTCCTCCAGGTGATTCTGTTTTACACTTCTCCCAGCAGCGTGTAATACTACAAAGTAACTAGATAAATTTTTATTTGTACAAATCATAAATTTTAATCTTTACAGCTGGTGTGCGACTAACCTCGGAAACTGCGTGATAATTAACAAGTGCTATTATACAACCAAGTGAGTTACAAAGTAATCTATACCAGTCATGAAAGTTCAGCTCCGAAAGGACCATTGGACTGCATGCTGTGTGTCTATCACCATGTAGAAGGCAAAGTCTAGGGCAGAGCTCCCACCCCCAGGAACCTTATCTTGCTGGGTGGATATACGGGTTGCCAGTGACACAGAGCAGGTATGTAATCAACAAACTATAGTGTGCAGTCCGAATGCGTGCTCATGTCAGAAAGAGGTTGTGTTGCACGTATCAGCTTCTCAAGCCTGTGCCCTGGGAGCTATCTGCTAGCTGTGGGGCCGGCCCAACCTCGGGCGTGGCTGGAGCTGCCTGGAACGTGGCTGCTGTGAGCTGAGGTGCCTCCCCTTTCGCCAGTGTACGCACCCGCACCCACGCGACGGGGCGGGAGCGTGCATCTCTTTGCCCTGGATTCCTCAGAAAATAAGGATTCAGCAAATGACGAAGTTTCTTTTTGAACCCTAAGTGAATTAAACTGATTCTTTCCTTAAAGGACAAGCCTTAAGCATTTTGCAGTCCCTATTGGATTTATGTTTTCAGCAGCTGTAGCGACAGAGCTTTTCTCTGTGTTCTGATCTCCTCTTTCTGCAGGAATTCATACATCCAATTGCTTCCATTGTTTCAGTAGATGCTTTGAGGGGAAAAAAGGAAACTGACATGGGTTAGGCACACACTTTATGCCAGGCACTGTGCAGAGCGGAGGACGCATTCTGAAAGCTACCTGGACTTACAGCTTGCTTTATTTATTCTACAGCTTTCTATAAGCACACACTCTGTGCTCGGCACGGGGGATGCCGGACACACACACGGTCCCTCCCTCACGGGAGCTTAGTATCTGATGCAATTGGCTGCTCTTTCTGTTCTAGCCCTGATCACGCCAGCTGGGAAGTGCTGGCTGCAATGGCCTGTGAAACAGGGCTCCTCATGTGCTGAAAGTGCAAGGAGGTGTCAGGGCGGGCTGAACAGGCTTGGCTCTGGCACCTATGCAGGTGTGTCCAGGGCTCCTGCAGGGAGAGCCTTGGAGAGGGCCGCCTCTCTCCTCCTGCCCCTAGTACGCTCACTGTTTCCTGACCGATTACACTGTCCTTTGCACACCACCCACTTTAGCATCGGACTCTGGGTCTCCCTTACTGTAAATTCTCTCCTTCAAAGGTCTTGTTCCTGGCTCTGCTTGCCCTCACCTAGATTCTTTTCCCCTCAGTACCTATCACCGTACCAAAGTGTGAGGAGAGTCACTTTCACTAGGGTGTGACTGCCTAAAAGTGTAACCTCCCAGGTTGCATTTATACTTTGGAAGAGGAGGTCAGTAGTAAACATTAATTTCTAATTGCAGGTTTTTGAGCGGTTGCCTTTCTGAGTGTTCATTGCCTGCAATAGAAACATCTACTCAAAGGACACTTCTCTGTCCGGCCACCTAGCTTCTCCTACCCAAATCCTTACAGGCCAGAAAAACAGAGGCCAGTGACCGAGCCACCGAATTCTAATGTTTTGCCTGGGCTTGCTGGAGTATTTGGGGAAGAATTCTAAAACCTGCTCTGGTCTTAGCTCTGCCCTCATCTCTCTACCTGAGCCTCCATTTCCTTTTCTGTAAAATGGAGCTTATGGGATTTGGGGGGAGAGGAAAAATGAGCTGAAAAGTCTGCACCAACACAAGTTTACCCCAGGCTGCGAGAGAGCCTAGCCTCCTGTCTAAAGGTGAGGTCTGAACAGACTTTCAACTTGCACACTTTGACCTAAACCAGATATGATTAATTGTATCGTTCTTAAACAGGCGGCTTTTGACAAAGTTAGAGACAGCTTCGTTTTCAGTGGCCTGTTTGGCCCAGATGTGTTGAACCCCAGGGATATCAGGTAGTCATGCTTATTTATTTTCAAAGAGGTGTTCAGTATTCACCCCATATTTTTGTTTTAATAACTACTACCAAAGCTTCCTCCCCAAGCTGATTTTCTAAACTCTGGAAAGGACTAATTCTAAAAGAGAATGAGGGCAGGGAAGCTTGGAAGGCAGCCAAAGGCTCCTTGCTCTCCGCAGCCACACGAGATGGCCCAGGAGAGGCTGACCTGGAGGTGATTCCCATGCTGAGTCATGGGGACGGCCCTTTCCAGTGTGTGTCCCCTGTCCCGGAGGAGGGGATGCTGGGTGCCGCTCCGCGAGCAGCTCTAGGTAAAGAAAGAATATAGCAGGGGAAACTAACGGGAATTATTGTGAAACATGGTTGGGGGTGGGCAGATTTTAGGATTTTGGTTCCAAATGTTATTTTGCAGACCTAAGGGAAACTTACTTTTAAAGAACTGACCTGTTTGCTGGCCCCAAATTCCACACTGAGACAGATTCTGTGATCCCAATGTCAGTTCAGCTCTAAATCGTCACGTGGGATTGAAAGGGGACATTGGAACTGAATTGGAACCTAAATCTGAATCCCAACTCGGATACTTTCTCTTTTAGACCTTGGGAATATTACTTAACCTCTGGGTGCTCTTTGGAAAATAGGGATATTAGCATCTTGTTGGGTTGTTTGTGAGGATGACTAAAACATTTTGGAGCAGGGTAACCTTCCCAGGCTTTCAGGAGAGGTTGCAGCCAAACAGTTTTCAGGGGTGGAAATTTTTTTTTCTTTGGCCACGCCATGTGGCATGCGGGATCTTAGTTCCCTGACCAGGGATCGAACCTGTGTCCCCTGCAGTGGGATCGTGGAGTCCTAACTACTGGACCACCAGGGAATTCCCAGGGATGGAAATTTTAAACTGAAGACAGAATACACACAGGAGCTGTTGGCCTGTGGCAGCCATGCACGTGATGAGACAGCAGCTAAGGATCTCTGGAAGCATTGTAGCTATTTCTCTGTGTCCTGCCATGCTCTGACCCTTCAGACATCTGGTGATCAATGCTCAGATAGACTGGAGGGCAGCACTAACTTACTCTGAATTTATTAGGGCTTCTTCCCACCCAGCACGTTTTCCTCTCCTTGATCTCCAGTATGTTTCTTTCCTTCTTTCTTCTTTCCTCCTGGAGCAGGACAAGAGCTAAAAGAGCTGAAACTGCTGAACACTGAAAAATGCGGAGATGAGCTTTTTCTCCAAACATTTCATATGAAATTTTTCAAACATGCAGAAAAGTTGGAAGAATTGTATAGTGAACATCCATATAGCTACCACCCAGGTTCTAGCATTAATATTTTGCTATATTAGCTTGTATCATCATTTTTTGATGCATTTCAAAATAAGCTGCATTGCAGGCACTAGAACACATCATGGGGTTAGTTTTGAAGTGTTAATTTGATGAAGAATCTGGGTTCTCCAAGAGCTGCCCAGAGCCTTGCTCTGCTTTCAAAGAACTAGAACTGATCCCTTCCCTACAAGTGTGATATTTCTGCTGCTGTACCAGCACGTGCCTCAGGATCCAAGGGAGGCCCTAGGGTTCCTGCCCTCAGAGTGTCCCCGATGCCAATAGACATACAAGCGAAAAACTTGGAATCACTGTGTACATACTGACTATATCCTGTTTCTCTCTCTGTTTCTCTTTCTTTCTCTTTTTCTCTTTCTTTCTCTTTCTCTCTCTCTCTGTCTCTCTCTCTGTAACTTAGTATATCTTTTAGCATTTTGCCTTGCTAAATATTTTTTTAAATTGTGGTTTTTAGTGGCCAGACCATCCAATAGCAGTGACTACTGCAATGGTTTAGATAAATCTCATACATGCAATGTTGATCAAAAGAACTCAGGCACAAAAGAGAATATACAATGTGATCGTGAACTTTTCTGTGTGTATATCGCAGACTTGAATCATTTTTTAATTCTGCTGGGTGGTATACAGTAATATCTCTACCTCTTAGAACCACCAGATCACTCATGCCTCTTTTTGATCTGTAGCGATACGTTTGCTGGTAACAAAGCATCCCACTCTTGAGGCCTCCTGCAGCTTGGAGCCCACAGTGCCAGGTGGCGCCTGAATGTGTTCTTTCTCCCACAGAGTCAGGATGGCCGTCCTCTCTAAGGAATATGGTTTTGTGATTCTAACTGGTGCTGCCAGCTTCATAATGGTAACTCATCTAGCCATCAACGTTTCCAAGGCCCGCAAGAAGTACAAAGTGGAGGTGAGTGGGAACACAGCGGTGCCTCTGTGGGTTCGTCGGGCCAAGAACTTGTTTTCAGTTGTGGAGGGAAAGGTGAGGTGCTAGTGGTCAGCGGTGGCAGTTTCAGGCCTGTTCCTATTAGAAATTCTGCCCCTGTCTGGAAGGAGGAAGGCAAGAAATATGGGGCCCTTCTGGAGAGTCATTTCCATCTTGTTTTACTTTTGTCTCTTCTGTAAAAAGACCAGGTGTGCTTTTGGCTGGAGCTCTTTGCTAGGAAGACAGTTATTTTCTAAAGGGGGTTAAGTAGGAATTCCCGGGCTGTCCAGTGGTTAGGACTCTGCATTTTCACTGCCAAGGACCCAGGTTCGACCCCTGTTTAGGGAACTAAGATCCCACAAGCCTCACAGTGAGGCCAAAAATAAAACGGGGGGTGGAGGGGGTTAAATAGCAGTTGTTTCCTGGTGTGCCACTTTAAAATGATGTCTTCTGGTGATTTTCGTGTTTCCCAAGTAGAAGAGAAGCACGTGGTGCTGAGTTAGCCTGTGTTTGGACATCAGACATAGGGAGGAGATCTATTGAATGCTTCCTTTAGCTCTAGCTGATCTAGAAGGGATACTTACTGAAGCTGTCCCTGGTGAGCAATGTTAAATGTCTACTTCTTTTGAGCAATTTATAATTAGAGCTCCTTTTAAAGTTTTCATGTCTAGTTTATTATTTTGATGGGCACATTAAAACTCTCACACACTCAGTTTCTGTTCCCCCATTAAAGGGAACCTTAAAAGGATGTGGTATTTGCTGACTCTTGGGAAGGAGCTATTTCCCAATGGCATCCTTGTAATGCATCCCAAAGCCACCAGTGATGGCATAACGTCAACAAAAACCCCGAATTTGGCACAAGCTGCCTCTACCCCTTGAATGGCACAGACATATATTCTTGTCACTGGATGTTAATAGACACAGATTGAATCTGCCTCTGAGAATGAGACCTCTGTCACCACATGCATGTAAGCAGAAATTGAATGATCATCTGACCAAGGTTATGGCAGAAGATGCTTTGGGATACATTATCTTTAAGGTTGATTTTAACTCTCAACACTGAATGAATGCTACACTTGACCATTTGATCACACACACTTTGTTTTAACAGTATCCTACAATGTATAGCACTGACCCTGAAAACGGACACCTCTTCAACTGCATTCAGCGGGCCCACCAGAACACGTGAGTGCTGGCCCTGCCCGGCCCCCAAGATATCTGCAGAGTGGGTGTTTTCTGTCCAACACCTCGACCCTGGGTACTCTGTCTGCTGAGTAATAGCAACGATGACGATCATGGATACTCATTAAAAGTATCATTAAAAATGTATAAGTGAACAGATTAAATATTAAGCAAAATTAAGAGTTGTTAGGATGGTGGGATTCTAGATGACCTTTTCTTTTTTTCTTCCATTTCTTTTATTTTTAATTGAAGTAACATTGATTTACAGTGTTGTTAATTTCTGCTGTACAGCCAAATGATTCAGTTATAAATATATATATATTCTTTTTTGATATTCTTTTCCATTATGGTTTATTACAGGATATTGAATATAGTTCTCTCTGTTATACAGTAGGACCTTGTTGTTTATCCATTCTATATATAATAGCTTACATCTGCTAATCCCAACCTCCCACTTCATCCCTCCCCCAATGCCCTTTTCAAACATGAATTTAATGCTGCATTACTCTTCTGCAGTATTTGCAGCAAGTTCACTCTAAACTGATACTGAATCTCCCAGCCTAGGGGGTGAGAGGCTTTGAGCTCTGTAAGGAAATCTACTCTAATTCGCCTCATCAGTTTGTCAGATTTGAGGTCTTTGACTCACTGTGTTCTGAGTTACCTCTAATCTAATCCCAAGCAGAGCAAAAGAAGGTGGATCTTAGCGGTCAGGCCTTCTGCCTCTGGTCAATGTTTATTTTTATTCTCAAGTTTCTAACTTGGCAAGGAAGAATGTAAAGGGTTCTTAGTTTTACATAGACATACTTATATAGAGCACTTTAAAGGAAAAAAAAACCTTTTTTTTCTATCTATTCCAGGTTGGAAGTGTACCCTCCCTTCTTATTTTTTCTAGCTGTCGGAGGTGTTTACCACCCAGTAAGTTTTTCCGGGGAGGGGGTTCATCTAATTAGATTTAATAGATTTAATTCACTGAGCCATTCAGGAGGGAAGAGGAAATGAAACTTTAATGAACATCTTCAATGTCTAGGCACCATGTATTTAAAAGAATTTCATTCAGTTACTTCTTACAAAGTTCCTTAAAGTAGGTAGAATTTTTCCCGTTTTTTACAGATAAGGAGAAACCTCTTGGATACTATGTAACTTTCTCAAGATCAAATAGCTACAGAGTAGATGAATCAGAATTTGAACCCAGGTCTCTCTGATCCTAGGAGGTTCATGTCCATTGAGTTTTCCTTTGCCACATTATTCATGCAACGAACGTTTCCTGGACACCTGAACAAAACAGGCAAAGACTCCTGGTTTCATGGAGCTGACTCTTAGTTGGGGTCGCAGACAAAAAGCAATTCAAGGACATCGTGTAGCATGTTAGAAGGTGATGCACCCCACAGAGGAAGCAAAAACAGGGATGGTGGAAAGGGAGTGCCTGGGGACGGGGGAGACAGTGTTGAGTGGGGCGGTCAGGAGGAGCGCCTTGATGCGAAGGTGACACTTAAGCAGTAGGTGAGGGAGCAGGTGCTGCAGATGTCTCCAGACATCTGCAGGCAGGAGACGAGCCAGGGCGAGGCCCTGGGGCAGGAGCCTGCCTGGTCTGTGTGGTGCACAGTGAGCGGTGCGGCTTCAGTGGTGAGCAGGAGGTGAGGGCTGGAGGTGAGGGTGGACCTCGGGGCCGTGTAGGCCGCTATGGCCCTTGTGAGCCTTAGGTTTGGTCCTCACTACACCTTATCTAAATAAAGCAAGTTTATCTGAGCCTGATTAGTTGCCACTGGGGTCTTGCCTTACACAGAAAGTGTTTCCTTTTCAGGGCCCCGATTTCCCCTCCATTGAGTTCAGACCAGAGTGCTGGCATCTCACATTTCTGGTTCTGAGACTTTCATAAGCCTCTGGTCTGTACCTGAATGGCCTTGTGCTTTTTTTGTCAGCTGCCAGAATGGCACATCTATAGTTCATGACCTCAAAGTCTTGTACTTTTTTCAAAGAAAAATCTGCTACTCTCTTAGAGAAGATGTTTCTTTCTTGTGCCTCTAAAGAGCCCCAATCCTAGCAAGTAAATAGGCTAGCTGGTCTAAACAGACTAGCTGGTCTCTCTAGGCGTCACCTGATGTCCACCCCAGCCCCGTTCCTGTCCCACTTCCCTAGATCCCATTCCTTGTGCTTAGTTCTTGGAAATACTCTAAGACTACTCTGAAGACAAGCACCTAATATTGTTCCTGGGTTGACGGTAATTATGCGACTTTAAAGAGAGACCTGGCAGAAACTACAGAGCTTCTAGATAGTGACTTGTGCGCCTGGGGTTTTTATTTATAGTTGTTTAATGCTCCTACTGATACTTAACTTTCCCTAAAATCATCAAAACAAACAAATAAAAATCCTAAAGTAGGAACCTCGCCCCCACTGATGCCACTGCTAAATTGAAAAGACAGCTGGGGACAGTGACGCCCAGTGACTCACGTCCTCACACACCCTCTCTCTTCCTCTCCCCTGTCTCCTTTAGACCAAATGGGTTGGTCACCCCGGCAGGGTGTCCAAATGGAAGGATTTCCCATCTTGCATGAGTTTTCACTCTCTCTTCCCAAGGGTGTCGGGAATGGGGAGACTTTCCCCTCCAAGACCACATGTTCTGGGATTCACAACATGACACACTCCCCCGACTTTTTCTAGTGGAGCCCCATGCCTATGCGTGGGCCACAGCACAGCCCCTTAGAGCCCTCCCAGGGGGGACCTGGCTGAGACGAAGCAGCACGCAGCCGTGGGGTGTGCAGTCCATCTCCTGTCCACAGGGCTCCTCCCCTAGTCCTGCCTTTCAGTCGGTTTCCTCTCCTGGCTTACTCCGCGACCCCCAGGCCTGCCTCTCCTTCCCCTGTGCTCTAGCACACTGAGTCCCCTGGGGCAGGCCGGGAGGTTCCTCCCATCCCACCTACCTAGGAGAAGGCCAGCAATCACCTCCCAGGTCTCTGAGCAGTTCACAGAAGGATCACAGCGCTTTGATTTTCCTGACTGAAACAACTTCATTCTACCCTAACTTTGGTAGGGAGTATTTTACTATATCCATAAAACTGTTAACTTTTTGTTAAAACATTGTGTAATCAATCCTAGATGTTAATAAAATTCTGCCTGTTTCTTTCATGCAAATAACTAACAGAGCCCTTTTATTTTAGCGTGTAGTTTCTGGCTTGGGCTTGGCCTGGATTGTTGGACGAGTTCTTTATGCTTATGGCTATTACACAGGAGGTAAGGACATATTGACATCTGTCAAGGAAACAAATTTAAAATCTTATACTACTATATTTTCCTGTTTAGCAGGGCTTTAAGAAGAGGGAAAGTAACTTGATATTTAGGTGAAAGATCTGTTATCGTCTTTCTTTTTATTAACCTTTGAATAGTAACAAAGCACATTCTGCATTTTCAATGTGTCAGTTGCTGTTCTAAGAACTCTGCATATGCTATTTAGCCTTACAACAATTCTATGACATAGATAATATTATTTTATAGATGAGGAAACTGAGGCTTAGAAAGATTAAGACTCTAGGTCACAGAGCTACTAAGTGTAAACTAGAAAGCCAGGATTCAAACCCAGGCAGTCTGACCCCAGATCCCCTGCTCCTAATCAGTACTATAAATGGTGTGCCTGAGAGAGAAGGGGGAAGAGATTCTTCTGGCTGGACTTACCTCTTGGAAGAGGGAAAACTCCAAAAGATCCTGGAGCGAAGGTGCTCTAATTATTATCCCACAACGTGTTTTAAAGTTCAATACTGTTGTGGCACACGACTTTGCATGCAGTATGTAACATACTGACAGCTTAGGCTGAAGAGCTGGTTGGCCTCCTAAGACTAGATGGTCTAATGTACAACCCCAAGTGCCTTGACAGAATGGCTGGTGGATGTTGACAGCACTGTCATTGTGGAGCACCCCCAGTAACTTCTGCTCTTTCCTCTTTTTTAGAACCTAGAAAGCGGAAACGGGGAGCCTTGAGCTTCATCGCCCTCATTGGCCTGATGGGCACCACGGTGTGCTCTGCTTTCCAGCATCTTGGTTGGGTTAGAACTGGCTTGAGCGGTGGGTGCAAAAGCTGCCATTAAAGAGTTATCGGGTGTTTTGAAACTCTCATTCATTTTGACTGACTTTTATTTTCAGTGACTTTTTTTTTTTCCCTAAATAAACACTTACCTGGCGTCAGCCTCATACCTAACCCTCTCACTTATTTCTTTTTGAGTCTTTATCTAAAATATAAGTAGCCTGTTCCTAGTAGATGAGAGAGAGGCCACAGGTATTGAGCACTCCTTCTCACCCTGCCAGAGGATGTTTACTTAATGTGTGAGCTGGAAAAAGGTCTATTTGTGGAAATATGTTCATAGTCATGCCACAGCAGTGAAAAACTGGGGCTCGAAGAAAGTCTTTTAGTGCTAGTTATAAGATTATCTTATCACTTGCTAATACATAGGATTTTAAAAAAATCTCTATTGAAGATTGCTTCTAATGCTTAAAAACTGAAGTGATAGACTAAATTTAAGGTTATGAAACTTAATAGAGATGAATCTAATTTCCTGCATTTGGATGCAAAGATCTGATTGCATAGGTACAAATGGGGAAGGACAACCTTAGCAACAAAATATGGAAGACTTAAAAGGTTTTAGCTGACTTGGAGAACAATGCGAGTTGGCAGAATGAGATGGCTGTTCCAGAAATGAATGTGGCCCTAAACTACTTAACAGTAATAGTGTCTAGATCTGTGCTTTCCAATACAGCCACTAGCCACACAGGACTATTTACATTTAAATTTATGCTATACTATATAAATAAAACAAAAAAAATCAGCTCTTTAGTTGCTCTAACCACATTTCAGGTGTTCAGTAGCCTTTGAGGATTAGATAGGATTTGAACCCAGGCCTGACTCTCAAATCCATGCTTTTTCCATTGTACCCCACTACCACTTCGAGGAGCTAAAACATTTAAGGATAGAATGCCCTGGTCGGCAACTGAAGATGGTCAGCTTTGGCTAGATGACTGCCTGGAGTCCTCAGGGCATTGGATGAGAAAGCTGGACTAGATCAGTGTTGGTTCATGGGAAATTTTCACCAGTGGAGAGCAAAATAAGAAAAATGAGGACTGTTTTTATAAAGCTTTAACTTGTATTCTTTTTTACATTAAAATGTCCCTTTATGAAATGATGGTGGTGATGAATGGTACGGTTTTCTTTGTTCCTGACTTAAAAAGATAATATAATTAAAAATTTGTAATAAGCTAGGGTTGTGGTTTGGGTTGTTTTTTATTTTGATTTTTGCCTTTTTGGTTTTTGTTTGATAAGAACTGCACCTAAAGAGATTGGAGAACTTGTTAAGGTTTCTTTTCTCATCAGAGTATAGGCATCAGCGAAGCAGGGCAGGGGAGACATGGAGACAAAGTTGGGTTTTCACCTTTGTTTGAAGTCTTAACAGGGTATGCTTTTCAAAGTAATATGATCCATCTTTGTCATTTTGCTATTATAGAATGGGCTCAAAGGAAGTTTTATAAGGAACCCAACACATGAAAGGGTGCTGTGGTTGAAGTGGGGAACCCAGAGCTCTGCCTTTTCATTTCCCTGTTTCCTCCACAAACACACTTCCAGGGCACCCAAGGGCTGGGCAGAATCCAGTTTGTATCAGTGCCATAGAGAATAACCCTGCCTGGCCAGCTAGTTTCTATTAAATTCCCTGGTCTCGTGGAGAAAAAAAAAAGGGCATAAGTACTGCTTCCACTCACTGCTGTTCCACAGTGTACATTCCAAAGAGTCAGTTTATTTCTATGGAAAAACACATTCTGAGTTCTGTTATAGGTGGAAATTAGAGAACCATACCAGTCTACCGTTGCTCCATACTGAACCTCAAGTATCCCCACCCCTGCAGGTAGCTATATGCCCTTGAGTTTATTAGCCTCCCTAAGCCTCCATTTGCTCAGTTGTAGGTTGGGGATAATGATAATACTTACTGTATAAGGTTCTTTTTTTAAAATTGAAGTATAGTTGATTTGTAATGTTGTGTTAGTTTCTGGTATACAGCAAAGTAATTCAGTTTCATATATATATATTCTTTTTAGATTCTTTTCCATTATAGTTTATTACAAGATATTGAATACAGTTCCCTGTGCTATACAGTAGGTCCTTGTTGCTTGTCTATTTTACATATAGTAGTTTGTATCTGCTAAGCCCAAATTCCTAACATCCCTCCCCTATCCCCTTTCCCCTTTGGTAACCATAAGTTTTTTTTCTCTGTCTGTGAGTGTATTTGTTTGGTAAATAAGTTCATTTGTATCATTTTTTAGATTCCACATATAAGTGATATTATTTGATATTTGTCTTTGTCTGACTTATTTCACTTAGTATGATAATCTCTAGATCCATCCATGTTGCTGCAAATGGCATTATTTCATTTTTTTCATACCTGAATAATATTCCATTTTATATATATATATATATATATATATATATATATATATATATATATATATATATACACACACACACACACACACCCCACATCTTCTTTATCCATTCATCTGTCAATGGACATTTAGATTGCTTCCATGTCTTGGCTATTGTAAATAGTGCTTCTATGAACATTGGGGTACATGTATCTTTTTGAAGTATGGTTTTCTCCAAATATATGCCCAGGAGTGGGACTGCTGGATCACATGGCAACTCTATTTTTAGTTGTTTAAGGAGCCTCCATACTGTTCTCCGTAGTGGCTGTACCAATTTACATTCCCACCAACAGTGTAGGAGGGCTCCCATTTCCTCACACCCTCTCCAGCATTTATTATTTGTAGACTTTTCGATGATGGCCATTCTGACCAGTGTGAGGTGATACCTCACTGTAATTTTGATTTGCATTTTTCTAATCCATTGCTAATTAGCAGTGTTGAGCTTTTTTTTATGTGTCTGTTAGCCATCTGTATGTCTTCTTTGGAGAAATGTCTGTTTATGTCTTCTGCCGATTTTCTGACTGGGTTTTGTTTTTCTTGTTATTGAGCTGTATGAGCTGTTTGTATATTTTGGAAATTAAGCCCTTGTGGGTCACATTGTTTGCAAATATTTTCTCCCCATCTATAGGTTGTCTTGTCACTTTATGGTTTCCTTTGCTGTGCAAAAGCTGGTAAGTTTGATTAGGTCCCATTTGTTTATTTTGCTTTTATTTCTATTGCCTTGGCAGACTAACCTAAGAAAACTTTGCTATGATTTATATCAGAGAATGTTTTGCCTATGTTCTCTTCTAGGAGTTTTATGGTGTAATGTCTTATATTTAAGTCTTTAAGCCTTTTTGAGTTTATTTTTGTGTATGGTGTGAGGGAGTGTTCTAACTTCATTGATTTACATGCGGCTTTCCAACTTTCCCAACACCGTTTGCTGAAGAGACTGTCTTTTCTCCACTGTATATTCTTGCCTCCTTTGTCAAAGATTAATTAACTGTGGGTGTGTGGGTTTATTTCTGGTCTCTCTGTTCTGTTCCATTGATCCATGTTTGTTTTTGTGCCAATACCATGCTGTTCTGATTACTGTAGCTTTGTAGTATTGTCTTAAGTCTGAGAGGGTCATGCCTCCAGCTTTGTTCTTTTTCCTTAGGATTGTTTTGGCAATCTGGGTCTTTCATGGTTCCATATAAATTTTAGGATAATTTGTTCTAGTTCTGTGAAAAATATCATGGGTAATTTGATAGGGATCACATTAAATCTGTAGATTGCTTCGGGTAGTGTAGCCACTTTAACAATACGAATTCTTCCAATCCAAGAGCATGGGATAACTTTCCATTTCTTTGAATCATCTTCAGTTTCCTTTATCAAGGTTTTATAGTTCTCAGATATAAATCTTTCACCTCCTTGGTCAGGTTTATTCCTATGTATTTTTTTAATGTGATTTTAAAAGGGACTTTTTTCTTACTTTCCTTTTCTGATATTTCACTGTTAGCGTAAAGAAATGCAACCAATTTCTGTATGTTAACCTTGTATCCTGCTACCTTGCTGAATTCGTTTATCAGTTCTAGTAGTTTTTATGTGGCATCTTTAGGATTTTCTACATATAGTATCATGTTATCTGCATGTAATCACAATTTTACCTCTTCCCTTCCAATTTGGATACCTTTTATATCATTTTCTTTTCTGATTGCTGTGGCAAGGATTTCCAATACTATGTTGAATAGAAGTGGGCATCCTTCTCTTGTGCCAGATTTTAGCAGGAAGGCTTTCAGCTTTTCACCACTGAGTATTATGTTGACTGTTAATTGTGTTGAGATATGTTCCCTCTGTACCCACTTCGGTAAGAGTTTTTATCATGAATGGATGTTGAATTTTATCAATTGCTTTTTCTGCATCTATTGAAATGATCATGTGGTTTTTGTCTTTTCTTTTGTTGATGTGGTGTGTCACATCGATTGACTTGTGTATTTTTTAAAATCAAATCGTATTGGGAGAAGTAATTTATTTTATGGAAAAGTTTTAAGGCTTATCCCATTGAAACAAAGGAAAAGTTGAACCAAAGAAAACTTTAAAATAGATTATATTGCATGAGCTCCCACAAGTAATGGGAAATATATGTACATATTAGATTACATATACTTCGAATAAACAAAGAAGAATTACTATGATGTTAATATTTTCATGTGACCAACACTGAAGGATAAATTATGCTCGTAAGTGGACTATAAATTAACAGTTCACCTGACTTCTCTATGCCAATAGTAAAGACTTCTGACTTTTGATTAAATAGCTATAAGCTGCATATTTTTTCCAAGTAAACTAAGCAGTTTTGTTTTGTTTTGTTTTGATTTGCATATGTTGAGCCATCCTTGCGACCCTGGGGTGAACCCAACTAGATCATGGTGTATGATCATTTTTATGTTTTGTAGGATTTGGTTTGCTAATATTTTTGTTGAGAATTTTTGCATCTATATTCATCAGAAATGATGAATACTGTAGTTTTCTTTTTTGTTAGTGTCCTTGGTTTTGGTATTAAGGTGATGATGGCTTCATAGAATGACTTTGGGAGTGTTCCCTCCTCTTCAGTCTTTTGGAAGAGTTTGAGAAGGATTGGTATAAGTTCTTCTTTGTATGTTTGGTAGAATTTCCCAGTGAAGCCATCTGGTCCTGGACTTTTCTTTGCAGGGAGTTTTTTAAATTGCAGATTAGTGATTGGTCTGTGCAAATTATCTACTCCTTGATTCAGTTTTGGTGGGCTGTATGTTTCTAGAAACTTGTCCATTTCTTCTAGGTTGTTCAATTTGTTGACATATAATTGTTCATAGTATTCTCTTATGGTTTTTAATATTTCTGTGGTATCAGTTGTTATTTCTCTTCTTTCATTTATTTTATTTGGATCCTCTTTCTTTTCATCTTGGTGAGCCTGGCCAGAGGTTTGTTGATTTTATTTTTTCAAAAAACATGCTCTTGGGACTTCCCTGGTGATGCAGTGGTTAAGAATCTGCCTGCCAATACAGGGGACAC